>NC_081299.1:115181945-115822580 GCF_030435805.1 Mustela lutreola | reverse complement strand
TATTCAAAATAAAGCAATGAGAGGGGAAGACACAATGAGAAAATTACCATTTTTTAAATGGTAAACTTCTTACAAAATGGATTAGGTTTTATATTCTAAGTAGTATATTGAAAAGTAAAACATTGGGGCGCCTGGGTGGCTCAGTGGTTTGGGCTGCTGCCTTTGGCTCGGGTCATGATCTCAGGGTCCTGGGATCGAGCCCTGCATCGGGCTCTCTGCTCCGCAGGAAGCCTGCTTCTCTCTCTCTCTCTCTCTCTCTCTCTGCCTGCCTCTCTGCCTACTTGTGATCTCTGTCTGTCAAATAAATAAATAAAATCTTTAAAAAAAAGAAAAGAAAAGTAAAACATTAAAAAATAAAATTTTAATTTAAAAAAATTATGTAATTTTTTAAAAACCTTAAAAATAGCAGAACCATTTTTCTTATAACTGGAAAATACATTGTATATATATCTATCAAAAATAACTTGTCGGGCGCCTGGGTGGCTCAGTGGGTTAAGCCGCTGCCTTCAGCTCAGGTCATGATCTCAGGGTCCTGGGATGGAGCCCCACATCGGGCTCTCTGCTCATCGGGGAGCCTGATACCTCCTCTCTATCTCTGCCTGCCTCTCTGCCTACTTGTAATCTCTCTCTGTCAAATCTTTAAAAAAAAATAACTTGTCATGGGGGCGCCTGGGTGGCTCAGTGGGTTAAAGCCTCTGCCTTCGGCTCAGGTCATGATCCCAGGATCCTTGGATTCAGTCCCACATCGGGCTCTCAGCTCAGCAGGGAGCGTGCTTCCTCCTCTCTCTCTGCCTGACCCTGCCTACTTGTGATCTCTGTCAAATAAATAAATAAAATCTCGTATAAAAAATTTTAAAAAAATAACTTGTCATGTCTGGAATCAGGAGCATATGGAAAAAAATAATATCTGAGGACAATACTTCTGCCATGTCTTGTGCCTTGTTAATATTTTTAAACAGCCAGGCAACTTTTAGCTCTATTGAAATACCTGCTATGATACCAGCAGTGCCTTTTGGAGCCCTATGACTATAAAAATTAATTGCAAATATTCAAAATGTTTACTATGGTGTCACTATTTAGGGCCACCCCAAGCATGTTTCAGAAGTAAGCATAACTGTTACTCTTCTGTAAGGCAAAAGGGCATGTTTTCAGGAGTTCCATCTGCTGTACCAGGAGGTGAATCAAGTAATGATTTTTGTCTATAAAATAATTCACTTTTCAATCTAACATTCCTCATTCCACATTATAATAATAAAAAGTAGGAGGAGACTAAAACAAACAAACAACTACAACTACAACAACCAGCTTTTCCTTCAGTGGAAAAGTAAATAGAACCTTATGAGTAGCCTGAAATTTATTTTTAAATATTTTTAAGATAAGCGTTTTTGTTAGAAAACCATATATTTTATATTACTAAGAAATAACAGGCAAAGTTTTAGTAACTTCTAAAAAGTCTAGTTACTTCTATTTATCTATTAACTCATCTCTTTATGAAGTAGAACATGATCACAACTATTGTATCTACCCAAGTTTGTATGCTTTGGTTATTTTATGTTTGCTATTTCCTTTCTTAATTTTTACAATATTTGATACATAATAGTATCTTTAAATCCATCTATGGTTTCACAGAATTTGTTTGAACTTCATAAAAATGTACCATACTTTCGCACTGTCCTTGTTTTACTTCTCTATTAACTTTCCAAGATTTATTCACTTTAGAGTGCGTAGCAATCATTTTTTTTATTCCTCCATAATGCTATGTTTACAAATTTGTACTTATCTGTACTTTTAAAAATATTTTAATTATAAACCATTTCTCATCTCACGTAACACTCATGTTACTTCTACACTTATCAGATATTATGTAACTGAAAACCACAACTCAGCAACAATATAGCACCATTTTTCAAAATTAAATGGCTTCCCAGAATTCTTTAATTCTATCCTTTATTTGTACTAGATGACCCTTTATTCTGGTATTTGGCATTGTTCATATGGAGGAAAGCTTATAAGTTGATATTCCATAAATAGAAGGATTTATTATGATTGATTAATTATTTTCATTTAGAAGGCATAGAATATGGTTGATTTAATATTTCTTTCTTACTCTCTGCCTGGAACATAGTGCTATCTATGTAATAGCCACTAAAATATTAAGTTAATTACCTAGACTTTAAACTTCATATGAATATGAATAACATACAGAACTCTTCTCAGATTGGGACACATGGGTGGCTCAGTCAGTTAAAAGCCTGAGCCTTTAGCTCAGGTCTTGATCTTAGGGTCCTGGGACTCAGTTCTGCAACAGATTCCCTGCTTAGCCGGGAGTTTGCTTCTCCCTCACCCTGCTGCTCCCCATGCTTGTGCTCTCTCTCACTCTCTCTCTTACAAATAAATAAAATTAAAAAAAATAAATTCTTCTCAGATAGCTAATATAGAATATCGTCTTTGCATTCATCAAAGGGAAAGTGCCATATAATAATGAAATTCAGACTACTTCAAATTCATTTTTTAACCAGTAAGAAAGTACTGGAAACAAGCCAAAAATGTCTTTAATGAATTAAAGAAATAGATTGATTTTCAATATCTTAATGTTTCTAAAATAAATTGCAAGATTTTTATACTAGATATCAGTGTAAATATTCATTATACAAGGATATTCTAAAAATAAACCTGAGAAAACTACTTGACATATATGATGACAAAAACGAGTTTGACAAAAGTCAGTTTGGGTAAAACTTACAACACCTACCACCTGAAACTCTTGTTCTATAATTTAATTATTTTAATTTACAAAAATACAAAAATAATATATCAGAGTAAGTCTATTGATAGCTTTGAAGGTATGCTCTGGTTGTGCACTGTTTACTATTGAAAGGGGAATCAAATATGTGATGCTTATGGTGTGACTATATTAAAATTCAACAAGTTCAGAAGCATACGAGGAATAGAATAAAGACAAAAGATGACCCTTACTTATCCTAAAGATAGACAAGGGTATATATGTGCTAGTTGGGGAGAGAATCCAGTCAGTAGATGGAGGATGTGGTAGTGGAAAAAAAAAGACACAACGTTTTGGTTGAACGTTTAGCACTATATTTAACAAAGTGAAATTGTGTGTTAATAGCCTTGAGTAAAATCCAAAAAATATTTTCAATTCATTGAATATTATTTAGGAAAAACTTGAAAAATACAACTTGATAAGGATTCCAATAAAAGATTCATAAGCAATACAAGTTTCAGAATTTTTAGTATATTTTCCCTAAAAAGCCATTTGATTTAAATTAAAAAGAATTCTATTTACCTGCCACTTAAATAAGAGGAAATTATTTGGTTTTGTAATAAGTCAATAAAATACATTAACATATCTTGAGAAAACAGATATGCACACTAAGTTAAAAATAATAGTGCTTAAGCTGTTCAGGAAAAATTTGCAAAATTCCTTGCCATCAGCTAGCTCTGGAGTTCTGCTGGGTGAGTAAGGCCATGTATGTTACTGCTCAGAGTACTGACGCAAAGCAATTGTCCCCTTCACATCCATTTTTTGCCGTTGATATGTCATGCTATGTTGTTTAGAGATACATAGATGGCCCTACATGAAGGCCTTTTTTTTGTGTGTATATGGGTGACTGTGATTTAACTTTCAAATCAGATGGCTGCTGATTTACAATGATTCAACTTACGATATATTTGGCAATGATGTGAAAGTGAAAGTGATTCAGTAGAAACTGTACTTTGAATCTTGTATTTGGGTCTTTATAAAAAGGGCCAGTGACATGTGGTATGGTGCCGTCTTGTGATGCTGGCAGGGGCAGTGAGCCACAGCTCCCAGTCAGCTAGAAGATTACAGGGGTGAACACCTGATATTCTTACAACCATTCTATATATAACCATTCTTCTTTTTTTGTGTAATATTTAATAAATTGCAGGTGATATTTGATACTTTGTTATAAAATAGGCTTTGCTTAAGATGATTTTGCCCAAATGCAGGCAAATGTAAGTGTTCTGAGTATGTTTAAATAAGCTTAAGGTAAGCTATGATATTTGATAGTTTAGGGGTATTAAATGCATTTTCAATTTTTTATGTGTTTCTCTGTACATAGCCCCGTTGTAAGCTGAGGAACATCTCTATATGTATATGTAGCCTTGGTATGCCTTACATATTATTGGCATGAAACATCTAGAACAGTACATGTGCCATATTATGATTGTCTACAACATCAAACAAGTTTCTTGAAAACTTGTGCCAAAGGGGTTATGTCTTTAAGGATACTTATTTCAGAAGGGTTCTCTCAAACGTAAGATTTTTCAGAAGTTAAGTGAAAATC
Source organism: Mustela lutreola (assembly GCF_030435805.1). Lineage (NCBI taxonomy): Eukaryota > Metazoa > Chordata > Mammalia > Carnivora > Mustelidae > Mustela > Mustela lutreola. The sequence continues at coordinate 115,818,252 of NC_081299.1, read as the reverse complement.
TGACCAAACTAAACATTTTTCCATTTTCCCTAGTGAGCAAAGATAGCTAAAATCTATCTGCCATTTTCAACACTGTACTCAACGACTGTAATTCTAATTTAAGAACAGATTATGTATATCAAAACCACATGTTGGTCTAAATTTACACAATATTCATAAATCTCACTTAGAGCCTTGGACACTTTTATTTGTTGAGTCTATATGGTACTACGGACATTCATCTTTTTTGACCTCATAGCTTCATGTATGTCTATACTTTTGAAAATACATGCATCATAGTTCCATTGTAAAATGTCTGGGTTATAAAATGTGCTATGCTATCAAAATGGTAATAAGAACATACAAATGACCTGATGTAATGAACTGGACCAGATTGCCAGATATCACATTTCATACCAGAAAGATTCAGTGGTAAGTTTTAAAATGGCCAGCTATACTTCGACTGAAATAACTCATTTAACTTCTTTCTTTGTGTACAGTATTATACATTAGTCAGTATTATAGTAAATAAGTACTTTGGACAGATGTAAAATGCTGTAATAAAAAATGTTTTTCTTCTTTCTTTTAGTCCTTTTTACTTTTAAGACTAGCCACAGGGGCGCCTGGGTGGCTCAGTGGGTTAAAGCCTCTGCTTTCGGCTCGGGTCATGATCCCAGGGTCCTGGGATCGAGCCCCGCATCGGGCTCTCTGCTCGGTGGGGAGCCTGCTTCCTCCTCTCTCTCTGCCTGCCTCTCTGCCTACTTGTGATCTCTCTCTGTCGAATAAATAAAAAATCAAAAAAAAAAAAAAGACTAGCCACAAATACCATGCCTCCCCCAAAATAATTTGCAATCCAAATTTATTTCTAAATGAATTTATTGCACAGAAAAAATATATATATATATATACAATTACAATAGACATGTTCAAAAATAGTTACTCAACAGCTGGGCCCTAAATGTAAGCAGTATAGTTGTTTTGTTTTGTTTTTTTATTTTCTTTAAAAAAAAAAAGAGGTTATGTGAAATATTGGAATTTGATTTCCAGGCCTAGTATTTCAAGACAGTTAACTACACTTACAGTGTCAACAGCCTCTTGTTGGCAGTATGATTTTATTGGCTCCATGGAATAACAGCAAGAATTTACTATTGCTTCTTTCTTTTATGACACACACAGAAAAAAAAAAATCGACACATTTGCTCAAGACCAACCAGAATTATTTTAACCTATCAAAATTGATGGGAGGCCTTCACTGCCGAAGTCACTGCTGGGTTTTCACAATTCATTGCAGACAATCTGCTACTCTCATTATGATAAAGGAGAGAAGAGTCATAATCAGGGAAGAAAGCTAGATTAATACTTGTAATTATCATTGAATTATTTAGCCTGCTATAGGATTATTATTATTAGTGTCATTTGATAATTTTCTTTCATTTTATTAAACACAACTGTGTGTAATTACCCTACCTAATATTTCTCTGTATTGGCTGACTAGCTAGCAAACATTCATGAAAATATCCGGTAGCCACACATATAAAATGCTGCATTATGATGCTGTTGAATCAGAACATACCACTACCTGATCCTGTAGCTCTTGGAGGATTTGCAAATCAATTAATTCTATGTTTATTGGATTCTTCCCATACAATTAGAAAATTTATACTAGAGTCCATGAACATTATTAGTTTTACCATTTTAAACCGGCAATCACACTTTGATTTTTACAACAAATGCAGAAATATAAACACACACATATGGGTCAGTTTTTCTGTTAGACTGTCTGGACTTCAAAATCCTATTCCTCAAGATAATGCACACCAAAGTTCTGGATTAAACAAGAAATTAGATGGCACCTGAACACTTGGTTTAATATTCTCCAAAGGACTATGCAACCTATTTCTTACATTATGACATTGTTTTACAAAGATCCACACTTTTATAATGTTAGTATTTTTAATAATCAATAAAGTCAATTAATCATGATTAAAAATCAAACATAAAAATTTCAACGTTTTGCTTTTGCCCCCTCTATTTAGAACTTATTTATAGCCTGATAATTCAAAGGTCTCTATGTTTATGAAAATCTGGACAGAAATAGCTCTAAGATCCCATTCAGAACTTGATATTAATCTAAGTCTTTTGGCTCCAGGATAACCTGAGAGCAAAGAGTAGGACAAAGGATTTGAGTACTGTTAGTTTATCTGGGAGATTATCCAAGGTAGAAAAGAATGGGAAAGTGATAACAGTGAAGAAGCAACTTTGTCAAAGAGGTACATTGTTGATATAATTGTTGTTGAAAGAAAATGAAGGCTTGCTTTTACTGAAAGATCCTGAGAAACTTCTTTAAGTTGTCCTCATGAAGACCTGAAAACTGACAATTTTATCTATGGTTCTTATTTCCACTTCACAGAGAGCTGTCCTCAGAGGACATTAACTCTCCTCCTACACTTTTGGGTTGTGTTGGACACATTCTAAAATGAGAGAGAGAACATGAGATGCTATCAGTGTTAAGTAACTGCAATTTCCCATGGAACTATCCACCACAGGTTTGGCTATAATCAGGTGTTGGGCCTTGATATCAGAGGGATTTGAGGCAGTATCATTTTAGGTTAATCATTATATCTGAAATTTCCAAAAACTTCAACTGATGAAACTTTGATTATAAATCTATAAATATAACAATAAATCTACAGTATTCCCATTATTTTCATAGAAATACACAGACAAAGCATCAATTGATTAATATTTAAATGTTACAAAATACTGAACTGAAAGAATTTGGTCATATAGCAACGTGTAAGAAGTAGAACTTAGGTTTAGGTTAGAACTCAGGATGCATTTGAGACTCAGTTAAGAAATTGAATGGAGGGACGCCTGGGTGGCTCAGTGGGTTAAGCCACTGTCTTCGGCTCAGGTCATGATCCCAGGATCCTGGGACCGAGCCCCAAATCGGGCTCTCTGCTCAGCAGGGAGCCTGCTTCCTCCTCTCCCTCTGCCCGCCTCTCTGCCTGCTTGTCAACTCTCTCTGTCAAATAAATTAAAAAATCTTAACAAAAAAAAATTGAATGGATGTCTATCTTATAGGTTTGCTAAAAATCAGTGACTTTGTGTTCACGTGTGGCTATGCAGGAATTTTTAACTTTCTCTAAGAAGTTATTAGATTTGATTATATAATGGCAGTAAAGGATGGGGAAAAGCAAAGTACAAACCCCATAAAGACAAAGACACTGAGTATGAGAAAAGAGTAATAGATAAGAGGAATCAATGCATTTGAGGAAAATGGGAATTGAAATACACAATGATTGTTGATTTTTTTAGATGGAGAACACAAAACTAGCTTGCAAGAAGGAAATAACAGAAGACATGTTGTGATGTGAGACAGAATCCTGGAAAAGGCAGTAACGTGGAATAAAGGAGTAGGGAGAGCATATCAGGTAATTTGGATAGGAAGGAGTTAGGAGGTAATTGCTTGATAAATTTTATATGGCCCACTTAAATGCACAGATTTCTCTTCTTTGATTTATATGGAGAACAGGGTGTCCTTTGTCTTCCCTTTCAGAGCACCAGAGGTGTACTCTTTCAGACTGAAAACCTGAAAAGCTCAGGACTCAGTTGCTTAAGCACAGCTGAGAGGACATATTTCAATTAAGATTTACATTTTGCTGTATGTAGTAGACTGTCAAAAGTGGTTTAACCATATTTTTTCATTTAACAAGAAGACTACAGAGAGTGTTTTCTGGTGTTGGTTCAGAGTCTTAAGAAAGTCAAGTGATGGTGCCTGAGTGGCTCAGTGGGTTAAGCCGCTGCCTTCGGCTCGGTTCATGATCTCAGGGTCCTGGGATCTAGTCCCGCATCAGGCTCTCTGCTCAGCAGGGAGCCTGCTTCCTCCTCTCTCTCTCTGCATGCCTCTCTGCCTACTTGTAACCTCTCTCTGTCAAATAAATAAATGAAAATCTTTCAAAAAAAATAAAAATAAAAATAAAAATAAGAAAGTTAAGTGAACTATCTTAGAGGTTTTCATGGCTTTTTATTCACAGTTGCAAAAATTGCTGTTGGGGTTCTCACTATTAAGCCCACATTTCTGGCAGAAAGATAGAGGTAAAAGAGAATGATAGCTTGTACAACTGATACTTTGTCATATGGTTACAATATAACTAGAAAAGAGACAATAAAATATTTGATGTTGTTTTAAGTTTCCTTGTTGTCAATCCCTCAGTGCTTTCTGATATTAAAGGAAAAAGTAGATGGATATTGACCTGGCTACTATCAACACCTGTCAGTCTCTTTTGGATAACCAATATCTCTAATCTCTTCTTCCCAGTAAAAAAAAATAAAATATATTCATAACCCATACTTTGTCATCTCAAGTTACTGCACCAAGATAAAAATACAATGATTTTCAGTTGTCCCAAATGGACAGAATACTCTCCTTATGATATCATGTCTTATAGATAATTGGCTTGCTACCAATATACCCAGATGTGACTGTGGAAGAGACAGGAAAAAATTAATAATATTTATTTATTCCTTGGGTTGACCCTGTTTACACAGATGCATTACTATTAGAAAAGGTTGGTTTGGGACATTGGAATGAATTTACTTAATGGGTATCTATGTAATTGGGTTGGAGAAAATTTTTAATTTCTACAAAAATTATTAGAATTCTATCTTATCCTCTTTTGTTAATTTTCACATGTTAACAAAGACAACGTTTTTGTCTAGCAGACAAGATCTTAAATCCAACAAAACTCAATTTTTTCCTTTTTTTTTTTTTAAGTTTGAGAGCCCCATCTTCTCTCATGCTGCTTTAAATACAACTCAAAAAAAAAAAAAAGAAGCTAAATGGGGCAGTAAGACCAGACTTTTTATGTTATTTTATTTATCTTATTTTTAATTAAAAAATTAAAGATTGTATTTATTTATTTGAGAGAGAGAGCATGAGTGGGGCAGGGGGAGGTAGATGCAGAGGGAGACTGAGAAGTATACTTCCTAATGAGCAGGAAGCCCGATATGGAGCTCAATCCCAGGATCCTGACTGAGATCATGACCAGAGACAAAGGCAGATACATGTGCAAAATCCCTTTTTTTCTGGGAAACAATACTTTACAAGAGATGTTTGAAAAAGTACTGGGGAATCAACTTTAATCAGAGATACAAAATTTTAATTGACTTTTGTAAAGCTACAGGAATCCAAATGATGGGAATCCCAGCCCGTTTAGGTTGTGGACCACAGAGTATTCTTCTCTGTAATATTTTATTTTCTTCCATGTCTACTAACTCTAGTCCAAGTTCACTGATCTCTTTTTAGATAGTGCACTCGTTTCTCCAAGGGGTTGTTTCTGCAAGTTCTGGGTATGGCACATGGTGGCAAGCCCAAGTCTGCCCTTGGGACCGGTGGCCAAGGAGATGCTGTCCCCTTGGGACCAGAGGCACAGGACAGGCGTGCCTTCTGCCCAGACTCCTTCCTCAGAGGGGAGCACGCGACCCTGCCCTAGTCCCCTCATGTCTCCTTAGCAGCCAGGCTTCCATCTGTCCGCACAGGGAGCGGGTGACACTTGTCTTGCCAGCGGCCTGCTGTTCGTGCCACGGCAGGCTATCCTGCTTCCCGAGCTTTTCCCGACCCCAAGGCCAACGGCTCCTTCTATTCTCAGGGGGCGGCATGCTGCGCCTTCCCCACACGTGGCTTCTCTCTCAGGAAGAGGGGATGCTAGGGAAAAGGGTATTTCGCTCCATGCGGGTATCTTCCACCGAGCTGCAGAGACTAGCTCAGGCAAGCAGCAGCAGCATCCCCAAACCCAACTCTGATTTCCCAAGGAACGCTGTGCTTTCCCAGGGGAGATGCCCAGGCAAAGAGGCTTTCGCTGTATGCGGGTTTCTCCCACTGCGCGACTGGGCTCAGGCAAGCAGCAGCAGCCCGCAGAACATTTCTCAGCGAATGCTGTGCTTTCGCAGAGGCTTTGGCTTGGAGCGAACAGCACTTCGCTGCTGCTTCCTCAGCAAGTCTTTAGTCACGTCAGGGAAGAAGAGCTTTGGGAGAGCTGGTGCCTCTTGGGCCTTGCTTTCCCGGGCTCCATGTTCGCATCCTGGGTTCACCCTGCCGGGCCGAACTAAGCAGACACAGCTACAACCCTCCAGTAGCGTGCGTAGCCTAGGATGGCACTCAATGCACCCTACCATCTCCCAGTGTAGACATCACTTGGACTTTTACTCTGGCTCTCAGGCGAATTCGCGGACTAGGCCAATGCTTTCCCCACAGGAAAAGAGAGGTGACAGGATCCCAGCTCACCACCCATGCACTGAATAGGGAGCTTTGGGGGACTTCCCCTTAAACCCTGTGCCTCCTCCAAGCTTCCACATCCTGGAGGAAGACGGCATCTGACTCCCCATTATTTCAGGGAGCTGTTTCTGCGAGTTCAGGGTAGGCGCCTCGTGGCTAGAGCATGTCTGCCCCAGGGACAGGTGGCCAAGGAGCTGCTATCTCTTTCGGCCCTGAGGCTCAGGACAGGCATGCTTTCTGCCCAGACTCCATCTTAAGAGTGGAGCACTCGCCCTGCCCTACTCATCCCCTCCTCTCTCCTTAGCAGCCAGGCTTCACTCTCTCTGCACAGGGAGCGGGTGACACTTGTATTGCCACCGGCCGCTGTGCCTGCCAGGGCCAGCTCTCCTGCTTCGCAACCGTTTACAGACCAGAAGGCCAACAGCTCCTGCTCTTCTCCCTGGGCAGCGTGCTGCACCTTCCACAGATGCTCCTGGGGAGCGCAGTGAAAGACGTGTCCCTTTCCTTAAGGCTCTTTCCAGAGGCGCAACCGCACTTCTCTCTCAGGCAGAGGGGATGCCCAGGAAAAGAGGATTTCGCTCCATGCGGGTTTATTACACCATGATGTGCAGACCAGCTCAGGCAAACAGGAGCATCCCTCAGACTGGACTCTGATTTCCCAAAGAATGCTGTGCTTTCCCAGAGGGGATGCCGGACAGAGAGGCTTTCGCTCTATGCGTGTTTCTCCCATCCTGCTATGAATATTAGGCTAAGGCAAGCAGCAACAGCAGCCCACAGAACCGACTCTGATTTCCCAGCGACTGCTATGCTTTTGCAGAGGTTTTCAGCTTGGCATGAACCGCACTTCACTGCTGCTTCCTCAGCAAGAATTTGGGTTTTCGCTCTGTCGCGGCAGGGAAGAGCCGCGGGAGAGCTGGTGCCTCTTGGCACTTGCTTTCCCGGGCTCCAAGTTCACGCCCAGGGTTCACCTTGCTAAGCCGATCTAAGCAGACACAGTCACAACCCTGCAGTTGCGTGCGTGGCCTAGCATGGCACTCTATGCCTATTACCATCTCCTGGGGTAGGTAAGGCTTTGCCTTTTGTCCGGTGCTCAGGCAGACTCGGGGTCTAGTCCAGTCCTTCACCACAGGGGAGAGGAGGCAACAGGATCACTGCACACGACCCGTGCACTGGGATGGGGAACTGTGGGGGACTGTCTCCACTCCTTCCCTGGCACACGCCCTGCCACCCAATTCCCTGCCACATCTTGGTGGAAGATGGCATCTGACTGCCCATTTCTCCATGGGGCTGTTTCTGCGAATTCCGGGATGGCACCTGGTGGCACACGCAAGTCTGCCCTTGGGACACCGGCCAAGGAGATGCTGTCCCCTTGGGACCAGAGGCACAGGACAGGCGTGCCTTCTGCCCAGACTCCTGCCTTAACGTGGCGCACGTGACCCTGCCCTAGACGTCCCCTCATGTCTCCTTAGCAGCCAGGCTTCCATCTCTCCACACAGGGAGCGGGTGACACTTGTCTTGCCAGCGGCCTGCTGTTCGTGCCACGGCAGGCTATCCTGCTTCCCGAGCATTTCCCGACCCCAAGGCCAACGGCTCCTTCTCTTCTCCGGGGGCGGCATGCTGCGCCTTCCCCACACATGGCTTCTCTCTCAGGCAGAGGGGATGCTAGGGCAAAGGGTATTTCGCTCCATGCGGGTATCTTCCACTGAGCTGCAGAGACTAGCCCAGGCAAGCAGCATCAGCATCCCTAAACCCAACTCTGATTTCCCAAGGAACGCTGTGCTTTCCCAGGGGAGATGCCCAGGCAAGGAGGCTTTCGCTGTATGCGGGTTTCTCCCACCGTGAGACTGGGCTCAGGCAAGCCGCAGCAGCCCGCAGAACATTTCTCAGCGAATGCTGTGTTTTCGCAGAGGCTTTGGCTTGGAGCGAACAGCACTTCTCTGCTGCTTCCTCAGCAAGGCTTCTTTCGTGTCAGGGAAGTAGTGCTTCGGGAGAGTTGGTGTCTCTTGTGCCTTGCTTTCGGGGGTGCCATGTTCACCTCTCCTTGGGCCCAGAGGCTCAGGAAAGGCATGCTTTCTGCCCAGAGTCCTTCTTAAGAGAGGAGCACGCGCCCTGCCCACCTCATCCCCTCCTGTCTAAAAAAGTTTTCAAATTTATATCTAGATAGATAGATAGATAGATAAGTACATGATAGATAGACAGATATCCCAGAACCTGCAATGCTAGGCTAAGACCAGGCTTCAAAGGGCTTTTCTATGCTCTACTAAATACTTTAAACCATTCATTATATCATAGCTCAGTGTTCAAATCTCCATTTGTTTCCTCAGTTTCCTAATATTTATCTTAAGGTGACCTGATCCAGACTTTTGATCACCTTTCTCTAAATATTTCTTTTTTAACAAAGTCCTTTTGAACACTCAGAGACTAAAACTTAGAAAAATACTCTGATTTTTATCTCACTAGAATGGAAAATATATAGTTACCCATTAACTAATGATATCCATGTCTACATTAGATCCATGACATTTTTAATTCTTGGGAGCTTTTGGCGAAATGAATTTTTTACGCTTCCTTTAAGTGAAGCTTTAAGCCATCGCCACATGAATAAAATTAAAGAACTAAATGAAAACAAGCCAAGTATTTACAGAGTAATAGAATGTGCAGTGGAAAGAGTACAATTCTGAAATCATGAAGCCTAAATTAGTGTGATGCATCTTTATCAGCCATGTAATCATAAACCAGTTATCTAAATGTGTTAGCCTCAGTTTTGTCACCCATGAAATGGTGATGATAATACTTATTATGCAGAGTTGTTGTGTGGATGTAATGAAGCATGGAGCATGAGAGTCTCTTATTCCATGCTAAAATGATAGCTATTTTTATACTTATAATAATTCTAATAATAGTAATTAAATTGTTCAAAATGATAATATTCATTTATATTGAGGTATTGTATTGACTATTCATAGACACATTTACCAAAATAAATTTCATTTTACTTTACCCCCTCTGAGGATATATATTCCTTAATTCAATATGCATCTCATTATGAATAATAATTATCATAATAAATATGCTGATTTTTCTTCTATTTATTTTTAGGGAAGTGTCCTTTACTGTTGAACATAAAGAAACTTAAGCAAGTCTGTCTTATTCAAAATTTGCATGCTGCTTTCTTATGAAACTAGATTATAGAGTTGTATGAAATAAATTCATGCAGTTAAGACATTTATGTTTGGAAAAATGGGTGGTCAGTTTAGTATTTCAAAAGAAGATTTTAAATTTAAACCTTAAAACTGAGCTCTTTCAGCCTTATTTATAGACCATCCTTCATGCTTCATAAGTATTCCTTCATTGTAAACTAACTAATAGTGTTTGTCACAGTGTATATAACTAAAATGGATGTTGTATATCATTATTTCAGAGTTAGTTGCAGTTTCTACTTCCTTAATTCCTTTTTTGAAAAATAGATTAATTCTACAAAAAGTTTTTTCCAGCTTTATTGAAAAATAATTGACATATTGTAATTTGTAAATTTAAGAAATGATTTCTTATAACACTGCAAACATTTAACATTGCGTAAATTTTGTACAATTTGATAAATTGGCATACATCTGTATTGCAATATAATCTACATAAAAATGTTAATACATCTACTATCTCATATAGTTGCCACTGTTTTTTATGCATGTATGGTAAGGAATTTTAAGATCTACTCTCTTAGCAACTTTTATGTATATAGTACAGTAGAGATGAACTTCAGAGGTCTTGTGGGATTTGTTCCAGACTGCCTCAATAAAGCGATTATCTCAATTAACTAAGTCAAATCATTATTATTTTTTTTGGTTTCCCAGTGCAAATAAAAATTATGTTTCCCAGTGCATATAAAAAATAAACACTATACTGTACTGTTCAAAAGCATTATGTCTTTAAGGAAAAACAATGTATATACCTTAAGTAAATTAGTTCTGAGATTTCAGTGGGTCATAATTACTGATCACAGATCACCATAACAAATACAATAATAATGAAAAAACTTGAAATATTGCAAGAATTACCAACATGTGACAGAGAGACACAAAATGAACAAATGTTTAGAAAAATGGTGGCAGCAGACCTATTTTATACAAGATTGCTATAAACTTTCAACTTGTAAGAATGTGATATATGCAAAGTTTAATAAAGGGAAGCACAATAAAAAAGTATGTATATATTATTAACTATGATCCTCATGCTGTACATTAGATCCCCAGAACTTTGTCATATTATAGTTGCAAGTTTGTACCCTTTGACCACCTTATTCCACCCCAGGTTCACCTCTTGTCAACTCAACTCTAAGTTTCCATTAGTTTGCTTTTCCTTCAGATTCTGTATGTAAGGGATAGCATAATACATAAATTAAAAAAATATGTAAAATCTTTGAAATATTTCAATTAGTATAATACCTTCAAGATCCATCCATGCTGTTGTAAATGGCAGTATTTCTTAATTTTTCATGGTTAAGTAGTATTCCATAGTATATATTTACCATACTTTTTTATTCATTCATCCATTAATGGATACTGAAGTTATTTCCATCTCTTGCTTAGAGTTAATTTTATAATGAACATAAGAGTGCAGATATGTCTTTGAATAGTGACTTCGTTTCCTTTAGATATATACCTAGAGGTGGGATTACTGAATCATATGGTAATTTTACTTTTAATAATATGAATAATCTCCATACTGTTTTCCATACAAATTTATATCCCTATCACAGTGCATAAGGTCCGCATTTTACCCAATATTTACCAAAATTTGTTAGTTTCAATTTTTTGGTAGTATATATTCTAATAGGTAGTAATATCTTGCTGTGTTTTTCAGAGGTAAACAACAACAACAACAACAACATAATGACTTTGCCCTGAGTTTTTTTTTTTTTAAGATTTTATTTATTTAAAAGAAGTTGCTGCTGCTGAGGTCAAAGAGGTTGCTACCTGTTCTCTCCTCAAGGATTTTGATGGATTCCTTTCTCACATTATGCTTCTTCATCCATTTCCAGTCTATTTTCATGTATGGTGTAAGGAAAAGGTCCAACTTCATTTTTCTGCATGTGGCTGTTCAATTTTCCCAACACCATTTTTTGAAGAGGCTGTCTCTTTTCCATAGGACATTCCTTCCTGCTTTGTTGAAGATTAGTTGACCATAGAGTTGAGGGTGTATTTCTGGGCTCTCTATTCTGTTCCATTGATCTATGTCTGTTTTGGGGACAGTTCCCTACTATCTTGATGATGACAACTTTGTAATAGAGCTTAAAGTCTGGAATTGTGATGCCAACAACTTTGGCTTTCTTTTTCAATATTCCTCTGGCTATTCGAGATATTTTCTGGTTCCATATATATTTTAGGATGATTTATCCCATTTCTTTGAAAAAAATGGATGGGATTTTGATAGGGATTGCATTAAATGTGTAGATTGCTTTAGGTAGCATAGACATTTTCACAATATTTGTTCTTCCAATACAGGAGCATAGAACATTTTTCCATTTCTTTCTGTCTTCTTCAATTTCTTTCATGAATACTTTAGAGTTTTCTGAGTATAGATTCTTTGTCTCTTTGGTTAGGTTTATTCCTAGGTATCTTAGGGTTTTGAGTGCAATTGTAAAAGGGATTCACTCCTTAATTTCTATTTCTTCAGTCTTGTTGGTATAAAAAAAATGCAACCAATTTCTGTTCATTGATTTATATCCTGACAGTTCACAGAATTCCTATACAAGTTATAGCAGATTTGGAGTGGAGTCCTTTAAGCTTTCCACATACAGTGTCATATCGTCTGCAAACAGGGATAGTTTGACTTCTCTTTTGCCAATTTGGCAAAATTTGGATGCCTTTAATTTCTTTTTGTTGTCTGATTGCTGAGGCTAGGACTTCTAGTACGATGTTGAATAGCAGTGGTGATAACGGACATCCCTGCCGTGTTCCTGACCTCAGCGGAAAAGTATTCAGTTTTTCTCCATTGAGAATGATATTTGCAGTGGGTTTTTCATAGATGGCTTTGATAATATTGATAATATGTGCCCTCTATCCCTACACTTTGAAGAGTTTTAATCAGGAAGGGACACTGCACTTTGCCAAATGCTTTTTCAGCATCTATGGAGAGTATCATATGGTTCTTGTTCTTTCTTTTATTAATGTGTTGTATCACATTGATTGATTTGCAGATGTTGAACCAACCTTGTAGCCCTGGAATAAATCCCACTTGGTCGTGGTGAATAATCCTTTTAATGTACTGTTGAATCTTATTGGCTAGTATTTTGGTGAGAATTTTTGCATCCGTGTTCATCAAGGATATTGGTCTGTAGTTCTCTTTTTTGATGGGATCCTTGTCTGGTTTTGGGATCAAGGTGATGCTGGCCTCAGAAAAAAAAGAGTTTGGAAGTTTTCCTTCCATTTCTATTTTTTTGGAACAGTATCAGGAGAATAGGAATTAATTCTTCTTTAAAAGTTTGGTAGGATTCCCCTGGGAAGCCATCTGGCCCGGGGCTTTTGTTTGTTTTGAGATTTTTGATGACTGATTCAATCTCCATACTGGTTATGGGTCTGTTCAGGTTTTCTATTTCTTCCTGGTTCAGTTGTGGTAGTTTATATGTCTCTAGGAATGTATCCATTTCTTCCCGATTGTTGAATTTGTTGGCGTAGAGTTGCTCATAGCATGTTCTTATAATTGTTTGTATTTCTTTGCTGTTGGTTGTGATCTCTCCTCTCTCATTCATGATTTTATTTATTTGGGTCCTTTCTCTTTCTTTATCAATCTTATTAATTCTTTCAAAGAACCAGCTCCTAGTTTCGTTGATTTGTTCTATTGGTTTTTTGTTTTGTTTTGTTTTGTTTGTGTGTTTTTTTGTTCGTTTGTTTCTATTTCATTGATTTCTGCTCTGATCTTTATTATTCCTCTTCTCCTGCTGGGTTTAGGCTTTCTTTGTTGTTCTCTGACCCCTTTAGGTGTAGGGTTATGTTTTGTATTTGATATCTTTCTTGATTCTTGAGAAAGGCTCGTACAGCTTTATATTTTCCTCTCAGCACAGATTTTGAACACTTTTGTTTTCATTATCATTTGTTTCTATGAATTTTTTTCAATTCTTCTTTAATTTCCTGGTTGACCAATTCATTTTTTAGAAGAATGCTGTTTAGTCTCCATGTATTTGTGTTCTTTCCAAATTTCCTCTTGTGATTGAGTTCTAGTTTCAGAGCATTGTGGTCTGAGAATATGCAGGGGATGATCCCAATCTTTTGATAATGGTTGAGATCTGATTTATGACCCAGGATGTGGTCTATTCTGGAGAATGTTCCATGTGCACTAGAGAAGAATGTGTATTCTGTTATTTTGGGATGGAATGTGTTGAATATACCTTTGATGTCCATCTTGTCCAGTGTGTCATTTAAGGCCTTTTTCCTTGTTGATCTGTTGCTTGGATGATCTGTCCATTTCAATGAGGGGAGCGTTAAATTCCCCTACTATTATTTTATTATTGTCGATGTGTTTCTTTGATTTTGTTATTAATTGGTTTATATAGTTGGCTGCTCCCATGTTCAGGACATAGATATTTAAAATTGTTAGGTCTTCTTGTTGGACAGACCCTTTGAGTATGATATAGTGTCCTTCCTCATCACTTATTATAGTCTTTGGCTTAAAATATAATTGATCTGATATAAGGATTGCCACCCCAGCTTTCTTCTGATGTCCATTAGCATGGTAAATTGTTTTCCACACCCTCTCTTTAAATCTGGGGGTGTCTTCGGGTCTATGATGAGTTTCTTGGGCAGCATATTGATGGGTTTTGCTTTTTATCCATTCTGATACCCTGTGTCTTTTGATTGGTGCATTTAGGCCATTTACATTCAGGGTAACTATTGAGAGATATGAATTTAGTGGCATTGTATTGCCTATAATGTGACTGCTACTGTATATTGTTTCTGTTCCTTTCTGATCTACTACTTTTAGGCTCTCTCTTTGCTTAGAGGACCCCTTTCAATATTTCCTGGAGAGTTGGTTTGGTGTTTGCAAATTCTTTCAGCTTTTGTTTGTCCTGGTAGCTTTTTAATCTCTCCTTCTATTTTCAATGATAGCCTAGCTGGATATAGTATTCCTGGCTGCATGTTTTCCTCATTTAACACTGAATATATCATGCCAGTTCTTTCTGGTATGCCAGGTCTCTGTGGATAAGTCTGCTGCCAATCAAATGTTTTTACTGTTGTACAATACAGACTTCTTTTCCCAGGCTGCTTTCAGGATTTTCTCTTTGTTGTTAACAGTTGTAAATTTTACTATCAGGTTACGGGGTGTGGACCTATTTTTATTGATTTTGAGGGTCATTCTTTGCATCTCCTGGATTTTGATGTTTGTTCCCTTTGCCATATTAAGGAAATTCTCTACAAAATTCTCTCCAATATACCTTCTGCTCCCCTCTCTCTTTCTTCTTCTTCAGGGATCCCAATTATTCTAATGTTGTGTCATCTTATGGGTTCACTTATCTCTCAAATTCTCTCTTCGTGGTCCAGTATTTGTTTGTCTCTCTTTTGCTCAGCTTCTTTATTCTCCATCATTTGGTCTTCCATATCACTAATTCTTTTGCCTCATTTATCCTAGCAGTAAGAACTTCCATTTTTTATTGCACCCCATTAACAGCTCTTTGGATTTCAACTTGGTTAGGCTTTAGTTCTTTTATTTCTCCAGAAAGGGCTTTTATCTCTCTGGAGAGGGTTTCTCTAATAACTTCCATGCCTTTTTCGAGCCCAGCTAGAACCTTGAGAGTTGTCATTCTAAACTCTAGTTCTATCATATTACCAATGTCTGTTTTGATTAGGTCCCTAGCCTTTGGTACTGCCTCTTGTTCTTTTTCTTGTGGTGAGTTTTTCCACCTTGTCATTTTGAGCAGATAAGAATACATAAAGGAGCAAATAAAATGCTAATAAGGTGGTAGAGACCCCAGGAAAATGTGCTTTAACAAAATCAGAAGAGACCCAAGTTGTGGGAGAACGAAAGGGGATAAAAAAGAAGTTCAAGGGGGAAAAAAGGTTTAAAAAAAAGAAAAAAAGGAAAAAATATTAAAAAAGAAAATATATATATATATACTAGACTTGTGACTAGAACAGGGTCATTCACTTAATTTTGGGAGTATTTGGGTCTCTTAGAAGAAACTACCTCCCAAGATTTTAAAGGATGAAAAACATATAAGGGTAGGCACAATGAAGGGATGGAATAAACCTATAAAAATGAGGAAAAAAGGGACACCAGGGTGGCTCAGTTGGTTAAGCAGCTACCTTCGGCTCAGGTCATGATCTCAGCGTCCTGGGATCGAGTCCCACATCGGGCTCCTTGCTCGGCAGGGCGCCTGCTTCTCCCTCTGCCTCTGCCTGCCATTCTGTCTGCCTGTGCTCACTCTCTCCCCCCCTCTCTCTGATAAATAAATAAAATCTTTAAAAAATGATAAATAAATTTAATTTCTAAAAAATAAGTTGATAGAGCAAGTTGGTTGGGACAATAAAGAAAAATAAACTGGAGTGAATTTGCTCAGGCTGGACACTAGAACAATCTTGGAGATAGATTTAGGGTATATTTTGTTCTATTAGGAGAAGTTATACCCCAAATTTTTTAAAAGAAAAAACCCTATGTGTAAAAAAATATATAGTTAGGTACAATGGAGGATAAAATATGACTATAAAAATGAAGGTTCAAAATAGATTATTATTTTTTGTAAGGTATTTTAAAAATAAACTAGTTAAAAATCATTAAAAGGGGAAAGTGTAAAAGTTTAAAAAAATTAGCAGAAGAAAAAAGAAAAAAAAATATAACTGCAAGACTAATGAATCATTGGGAGAAAGCCACGAATTCCTTGTTTTGCTTTCTCCTCCTCTGGAATTCCACTGTTCTCCTTACTAAGTGAAGTTGATCTTGGCTGGGTTTCTTGTTGGTCTTCTGGCAAGGGGCCTGTTGTATTGATTCTCAAGTGTCTTTGCCCGAGATGGATTTGTCCTGCCCTTACCTGGGGTAAGGCTAAGTAATCCGGGAGCTTTTGTTCCCTGAAGGCTTTCCGTAGAGTTCTGGATGATAGAATGATAATGGCGGTCTCACAATCCTGCCCAGAGTAGTGGAGAGCTCAAGGCCCCGCTCCTCAGTGCACCCTTAGAGAAAAGTGCTTAATCACTCCCATCTTCCCAGCCTCTGGCCATGCTTGGAGAAAAGCGCTCTGTCACTCTTACTTGGAGAAAAGTCCTTGGTCATTCTCATCTCCCTGGCCTCTGGCCATGCTTGGAGAAAAGAGCTCAATTACTCCCGTCTCCCTGGCCCTTGGCCATGCTCCAAGCTCATCCTGCCTATGCCTGGTTCAAAGTAACCCTGGGTTGAGAGCTCACTCCTCAGCTTTGTTTCTGTAGCCGGCTTCCCCACTCTAATACCTGTGAGTTCTGTGACACTCAGATAGCCCTGGTCCTTCTGTGACCCTGAGGGACCTGGGTCTATGCTGAGCCCACTTAGGCTTCACTCTGGTTTAGCCTCTGGGGTGATATCCCTCAGTGGATCAAACTTTTAAAAAGTCCTGATTTTGTGCTCCGTTGCTCCACCGCTTGCCGGGAGCTGCACCCACCCCCCCGTGGTCTACCTTCCTGTTCTTCGGGTTCACTTTTCTGCCGGCTCTACCTTTCAGAAAGTGATCAATTTTCTGTTTCTAGAATTGTTGCTCTCCTTCTCTTTGATCTCCCATTGGATTTGTAGGTGTTTGCAATGGTTAGATAAGCTATCTAGCTGATCTCCTGCTACCTGATGTCGTCTCAGCCTGCTACTTCTCCACCATCTTGAATCCTTCCACGGAATATGTGGTTTTTATTATGTTGATGTGTATTCTTTCTGTACCCAGTTTGGTGAGTATTTTTATTATGAAAGGGTGTGTTGAATTTTGTCAAATGCCTTTTCTGCATATATTGAGTTGATCATATGAGTTTTTATTGATCATTCTATTAATATAATGCATCACATTTACTGATATGTGCTGGTGAATTCAGTTTTGTAGCATTTTGTAGAGAATTTTTACATTTTTATTTATCAGGAATATTATCCAGTAGTTCTTTTTGTTGCTGCTTTATTTTTGTTTGTTTGTTTGTTTGTTTGTTTTTGTTTTGTTTTGTTTTGCTTTTGTAGTGCTCCTGTCTGGTTTTGATATCAAGATAATGCCGGCTTGTAAAATGTAGCTCGGAGTATTTCAACCTCTTCAACTCTTTGGGAAGGGTTTTAAAAGTATTTGTATTATTTTGCCTTAAAATGTTTGGTAGAATTCACTGTGGAAATCATCTGATCTGGACTTTTATTTGTTAGAAGGTTTTTATTACGGATTCAATCTCCTTACCCCTTATTGGTCTGTTCACATTTTTATGTCCTTATGATTCAGTCTTGATAGGTTGTATGTGCCTAGGAATTTGTCCATTTCCTCTAGGCTTTTGATTCGCTGGCATTTAACTGTCTTTTATCCTTTATATTTCTGTGGTATCTGTTATAATGTCTCCTTTTTCATTTCCGATTTTATTGAATCTTCTCTCTTTTTTCTGAGTTAGTCTAGCTGTCTTTTTTTTAATTTTTTATTTTTTATAAACATATATTTTTATCCCCAGGGGTACAGGTCTGTGAATCACCAGGTTTACACACTTCACAGCACTCACCAAAGCACATACCCCTCCCCAATGTCCATAATCCCACCCCCTTCTCTCAAACCCCCTCCCCCCAGAAACCCTCAGTTTGTTTTGTGAGATTAAGAGTCACTTATGGTTTGTCTCCCTCCCAATCCCATCCTGTTTCATTTACTCTTCTCCTACCCACTTAAGCCCCCATGTTGCATCACCACTTCCTAATATCAGGGAGATCATATGATAGTTGTCTTTCTCTGCTTGACTTATTTCACTAAGCATGATACGCTCTAGTTCCATCCATGTTGTCGCAAATGGCAAGATTTCATTTCTTTTGATGGATGCATAGTATTCCATTGTGTATATATACCACACCTTCTTGATCCATTCATCTGTTGATGGACATCTAGGTTCTTTCCATAGTTTGGCTATTGTGGACATTGCTTCTATAAACATTCGGGTGCACGTGCCCCTTTGGATCACTACGTTTGTATCTTTAGGGTAAATACCCAGTAGTGCAATTGCTGGGTCATAGGGCAGTTCTATTTTCAACATTTTGAGGAACCTCTATGCTGTTTTCCAGAGAGGTTGCACCAGCTTGCATTTCCACCAACAGTGGAGGAGGGTTCCCCTTTCTCTGCATCCTCGCCAGCATCTGTCATTTCCTGACTTGTTGATTTTAGCCATTCTGACTGGTGTGAGGTGATATCTCATTGTGGTTTTGATTTGTATTTCCCTGATGCCGAGTGATATGGAGCACTTTTTCATGTGTCTGTTGGCCATCTGGATGTCTTCTTTGCAGAAATGTCTGTTCATGTCCTCTGCCCATTTCTTGATTGGATTATTTGTTCTTTGGGTGTTGAGTTTGCTAAGTTCTTTATAGATTTTGGACACTAGTCCTTTATCTGATATGTCGTTTGCAAATATCTTCTCCCATTCTGTCAGTTGTCTTTTGATTTTGTTAACTGTTTCCTTTGCTGTGCAAAAGCTTTTGATCTTGATGAAATCACAATAGTTCATTTTTGCCCTTGCTTCCCTTGCCTTTGGCATTGTTCCTAGGAAGATGTTGCTGCGGCTGAGGTCGAAGAGGCTGCTGCCTGTGTTCTCCTCAGGGATTTTGATGGATTCCTTTAACACACTAAGGTCCTTCACCCATTTTGAGTCTATTTTTGTGTGTGGTGTAAAGAAAGGGTCCAATTTCATTTTTCTTCATGTGGCTGTCCAATTTTCCCAGCACCATTTATTGAAGAGGCTGTCTTTTTTCCATTGGACATTCTTTCCTGCTTTGTCGAAAAGTAGAGTTGAGGGTCTATTTCTGGGCTCTCTATTCTGTTCCATTGATCTATGTGTCTGTTTATGTGCCAGTACCATGCTGTCTTGATGATGACAGCTTTGTAATAGAGCTTGAAGTCCGGAATTGTGATGCCACCCACGTTGGCTTTCTTTTTCAATATCCCTTTGGCTATTCGAGGTCTTTTCTGGTTCCATATAAATTTTAGAATTATTTGTTCCATTTCTTTGAAAAAGATGAATGGTACTTTGATAGGAATTGCATTAAATGTGTAGATTGCTTTAGATAGCATAGACATTTTCACAATATTTATTCTTCCAATCCAGGAGCATGGGACATTTTTCCATTTCTTTGTGTCTTCCTCAATTTCTTTCATGAGTACTTTATAGTTTTCTGAGTATAGATTCTGTGCGTCTTTGGTTAGGTTTATTCCTAGGTATCTTATGGTTTTGGCTGCAATTGTAAATGGGATTGACTCCTTAATTTCTCTTTCTTCTGTCTTGCTGTTGGTGTAGAGAAATGCAACTGATTTCTGTGCATTGATTTTATATCCTGACACTTTACTGAATTCCTGTATAAGTTCTAGCAGTTTTGGAGTGGAGTCTTTTGGGTTTTCCACATATAGTATCATATCATCTGCGAAGAGTGATAATTTGACTTCTTCTTTGCCGATTTGGATGCCTTTAATTTCCTTCTGTTGTCTGATTGCTGAGGCTAGGACCTCTAGTACTATGTTGAATAGCAGTGGTGATAATGGACATCCCTGCCATGTTTCTGACCTTAGCGGAAAAGCTTTCAGTTTTTTCCATTGAGAATATTTGCGGTGGGTTTTTCATAGATGGCTTTGATGATATTGAGGTATGTGCCCTCTATCCCTACACTTTGAAGAGTTTTGATCAGGAAGGGATGATGTACTTTGTCAAATGCTTTTTCAGCATCTATGGAGAGTATCATATGGTTCTTGTTCTTTCTTTTATTGATGTGTTGTATCACATTGACTAATTTGCGGATGTTGAACCAACCTTGCAGCCCTGGAATAAATCCCACTTGATCGTGGTGAATAATCCTTTTAATGTACTGTTGAATCCTATTGGCTAGTATTTTGTTGAGTATTTTTGCATCTGTGTTCATCAAGGATATTGGTCTATAGCTCTCTTTTTTGGTGGGATCCTTGTCTGGTTTTGGGATCAAGGTGATGCTGGCCTCATAAAATGAGTTTGGAAGTTTTCCTTCCATTTCTATTTTTTGGAACCGTTTCAGGAGAATAGGAATTAGTTCTTCTTTAAATGTTTGGTAGAATTCCCCCAGGAAGCCGTCTGGCCCTGGGCTTTTGTTTGTTTGGAGATTTTTAATGACTGTTTCAATCTCCTTACAGGTTATTGGTCTGTTCAGGTTTTCTATTTCTTCCTGGTTCAGTTGTGGTAGTTTATATGTTTCTAGAATGCATCCATTTCTTACAGATTGTCAAATTTATTGGCATAGAGTTGCTCATAGTATGTTCTTATAATAGTTTGTATTTCTTTGGTGTTAGTTGTGATCTCTCCTCTTTCATTCATGATTTCATTTATTTGGGTCCTTTCTCTTTTCTTTTTGATAAGTCGGGCCAGGGGTTTATCAATTTTATTAATTCTTTCAAAGAACCAGCTCCTACTTTCGTTGATTTGTTCTATTGTTTTTTTGGTTTCTATTTCATTGATTTCTGCTCTGATCTTTATGATATCTCTTCTCCTGCTGGGCTTAGGGTTTCTTTCTTGTTCTTTCTCCAGCTCTTTTAGGTGTAGGGTTAGGTTGTGTACCTGAGACCTTTCTTGTTTCTTGAGAAAGGCTTGTACCGCTATATATTTTCCTCTCAAGACTGCCTTTGTTGTGTCCCACAGATTTTGAACCGTTGTATTTTCATTATCATTTGTTTCCATGATTTTTTTCAATTCTTCTTTAATCTCCCGGTTGACCCATTCATTCTTTAGAAGGATGCTCTTTAGTCTCCATGTATTTGGGTTCTTTTCAAACTTCCTTTTGTGGTTGAGTTCTAGCTTTAGAGCATTGTGGTCTGAAAATATGCAGGGAATGATCTCAATCTTTTGATAACGGTTGAGTCCTTATTTAGGACCAAGGATGTGATCTATTCTGGATAGCTGTCTTTTTTTTTTTATTTACCATTACCAAGTTTAATTTTATTTACCATTTAAAAAAGACTTTCTAGTTTTTTAATTCTATATTTCATTTATTTCTGCCCTAATTTTTATTTTTTCCTTCCTTTTTCTACTTTTAAGTTTACTTTGTTCTTTTTGTATTTTTTTGAACTTTTATATTAAGTTCTTTATTTGAAATATTTTTATATACATTTATAGCTATAAAATTTCCTTTTATAACTGCCTTGCTGCTTCTCATAATTTTTTGGTATATATTTTTTAATTTTACTCAAGATGTATTTTTATTCCCACTTTGTCTTCTTTTTTTGATTTTTTGTTTGTTTAAAAATGTGTATGTCTGTGTATTTGTAAATTTTCCAAATTTCCTTCTGTATTGATTTCTAGTTTCATATTATTTTGGCTGGAAATATACTTGATATGCTTTCTATATTATTGATTTTAGGGGGACTCTTGTTTTGCGGTTTAAAATGTGATCTATCCTAGAAAATTTTCCACATGTGTTTGAGAAAAATATTTATTATACTATTGGATGGAATATCCTGTAAATATGTTAGGTTCATTTGACATAGTTCTTGTTTGTTTGTTTGTTTTGTTTGTTTGTTTGAGAGAGAGCAGGGCAGAGAGAATGAGCAAGGGGCAAGCGCAGAGACAGAGTGAGAAGACCCCCTCCTGAGCAGGGAGCCCAATGTGGGACTCTATCTCAGGACCCTGGGATCACGACCTGAGCCAAAGGCAAAGGCTTAACTGACTGAGCCACCCAGTTGTCCAGGCATAGTGTCTAAATTCACTATTTTCTTATTGATTTTCTGTCTGGATGATCTATCCATAGGTAAGAGTGGGGTATTATTGTCCCCAGATATTATTGTATTGGTATTTATTTCTCCTTTTTGTTTTGTTAGTATTTGTTTTATATATTTATGTGGCTCAATATTAGGTACATGATATTTACAATTACTGTATTGATGAATTGATGAAACTTTTCTTATTGTATAATGACCTTCTTTGACTCCTGTGGTGATTTTTAGCTTATATAAACCCTATTTTGTCTGTTATAGTTATTGCCACCCTTGTTTTTTTTTGTTATCATTAGCTTGGAATATCTTTTTCCATCCCTTTACTCTCTGCCCATGTGTGTCCTTAAAGCTAAAGTGATTCTTTTATATGCAACATATTGTTGGATCTTGTGTTTTTTGTTTGTTTTTTTAATCTATTCTAGCCTTTCTATGTCTTCCAACTGATGATTCCATTCACTTACAGTTAAAGTAATTATGGATAGGTAAGGACTTAACTATTGCCTTTCATTCTTTTTATGTTTCATTATTTATTTAAATTTTAGTTAATATATAGTGTAATATTAGTTTCAGGAGTAGAATTTAGTAATTCATCATTTACATATGCTCATCAATGCTCATCACAAGTGACCTCCTAATAATTATTACTGGCTTAGCCCATTCCCCTGCCCATCTCCCCTCCAGAAACAGTTTGTTACTTATAGTTAAGTGTATTATGGTTTGCCTTCCCCTCCCTTTGTTAAATTTTTTTTCTTTCCCCAGTGTTTCTGTTTTCTCTTTTGTAGATGCTCTGCTCTTTATTTCCTGTCTTGTTCTCTTTGTTTGTAATCTGATGACTTTTTGTGGCAGTATGTTTTAACTTCTTTATCAAAATCTTTTGTGAATCTACTACATATTTTTTATATTTACCATTAAGCTTATATAAAATACGTTAGTTATAACATTCCATTTTATTTTTTAAACAACTGAACTTCAATAGTTTACAGAAAATTTATACTTCTATAACAATAGGTTATTGATGATTTTACATTTTAGATCATTTTAATATTGTACTTTCAATAACAAATGATTGCAGTTATAGTTATTTTTAATAGGCTTGTTTTTTTAACTTTTAAACTAGACTACTAAATGATTTATATATCACCATTACAATATTAGAGAATCTGGTTTTGACTATACATTTACCTTTCGCAATAAATAAGGAGCCATCCATGCATCCATGTTGCCATCTTGATGACATCACCATCCCCAAATCTCCAGTAAGTGTTACTTTATATTTATCTTTTTTTTAAAGATTTTATTTGTTTATTTGACAGAGAGAGAGAGAGAGCTCAAGTTGGCAGAGTGGCAGGCAGAGGAAGATCGAGAGGCAGGCTTATTACCCAGCAGTGAGCCCGATGCAGGTCTTAATCCCAGGACCCTGGGATCATGACCTGAGCCAAATGCAGCTGCTTAACTGATTGAGTCACCCAGGGAGCCCTAAATTTTACTTTAGTTAATATATGACTATTTTTTATTTCTACTAATAGACATATCAATTTTATTGCTTTTAAGGTTTTCTCAGCATTATCAATTTTATAAGTGTTGTTTACATTTGTGTTGGTAAGTATGTAATTCATGTATGTGGTGGTATGTAAGTAATTCAAATATAAATTTTAAACTCTAGATCATATGCTCCATTGTGGCAAATATTTGTCTTATTCATCCCACCCACAAAAAATTAGTACTAAATAGGTCTTTGTTGATTGACTGAATGAATTAAGTGTTCTGACACTAGCATAGCTGACCAAACCAGAGATAAAGGAGAAAATATAATGATTGTCAAATGGGTGAACCTGAGATAAAAAGACATTTTTTGCTTCGTCTGTTTGATATACACTCCGGATAACATTCCAACTTTGCATGGATTTTTGGAAAGCAAACAACTCCTCTCCTAAATAATAAATTTATTAATTGCCTTCCTTATGAGTCCTGACAGCAGTCAGCTTTGTGGGTTTCTGATTCCATTCCAAGAGGTTGAATGTCTGTTTGATTTATGTAATAGGTCATGAGAAAAGACTTGTAGGATAAAATTTCTTAAAGATGGGAACACAGATAGCTGCCTATGGACTGTGAGGTGGGTGTTAATGAAAATGCATTGAGCAGTAAGGGAAGGGCAGCTCACAACCATAGGAAAGGTGCCCTGTGTTTTTGTTTTGTTTTGTTTTGTTTTACAAACAGATACCATTTCCCCTCCCCATGGAAATTTTCAAATTTACTTTGATCCAACAACCACAAATACTTAGGACATTATGAACACAAGATGGGCATTAAAGGATAAAAATAAACAAAAATGTAAGTAAATGTTAAGTGTTTATCATTATTTCAGCCATGTTTTTCTATGCTTAACTGCTCAAAGAAATTACACATATTTCTAAATATTATACCAGGCTGTTAAACTAATGCAAAGGGTTTTATGGAATTTTCTATAACACCATCTCGATCTTCTACATTGGCTGTCACTCCTGAAAATTCTCAGTTTATAAATGTGCATATATTTACTATAATAATATTCACTGGTTATTTACCTGGTTTATTACTGTATTTTGGTCCTTTCTAATTGTTCACTTTCTTCCATGTTTCCTCATTTCTACAAATGTCAATCCATCACATGTTATGTAAAGTGAAACAAAGAGGAACAGCTGTTAGTAGAATGGATTAATAGGTGCTTTGATGTTACTCTGTGAGATATTAAGTACTAGGCAAGGTATTTCCATATCATCATTTTAATATATTTTAGGAATACAGCATAGTTATTATGCTTTAATTAAACCTTCATTAAGTCTTTATATATATATTTTTTCTTAACTCACAAGTCCGCCCTTCATGTCCCATTCAAAACCCACTCATTTTATGGAATGTTTCATCTTCCCAGTACAATCTTCACTTAACTTATAGCTCTGGTGTGCTCCTTTGGCAGCACATATATTAACTTATTGTTCTGGGTATACAAAAGGATAGGAATGGAATATTTTGTAATATGATATTTTGTCCTTTCTACACTACAGAGTCTGTGTAGCATTCTTTGATCAGAGACCTAAGAAGGAGGTCCAAATTGAAGAAAAACAAATCGAAAAAAAGAAAATGTTCTCAGTCCTTTCTTGTAGTTTCATTTGCAGGAATCACAAAGGCAAAGACATTAAAATGTTTTTTTCTTATTTTTTAAAATTAATTTTAATTTTTTATTGGATTATGCTCCCTTAAACTCATCTGATACCATGAATAGAAAATCAAAGCAATCCACCAAACCTTCTTTCATGATGTTGCCTTTAAACATGTTGCCTTTAAAAATTTTACAGTCTCATCTGTAGAGTAGATGAACCTTGACTCAAAAGTGTCATCATAGACTGTGGTGACACTTGTCTTGCCACCTGCCCGCTGTTCCTGCCATGGCAGGCTCTCCTGGTTCACGACCGTTTCCCAACAACAAGGCCAATGGCTCGTTCTCTTCTCCCAGGGCGGCGTTGCTGCGCCTTTCCCAGACATGCTCCTGGGGAGCACAGTGACAGACGTGTCCCTTTCCTGAAGGCTGTTTCCACAGGTGCAACCACACTTCTCTCTCAGGCAGAGGGGATGACCGGGCTAAGAGGATTTCGCTCCATACGGGTTTCTCCCACCATGCTTCGGAGACTATGTTCAGACAAGCGGCATCAGCATCCCACAGAACTGACACAGATTTCCCAAAGAATGCTGTGCTTTCCCAGAGGGGATGCACGTACAAAGAGGCTTTTGCTCTATGCGGGTTTCTCCCACCGTTCTGTGAATACTAGGTTAAGTCAAGCCGCAACAGCAGCCCACAGAACCGACTCTGATTTCCCAGCGCCTACTCTGCTTTTGCAGAGTTTTTGGGCTTGGCGCGAACTGCACTTCGCCTCTGCTTCCTCAGCAAAGCTTTGGGCATTAGCTCTGTCGCTTAAGAGAAGAAGAGCCGTGGGAGAGCTGGTGCTTCTTGGGCCTTGTTTTCCTGGGCTCCATGTTCCCGCCCTGGGTTCACACTGCCAGGCCAAACTAAGCAAAGCCACAACCCTGCAGAAGCATGTGAGGCCTAGGATTGCACTCTATGCACACTACCATCTCCGGTGACTTGGCCTTTTGCCCTGGCGCGCAGGCATACTCGGGGACTAGGCCAGTGCCTTCTCCACAGGAAAGAGGCAACAGGATCACTGATCACCGCCCATGCACTGGGATGGGGAGCTGTGGGGGACTGTCCCCCACTCCTTCCCCGGAAACCCCGTGCCTCCGCGAACGCTGCCACATCTTGGAGGAAGAATGCCTCTGATTGCCTCTTTCTCCAGGGAGCTGTTTCTCTGAGTTCCGGGTATTGCGCCTGGTGGCAAACCCAAGTCTGCCCTAGGGACAGGTGTCCAAGGAGATGCTGGCCCCTTGGGACCAGAGGAACAGGACAGGCCTGCCTTCTGCCCAGACTCCTTCCTCAGAGAGGATCACGAGCGCCCTCATGTCTCCTTAGCCGCTCGTGTCTCCTCAGCCGCCAGGCTTCATTTTATCCGCACAGGGAGCGGGTGACACTAGTCTTGCTACCTGCCTGCTGTTCCTGCTATGGCAGGCTCTCCTGCTTCACCACCGTTTCCCGACAGCAAAGCCAACAGCTCCTTCACTTCTCCCAGGGCGGCGTGCTGCGCGTTATGCAGACATGCTCCTGAGGAGCGCGGTAACAGACGTGTCCCTTTCGTTAAGGCTGTTTCGACAGGTGCTCTCTCTGGCAGAGGGGGATGCACGGGCGAAGAGGATTTTGCTCAATGCGGGTTTATTACAACGAGCTGTGGAGACTAGCTAAGGCAAGCAGCAGCAGCATCCCACAGACCAGACTCTGATTTCCCAAAGAATGCTGTGCTTTCCCAAGGGGATGCCCGGGCAAAGAGGCTTTCGCTCTATGCGGGTTTCACCCACTCTGCTGCGAATACTAGGCTAAGGCAAGGAGCAAGAGCAGCCCACAGAACCGACTCTGATTTCCCAGTGACTGATATGCTTTCGCAGAGGTTTTCAGCTTGGCGTGAACCGCACTTCGCTGCCGCTTCCTCAACAAGGCTTTGGGCGTTCGCTCGGTCCCGTCAGGGAAGAAGAGCTGTGGGAGAGCTGGTGCCTCTTGGGCTTTGTTTTCCCGGGCTCCATGTTAGCACCTCGGTTCACACTGCCTAGGTGAACTAAGACACAGTCACAACCCTGCAGAATCGTGCACGCCCTAGGATGGCACTCTACGCCCACTACCATCTCCTGGCATAGGCAAAGCTTGGCTTTTTGCTCTGGCGCGCAGGCAGACTCGGGGACCAAGCCAGTGCCTTCCCCACAGGAGAGGAGAGGCGTCACGATCCCTGCACACCGCCCGCGCACTAGCATGGGGAGCTGTGGGGGACTGTCCCCAATCCTTCCCTGGACACCCCGTGCCTTTGCGAACGCTTCCACATCCTGGAGGAAGACGGAATATGACTGCCAGTTCTTTCAGGGAGCTGTTTCTGCGAGTTCAGGGTAGGCGCCTGGTAGCAAGCCCATGTCTCCACCAGAGACAGGTGGCCAAAGCTGCTGTCTCCTTGGGCCCAGAGGCTCAGGACAGGCATGCTTTCTGCCCAGACTCCTTCCTCAGAGTGGAGCCCTTTCCCCTGCCCTAATCTTCCCCTCGTGTCTCCTTAGCAGCCAGGATTCCGTCGCTCTGCAGTGACAGACGTGTCCCTCTCCTTAAGGTTCTTTCCACAGGCTTAACCACGCTTCTCTCTCAGGCAGAGGGGATGACCAAGCAAAGAGTATTTCGCTCCATCCGGGTTTATTACACTGTGCTGTGGAGATTAGCTCAGGCAAGCAGCAGCAGCATCCCACAGACCCGACTCTGTTTTCCCAAAGAATGATGTGCTTTCCTAGAGGGGATGCCCGGGCAAAGAAGCTTTCGCTCTATGAGGGTTTCTCCCGCCATGCTGCGAATACTAGGCTAAGGCAAGCAGCAACAGCAGCTCACAGAACCAACTCTGCTTTCCCAGCGACTGCTAAACTTATGCAGAGATTTTCAGCTTGGTGTGAACCGCACTTCGCTGCTGCTTCCTCAGCAAGGCTTTGGGCGTCCGCTTTGTTGCCTCAGGGAAGAGAAGCCGTGGGAGAGCTGGTGCCTCTTGGGCCTTGCTTTCCAGGGTTCCATGTTCACGCCCTGGATTCACCCAACCAGGCCGAAGTAAGCAGACAGAGCCACAAACCTGCAGCCGCGTGCGTGGCCTAGGATGGTAATCTATGCACACTACCATCTCCCAGTGTAGGCAACGCTTGGACTTTTGCACTGGCCCTCAGGCGGACTCATTGTCAAGGCCAGTGCCTTCCACACAGGAGAGGAGAGGCGACAGGATCCCTGAACACCGCCTGTGCAATAGATTGGGGAGCTTTGGGGGATTGTCGCCACTCCTCCGGCACACCCCCTGCCAACGACAACGATGTCACATCTTGGAGGAAGATGGCATCTGACTGCCCGTTTCTCCAGGGAGCTGTTTGTGCGAATTCAGGGTATGGTGCCTGGTAGCAAGCCCAAGTCTGCCTTACGGACTGTTGTCAAAGGAGAGGCTGTGCCCTTGGGACCAGAAGCACAGAACAGGCCTGCCTACTGCCCAGAGCTACGGGAGAGCTGGTGCCTCTTGGGCCTTTTTTACCGAGCTCCTTGTTCGCGTGCTGGAATCACCCTGCCAGGCCGAACTAAGCAGACACAGCCACAACCCTGCAGTAGCCTGCATAGCCTAGGATGGCACTCGATGCACACTACCATCTCCCGGTGTAGGCATCGCTTGGCCTTTTACTCTGGCGCTCAGGCGGACTCAGGGACTAGCCCAGTGCTTTCCCCAAAGGAAAGGAAAAGTGACAGGATCCATGCACACCGCCCGTGCACTGAATAGGGAGCTTTGGGGGACTGTCCCCACCCCTGCCCCTTAAACCCCGTGCCTTCTCCAAGCTTCCACATCCTGGAGGAAGACGGCGTCTGACTCCCCGTTATTTTAGGGAGCTGTTTCTCCGAGTTCAGCGTAGGCGCCTGGTGGCTAGCGCATGTCTGCCCCAGGGACAGGTGGCCAAAGCGCTGCTGTCTCCTTGGGCCCAGAGGCTCAGGACAGGCATGCTTTCTTCCCAGACTCCTTCCTAAGAGTGGAGGACGCACCCTGCACTACTCATCCCCTCCTCTCTCCGGAGCAACCAGGCTTCCGTCTCTCTGCACAGGGAGCGGGTGGCACTTGTATTACCACCAGCCGCTGTGCCTGTCAGGGCCGGCTCTCCTGCTTCGCAACCGTTTCCAGACCAGAAGGCCAATGGCTCCTGCTCTTCCCCCTGGGCAGCGTGCTGCACCTTCCACAGACATACTCCTGGGGAGCGCAGTGAAAGACGTGTCCCTTTCCTTAAGGCTCTTTCCACAGGCGCAAGCGCGCTTCTGTCTCAGGCAGAGGGGTGCTAGGGCAAAGAGGATTTCGCTCCATGCGGGTATCTTTCACCATGCTGCGGAGAGTAGCTCAGGCATTCAGCTGCAGCATCACACACTTCCGATTCTGATTTCCCAACGAATGCTGTGCCTTCCCAGAGGAGATGCCCGGGCAAAAAGGCTTTCGCTGTATGCGGGTATCTCCCACCGCGAGACTGGGCTCAGGCAAGCAGCAGAGGAGAGCGCAGAACCGACTCTGATTTCCCAGTGACTGCTTTGCTTTCCCAGAGGTTTTCAGCTTGGCACAAACCGCACTTCGCTGCTGCTTCCTCAGCAAGGCTTTGGTCGTTCGCTCTGTCGCGGCAGGGAAGAAAAGCCGCGGGAGAGCTGGTGCCTCTTGGGCCTTGCTTTCCCGGGCTCCAAGTTTGCGCCCGGGGTTCACCTTGCTAAGCCGATCTAAGCAGACACAGTCACAACCCTGCAGCAGCGTGCATGGCCTAGCATGGCACTCTATGCCTATTACCATCTCCTGGGGTAGGTAAGGCTTTGCTTTTTGTTCCGGCGCTCAGGCAGACTCGGGGTCTAGGCCAGTGCCTTCACCACAGGAGATAGGAGGCGATAAGATCTCTGTACACGGCCCGTGCACTCGATGGGGAACTGTGGGGGACAGTCTCCACTCCATCCTCGGCACACTCCCTGCCACCCACATCGCTTCCACATCTTGGTGGAAGACGGCATCTGACTGCCCGTTTCTCCATGGGGTTGTTTCTGCGAGTTGCGGGTATGGCGCCTCGTGGAACGCACAAGTCTGCCCTTGGGACAGGTGACCAAGGAGATGCTGTCCCATTGGGACCAGAGGCACAGGTCAGGCCTGCCTTCTCTCCAGACTCCTTCCTCAGAGGGGAGCACACTCCCCTGCCCTAGTTATCCCTTCATGTCTCCTTAGACGCCAGGCTTCCATCTCTCCGCACAGGGAGCGGTGGACACTTGTCTTGCTACCAGCCTGCTGTTCGTGCCATGGCAGGCTATCCTGCTTCCCGAGCGTTTCACTACCCCAAGGCCAACGGCCCCTTCTCTTCTCTGTTGGCGTGCCGTGCATTCCCCACACTCCTGCGGAGCACGTGACCGACGTGTGCAACCACGCTTCTCTCTCAGGCAGAGGGGATGCTAGGGCAAAGAGTATTTCGCTCCATGCGGGTATCTTCCACCGTGAGGCGGAGACTAGCTCAGCAAGCAGCAGCAGCATTCCATTACCCAACTCAGATTTCCCAACGAATGCTGTGCTTTCCAAGGGCAGATGACAAGGCAAAGAGGCTTTCGCTGTATGCGGGTTTCTCCCACCGCTACACAGGGCTCAGGCAAGCAGCAGCAGCCCGTAGAACATTTCTCAGCGAATGCTGTGCTTTCGCAGAGGCTTTGGCTTGGAGAGAACATCACTTCGCCGCTGCTTCCTCAGCAAGGCTTCAGTCGCGTCAGGGAAGAAGAGCTTGGGGAGAGCTGGTGCCTCTCGGGCCTTTTTTACCGGGCTCCTTGTTGTGGTGCTGGATTCACCCTGCCAGGCCGAAGTAAGCAGACACAGCCACAACCCTGCAGTAGAGTGCGGAGCCTAGGATGGCACCCTATACACACTACCAACTCCCGGTGTAGGCATCACTTGGCCTTTTACTCTGGCTCTAAGGCGGACTCGCGGACTAGCCCAGTGCTTTCCCCAAAGGATAGGAGAGGTGACAGGATCCATGCACACTGCCCGTGCACTGAATACGGAGCTTTGCGGGACTGTCCCCACCCCTTCCCCTTAAGCCCCGTGCCTCCTCCAAGCTTCCACATCCTGGAGGAAGACGGCGTCTGACTCCCCGTTATTTCAGGGAGCTGTTTCTGCGAGTTCAGCGTAGGCGGCTGGTGGCTAGCGCATGTCTGCCCCAGGGACAGGTGGCCAAAGCGCTGCTGTCTCCTTGGGCCCAGAGGCTCAGGACAGGCATTCTTTCTGCCCAGACTCCTTCCTAAGTGTGGAGCACGCGCCCTGCCCTACTCATCCCCTCCTCTCCCCGGAGCAGCCAGGCTACCATCTCACTGCACA
The DNA here is from genome assembly GCF_030435805.1 of Mustela lutreola. Lineage (NCBI taxonomy): Eukaryota > Metazoa > Chordata > Mammalia > Carnivora > Mustelidae > Mustela > Mustela lutreola. Next base: position 115,786,604 of record NC_081299.1, on the reverse strand, counting down.
TGGAGCGGGTGACACTTGTATTGCCACCGGCCCCTGTGCCTGCCAGGGCCGGCTTTCCGGCGTCGCCACCGTTTCGAGACCAGAAGGCCAACGGCTCCTGCTCTTCTCCCTGGGCAGCGTGCTGCACCTTCCACAGACATGCTCCTGGGGAGCGCAGTGAAAGACGTGTCCCTTTCCTTAAGGCTCTTTCCACAGGCGCAAGCCCGCTTCTCTCTCAGACAGAGGGGTGCTAGGGCAAAGAGGATTTCGCTCCATGCGGATATCTTCCACCTTGCTGCGGAGACTTGCTCAGGCATTCAGGTGCAGCATCACACACATCCGATTCTGATTTCCCAACGAATGCTGTGCCTTCCCAGAGGAGATGCCCGGGCAAAGAGGCTTTCGCTGTATGCGGGTATCTCCCACCGCGAGACTGGGCTCAGGCAAGCAGCAGAAGAGACCGCAGGACCGACTCTGATTTCCCAGTGACTGCTTTGCTTTCCCAGAGGTTTTCAGCTTGGCGCAAACCGCACTTCGCCTCTGCTTCCTCAGCAAGGCTTTAGTCGTTCGCTCTGTCGCGGGAGGGAAGAAAAGCCGCGGGAGAGCTGGTGCCTCTTGGGCCTTGCTTTCCCGGGCTCCAAGTTTGCGCCCGGGGTTCACCTTGCTAAGCCGATCTAAGCAGACACAGTCACAACCCTGCAGTCGCGTGCGTGGCCTAGCATGGCACTCTATGCCTATTACCATCTCCTGGGGTAGGTAAGTCTTTGCTTTTTGTTCCGGCGCTCAGGCTGACTCGGGGTCTGGGCCAGTGCCTTCACCACAGGAGAGAGGTGGCGACAGGATCCTGGACACGGCCTGTGCACTGGGATGGGGAACTGTGGGGGACAGTCTCCACTCCATCCTCGGCACACTCCATGCCACCCACAAGCTGCCACATCTTGGTGGAAGACAGCGTCTGACTGCCCGTTTTCCATGGAGTTGTTTCTGCGAGTTGTGGGTATGGCGCCTGGTGGCAAGCCCAAGTCTGCCCTTGGGACAGGTGGCCAAGGAGATGCTGTCCCCTTCGGACCAGAGGCACAGGACAGGCCTGCCTTCTGCCCAGACTCCTTCCTCAGAGTGGAGCACAAGCCCGTGCCCTAGTCGTCCCTTCATGTCTCCATAGCAACAAGGATTCCATCTCTCCGGACAGGGAGCGGTGGACACTTGTCTTCCACAGGCCTTCTACTCGAGCCACGGCAGGCTCTCCTGCTTCCCGAAAATTTCATGACCCCAAGGCCAACGGCTCCTTCTCTTTTCTGTGGGCGGCTTGCCGTGTTTCCCCAAACTTGCTCCAGGGGAGCGCAGTGACAGATGTGTGCAACCAAGCTTCTCTCTCAGGCAGAGGGGATGCTAGGGCAAAGAGTATTTGGCTCCATGCGGTTATCTTCCACCGTGCCATGGAGACTAGCTCAGCAAGCAGCACCTGCATCCCCAAACCCAACTCAGATTTCCCAACGAATGCTGTGCTTTCCAAGGGCAGATGACAAGGCAAAGAGGCTTTCGCTGTATGCGGGTTTCTCCCACCGCTACACAGGGCTCAGGCAAGCAGTAGCAGCCCACAGAACATTTTTTCGCCGCTGCTTCTTCAGCAAGGCTTCAGCCGCGTCAGGGAAGAAGAGCTGAAGGAGAGCTAGTGCCTCTTGGGCCTTTTTCCCCAAGCTCCATGTTCGCGTACTGGATACACCCTGCCAGGCCGAACTAAGCAGACACAGCCACAACCCTGCAGTAGCGTGCGGTGCCTAGGATGGCACCCTATACACACTACCATCTCTCGGTGTAGGCATCGCTTGGCCTTTTATTCTGGCGCTCAGGCGGACTCGCGGACTGGACCAGTGCTTTCACCACAGGAAAGGAGACGTGACAGGATCCCTGCACACGGCCCGTACACTGGGATGGGGAACTGTGGGGGACAGTCTCCACTCCTTCCTTGGCACACTCCCTGCCACCCACATCGCTGCCACATCTTGGTGGAAGACGGCATCTGACTGCCCGTTTTTCCATCGGGCTGTTTCTGCGAGTTACGGATATGGCACCTGGTGGCAAGCCCAAGTCTGCCCTTGGGACAGGTGGCCAAGAAGATGCTGTCCCCTTGGGACCAGAGGCACAGGACAGGCCTGCCTTCTTCCCAGACTCCTTCCTCAGAGTCGAGCACACTCCCCTGCCCTTGTTATCCTTCATGTCTCCTTAGCAGCCAGGCTTCCATCTCTCCGGACAGGGAGCGGGGGACTCTTGTCTTGCTACCGGCCTGCTGTTCGTCCCATGTCAGGCTACCCTGCTTCCCGAGCCTTTCCCGACCCAGAGGCCAACGGCTCCTTCTCTTCTCTGTGGGCGGCGTGCTGTGCCTTCCCCACACTTGCTCCTGGGGAGCGCGGTGACCTACGTGTGCAACCACGCTTCTCTCTCAGGCAGAGGGGATGCTAGGGCAAAGAGTATTTCGCTCCCTGCGGGTATCTTCCACCGTGCGCGGAGACTAGCTCAGCAAGCAGCAGCAGCATCCCCATACCCAACTCAGATTTCCCAATGAATGCTGTGCTTTCCAAGGGCAGATGACAAGGCAAAGAGGCTTTCGCTGTATGCGGGTTTCTCCCACCGCTACACAGGGCTCAGGCAAGCAGCAGCAGCCCGTAGAACATTTCTCAGCGAATGCTGTGCTTTCGCAGAGGCTTTAGCTTGGAGCGAACATCACTTCGCCGCTGCTTACTCAGCATGGCTTCAGTTGCATCAGGGAAGAAGAGCTGCGGGAGAGCTGGTGCCTCTCGGGCCTTTTTTTTACCGGGCTCCTTGTTGTGGTGCTGGATTCACCCTGCCAGGCCGAAGTAAGGAGACACAGCCACAACCCTGCAGTAGCATGCGGAGCCTAGGATGGCACCCTATACACACTACCAACTCCCGGTGTAGGTATCGCTTGGCCTTTTACTCTGGCTCTAAGGCGGACTCGCGGACTAGCCCAGTGCTTTCCCCAAAGGATAGGAGAGGTGACAGGATCAATGCACACCGCCCGTGCACTGAATAGAGAGCTTTGCGGGACTGTCCCCACCCCTTCCCCTTAAGCCCCGTGCCTCCTCCAAGCTTCCACATCCTGGAGGAAGACGGCGTCTGACTCCCCGTTATTTCAGGGAGCTGTTTCTGCGAGTTCAGCGTAGGCGGCTGGTGGCTAGCGCATGTCTGCCCCAGGGACAGGTGGCCAAAGCGCTGCTGTCTCCTTGGGCCCAGAGGCTCAGGACAGGCATGCTTTCTGCCCAGACTCCTTCCTAAGTGTGGAGCACGCGCCCTGCCCTACTCATCCCCTCCTCTCTCCGGAGCAGCCAGGCTTCCGTCTCTCTGCACAGGGAGCGGGTGACACCTGTATTGCCACCGGCCCCTGTGCCTGTCAGGGCCGGCTCTCCGGCTTCGGCACCGTTTCGAGACCAGAAGGCCAACGGCTCCTGCTCTTCTCCCTGGGCAGCGTGCTGCACCTTCCACAGACATGCTCCTGGGGAGCACAGTGAAAGACGGGTCCCTTTCCTTAAGGCTCTTTCCACAGGCGCAAGCCCGCTTCTCTCTCAGGCAGAGGGGTGCTAGGGTAAAGAGGATTTCGCTCCATGCGGGTATCTTCCACCATGCTGCGGAGACTAGCTCAGGCATCAGCTGCAGCATGACACACTTCCGATTCTGATTTCCCAACGAATGCTGTGCCTTCCCAGAGGAGATGCCCGGGCAAAGAGGCTTTCGCTGTATGCGGGTATCTCCCACCGCGAGACTGGGCTCAGGCAAGCAGCAGAAGAGACCACAGAACCGACTCTGATTTCCCAGCAACTGCTATGCTTTCCCAGAGGTTTTCAGCTTGGCGCAAACCGCACTTCGCTGCTGCTTCCTCAGCAAGGCTTTGGTCGTTCGCTCTGTCGCGGCAGGGAAGAAAAGCCGCGGGAGAGCTGGTGCCTCTTGGGCCTTGCTTTCCCGGGCTCCATGTTTGCGCCCGGGGTTCACCTTGCTAAGCCGATCTAAGCAGACACAGTCACAACCCTGCAGCAGCGTGCGTGGCCTAGCATGGCACTCTATGCCTATTACCATCTCCTGGGGTAGGTAAGGCTTTGCATTTTGTTCCGGCGCTCAGGCAGACTGGGGTCTAGGCCAGTGCCTTCACCACAGAGAGAGGAGGAGACAGGATCCCTGGACACGGCCCGTGCACTGGGATGGGGAATTGTGGGGGACAGTCTCCACTCCATCCTCGGCACACTCCCTGCCACCCACAAGCTGCCACATCTTGGTGGAAGACGGCATCTGACTGCCCGTTTCTCCATGGAGTTTTTTCTGCGAGTTGTGGGTATGGCGCCTGGTGGCAAGCCCAAGTCTGCCCTTGGGATAGGTGGCCAAGGAGATGCTGTCCCCTTCGGATCAGAGGCACAGGACAGGCCTGCCTTCTGCCCAGACTCCTTCCTCAGAGTGGAGCACACGCCCGTGCCCTAGTCGTCCCCTCATGTCTCCTTAGCAACCAGGCTTCCATCTCTCTGGACAGGGAGCGGGGGACACTTGTCTTGCCACCGGCCTGCTGTTCGTGCCATGGCAGGCTATCCTGCTTCCCGAGCGTTTCCCGACCCAGAGGCCAACGGCTCCTTCACTTAACTGGGGGCGGCGTGCCGTGCCTTCCCCACCCTTGCTCCTGGGGTGCGCGGTGATAGACGTGTGCAACCACGCTTCTCTCTCAGGCAGAGGGGATGCTAGGGCAAAGAGTATTTCGCTCCATGCGGGTATCTTCCACCGTGCCGTGGAGACTAGCTCAGCAAGCAGCACCTGCATCCCCAAATCCAAGTCAGATTTCACAACGAATGCTGTGCTCTCCAAGGGCAGATGAGAAGGCAAAGAGGCTTTCGCTCTATACGGGTTTCTCCCACCGCGAGACAGGGCTCAGGCAAGCAGCAGCAGCCCGCAGAACATTTCTCAGCGAATACTGTGCTTTCGCGAAGGCTTTGGCTTGGAGCGAACATCACTTCGCCGCTGCTTCATCAGCAAGGCTTCAGTCGCGTCACGGAAGAAGAGCTGCGGGAGAGCTGGTGCCTCTTGGGCCTTTTTACCCGGGCTCCTTGTTCGCGTCCTGGATTCACCCTGCCAGGCCGAACTAAGCAGACACAGCTACAACCCTGCAGCAGCGTGCGGTGCCTAGGATTGCACCCTATACACACTACTATCTCCCGGTGTAGGCATCGCTTGGCCTTTTACTCTGGCGCTCAGGCGGACTCGCCGACTAGACCAGTGCTTTCACCACAGGAAAGGAGACGTGACAGGATCCCTGCACACGGCCCGTGCACTGGGATGGGGAACTGTGGGGGACAGTCTCCATTCCTTCCTTGGCACACTCCCTGCCACCCACATCACTGCCACATCTTGGTGGAAGACGGCATCTGACTGCCCGTTTCTCCATCGGGCTGTTTCTGCGAGTTACGGGTATGGCACCTGGTGGCAAGCCCAAGTCTGCCCTTGGGACAGGTGGCCAAGAAGATGCTGTCCCCTTGGGACCAGAGGCACAGGACAGGCCTGCCTTCTTCCCAGACTCCTTCCTCAGAGTGGAGCACACGCCCCTGCCCTAGACGTCCCCTCATGTCTCCTTAGCAGCCAGGCTTCCATCTCTCTGGACAGGGAGCGGGGGACACTTGTCTTGCCACCGCCCTGTTGATCGTGCCACGGCACGCTATGCTGCTTCCCGAGCATTTCATGACCCCAAGGCCAACGGCTCCTTCTCTTCTCTGTGGGCGGCGTGCCGTGCCTTCCCACACTTGCTCCTGGGGAGCGCGGTGACCGACGTGTGCAACCACGCTTCTCTCTCAGGCAGAGGGAATGCTAGGGCAAAGAGTATTTCGCTCCATGCGGGTATCTTCCACCGTGAGGCGGAGACTAGCTCAGCAAGCAGCAGCAGCATTCCCATACCCAACTCAGATTTCCCATGAATGCTGTGCTTTCCAAGGGCAGATGACAAGGCAAAGAGGCTTTCGCAGTATGCGGGTTTCTCCCACCGCTACACAGGGCTCAGGCAAGCAGCAGTAGCCCGTAGAACATTTCTCAGCGAATGCTGTGCTTTCGCAGAGGCTTTAGCTTGGAGCGAACATCACTTCGCCGCTGCTTCCTCAGCATGGCTTCAGTCGCATCACGGAAGAAGAGCTGCGGGAGAGCTGGTGCCTCTTGGGCCTTTTTTACCGGGCTCCTTGTTCGCGTGCTGGATTCACCCTGCCAGGCCAAACTAAGCAGACACAGCCACAACCCTGCAGTAGCGTGCGGAGCCTAGGATGGCACCCTATACACACTACCATCTCCCGGTGTAGGCATCGCTTGGCCTTTTACTCTGGCGCTCAGGCGGAATCGCGGACAAGCCCAGTGCTTTCTCCACAGGAAAGGAGAGGTGACAGTATCCCTGCACACCGCCCATGCACTGAATAGGGACTTTGGGGGACTCTCCCCACCCCTTCCCCTTAAACCCCGTGCCTCCTCCAAGCTTCCACATCCTGGAGGAAGACGGCGTCTAACTCCCCGTTATTTCAGGGAGCTGTTTCTGCGAGTACAAAAGTCCTTTTTAAGAGGCAGTTGGCTGTTTAAACCAAAAGTACAACTCACTGAGAGAATCGCTGCATTATTTATTGGGGTAGAAAGGACCTGGAATGTAGAAAGACCCATTCTGCAGAGGAAAAAATAGAATTACTAACAGGCCTCATGCTTTGCACAGTCAGTGGCTAGAATCCCTGCCTCATGAGACCCTGTGCTAGAAGGCCGCTAGAACCATGTCAACTACGTTAGTCTATCTTGGAAGCCAACAAGTGTTTGCCCAGTTAAGAGCACGGTAACAATCAGTCACGTTATGCTATAATGACTGTCGATATCTTTAAAAGCCTTGTCAAGTTCCTTTTTGAGTAACCCTCACCCCACCCTTAGAGAAATTTATCTGTGGTTCACCTCTTTGAAATACCTCACTGTTGTTCCACATTTACCATAGCCAAAAAAAAAAAAAAAAAAAAAAAAAAAAAAGCTTTTTATAAACAAAGTGTTCAGAATGGGGCGCCAATGTAAACAATGAGAGTTTTCGCTGCCCGGAAAGCTTTTTTGCAGTAACAGCTGTAAGCAATCAGGTCAGACAGAGCCAAGGGCTCGAGGGATTTTTAAAATTACAAAAACCGAACCAAATCAAACCAAAACAAAAATCAAAACCAATGGCCAAGATTTCAAGTTTGCTACTAAAGGTATGACATTCTCCTAAGACATGCGCGTGACTTGATCAATATATTTATATATTTATATTTGAAGAATAAGGAACTATTATTGCAGCAAATCCACGTTGATTATAAATTACCAGATATGGGGCTCCTGGGTGCCTCAGTGGTTTAGGCCTCTGCCTTCGGCTCAGGTCATGATTACAGAGTCCTGGGATGGAGAGCCTATCAGGCTCTCTGCTCAGCGGGGAGCCTGCATCCCCCCCCTCTGTCTTTCTCTCTACCTAATTGTGAACAGTCAAATGGGTAAATAAGATTTTTTAAAAAAGAATTACTAGTTGTGAAATACATCGAGGGTACGGGGAGGAAAATGATTTCACCTGATCAGACTAGGATGTGGTTGAAGCCTGAATTAAAGTGCTATAAAAATAGTAAAGACCTTGGAAATATATGGGGAAAAATCCCTAGAAAAACAGCATTAATAACTGGCTGCTCTTTTATGATCCAGATCTAGCGGTAGGCAAAGAAGAGCTGGTTTTAGCCAGAGGATGAACTCCGATTGTCTTCATGATCTTGCATTTCATGCAAGCCAGGCATGGGGCTCTGCACTAGAGCTGCAAATTCTGGGGGGCCCTCACTGTCCCTTTTCTCTTCTCAGCGGGACTACGGGCATGTCCGCGGTTCAGTGTGACAGGCTTTACCACAGGGAGATAAAAGACTGCCAAGGGTAGGTTGGAGCTGGGAAAAGCCACTTAGGAACTGATTTTCAGGGGAGGTGATAGACAAGGGCAAAGCGAGGAATGAGGATGAGTGTGTCAAGTTTCAAAGTACCAGGAGGCAGCACAGTGCATTCGGGAAACTACAGCAAGTTCATGACAACCGACAGCTGATCTCACAGCATCACCTGCGGATGGAGGCTGAGCCCCGGGGTTAAAACTGGGGCTGAGATGGTTTGTATACTATGCCTAGGAGGTGAGGTACTACACTGTGGGGGCACAGGGAGCTACTGGAGGATTTCAAATATCAGAATCATAACCATAATAGAGTATTTAATTGCATCCTAGCTTTCATCAAGGGTAAGATGCAGTATAGTTTATGTTCGACTAAGAAAGAGAAATGCTGCCAGTTAAACTAAGATATATCCTCAAGTGCAACGTGAATGCCACCTTAAGACATATTAAAATTGGGGGGGAGGACAAATCTTAGAACAAGTAAATAGTGGAACTAGAATAATTAAGAAAGTTCGAACACTTGGATCAACTTAAAAAGTGATTATTGCTTACCATGTGCCCCAAACTATATTAAGTCTTAGAACAAGAGACGTTCTCATCTTGATGCCCTGCAGCTGCTAGACCCAAGGTACAGAGGGCAGTAGCCAATGACCAGCAGGCCCCAAGTGCCATGTGCAGACTCTAAGAGCAACTGCCTTTGAGAGAGGAAACGGTTGAGAGTGGGCTTTCTGAGGTAGAGAATTATTAGCTGGGAAAGTAGGAAAACTGACACAGAATCGGAATTGATGCCCCTACATGACAGAGTTGGTGAAACTTCCGTTCTCAGAGGTATTGAGGCTCCTCAGAAATGTATTTTTCATTTTGGACAGAACATTCAGGATAAACATGATCTGTTCGAGTTCCTGGTTCTCTCATCAGGACTGTTTCCTAGCCTTCATGGGCACAAGAAAAGGGTTTTGAAAGTCCAGAGTAAATCCTGACAAAAGCAAAGTACGGTATCTATGAAAAACTAACCACTCAGAAGAGAACAACAGATAAAAGGCCAGGCCGACCTGACCCTGCAGGATAGGTAAGGTTGGTCCGGCAACAGGGGTAGAGGGGAAGTGCCCATCTCCTGCTAGAAGAGCTAGAGAAGACCCCTTCCAGAGAGACCACCAGGAGAGGAGAGCAGTAGGTGCTGATGATGAAAAATATTTTAATCAGCAGAGAAGGTCAAAATGACAAAGTTCCAGGATCAGAGTAAACATATGGAATTAAAAAATAAAAAAATTAAAAAAAAAAAGATTTTTTTGAAAGGACTTTTTTTTTTTAAAGGACTTTATACAAAAGTCCTTTTTAAGAGACAGTTGGCTGTTTAAACCAAAAGTACAACTCACTGAGAGAATCGCTGCATTATTTATTGGGGTGAAAGGACCTGGAATGTAGAAAGACCCATTCTGCAGAGGAAACAAGAGAATCACTAACAGGCCTCATGCCTTGCACAGCCAGTGGCTAGAATCCCTGCCTCATGAGACCCTTTGCTAGAAGGCCGCTAGAACCATCTCAACTATGTTAGTCTATCTTGGAAGCCAACAAGTGTTTGCCCAGTTAAGAGCACGGTAACAATCAGTCACGTTATGCTATAATGACTGTCTATATCTTTAAAAGCCTTGTCAAGTTCCTTTTTGAGTAACCCTCACCCCACCCTTAGAGAAATTTATCTGTGGTTCACCTCTTTGAAATACCTCATTGATGTTCCACATTTACCATACCCCCCCAAAAAAAAAGCTTTTTATAAACAAAGTGTTCAGAAGGGGGAGCCACTGTAAACAATGAGAGTTTTCGCTGCCAGGACAACTTTGTTGCAGAAACAGCTGAAAGTATTCAGGTCAGACATAGCCAAGGGCTGGAGGGATCTTTAACATTACAAAAACCGAACCAAATCAAACCAAAACAAAAATCAAAACCAATGGCCAAGATTTCAAGTTTGCTACTAAAGGTATGACATTCTCCTAAGACATGCGTGTGATTTGATCAATATATTTATATATTTATATTTGAAGAAGAAGGAACTATTTGATGCAGCAAATCCACGTTGATTAAAAATTACCAGATATGGGGCTCCTGGGTGGCTCAGTGGTTTAGGCCTCTGACTTCGGCTCAGGTCATGATTTCAGGGTCATGGGATGGAGCCCCACATCAGGCTCTATGCTCAGCGGGGAGCCTGCTTCCCCCTCTCTCTCTGCCTGCCTCTCTTCCTACTTCTGATCTGTCAAATGGGTAAATAAGATCTTTAAAAAAAGAATTACTAAGTGTGAAATACATCGAGGGTATGGGAAGGAAAATGATTTCAGCTGATCTGACTAGGAAGTGGTTGAAGCCTGAATTAAAGTGCTATAAAAAGAGTAAAGACCTGGGAAATATATGGGGAAAAAATCCCTAGAAAAATAGCATTAATAACTGTCTGCTCTTTAATGATCCAGATCCTGCGGTAGGCAAAGAAGAGCTGGTTTTAGCCAGAGGATGATCTCTGTTTGTCTTCATGACCTGGCATTTCCTGCAAGCCAGGCATGGGGCTCTGCACTAGAGCTGCAAATTCTGGGGGGCCCTCACTGTCCCTTTTCTCTTCTCAGCGGGACTACGGGCATGTCCGCGGTTCAGTGTGACAGGCTTTACCACAGAGAGATAAAAGACTGCCAAGGGTAGGTTGGAGCAGGGAAAAGCCACTTAGGAACTGATTTTCAGGGGAGGTGATAGACAAGGGCAAAGCGAAGAATGAGGATGAGAGTGTCAAGTTTCAAAGTGCCAGGAGGCAGCACAGTGCATTCGGGAAACTACAGCAAGTTCATGACAACCGACAGCTGATCTCAGCATCACCTGCGGATGGAGGCTGAGCCGCGGGGTTAACACTGGGGCTGGGATGGTTTGTATACTATGCCTAGGAGGTGAGGTACTACACTGAAGGGGCACAGGGTGCTAAAGGAGGATTTCAAATATCAGAATAGTAACCATAATAGAGTATTTAATTGCATCCTAGCTTTCATCAGTTAAGATGCACTATAGTTTATGTTCGACTAAGAAAGAGAAATGCTGTCAGTTAAACTAAGAAGTGTCCTCAAGTGCAAGCTGAGTGCCACCTTAAGAGATATTAAAATGGGGGGGGGGAGGACAAAGAATATTTTAATCAAAAGAGAAGGTCGAAATGACAAAGTTCCAGATTCAGAGTAAACATATGGGATTAAAAAATAAAAAATGAAAAAAAAGATTTTTTTTTTTTTGAAATTGATGAATTTCCAGATCCTAAGTCATGTTTGGTGGGGTGAGGTTCAGAACTGACGACTAAAGAAAGAATTCTTAAGACATCTTTGGTGCAAAATGGTGGTTTATTAAAGCACGGGGACAGGACCCATGGGCAGGAAGAGCTGCTGCCCCAGGCATGTGAGGAGTGGCTGGTTATATACACAGGAGTTGGGTAGGTGAGGACAAAGGGTTGTTCAGAAGGGCTATTGGGATAAAGAAGACTGTCAGGATATGGAAGGCCTGGTTACTATCAAGCCAAGGCCACTTTCCCTCTAATGAGGCACTAACATAAATTCAATTGGGAGTCTCCTGGTGGAATGTTACATTCCTGCTATCAAACGTCCTTGTTAGCGATATTTAGGTCTTAAAAGAAATTTAACTTTATTTACTTTTCCTTCTACCTGCATCTCCTTCGGTTTTTTTTATGGAGGGGAGGGCTTGAGGAACTGAGTTATGTATCTTTGGAAATTGGGCTATTGATAAGGCAACTTCTTTGTTGTAAATGTCAAGGACATTTGTAAACCAAGAGAGACTCCTGCCTTGCAGGACTGTGATCTCTGCAAGATAACCATTTGCTCTTCTTTTAGGGCAGTCAGGGGTGCCTGTGAAATGTCACACATATTACCAAGGGGAATGGGTAGAGAAGGGGTGCAAGGCACAGCCCCTGCTCTGTTCTCAGCCAGCCTCATGCTCCCTCATCAAAAGGACGTTTTTTTAAAGGACTTTAAAGAAAAGTCCTTTTTAAGAGACAGCTGGCTGCTTAAACCAAAAGTACAAAACACTGAGAGAATCGCCGCATTATTTATTGGGGTGAAAGGACCTGGAATGTAGAAAGACCCATTCTGCAGAGGAAAAAATAGAATCACTAGCAGGCCTCATGCCTTGCACAGCCAGTGGCTAGAATCCCTGCTTCATGAGACCCTGTGCTAGAAGGCCGCTAGAACCATCTCAACTATGTTAGTCTATCTTGGAAGCCAACAAGTGTTTGCCCAGCTAAGAGCACGGTAACAATCAGTCACGTTATGTTATAATGACTGTCTATATCTTTAAAAGCCTTGTCAAGTTCCTTTTTGAGTAACCCTCACCCCACCCTTAGAGAAATTTATCTGTGGTTCACCTCTTTGAAATACCTCATTGTTGTTCCAAATTTACCATACCCCCCCCCAAAAAAAAACACCTTTTATTAACAAAGTGTTCAGAAGGGGGCGCCACTGTAAACAATGAGAGTTTTCGCTGCCAGGACAACTTTGTTGCAGAAACAGCTGAAAGCAATCAGGTCAGACAGAGTCAAGGGCTGGAGGGATTCTTAAAATTACACAAAACCAAACCAAATCAATCCAAAACAAAAATCATAACCAATGGCCAAGATTTCAAGTTTGCTACTAAAGGTATGACATTCTCCTAAGACATGCGTGTGACTTGATCAATATATTTATATATTTATATTTGAAAAAGAAGGAACTATTTGATGCAGCAAATCCACGTTGATTAAAAATTACCAGATATGGGGCTGCTGGGTGGCTCAGTGGTTTAGGCCTCTGCCTTCGGCTCAGGTCATGATTACAGGGTCCTGGGATGGAGCCCCAAATCAGGCTCTCTGCTCAGCGGGGAGCCTGCTTCCCCCTCTCTCTCTGCCTGCCTCTCTACCTACTTGTGATCTGTCAAATGGGTAAATAAGATCTTTAAAAAAAGAATTACTAAGTGTGAAATACATCGAGGGTATGGGAAGGAAAATGATTTCACATGATCAGACTAGGAAGTGGTTGAAGCCTGAATTAAAGTGCTATAAAAAGAGAAAAGACCTGGGAAATGTATGGGGAAAAAATCACTAGAAAAACAGCAATAATAACTGGCTGCTCCTAATTGATCCAGATCCTGCGGTAGGCAAAGTAGAGCTGGTTTTAGCCAGAGGATGATCTCTGTTTGTATTCATGATCTGGCATTTCCTGCAAACCAGGCATGGGGCTCTGCACTAGAGCTGCAAATTCTGGGGGGCCCTCACTGTCCCTTTTCTCTTCTCAAGGGGACAACGGACATATCCATGGTGCAGTGTGACAGCCTTTACCACAGGGAGATAAAAGACTGCCAAGTGTAGTTTGGAGCTGGGAAAAGCCACTTATGAACTGATTTTCAGGGGAGGTGATAGACAAGGGCAAAGCAAAGAGTGAGGATGAGTGCGTCAAGTTTCAAAGTGCCAGGAGGCAGCACAGTGCATTCGGGAAACTACGGCAAGTTCATGACAACCGACAGCTGATCTCACAGCATCACCTGCGGATGGAGGCTGAGCCCCGGGGTTAACACTGGGGGTCAGATGGTTTGTATACTATGCCGAGGAGGTGAGGTACTACACTGTGGGGGGACAGGGAGCTACCAGAGGATTTCAATATCAGAATCGTAACCATAATAGAGTATTTAATTGCATCCGAGCTTTCATCAAGGGTAAGATGCACTATAATTTATGTTCGACTAAGAGAAATGCTGTCAGTAAAACTAAGATATGTCATCAAGTGCAACGTGAGTGCCACCTTAAGAGATATTAAAATGGGGGGGGGGACAATTCTTAGAACAAGTAAACAGTGGAACTAGAATAATTAAGAAAGGTCGAACACTTGGATCAACAAAATAAGTGATTATTGCTTCCCATGTGCCCCAAACTATATTAAGTCTTAGAACAAGAGACGTTCTCATCTTGATGCCCCGCAGCTGTTAGACCTAAGGTACAGAGGGCAGTAGCCAACGACCAGCAGGCCCCAAGTGCCATGTGCAGACTCTAAGAGCAACTGCCTTTGAGAGAGGAAACGGTTGAGCGTGGGCTTGCTGAGGTAGAGAATTATTAGCTGGGAAAGGAGGAAAATTGACACAGAATTGGAATTGATGCCCCTTACATGACAGAGTTGATGAAACTTCCCTTCTCAGAGATCTTGAGTCTCCTCAGAAATGTATTTTTCATTTTGGATGGAACATTCAGGATAAATATGATCTGTTCGAGTTTCTGGTTCTCTCATCAGGACAGTTCTTAGGCTTCAGTGGCACAACTAAAGGGTTTTGATAGTCCAGAGTAAATCCTGACAATGGCAAAGCCCGATCTATGAAAAACTAACCACTCAGAAGAGAACAACAGATAAAAGGCCAGGCCGACCTGACCCTGCAGGATAGGTAAGGTTGGTCCGGCAACAGGGGTAGAGGGGAAGTGCCCATCCCCTGCAAGAAGAGCTAGAGAAGACCCCTTCCGGAGAGACCACCAGGAGAGGAGAGAAGTAGGTGCTGATGATGAAGAATATTTTAATCAGCATAGAAGGTCAAAATGACAAAGTTCCAGGATCAGAGTAAACATATGGGATTAAAAAGTAAAAAAAAAAAAAAAAAAAAAAAAAAAAAAAAAAAAAAAAAAAAAAAAAAATTTTTTGAAAGGACTTTTTTTTTTTAAAGGACTTTATACAAAAGTCCTTTTTAAGAGACAGTTGGCTGTTTAAACCAAAAGTACAACTCACTGAGAGAATCGCTGCATTATTTATTGGGGTAGAAAGGACCTGGAATGTAGAAAGACCCATTCTGCAGAGGAAAAAATAGAATCACTAACAGGCCTCATGCCTTGCACAGCCAGTGGCTAGAATCCCTGCCTCATGAGACCCTGTGCTAGAAGGCCGCTAGAACCATGTCAACTACGTTAGTTTATCTTGGAAGCCAACAAGTGTTTGCCCAGTTAAGAGCACGGTAACAATCAGTCACGTTATGTTATAATGATTGTTGATATCTTTAAAAGCCTTGTCAAGTTCCTTTTTGAGTAACCCTCACCCTACCCTTAGAGAAATTTATCTGTGGTTCACCTCTTTGAAATACCTCATTGTTGTTCCATATTTACCATAATCAACAAAAAAAAAAAAAAAGCTTTTTATGAACAAAGTGTTCAGAAGGGGGCGCCACTGTAAACAATGAGAGTTTTCGCTACCCGGACACCTTTGTTGCAGAAACAGCTGAAAGCAATCAGGTCAGACAGAGCCAAGGACTGGAGGGATTTTTAAAATTACAAAAACCGAACCAAAACAAACCAAAACAAAAATCAAAACCAATGGCCAATATTTCAAGTTTGCTACTAAAGGTATGACATTCAACTAAGACATGCGCGTGATTTAATCAATATATTTACATATTTATATTTGAAGAAGAAGGAACTATTTGATGCAGCAAATCCACGTTGATTATAAATTACCAGATATGTGGCTCCTGGGTGGCTCAGTGCTTTAGGCCTCGGTCTTCGGCTCAGGTCATGATATCAGGGTCCTGGGATGGAGCGCCACATCGGGCTCTCTGCTCAGCGGGGAGCCTGCATCCCCCCCCTCTGTCTTTCTCTCTACCTACTTGTGATCTGTCAAATGGGTAAATAAGTTTTTTTAAAAAAGAATTACTAGGTGTGAAATACATCGAGGGTATGGGAAGGAAAATGATTTCACCTGATCAGACTAGGAAGTGGTTGAAGCCTGAATTAAAGTGCTATAAAAAGAGTAAAGACCTGGGAAATATATGGGGAAACAATCCCTAGAAAAACAGCAATAATAACTGGCTGCTCTTTATTGATCCAGATCCTGCGGTAGGTAAAGAAGAGCTGGTTTTAGCCAGAGGATGATCTCCGTTTGTCTTCATGATCTGGCATTTCTTGCAAGCCAGGCATGGGGCTCTGCACTAAAGCTGCAAATGCTGGGGGGCCCTCACTGTCCCTTTTCTCTTCTCAGTGGGACAATGGGCATGTCCATGGTGCAGTGTGACAGTCTTTACCACAGGGAGATAAAAGACTGCCAAGGGTAGGTTGGAGCTGGGAAAAGCCACTTAGGAACTGATTTTCAGGGGAGGTGATGGACAAGGGCAAAGCAAAGAATGAGGATGAGAGTGTCAAGTTTCAAAGTGCCAGGAGGCAGCACAGTGCATTCGGGAAGCTACAGCACGTTCATGACAACGGACAGCTGATCTCACAGCATCACCTGGGGATGGAGGCTGAGCCCCGGGGTTAAAACTGGGGCTGAGATTGTTTGTATGCTATGCCGAGGTGAGGTACTACACTGTAGGGGCACAGGGAACTACCGGAGGATTTCAAATATCAGAATCATAACCATAATAGAGTATTTAATTGCATCCGAGCTTTCATCAAGGGTAAGATGCACTATAGTTTATGTTCGACTAAGAAAGAAAAATGCTGCCAGTTAAACTAAGATATATCCTCAAGTGCAAGGTGAATGCCACCTTAAGACATATTAAAATGGGGGGGGGGAGCACAAATCTTAGAACAAGTAAACAGTGGAACTAGAATAATTAAAAAAGGTCGAACACTTGGATCAACTTAAAAAGTGAATATTGCTTCCCAAGTGCCCCAAACTATATTAAGTCTTAGAACAAGAGACGTTCTCATCTTGATGCCCCGCAGCTGTTAGACCCAAGGTACAGAGGGCAGTAGCCAACGACCAGCAGGCCCCAAGTGCCATGTGCAGACTCTAAGAGCAACTGCCTTTGAGAGAGGAAACGGTTGAGAGTGGGCTTTCTGAGGTAGAGAATTATTAGCTGGGAAAGTAGGAAAATTGACACAGAATCGGAATTGATTCCCCTACATGACAGATTTGGTGAAACTTCCCTTCTCAGAGATCTCGAGGCTCCTCAGAAATGTATTTTTCATTTTGGACAGAACATTCAGGATAAACATGATCTGTTCGAGTTCGTGGTTCTCTCATCAGGACTGTTTCCTAGGCTTCACTGGCACAAGAAAAGGGTTTTGAAAGTCCAGGGTAAATCCTGACAAAAGCAAAGCACGGAATCTATGAAAAACTAACCACTCAGAAGAGAAAAACAGATAAAAGGCCAGGCCGACCTGACCCTGCAGGATAGGTAAGGTTGGTCCGGCAACACGGGTAGAGGGGAAGTGCCCATCTCCTGGTAGTAGAGCTAGAGAAGACCCCTTCTGGAGAGACCACCAGGAGAGGAGAGCAGTAGGTGCTGATGATGAAGATTATTTTAATCAAAAGAGAAAGTTAAAGTGACAAAGTTCCAGGATCAGAGTAAACATATGGGATTAAAAAATAAAAAAATTAAAAAAAATATTTTTTTGAAAGGACTTTTTTTTTTTAAAGGACTTTAAACAAAAGTCCCTTTTAAGAGACAGTTGGCTGTTTAAACCAAATGTACAACTCACTGAGAGAATCGCTGCATTATTTTTGGGGGTAGAAAGGACCTGGAATGTAGAAAGACCCATTCTGCAGAGGAAAAAATAGAATCACTAACAGGCCTCATGCCTTGCGCAGCCAATGGTTAGAATCCCTGCCTCATGAGACCATTTTAAAAGCTGTACTCATAATGGAACAGAAGGTGTCATTTCCCTATAATTTTATATATGTCATTAATTTGCTGCAAAGCCCAAGAGCACTGGAAGCAGAAACTGGGACCAAAGAGTGAGCACCCTGTTTGACAAGAGCGACCAGGCACCTCTTCTTCAGATGCAGGGGGAGCCCTGGCGTGCTGACTCCTCCCTTCTTCCTTTCCCCTTTCCTCCCTCCCTCCCTCTTCCCTTCCCCTCTCTCCATCCCTGGTGGTGCCCTTTCCCGATGCCCACTTCATCCCTTTTCCTTTCTACATGCCTGTCTTCTAGAGTTTCTTCTCTCCTCCCAATTACTTCCCTTCGTCTGAATCTCCTCTTTGGTCCCTTTGTCCCTGCTCTCTGCTCCTCCTCCCCTTCCCTGGCCCCTGTTCAGCTCCATCCAGACTGCAGGCAGAGCTGGACAAACACTCTCACTCACTAGCTCAGCCACCCTCCAGAGAAGTCACTCTTCGGTGGCCACCTTCCTGACCCCTGGTCCTTTCTCCACTTATTCAGCTATTGCTCTGAAGTCTTAGGAGGACAGAGCGGGGCTGCCGCAGAATCAGGCCAGAGGAGAAACCAAACCATGTGTCCACACTGTCCCCCAGTACTGCTGCTCTGAGAGCTTTCAGAGTCCTCAACAGGGTTAGGATTTAGGGGCTTCTTCAGAACCGGGAGTGAAAACAGCCATAGGTCAAAAGAAAAGCTATGAACCCCACACAAAAATAATAATCACAAATGAAAACTAAGTTAACTCTGAAGTCCCAAAGTCAAAGAATTGCCTTGAATCTGTCACTAGAAAGCACCCAAGGCCTCACTCTCTGGGTTCTGGGTGCCCTGGGAATGGCAGGAGTCTCTGACCCCCTTCCCTCTTCATTCACTCCCAAAGAACGTCCTCTGAGGTGGTCTTCAAACTTCCTCTGAGAAACTGTCTCTGGGAACTGTAGGCCCTCGGCTGCTGGGATGAATGAGGGTGATGTCAGGACCTGATGGGAAGCTTTACCAGGAGACTGTGGCTTCTGGATGCAGTCCTTAGGTCCCATGGTCTGGGTGAGATCTAGGTCTTTCAGTGGAGGCGGACAGATGAGATTTCAGATTTTGAGTTGATTCTGGCATGATTAGTGCTTTGGAGGGCATTGGGTGAAGGTATTTTGCACACGGGAAGGACACGAATTTGGGGAGCCAGTGAGTGGACTGTTAAGAGCTGACCTTGCATTACCCCCAGAAACCTTGCTGCTGTCCTTATCTCTGGTACCACAGAACGTGACCTTACTTGGAACTAGAGTCCTTACAGATGCAATCACATTACAGTGAGGTCGTTAGAGTGGGCCCTAATCTCCTGTAACTGACCTCCTTATGTAAAGGGAAAATCTGGACAGAGAGATGCCCCTACTGTCAGTGGTGGGCAGTGCATGAACTTCTGGAACCCTGACAGTAGTGGAAAACAGACTCAGGCTGGGTACTAGGTAAATGGGAGCTCTAGTGGAATTTCAGATGAAGATGCTGTGGACCTCGGCTTCCCAGGTCATAGTGACGTTAGGATTCAAATTCAAGTCAGAGATGAAAGAAACATCTGGACTCGGTCCTCAGGTACACACAGTATTCTGAACTGAGGCTAGAACCAGAGACCATTCTAATGAAAGGCCTCCACAGGTGGGCTCTCACAGGTGGGCTCCGACTTAATTTCCAGTATATTCATTCATGGAATCGCTCTGTGGGTCAACATGCAGAACAAAACCATTTAATAAAAGTGACAATGTGGTGAGGAGAGGGAGGCCAGAAGGCATGTGAATGTGGAGAGAGGAAGAGCCAGGGTGGAAAACCCGAGAATCCCTCCCTGCGCTCCTTGCTGCCAGGTAGGTCTGAGGGACTAGTTTCCACCTGGGATCCCAAGTCCAGAACAAAAGTGGCGGGTCCAAGGCTCGGGATGAGGGAAGGGGGTCCTCAGCACCCAGCGTGGGGGTGCCAAATGATGGGGGCTATTGCGCTCGCTGGCGGGGGGGCACCTCGCATGGCTCCGTCCCTGGCCCGATTCCGTGGGGTCCCGGGTGCGGTGTGTCGTCCGGGGTGGTCCTGCTGCCCCGGGGGTCGCGGGAGGCTGGGTCCCAACACCCCCGCGAGCTCGCGGCCCGCGCTTTCTGCTCCAGATGAGGGCGTGGCGCGGTGTCACTTTACCTGCTCGCAGAGGGTCTTCCGGAGAAGCCATGGGGTGGGGCGGGGCAGCGGGCCACGGGAGCGGGACAGCGCAGCCTCAGGGGCTGGGCTGGAGCGCGGGAGTGCAGGGGCGGCGAGGAAGGGGGTCCTGAGTCCTGACTAGGCCGCAGCACAGCACCATGGCGCTGAGAGCCCCTCCTCTGCCAGCCCCTCCACCTCCTCTCAGACTCTCTGCCGAGTCCTCCGCGAGCTCACTTCCCGCTTCCGCAATTAGCAAAGCCCCTTCTCCGGGCCGCCCGCGCCCCCCTCCCCCTCAGCCCTGAGGCGTGGGCCCGGGCACGGGCGCCGGCGAAGCCCTGGGGGCCTGCGAGCGTGGCCAGCGCCAGCGCTGGGCAGCCTCCTAGCCTGGCTCCCGGAGCGGGTGTCGGAGTGCTGCCTGGCTGCGAAAAGATCATCAGCCCTAAACCCAGCTGCACTCCGGGTCACTTCGCTGGCTTCCTGATTGTGCCCAAAGCCGGGAACCAGCTTCCCCAGCACAGGCCTGGGCTGAGATGCCTGCCAGCGATCTCTTTGAGCAGTCTCCTAGTCTCCAGGCAGGGTCCGCCATTGCATGATGGCACGCGCGAATCACTTCGACCTGGATGTTTGGGTTTTTTGTTTGTTTTTTGGTTATTGGTTATTACATGACCTCCATGGTAGGTGCTCCTCAATGGAGTGAAAAGAGGATGCCTGATACATACGCATATGGCCATTCTAGAAAAAGAGCTTGGAGTTCTTGCGGAAGCGTGGCATTGGTCCTTGCACTATGTTTTAATAGAAATGGGATTATGCACCAACTTACTTAAATGAGCATAGTTTGAAATCGTTTACTAAGAATAAATATTTAAAACAGTTATATTTTAACTAAATCTATCATCAATCATAAATCTATTATACGAAGGTTACAGGCAATTTAAATGCAATAGCACTCTCTTCAGGGTTTTAAATAATCCGTGTCTGTCTTGGCACATGAGATTGCAAAGATAGCAAATGGTTTGTAAAAGATCATATAATAGCTTTTACTATACGGTATCAGCAATTTATCCTAAAGGAGCTGCCACCAGCTAAAAACTCAGCTTTGAAAAATGCAGAAAAGCAGCAAACGTTAACATACCCTCTTGGTGACCAGAGGCATACTTTGTGCCCCTCATCATCTCTTTCGTGGTTCTGAGGCCCTTGGCGCTCAGTAGTTTAGTGTCTTATTCTCTGGAATAGGCCATTGAAGAAATACCAGGCCCAGAGAAGAAGGTCCTGCTGGGTGTCTGAAGAAAGTACAACCTTTTAGATGAAGCTTTCTGGGGAATTTGTTAGTGGTTTGGTCTGCTTCTGATAGGAAGGGAAATTTTATTTTTAAAGATTTTATTTATTAATTTGATAGAGATCACAAGTAGGAAGAGAGGCAGGCAGAGAGAGAGGAAGAAACAGGCTCCCTGCTGAGGAGTGAGCCTGATGTGGGGCTCGATCCCAGGACCCTGGAATCATGACCTGAGCCGAAGGCAGAGGCTTTAACTCACTCTGCCACCCAGGTGCCCAAGGGACATTTTTTTAAAAGATTTTATTTATTTATTTGACAGACAGAGATCACAAGTAGGCAGAGAGCAGGCAGAGAGAGAAGTGGAAGCAGGCTCCCTGCTGAGTAGAGAGCCAGACATGGGGCTCAATCCCAGGACCCTAGGATCATGACCTGAGCCGAACGCAAAGGCCCAGTGAGCCAAACACACTGAGCCACTCGGGTGCCCCAGGAAGGGAAATTTTTTTAAGAGTATTTTCTCTTTGAATCTATTTTGAGGTTTGGTTTGTGGTTCTTTCTGACTTCTCATGAAGATGGAATTTCTTCTGAGGTTGGTTGTCAGGAACTGCACATCAAATCGACCTATCTTGTTAGCAATAAATAAATAAATAAATAAATAAATAAAAGCTCAAGTGTTGGTATAAAGCTATTATGCTTTTCAAAATCCCGAACTCTAATTCATGTATCGTGGTCATTCTTTATCATATCAAACAGGAAAGAGGTGGCAGAAACGCACTTTCAGGTTAATTTTTTTACAAGGAAGATTGACTTATGAACCTACTTTGTTATTCCCTTTCATTCAATTTCCCTGTACCTCCTTTTCTATGAATTGTAATGGTAAACCATCATTATTTTTATTGTTGGCCTGTGAGAATTAGAGATCAATGCCCAAGAGAAAGCAGAAGGCAGGTTTATTAAAGCAACAGCACACTATCTAAGGGAGAGCAGGTGGTATTCCATGAGGTGGAGCTGGCCCTTACTTTGTTTTGGGATTGGATATTTCCTGGTCTTTTTGAAGTGGGAGGACCTTCAACATGCAGTGGATTGATCTCTAATGGAGGCTGCTTCCAATCATTTGGGGGACTCCTACCACATGTTGGGAAAAGGAGTTGTTGTCATTTTTATTTTATTTTTTTCAGGGTTCCAAAATTCACTGTTTATGCACCACACCCAGTGCTCCATGCAATATGTGCCCTCCATAACTCCCATTAACAGGCTTACCCAACCCTCTGCCCCCTCCCCTCAAAACTCTCAGTTTGTTTCTCAGAGTCTCTCATGGTTTGTCTCCCCCTCCAATTTCCCCCCACTCACTTCTCCTCTTGATCACCCAGTGTCTTCTGTGTTATTCTTTATGCTCCACAATTAAGTGAAACCATATGGAAATTGACAATCTCTGCTTGAATTATTCCACTCAGGATTATCTCCTCCTGTCCCGTCCATGTTGATACAAAAGTTGGGTATCCTTCCTTTCAGAAGGAAGCATAATACTCCATTGTAATAATGGATCATATCTTCTTTATCCGTTCATCCATTGAAGGTCATCTTGGTTCTTTCCAATGTTTAATGACTGTGGCCATTGCTGCTATAAACATTAGGGTACAGATGTCCCTTCTTTTCACTGCATCTGTATCTTAGGGGTAAATACTCAGTAGTGCAATTGCAGGGTCAATTTTAATTTCTTAAGGAGTCTCCACACTGTATCCCAAAGTAGCTGCACCAACTGGCATTCTCACCAATAGTGTAAGAGGGTTCCCCATTCTCCACATCCTCTCCAACACTTGTTGTTTATTTCCTTGTTAATTTTGGCCATTCTAACTGTGTAAGGTGGTATCCCAATGTGCTTTTGATTTGAATCTCCCTGATGGCTAATGATGATGAACATTTTCTCATGCATCTGTTTGCCATTTGTATGTCTTCTTTGGAGAAGTGTCTGTTCATGTCTTCTGCCCATTTTTTGACATGATTATCTGTTTTGTGTGTGTTGAGTTTGAGGAGTTCTTTATAGATCTTGGATATCAGCCCTTTATCTGTAATGTCATTTGTGAAAATCTTCTCCCATTCCGTGGGTTGTCTCTTCATTTTGTTGACGGTATCCTTTGCTGTGCAGAAACTTTTGATCTTGATGAAGTCCCAAAAGTTCATTTTTGCTTTTGTTTCCTTTGTCTTTGGGGACATGTATTGAAAGAATTTGCTGTGGCCAGTGTCCAAGAGGTTCCTGCCTATGTTCTCCTATAGGATTTTGATAGATTCCTGCCTCACGTTGAGGTCGTTTGTCCATTTCGAATTTATCTTTATGTATGGTATGAGAATGGTTGAGTGTCATTCTTCCATAAATAGCTGTCCAATTTTTCCAGCACCATTGATTGAAGAGGCTGTCTTTTTTCCACTGTGTAATTTTCTCTGCTTTGTCAAAGATTTTTTGACCATAGAGTTGATGGTCCATATCTGGGCACTCTAATCCACTGGTCTACAAGTCTTTTTAACCCACTGAGCCACCCAGGTGCCCCTTTTAAGCTATTATTTAAAAGTAGAGTCATTCTTTTTTTGTTAAGAATTTATTTATTATTTATTTGACAAAGAAAGATCACAAGTGAACGGAACACAGGCAGAGGGTTAGGGTTAGACGTCGTTGGGGTCAGGGTTAGCGTAAGGCTCAGTGTCACAGTTAGGTTTTGGTGGTAGGGTTTGGGATTTGGGTTACGGTTAGAGTTAGTAGTAGGGTTATGGTAGGGTTAAGGATAGCGTAAGGTCAGGGTTAGGGTTTGGTTTAGGGTAGGGGTTAGTGTTAGGGTCAGGGTCAGCGTTAGATTTAGGTTCAGGGTCTGTAGAGGGCCATGGTTAGAGTTATGTTTAGGTTTAGGGTTAGCGTCAGGCTCACAGTCACGGTAGGGGTAGGGTTAGGGTCAGGGTTAGGTCAGCGTCAGGGTTAGGAATAGGGTTAGGGTCAGGGTCATGGTTAGGTATGAGTCATGTTTACGGTAATGTAAGAGGTAGGTTTAGGTTCAGGGTCCACATCAGGGTCAGTGTCAGGCTTAGGTTTAGGTTTACGGTTCAGGTCAGGATCACAGTCAGGTTCAGGGTCAGTGTCATGGTCAGGGCTTGGGTTAGGGTTTGGGGCAGGCTCAAAGTCAGTGTCAGGGTCAGGGTTAGTGGTTACTTTTAGTGTTACTGTTACTGTTAGTTGTCATTGACCCATCCCTTCAGGGTCTCAAGATAAACCGTGGGCAGAAGGGTGTAGACCTTACACCCCATCCCACTTAACCAGCCTTAAACTGGGGTGTGAACATGACTTTCCCACCAGACATCTAACCCCTCATCAGCCTGATCCTGCTTGGGGCATCTCCACCCATGATGGCATGGCCAGGTCCTCTTTACACACAGACACACAGACACCCAGAGCCGTGCACACGCACGCACACACAGAGACGGGGAGGAGACCTAGGGCTACACCGGTCGATCAGACGGTGTGTGACACTCTGACTCTGAGCCCCCTGGGGTCCCGTTTTGATTTTATTAGACAAAGGGCCTGAGGCGTTGGGGAAACCTGATATGACCTGCCACGTATGGGACATGTCTGGAGGGCCAGCTCTCTTCTCCCTGCATCCTCTAGGCTTCAATACAGCAGATGAACATGTCGCTTCCTTTAGGATGTGCCTAGAAATGAGCTGGGCAGGCGGGTTTTCTCTGTAATGGGGTGCCAGGATACGTGGGTTCCAATTCCGTTGGGCTCTGTTGTCAGGGAAGTGAGGTCACCACTGCCTGGGCGCCTCTTACCACACTTCCTGCTGCACCAGAGCTCCCTGAGCCACCGGTCCCCAAGATGCTCAGGGCTCACAATCCACTCAATGCAGTGCCCATCCAATGACCCCCATACAGCCTCCCCCCGCCCCTGGGAGGCCTGGGTGCAGCTATTGTTCCAGCTGAGGGAACGGAGCTGGGATTAGACTAGGTTATTGTTAGGGTTAGGGTTTCGAAATATTTAGGGTCAGGGTTAGGGTTAGACGTTGTTGGCGTCAGGGTTAGCGGATGCCTTAGGGTAGGGGTCATGGTTAGGTTTACGTTCATGGTTAGGTTTAGGGACATGCTCACAGTAGTATAAGGGTTAGTGTTATGGTCAGAGTCAGGGTCAGTGTCAGTGTTAGGGTGACGGTTAGGTTTAAGGTCAGGTTAAGGGTTATGGTCAGATGTAGGGTCAGGTTCATGTTTTGGTTTGGGGGCAAGGTTCATGTCAGGGACAGGGTTAGGTTTGGGACCATTTTAGTGTCAGGGTTAGGGTCTGAGTCAGGGTTAGGTTCATGGTTATGGTATGGTCAGCTCTATGTTTAGGTTCTGTTTTATGAGTAGGTTCAGGATCAGGGTTAGCTTTAGGGTTACTAATCTGTTCAGGATCACGGATTGGGTCAGAGTTAGGTTTACAGTCAGGGTTAGGGTCAGTGTTAAGGTCAAGGCCAGGGTCAGGTTTAAGGTTAAGGTCCGACATAGGCAAAGTTCAGAGTTAGGGTTATGATCAGGGTCAGGGAGAGGGTGAGGTTTATTGTTAAAGTGTCCTTACGGTTATGGTTAGAGGTAGGTGAGGGTTAGGGTTAGACCGGGTTAGGGTCATTGTCACGGATAATGTTAGGTGTTAGTTTTAGGGTTAGGTTCAACGTTAGGTTTCGGTTCAGGGCCCGTGTTAGTGTCAGGGTCAGAGTTACGGTTAGGGTTAGAGTTGTGGTCAGGCTCCCATTCAGTGTCAGGGTTAGTGTTAGGGTCAGGGTCAGGGTCACTGTTAGGGTCAGGGTTAGGTTTATGGTCTTTATCTGGGTCAGGGTCAGGGTGAAGTCTAGGGCCAGTGTCAGGTTTACGGTAAGGTTCAGGTATTGGTTTAAAGTCCAGATTCGGGTAAGGGACAGGCTTATATAGTGGTCATTGTTAGGGTCATGGTTAGGTTTAGGGTTAGGGCCAGGGTCAGGTTTAGGGTCACGGTCTGGTATAGGTAAAGTTCTCGGCCAGGTTTATGATCAGCGTCTGGTATAGGCAAATTTCAGGGTTAGGGTTATGATCATAGTCAGGTATAGGGTCAGGGTTATTGTTAAAGTTTAGGGTGAGTGTTAGGGTTAGCGTTAGGTTGACGGTTAGGGTTAGAACTTGTTAGGGTCAGGGTCCGTGGTAGGGTTAGGGGTTAGTGTTAGGGTTAGGTTCAGAGATAGGATTCGGGGGAGGGCCCGTGTTTGTGTAGGGTTAGGGTTACATTTAGGGTTAGAGTTAGGGTCAGGCTCACAATCAGGGTCAGGTTTAGTGTTCAGTTCAGGGTCGAAGTCACTGTTAGGGTCAGGGTTACTTTATCGTCATGGTCTGGGTCAAGGTAGGGTGAAGTTTAGTGCCAGTGTCAGGTTTAGTGTCATGTTCAGGTTTTGGTTTAAAGTCCACATTTGGGTCAGGGACAGGGTTATGTAGTGGTCAGTGTTAGTGTCATGGTTAGGATTAGGGTCAGTGTCAGGGTCAGGTGAAGGTCATGGCCAAGGTCAGTTTTAGGGTCAGGCTTTGGTTTAGGGTCAATGTTCGGTTCCGTGTCACATTAGGTTTTGGACTTAGGTTTTCTGATTGGGGTTACGTTTGGAGTTAGAAGTAGGGTTATGGTAGTGTAGGGTTAGACAGCATAAGGTCAGGGTTAGGTTTTGGTTTAGGGTAGGGGTTATTGTTAGGGTCAGGGTCAGTGTTAGGTTTAGGTTCAGGGTCCTTATTAGGGTCATGGTTAGAGTTTCCATTAGGTTTTAGGGTTAGGGACAGGATCACAGTCACGGTCAGGGTTAGGGTTAGGGTGA
The DNA here is from genome assembly GCF_030435805.1 of Mustela lutreola. Classification (NCBI taxonomy): domain Eukaryota; kingdom Metazoa; phylum Chordata; class Mammalia; order Carnivora; family Mustelidae; genus Mustela; species Mustela lutreola. The sequence goes on along the minus strand of NC_081299.1, from coordinate 115,759,779 downwards.
GTGTTAGGTCAGCGTCAGGGTTAGGATCAGGGTCAGGGTCCGGGTCATGTTTAGGTATGAGTCATAATTACGGTAATGTCAGAGTTAGTTTTAGGTCAGGGTCCACATCAGGGTCAGTGTCAGGCTTAGGTTTAGGTTTAGGGTTCTGGTCAGCATCACAGCCAGTGTGTGGGTCAGGGTCAGGGTCAGGGATTGGGTTTGGGTTTGGGGCAGGCTCACAGTCAGTGTCAGGATCAGGGTTAGTGGTTACTGTTAGTGTTAGCCACTCTTCTGGGTCATAGACCCATCCCTTCAGGGTCTCAGTATAAACCCTGGGCAGAAGGGTATAGACTCTACACCTGATCCCACTTAATAAGCCTTAAACTGGGGTGTGAACATGACTTGCCCAACAGACATCTAACCCCTCATCAGCCTGATCCTGCTTGGGGCATCTCCACCCATGATGGCATGGCCAGGTCCTCTTTACACACAGACACACAGACACCCAGAGCCGCGCGCGCGCACACACACACACACACACACACACACACACACACACACTCACAGAGAGAGGGGGGGAGTAGACCTAGGGCTACACCGGTTGATCAGAAGGTGTGGACTCTCTGACTCTGAGCCCCCTAGTGTGACCTTTTGATTTTATTAGCCAAAGGGCCTGAGGCGTTGGGGAAACCTGATATGACCTGCCAGGGAGGGGACCTGTCTAACGGGCCAGCTCTCTTCTCCCTGCATCCTCTTGGCTTCAGTACAGCAGAAGAACATTTTGCTTCCTTTAGCATGTGCCTAGAAATGAGCTGGGCATGACGGTTTTCTCTGTAATGGGGTGCCTGGATATGTGGGTTCCAATTACGTTGGGCTCTGTCATCAGGGAAGTGAGGTCACCACTGCCTGGGGGTTCCTTACCGAACTTCCTGCTTCACCAGAGTTCCCTGAGCCGCCGGTCCCCAAGCTGCTCAAGGCTCACACTCCACTCAATGCAGTGCCCATCCAGTCACCCCCATACAGCCTCCGCCCGCCCCTGGGAGGCCTGGGTTCAGCTTTTGTCACCGCTGGAGGGAACACAGCTGGGTTTCGACCAGGTTACTGTTAGGGTTAGGGTTAAGAATGACTTAGGGTCAGGGTTAGGGATAGACATTGTTGGGTTCAGGGTTATGTAACGCTTAGGGTACGGGTCAGGGTTAGGGTTAGTTTCATGCTTAGGTTTAGGGTGAGGCTCACAGTAGTGTCAGGGTTAGCGTTACGCTCAGAGTCAGGGTCAGGGTCAGGGTTAGGGTGACGGTTAGGTTTAGGGTCAGGTTCAGGGTCATGGTCAGGTTTGGGGTCAGGTTCAGGTTTTGGTGTGGGGGCAAGTTTCATGTCAGGGTCAGGGTTAGGTTTGGGACAGGTTTAGTGTCAGGGTTAGGGTCAGGGTCAGGGTTAGGTTCATGGTTCAGGGTCCTTATTAGGGTCATGGTTAGAGTTACCATTAGGTTTAGGGTTAGGGTCAAGCACACTGTCACGGTCAGGGGTAGGGTTAGGGTCCGGGTTAGGTCAGCATCAGGGTTAGGATTAGGTTCAGGGTCAGGTTCCTGGTTAGGTTTGAGTCATGGTTACGATAATGTCAGAGTTAGGTTTAGGTTCAGGGTCCACATCAGGGTCAGTGTCAGGCTTAGGTTTAGGTTTAGGGTTCAGGTCAGGATCACAGTCAGCGTCCGGTTCGGGGTCAGGGTCAGGGCATGGGTCAGGATTTGGGGCAGGCTCACAGTCAGTGTCAGGGTCTGGGTCAGGATTAGTGGTTACTGTTAGGGTTAGCCCCGCTCCTGGGTCATGGACCCATCCGTTCAGGGTCTCAGGATAAACCCTGGGCAGAAGGGTGTAGACCCTACACCCGATCCCACTTAACCAGCCTTAAACTGGGGTGTGAACATGACTTGCCCACCAGATATCTAAACCCTTATCAGCCTGATCCTGCTTGGGGCATCTCCTCCCACGATGGCATGGCGAGTTCCTCTTTACACACAGATACACAGACACCCAGATGCACACACTCACACACACACACACACACACACACACAGAAACGGGGAGGAGACCTAGGGCTACACCCGTCAATCAGAAGATGTGGGACTCTCTGACTCTGAGTCCCCTGGTGTCACCTTTTGATTTTATTAGCCAAAGGGTTTGAGGCCTTGGGGAATACTGATATGACCTGAAGGGAGCGACGTGTCTGGCGGGCGAGCTCTCTTCTCTCTGCATCCTCTCAGCTTCAGTACAGCAGAAGAACATGTCGCTTCCTTTAGGATGTGCCTAGAAATGAGCTGGGCAGGTGCGTTTTCTCTGTAATGGGGTGCCTGGATACGTGGGTTCCAAATCCGTTGGGCTCTGTCATCAGGGAAGTGAGGTCATCACTGCCTGGGGGCTCCTTACCGAACTTCCTGCTCCACAAACCTTCCTGCTCCATAAACCCTGGGCAGAAGGGTGTAGACCCTACACCCGATCCCACTTAACCAGCCTTAAACTGGGGTGTGAACATGACTTGCCCACCAGATATCTAAACCCTTATCAGCCTGATCCTGCTTGGGGCATCTCCTCCCACGATGGCATGGCGAGTTCCTCTTTACACACAGATACACAAACACCCAGAGGCACACACGCACACACACACACACACACACACACACACACACACACAGAGACGGGGAGAAGACCTAGGGCTACACCTGTGGATCAGAAGGTGTGGGACTCTCTGACTCTGAGCCCCCTGGTTAGGGTCAGGGTCAGGGTTAGGTTCATGGTTATGGTAAGGTCAGCTTTATGTTTAGGTTCTGTTTATGCGTAGGTTCAGGAACAGGGTTAGCTTTAGGGCTAAGATTCTGTCCAGAATCACAGATTGGGTCCGAGTTAGGTTTACACTCAGGGTTAGGGTCAGTGTTAAGGTCAAGGCCAGGGTCAGGTAAGGTTAAGGTCTGACATAGGCAAAGTTCACAGTTAGGGTTATGATCAGGGTCCGGGAGAGGGTCAGGTTATTGTTAAAGTGGGGTTAGGGTTAGGGTTAGAGGTAGGTTTCTGGTTTGGGTTAGTCCCGGTTAGGGTCAGTGTCAGCGATAATGTTAGGGGTTAGTTTTAGGGTTAAGTTCAGCGTTAGGTTTCAGATCCGGGCCCGTGTTAGTGTCAGGGTCAGGGTTACGTTTAGGGTTAGAGTTAGGGTCGGGATCACATTCAATGTCAGGGTAATTGTTAGGCTAGGGTCAGGGTCACTGTTAGGGTCAGGGTTAGGTTTCTGGTCTTTGCCTGGGTCAGGGTCAGGGTGAAGTCTAGGGCCAGTGTCAGGTTTACGGTCAGTATCAGGTTTGGTTTAAAGTCCACATTCGGCTGAGCGACAGGGTTATGTAGTGGTCAGTGTTAGGGTCATGGTTAGGTTTAGGCTCACGCCAGGGGCAGGTTTAGGGTCAGGGTCTGGTATAGGCAAATTTCAGGGTTAGAGTTATGATCATAGTCAGGTATAGTGTCATAGTTATTGTTAAAGTTTGGGGTTAGTGTTAGGGTTAGCGTTAGTTTGACGATTAGGTTTATAACTTGTTAGGGACAGGGTCCTTGGTAGGGTTAGGGGTTAGTGTTAAGGTTAGGTTCAGCGATAGGATTCGGGGGAGGGCCCGTGATAGTCTCAGGGTCAGGGTTACATTAGGGTTAGAGTTAAGATCAGGCTCACAGTCAGGGTCAGGTTTAGTGTTCAGGTGAGGATCTGGGTCACTGTAAGCGTCAGGGTTATGTTTATCCTCATGGTCTGTGTCAGGGTCAGGGTGAAGTTTAGCGCCAGTGTCCGGTTTAGGGTCAGGTTCAGGTATTGGTTCAAAGTCCACATTCGGGTCAGGGACAAGATTATGTAGTGGTCAGTATTAGTGTCATGGTTAGGATTAAGGTCAGGTTCAGGGTCAGGTGAAAGTCAGGGCCAGGGTCAGGTTAAGGGTTAAGCTTTGGTTTAGGGTCAATGTTCGGCTCAGTGTCACAGTTAGGTTTTGGTGGTAGGGTTTGGGATTGGGTTTAGGGTTAGAGTTAGAAGTAGGGTTATGGTTAGGGTTAGGGTTAGACAGCGTAAATTCAGGGTTAGGGTTTGGTTTAGGGTAGGGGTTAGTGTTAGGGTCAGGATCAGCGTTAGGTTTAGGTTCAGGGTCCGTATTAGGGTCATGGTTAGAGTTACCTTTAGGTTTAGGGTTAGCGTCAGGCTCACAGTCGCGGTCAGGTTTAGGGTTAGGGTCAGGGTTAGTTCAGCATCAGGGTTAGGATTAGGGTCAGGGTCAGAGTCATGGTTAGGTATGAGTCTTGGTTACAGTAATATCAACATTAGGTTTAGGTTTAGGTTCAGGGTCCACATCAGGGTGAGTGTCTGGCTTAGGTATAGGTTTAGGGTTCAGGTCAGGATCACAGTCAGGGTCAGGGTCAGGTTAAGGGCTTGGGTTAGTATTTGGCGCAGGCTCACAGTCAGTGTCAGGGTCAGGGTTAGTGGTTTACTGTTGGGGTTAGCCCGCTCCTGGGTATGGACCCATCCCTTCAAGGTCTCAGGATAAACCCTGGGCAGAAGGGTGTAGACCCTACAGCCGATCTCACGTAACCAGCCTTAAACTGGGTGTGAACATGACTTGCCCACCAGACCTCTAACCCCTCATCAGCCTGTTCCTTCTTGGGGCATCTCCACCCACGATGGCATGGCCAGCTCCTCTTTACACTCAGACTCACAAACACCCAGAGGCACACCCACGCACACACACGCACACACTCACACACACACACACATAGACGGGGAGGAGACCTAGGGCTACACCTGTGGATCAGAAGGTGTGAGAGTCTCTGACTGTGAGTCCCATGTTGTCACCTTTTGATTTTATTAGCCAAAGGGCCTGGGGTGTTGGGAAACCTGAAATGACCTGCCAGGGAATGGACCTGTCTGTCAGGTGAGATCTCTTCTCCTTGCATCCGCTGGGCTTCAGTACAGCAGAAGAACATGACGCTTTCTTTAGGATGTGCCTAGAAATGAGCTTTGCAGTCGGGTTTTCTCTGTGAAGGGGTGCCTGGATACTTGGGTTCCAAGTCCGTTGGGCTCTGTTGTCAGGGAAGTGAGGTCACCACTGCCTGGGGGCTCCTTACCGAACTTCCTTCTCCAGCAGAGCTCCCTGAGGCACCTGTCCCCAAGCTGGTCAAGGCTCACACTCCACTCAATGCATTACCATCCAGTGACCCCCATATAGCCACCCCAAACCCCTGGAGGCCTGGGTGCAGCTGTTGTCCCCTGCAGAGGGAACAGAGCTGGGTTTAGACCAGGTTAGTGTTAGGTTTAGGTTTAAGAAAGACTTAGGGTGATGGTTAGGGTTAGTCGTCTTTGGGGTCAGAGTAAGCGTTTGGCTTAGGGTAGGGGTCAGGGTTAGGGTTAGGTTCATGGTTATGTTTATGGTCAGGCTCACAGTAGGGTCACTGTTAGCGTTACGGTCAGAGTCAGTGTCAGTGTCAGTGTTAGGGTAACGGTTTGGTTTAGTGTCAGGTAGTGTTATGGTCAGATTTAGGTTCAGGTTCAAGTTTTGTTTTGGGGACAAGGTTCATCTCAGGGTCAGGGATAGGTTTGGCACAGGTTTAGTGTCAGGGTTAGGGTCAAGGTCAGGGTTAGGTTCATTGTTATGGTAAGGTCAGCTTTATGTTTAGGTTCTGTTTCATGAGTAGTTTCAGGAACAGGGTTAGCTTTAGGTTAAGATTCTGTCCAGAATCACAGGTTGGGTCAGAGTTAGGTTTACAGTCAGGGTTAGGGTCAGTGTTATGGTCAAGGCCAGGGTCAGGTTTAAGCTTAAGTTCTGATATAGGCAAAGTTCAGAGTTAGGATTATGTTCAGGGTCCGGGAGAGAGTCAGGATTAATGTTAAAGTGGGGTTAGGGTTAGGGTTAGAGGTAGGTTGCAGGTTAGGGTTAGACCCGGTTAGGGTCAGTATCAGCGATAATGTTAGGGGTTTGTTTTGGGGTTAGGTTCAGCGTTAGGTTTCGGGTCAGGGCCCGTGTTAGTGTCAGGGTCAGGGTTACGTTTAGGGTTAGAGTTAGGGTCAGGCTCCCATTCAGTGTCAGGGTTATTTTTAGGGTCAGGGTCAGGGTCACTGTTAGGGTCAGGGTTAGGTTTCTGGTCTTTGCCTGGGTCAGGTTCAGGGTGAATTCTAGGGCCAGTGTCAGGTTTACAGTCAGGATCAGGTATTGGTTTAAAGTCCACATTAGGGTGGGACAGGGTTATGTAGTGGTCAGTGTTAGGGTCATGGTTAGGCTTAGGCTCACGCCAGGGTCAGGTTTAGGGTCAGCGTCTGGTATAGGCAAATTTCAGGGTTAGGGTTATGATCATAGTCAGGTATAAGGTCATGGTTATTGTTAAAGTTTAGGGTTAGTGTTAGGGTTAACATTAGTTTGACGATAATGTTTAGAACTTATTAGGGACAGGGTCTGTGGTAGGGTTAGGGGTTAGTGTTAGGGTTAGGTTCAGCGATAGGATTTGGGGGAGGGCCCGAGTTAGTGTCAGTGTCAGTGTTACATTTAGGGTTAGAGTTAAGATCAGGCTCACAGTCAGGGTCAGGTTTAGTGTTCAGGTGAGGGTTGGGGTCACTGTAAGGGTCAGGGTTAGGTTTATGGCCATGGTCTGTGTCAGGGTCAGGGTGAAGTTTAGCACCAGTGTCAGGTTTAGGGTCAGGTTCAAGTATTGATTTAAATTTCACATTCGGGTCAGGGACAAAATTATGTGGTGGTCAGTGTTAGTGTCATGGTTAGGATTAGGGTCACGGTCAGGGTCAGGTGAAAGTCAGAGCCAGGGTCAGGTTTAGGGTCAGGCTTTGGTTTAGGGTCAATGTTCGGTTCAGTGTCACAGTTAGGTTTCGGCGGTAGGGTTTGGGATTGGGTTTAGGGTTAGAGTTAGAAGTAGGGTTATGGTTAGGTTTAGGGTTAGACAGTGTAAGGTCAGGTTTAGGCTTTGGTTTAGGGTAGGGGTTAATGTTAGGGTCAGGGTCAGCGTTAGGTTTAGGTTCAGGGTCCGTATTAGGGTCATGGTTAGAGTTACCTTTAGGTTTAGGGCTAGCGTCAGGCTCACAGTCGTGGTCAGGTTTAGGGTTAGGGTCAGGTTTAGGTCAGCGTTAGGGTTAGGATTATGGTCAGGGTCAGAGTCATGGTTAGGTATGAGTCTTGGTTACAGTAATATCAGCATTAGGTTCAGGTTCAGGGTCCACATCAGGGTGAGTGTCAGGCTTAGTTATAGGTTTTGGGTTCAGGTCAGGATCACAGTCACGGTCAGGTTCAGGGTCAGGGTCAAGGCTTGGGTTAGGATTTGGTGCAGGCTCACAGTCAGTGTCAGGGTCAGGGATAGTGGTTACTGTTGGGGTTAGCCCCGCTCCTGTGTATGGACCCATCCCTACAAGGTCTCAGGATAAACCCTGGGTAGGATAAACCCTACAGCCGATACCACGTAACCAGCCTTAAACTGGGGAGTGAACATGACTTTCCCACCAGACCTCTAACCCCTCATCAGCCTGATCTTGCTTGGGGCATCTCCACCCACGATGGCATGGCCACCTCCTCTTTACACTCAGACTCACAAACACCCAGAGGCACACACACGCACACACACGCACACACACACACACACACACACACACACACATAGACGGGGAGGAGACCTAGGGCTACACCGATGGAACAGAAGGTGTGGGAGTTTCTGACTGTGAGCCCCGTGTTGTCACCTTTTGATTTTATTAGCCAAAGGGCCTGTATCGTTGGTAAACCTGATATGACCTGCCAGGGAAGGGACCTGTCTGTCAGGCGAGCTCTCTTCTCCATGCATCCTCTGGGCTTCAGTACAGCAGAATAACATGACACTTTCTTTAGGATGTGCCTAGAAATGAGCTTGGCAGTCGGGTTTTCTCTGTAAAGGGGTGCCTGGATACGTGGGTTCCCATTCCATTGGGCTCTGTTGTCTGGGAAGTGAGGTCACCACTGCCTGGGGGCTCCTTACCGAACTTCCTGCTCCAGCAGAACTCCCTGAGCCACTGGTCCCCAAGCTGGTCAAGGCTCACACTCCACTCAATGCATTGCCCATATATTGACCCCCATATAGCATCCTCCAAACCCCTGGGAGGCCTGGGTGCAGCAGTTGTCCCCGCCAGGGGAACAGAGCTGGGTTTAGACCAGGTTAGTGTTAGGGTTAGGGTTACGAAAGTCTTAGGGTGTTGGTTAGGGTTAGTCGTCTTTGGGGTCAGTGTTAGCGTTAGGCTTAGTGTAGGGGTCAGGTTAGGGTTAGGTTCATGGTTAGGTTTAGGGTCAGGCTCACAGTAGGGTCACTGTTAGCGTTATGGTCAGAGTCAGTGTCAGGGTCAGTGTTAGGATAAGGGTTAGGTTTAGGGTCACTCAGGGTCATGGTCAGATTTAGGTTCAGGTTCAAGTTCAAGGTCATGGTTAGAGTTACCTTTAGGTTTAGGGTTAGCGTCAGGCTCACAGTCACGGTCAGGGTTAGGGTTAGGGTCAGGGTTAGGTCAGCATCAGGGTTAGGATTAGGGTCAGTTTCAGGGTCATGGTTAGGTATAACTCATGGTTTAGTAATATCAATCTTAGGTTTAGGTTCAGGGTCCACATCAGGGTCAGTGTCAGGCTTAGGTTTAGGTTTAGGGTTCAGGTCAGCATCACAGCCAGGGTCAGGGTCAGGGCTTGGTTTCAGGTTTGGAGCAGGCTCACAGTCAGTGTCAGGGTCAGGGTTAGTGGTTACTCTTATGGTGAGCCCGGCTCCTGGGTCATGTACCCATCCCTTCAGGGTCACACGAAAAACTCTGGGCAGAAGGGTGTAGACCCTCCACGTGACCCACCTACACAGCCTTAAACTGGGGTGTGAACATGACTTGCCCACCAGACATCTAACCCCTCATCAGCCTGATCCTGCTTGGGGCATCTCCACCCACGATGCAAAGGCCAGGTCCTCTTTACGTAAAGATACACAGACACCCAGAGGCGCGCGCACACACACACACACACACATACACACACACACAGAGACTGGGAGGAGACCTTGGCTACACCGGTCGATCAGAAGGTGTGGGACTCTCTGACTCTGAGCCCCCTCATGTCACCTTTTGATTTTATTAGTGAAAGGGCCAGAGGCGTAGGGGAATCCTGATATGACCTGCCAGGGAGGGGACGTGTCTGGAGGGCGAGCTCTCTTCTCCCTGCATCCTCTCGGCTTCAGTACAGCAGAAGAACATGACGCTTTCTTTAGGATGTGCTTTGAAATGAGCTGGGCTGGGGGGTTTTCTCTGTAATGGGGTGCCTGGAGCAAAGGTTCCAATTCCGTTGGGTTCTGTCTTCAGGGAAGTGAGGTCACCACTGCCTGGGGGCTCCTTACCAAACTTCCTGCTGCACCAGAGCTCCCTAAGCCGCCGGTCCCCAAGCTGCTCACGGCTCACCCTCCACTCAATGCTGTGCCAATCCAATGACCCCCATACAGCCTCCCCCCAGCCCCTGGGAGGCCTGGGTGCAGCTGTTGTCCCCGCTGAGGGAACACAGATGGGTTTAGACTAGGTTAGTGTTAGGGTTAGGGTTAAGAAAGACTTAGGATCAGGGTTAGGGTTAGACGTCATTGGGGTCAGGGTTAGCGTAAGGCTTAGGGTAGGGGTCAGGGTTAGGGTTAGGTTCATGGTTAGGTTTAGGGTCAGGCTGACAGTAAGGTCACGGTTAGGGTTATGGTCAAAGTCAGGGTCAGGTTCAGTGTTAATGACGGTTAGGTTTAGGGTCAGGTTCAGGGTCATGGTCAGATTTAGGGTCAGGTTCAAGTTTTGTTTTGGGGGCAAGGTTCATGTCAGGGTCAGGGTTAGGTTTGGGACAGATTTAGTATCAGGGTTAGGGTCAGGGTCAGGGTTAAGTTCATGGTTATGTTAAGGTCAGCATTATGTTTAGGTTCTGTATTATGTGTAGGTTCAGGATCAGGGTTAGCTTTAGTGTTAAGATTCTGTCAGGATCACGGATTGGGTGAGAGTTAGGTTTACAGTCAGGGTTAGGGTCAGTGTTAAGGTCAAGGCCAGGGTCAGGTTTAAGGTTAAGGTCTGACATAGGCAAAGTTCAGAGTTAGGGTTATGATCAGGTTCAGGGAGACGGTCAGGATTATTTTTAAAGTGGGGTTAGGGTTAGGGTTAGAGGTATTTTGAGGGTTAGGGTTAGACCGGGTTAGGTTCATATCAAGGATAATGTTAGTGGTTAGTTTTAGGGTTAGGTTCAGTGTTAGGTTTCAGGTCAGCGCCCGTGTTAGTGTCAGGGTCAGGGTTACGTTTAGGTTTAGAGTTAGGGTCAGGCTCACAGTCAGGGTCTGGTTTAGTGTTCAGGTCAGGGTCGGGGTCACTGTTAGGATCAAGGTTAGATTTATGGTAATGGTCTGGGTCAGGGTCATGGTGAAGTCTAGGGCCAGTGTCAGGTTTACGGTCAGGATCAGGTATTGATTTAAAGTCCACATTCGGTTGAGCCTCATGATTATGTCGTGGTCAGTGTTAAGGTCATGGTTAGGTTTAGGCTCAGAGCTAGGGTCAGGGTCCGGTATAGGCAAATTTCAGGGTTAGGGTTATGATCATAGTCAGGTATAGGGTCAGGGTTATTGTTAAAGTATAGAGTTAGTGTTAGGGTTAGCGTTAGGTTGACTGTTAGGGTTAGAACTTGTTAGCGTCAGGGTCCGTGGTAGGGTTAGGGGTTAGTGTTAGATTTGGGTTCAGCGATAGGATTCGTGGGAGGGCCCGTGTTAGTGTCATGGTCTGGGTCCTGGTTAGGTTTGAGTCATGGTTACGGTAATGTCAGAGTTAGGTTTAGGTTCAGGGTCCACATCAGGGTCAGTGTCAGGCTTAAGTTTAGGTTTAGGGTTCAGGTCAGGGTCAGGGTCAGAGTCAGGGTCAGGGCTTGGGTTAGGGTTTGGGGCAGGCACACATCAGTGTCAGGGTCAGGGTTAGTGGTTACTGTTAGGGTTAGCCCTGCTCCTGGGTCATGGACCCATCCCTTCAGGGTCTCAGGATAAACCCTGGGCAGAAGGGTGTAGACCCTACACGCGATCCCTCTTAACCATCATTAAACTGGGGTTTGAACATGACTTGCCCACCAGACATCTACCCCCTCGTCAGCCTGATCCTGCTTGGGGCATCTCCACCCAGGATGGCATGGCCAGGTCCTCTTTAAACACAGACACACAGACACCCAGAGGCACACGCACACACACACACACACACAGAGACAGGGAGGAGACCTAGGGCTACACAAGTGGATAAGAGGTGTGGGACTCTCTGACTCTGAGCCCCCTGGTGTCACCTTTTGATTCTATTAGCCAAAGGGCCTGAGGCATTGGGGAAACCTGATATGACCTGCCAAGTAGGGGACGTGTCTGGCAGAGAGCTCTCTTTTCCCTGCATCCTCTCGGCTTCAGTACAACAGAGAACATGTCGCTTCCTTTAGGATGTGCCTAGAAATAAGCTGGGCATGGCGGTTTTCTCTGTAATGGGGTGCCTGGATACGTGGGTTCCAATTCCGTTGGGCTCTGTCGTCAGGGAAGTGAGGTCACCACTGCCTGGGGGCTCCTTACCGAACTTCCTGCTCCACTAGAGCTCCCTGAGCTGCTGGTCCCCAAGCTGCTCAAGGCTCACACTCCACTCAATGCAGTGCCCATCCAGTGACCCCCATACAGCCTCCCCCCAGCCCCTAGGAGTCCTGCGTGCAGCTGTCTTCTTCACTGGAGGGAACAGAGCTGGGTTTAGACCAGATTAGTGTTAGGGTTAGGGTTAAGAATGACTTAGGGTCAGGGTTAGGGTTAGACGTCTTTGGGATCAGGGTTAGCGTAAGGTTTAGGGTAGGGGTCAGGGTTAGGGTTAGGTTCATGGTTAGGTTTAGGTCAGGATGACAGTAGGTTCAGGGTTAGCATTACGGTCAGAGTCAGGCTCAGGTTCAGTTTAGGCTCAAGGTTAGGTTTAGGGTCAGGTTCAGGGTCATGGTCAGTTTTTGGGTCAGTTTCAAGTTTTGGTTTGGGGGCAAGGTCATGTCAGGTCACGGTTAGGTTGGGACAGGTTTAGTGTCAGGGTTAGGGTCAGCGTCAGGGTTAGGTTCATGGTTATGGTAAGGTCAGCTTTATGTTTTTGTTCTGTTTCATGAGTAGGTTCAGGATCAGGGTTAGCTTTAGGGTTACTAATCTGTTCAGGATCACGGATTGGGTCAGAGTTAGGTTTACAGTCAGGGTTAGGGTCACTGTTAAGGTCAAGGCCAGGGTCAGTTTTAAGGTTAAGTTCTGACGTAGGCAAAGTTCAGAGTTGGGGTTATGATCAGGTTCAGGGAGAAGGTCAGGGTAATTGTTAATGTGGGGTTAGGGTTAGGGTTATAGGTAGGTTGAGGGTTAGGATTAGACCGGGTTAGGGTCAGTGTCAGGGTTAGGATTAGGGTCAGGGTCTGGGTCATGGTTAGGTATTAGTCATATTTACGGTAATGTCATAGTTAGGTTTAGGTTAGGGTCCACATCAGGGTCCTTGCCAGGCTTAGGTTTTGTTTTGTGTTCAGGTAAGGATCACAGTCATGGTCAGGGTCAGAGTCAGGGTCAGGGCTTGGGTTAGGGTTTGGGGCAGGCTCACAGTCAGTGTCAGGTTCAGGGTTAGTGGTTACTGTTAGGGTTAACCCCGCTCCTGAGTCATGGACTCATCCATTCAGGGTCTCAGGATAAACCCTGGGCAGAAGGGTGTAGACCCTACAACCAATCCCACTTAAGCAGCCTTAAACTGGGGTGTGAACATGACTTACCTACCAGACATCTAACCCCATATCAGCCTCATCCTGCTTGGGGCATCTCCACCCACGATGGCATGGCCAGGTCCTCTTTACACACAGACACACAGACACCCAGAGGCACACACACACACACACACACGCAGAGACAAGGAGGACACCTAGGGCTACACCCATAGATCAGAAGGTGTGGGACTCTCTGACTCTGAGCCCACTGGTGTCTACTTTTGATCTTATTTGCCAAAGGGCCTGAGACGTTGGGGAAACCTGATATGACCTGCCAGGGAGGGGACGTGTCTGGCGGGCGAGCTCACTTCTCCCTGCATCCTCTGGGCTTCAGTACAGTAGAAGAACGTGGTGCTTTCTTTAGGATGTGCCTCGATCGAGCTGGGGAGGTCGTTTCTCTGTAATGGGATGCCTGGATACATGGTTTCCAATTGCGTTGGGCTCTGTCGTCAGGGATGTGAGGCCACCACTGCCTGGGGGCTCCTTACCGAACCTCCTGCTTCACCAGAGCTCCCTGAGCCGCCGGTCCCCAAGCTGCTCAAGGCTCACACTCCACTCAATGCAGTGCCCATCCATTGACCCACATACAGCCTCCTCCCAGACCCTGGGAGGCCTGCGTGCAGCTGTTTTCCCCGCTGGAGGGAACAGAGCTGGGTTTAGACCAGTTTAGTGTTAGGGTTAGGGCTAAGAAAGACGTAGGGTCAGGGTTAGGGTTAGTCGTCTTTGGGGTCAGGGTTAGCGTAAGGCTTAGGGTAGGGGTCAGGGTTAGGGTTAGGTTCATGTTTAGGTTTAGGGTCAGGATCACAGTAGGTTCAGGGTTAGCGTTACAGTCATAGTCAGGGTCAGGGTCAGTGTAGGCTGACAGTTAGGTTTATGTCCAGGCAGGGTCATGGTCAGATTTACGGTCAGGTTCAAGTTTTGGTTGGGGGGCAAGGTTCATGTCAGGGTCAGGGTTAGGTTTGGGATAGGTTTAGTGTCAGGGTTAGGGTCAGGTTCAGGGTTAGGTTCATGCTTATGGTAAGGTCAGCTTTATGTTTCAGTTCTGTTTCATTAGTAGGTTCAGGATCAGGGTTAGCTTTAGGGTTACTAATCTGTTCAGGATCACAGATTGGGTCAGAGTTAGGTTTACAGTCAGCGTTAGGGTCAGTGTTAAGGTCAAGGCCAGGGTCAGGTTTTAGATTCACTTCTGACATAGGCAAAGTTCAGAGTTAGGGTTATGATCAGTGTCTAGGAGAGGGTCAGGATTATTGTTAAAGTGGGGTTAGGGTTAGGGTTAGAGGTAGGTTGAGGGCTAGGGTTAGACCGGGGTAGGGTCAGTGTCAGGGATAATGTTAGGGGTTAGATTTAGGGTTAGGTTCAGCGTTAGGTTTCGGGTCAGGGCCCGTGTTAGTGTCAGGTTCAGGGTTACATTTATGGTTAGAGATGTGTTCAGGCTCACATTCAGTGTCAGGGTTAGTGTTAGTTTCAGGGTCAGGGTCACTGTTAGGGTCAGGCTTAGGTTTCTGGTCTTTGCCTGGGTCGGGTTCAGGGTGAAGTCTAGGGCCAGTGTTAGGTTTACGGTCAGGTTCAGGTATTGGTTTAAAGTCCAGATTCGGGTCAGGGACAGGATTATTTAGTGGTCATTGTTAGGGTTATGGTTAGGTTTATGTTCTGGGCTAGGGTCAGATTTAGGGTCAGGGTCTGCTATAGGCAAAGTCCAGTTAAGGGTAATGATCGTAATCAGGCATAGGGTCCGGTTTATTGTTAAAGTTTAGGGTTAGGTTTAGTGTTAAAGTTAGGTTGAGGGTTAGGGTTAGACCTCATTAGGGTCCGGGTCCGTAGTAGGGTTAGGGTTTAGTGTTAGGGTTAGGATCAGGGATAGGATTCGGGGTAGGGCCCACGTTAGTGTCAGGGTCAGGGTTACGTTTAGGGGTAGAGTTAGGGTCAGGCTCACATTCAGTGTTAGGGTTAGTGTTTGGGTCAGGGTTAGGGTCACTGTTTTGGTCAGAGTTAGGTTTATGGTCATGGCCTGGGTCAGGGTCAGGGTGAAGTTTAGGGCCAGTGTCTGGTTTAGGGTCAGGATCCGATATTGCTTCAAAGTCCACATTTGGGTCAGGATCAAGTTTATGTAGTGGTCAGTGTTAGTGTCATGGTTAGGTTTAGGGTCAGGGCCAGGGTCACGTTTAGGGTCAGGGTCTGGTAGAGGCAAAGTTCAGGGTTAGGGTTATGATCATAGTCAGGTATAGGGTAAGGGTTATTGTTAAAGTTTAGGGTTAGTGTTAGGGTTAGAGTTAGTTTGAGGTTTAGGGTTAGACTTGGTTAGGGTCAGGGTCTGAGATAGGGTTAGGGGTTAGTGTTAGGGTTAGCTTCAGCGATAGGATTCGGGGTACGGCCCGTGTTAGTTTCAGGGTCAGGGTTACGTTTAGAGTTACAGTAAGGGTCAGGCTCACAGTCAGGTTCTGATTTAGTGTTCAGGTCTGGGTCGGGGTTACTGTTAGGGTCAGGTTTAGGTTGATGGTCATGGTCTGGGTCAGGGCCACGGTGTAGTTTAGGGCCAGTGTCAGGTTTAGCGTCAGGATCAGGTATTGGTTAAAGTCCACATTCGGGTCACTGACAGGGTTATGTAGTGGTCAGTGTTAAGATCATGGTTAGAATTATGGTCAGGGTCAGGGTCACGTGAATGTCAGGGCCATGGTCAGGTTTAGGTTCAGGCTTTGCTTTATGTTCGGTTCAGGTTCACAGTTAGGTTTAGGGGAAAAGTTTGGGATGGGGTTAGGGTTAGAGTTAGAGGTAGTGTTATCGTGAGGGTTAGGGTTAGACAGCGTAAGTTCAGGGTGAGGGTTTGGTTTAGGGTAGGTAGTTAGTGTTAGGTTCAGGGTCAGCATTCGGTTTAGGTTCAGGGTCTGTATTTGGGTGAGGGTTAGGGTTACCTTTATGGTTAGGTTTAGGGTCAGGCACACAGTCACGGTCAGGGTTAGTGTTAGGGTCAGTGTTAGTTCAGCGTCAGGGTTAGGATTAGGGTCAGGGTCAGGGTCATGGTTAGGGATGAGCCATAGTTAGGTTATCTCAGAGTTAGGTTTAGTTCCAGGGTCCGGATAAGGGTCAGCGTCAGGCTTAGGTTTAGGTTTTGGGTTCAGGTCGTGATCACGGTCAGGGTTAGGGTCAGGGTCAGGGTCAGGGTTCGGGTTAGGGTTTGGGGCAGGCTCACAGTCAGTGTCAGGGTCACGGTTAGTGGTTACTGTTAGGGTTAGCCCCGCTCCTGGGTCATGGACCCATCCCTTCACGGTCTCAGGATAAACCCTGGGCAGAAGAGTGTAGACCCTACACCCGATCCCACTTAACCAGCCTTAAACTGGGGTGTGAACATGACTTACCCACCAGACATCTAATCCCTCATCAGCCTGATCCTGCTTGGGGCATCTCCATCCACGATGTCATGGCCAGGTCCTCTTTACACACAGACACAGAAGCCCAGTGGCACACACACACACACACAAACACACAAGACGGGGAGGAGACCTAGGGCTACACCGGTCGAATAGAAGGTGTGGGACTCTCTGACTCTGAGCCCCCTCATGTCTCCTTTTGATTTTATTAGCCAAAGGCCTGAGGCGTTGGGGAAACCTGATATGACCTGCCAGGGAGGGGACTTGTCTGGCCGGCGAGCTCTCTTCTCCCTGAATCCTCTCAGCTTCAGTACATCAGAAGAACATGTCGCTTCCTTTAGGATGTGCCTAGAAATGAGCTGGGCAGGGGGGTTTTCTCTGTAATGGGGTGCCTGGATACGTGGGTTCCAATTCCGTTGGGCTCTGTCATCAGGGAAGTGAGGTCACGACTGCCTGGGGGCTCCTTACCGAACTTCCTGCTGCACCAGAGCTCCCTGAGCCTCCGGTCCCCAAGCTGCTCAAGGCTCACACTCCACTCAACGCAGTGCCCATCCAGTGACCCCCATATAGCCTCCTCCCAGCCCCTGGGAGGCCTGGGTGCAGGGGTTGTCCCTGCTGGAGGGAACAAAACTGGGTTTAGACTAGGTTAGTGTTAGGGTTAGGGTTAAGAAAGACTTAGGGTCAGGCTTAGGGTTAGACGTCGTTGAGGTCAGGGTTAGCATAAGGCTTAGGGTAGGGTCAGGGTTAGGGTTAGGTTCATGGTTAGGTTTAGGGTCAGGCTCACAGTAGGGTCACGGTTAGCATTACAGTCAAGGTCAGGGACAGGTTCAGTGTTAGGATGACGGTTAGGTTTAGGGTCAGGTTCAAGTTTTGGTGTGGGGGCAAGGTTCATGTCAGGGTAAGGGTTAGGTTTGGGAACAGGTTTAGTGTCAGGGTTAGGGTCAGCGTCAGGGTTAGGTTCATGGTTATGGTAAGGTCAGCTTTATGTTTGGGTTCTGTTTTATGAGTAGGTTCAGGATCAGGGTTAGCTTTAGGGTTACGATTCTGTTCAGGATCACGGATTGGGTCAGAGTTAGGTTTACAGTCAGGTTAGGGTCAGTGTTAAGGTCAAGGCCATGGGCGCCTGGGTGGCTCAGTGGGTTAAGCAGCTGCCTTCGGCTCAGGTCATGAAATACCTCATTGATGTTCCACATTTACCATACCCCCCCAAAAAAAAAGCTTTTTATAAACAAAGTGTTCAGAAGGGGGAGCCACTGTAAACAATGAGAGTTTTCGCTGCCAGGACAACTTTGTTGCAGAAACAGCTGAAAGTATTCAGGTCAGACATAGCCAAGGGCTGGAGGGATCTTTAACATTACAAAAACCGAATCAAATCAAACCAAAACAAAAATCAAAACCAATGGCCAAGATTTCAAGTTTGCTACTAAAGGTATGACATTCTCCTAAGACATGCGTGTGATTTGATCAATATATTTATATATTTATATTTGAAGAAGAAGGAACTATTTGATGCAGCAAATCCACGTTGATTAAAAATTACCAGATATGGGGCTCCTGGGTGGCTCAGTGGTTTAGGCCTCTGACTTCGGCTCAGGTCATGATTTCAGGGTCATGGGATGGAGCCCCACATCAGGCTCTATGCTCAGCGGGGAGCCTGCTTCCCCCTCTCTCTCTGCCTGCCTCTCTTCCTACTTCTGATCTGTCAAATGGGTAAATAAGATCTTTAAAAAAAGAATTACTAAGTGTGAAATACATCGAGGGTATGGGAAGGAAAATGATTTCAGCTGATCTGACTAGGAAGTGGTTGAAGCCTGAATTAAAGTGCTATAAAAAGAGTAAAGACCTGGGAAATATATGGGGAAAAAATCCCTAGAAAAATAGCATTAATAACTGTCTGCTCTTTAATGATCCAGATCCTGCGGTAGGCAAAGAAGAGCTGGTTTTAGCCAGAGGATGATCTCTGTTTGTCTTCATGACCTGGCATTTCCTGCAAGCCAGGCATGGGGCTCTGCACTAGAGCTGCAAATTCTGGGGGGCCCTCACTGTCCCTTTTCTCTTCTCAGCGGGACTACGGGCATGTCCGCGGTTCAGTGTGACAGGCTTTACCACAGAGAGATAAAAGACTGCCAAGGGTAGGTTGGAGCAGGGAAAAGCCACTTAGGAACTGATTTTCAGGGGAGGTGATAGACAAGGGCAAAGCGAAGAATGAGGATGAGAGTGTCAAGTTTCAAAGTGCCAGGAGGCAGCACAGTGCATTCGGGAAACTACAGCAAGTTCATGACAACCGACAGCTGATCTCAGCATCACCTGCGGATGGAGGCTGAGCCGCGGGGTTAACACTGGGGCTGGGATGGTTTGTATACTATGCCTAGGAGGTGAGGTACTACACTGAAGGGGCACAGGGTGCTAAAGGAGGATTTCAAATATCAGAATAGTAACCATAATAGAGTATTTAATTGCATCCTAGCTTTCATCAGTTAAGATGCACTATAGTTTATGTTCGACTAAGAAAGAGAAATGCTGTCAGTTAAACTAAGAAGTGTCCTCAAGTGCAAGCTGAGTGCCACCTTAAGAGATATTAAAATGGGGGGGGGGAGGACAAAGAATATTTTAATCAAAAGAGAAGGTCGAAATGACAAAGTTCCAGATTCAGAGTAAACATATGGGATTAAAAAATAAAAAATGAAAAAAAAGATTTTTTTTTTTTTGAAATTGATGAATTTCCAGATCCTAAGTCATGTTTGGTGGGGTGAGGTTCAGAACTGACGACTAAAGAAAGAATTCTTAAGACATCTTTGGTGCAAAATGGTGGTTTATTAAAGCACGGGGACAGGACCCATGGGCAGGAAGAGCTGCTGCCCCAGGCATGTGAGGAGTGGCTGGTTATATACACAGGAGTTGGGTAGGTGAGGACAAAGGGTTGTTCAGAAGGGCTATTGGGATAAAGAAGACTGTCAGGATATGGAAGGCCTGGTTACTATCAAGCCAAGGCCACTTTCCCTCTAATGAGGCACTAACATAAATTCAATTGGGAGTCTCCTGGTGGAATGTTACATTCCTGCTATCAAACGTCCTTGTTAGCGATATTTAGGTCTTAAAAGAAATTTAACTTTATTTACTTTTCCTTCTACCTGCATCTCCTTCGGTTTTTTTTATGGAGGGGAGGGCTTGAGGAACTGAGTTATGTATCTTTGGAAATTGGGCTATTGATAAGGCAACTTCTTTGTTGTAAATGTCAAGGACATTTGTAAACCAAGAGAGACTCCTGCCTTGCAGGACTGTGATCTCTGCAAGATAACCATTTGCTCTTCTTTTAGGGCAGTCAGGGGTGCCTGTGAAATGTCACACATATTACCAAGGGGAATGGGTAGAGAAGGGGTGCAAGGCACAGCCCCTGCTCTGTTCTCAGCCAGCCTCATGCTCCCTCATCAAAAGGACGTTTTTTTAAAGGACTTTAAAGAAAAGTCCTTTTTAAGAGACAGCTGGCTGCTTAAACCAAAAGTACAAAACACTGAGAGAATCGCCGCATTATTTATTGGGGTGAAAGGACCTGGAATGTAGAAAGACCCATTCTGCAGAGGAAAAAATAGAATCACTAGCAGGCCTCATGCCTTGCACAGCCAGTGGCTAGAATCCCTGCCTCATGAGACCCTGTGCTAGAAGGCCGCTAGAACCATCTCAACGATGTTAGTCTATCTTGGAAGCCAACAAGTGTTTGCCCAGCTAAGAGCACGGTAACAATCAGTCACGTTATGTTATAATGACTGTCTATATCTTTAAAAGCCTTGTCAAGTTCCTTTTTGAGTAACCCTCACCCCACCCTTAGAGAAATTTATCTGTGGTTCACCTCTTTGAAATACCTCATTGTTGTTCCAAATTTACCATACCCCCCCCCCCCAAAAAAAAAAACCTTTTATTAACAAAGTGTTCAGAAGGGGGCGCCACTGTAAACAATGAGAGTTTTCGCTGCCAGGACAACTTTGTTGCAGAAACAGCTGAAAGCAATCAGGTCAGACAGAGTCAAGGGCTGGAGGGATTCTTAAAATTACACAAAACCAAACCAAATCAATCCAAAACAAAAATCATAACCAATGGCCAAGATTTCAAGTTTGCTACTAAAGGTATGACATTCTCCTAAGACATGCGTGTGACTTGATCAATATATTTATATATTTATATTTGAAAAAGAAGGAACTATTTGATGCAGCAAATCCACGTTGATTAAAAATTACCAGATATGGGGCTGCTGGGTGGCTCAGTGGTTTAGGCCTCTGCCTTCGGCTCAGGTCATGATTACAGGGTCCTGGGATGGAGCCCCAAATCAGGCTCTCTGCTCAGCGGGGAGCCTGCTTCCCCCTCTCTCTCTGCCTGCCTCTCTACCTACTTGTGATCTGTCAAATGGGTAAATAAGATCTTTAAAAAAAGAATTACTAAGTGTGAAATACATCGAGGGTATGGGAAGGAAAATGATTTCACATGATCAGACTAGGAAGTGGTTGAAGCCTGAATTAAAGTGCTATAAAAAGAGAAAAGACCTGGGAAATGTATGGGGAAAAAATCACTAGAAAAACAGCAATAATAACTGGCTGCTCCTAATTGATCCAGATCCTGCGGTAGGCAAAGTAGAGCTGGTTTTAGCCAGAGGATGATCTCTGTTTGTATTCATGATCTGGCATTTCCTGCAAACCAGGCATGGGGCTCTGCACTAGAGCTGCAAATTCTGGGGGGCCCTCACTGTCCCTTTTCTCTTCTCAAGGGGACAACGGACATATCCATGGTGCAGTGTGACAGCCTTTACCACAGGGAGATAAAAGACTGCCAAGTGTAGTTTGGAGCTGGGAAAAGCCACTTATGAACTGATTTTCAGGGGAGGTGATAGACAAGGGCAAAGCAAAGAGTGAGGATGAGTGCGTCAAGTTTCAAAGTGCCAGGAGGCAGCACAGTGCATTCGGGAAACTACGGCAAGTTCATGACAACCGACAGCTGATCTCACAGCATCACCTGCGGATGGAGGCTGAGCCCCGGGGTTAACACTGGGGGTCAGATGGTTTGTATACTATGCCGAGGAGGTGAGGTACTACACTGTGGGGGGACAGGGAGCTACCAGAGGATTTCAATATCAGAATCGTAACCATAATAGAGTATTTAATTGCATCCGAGCTTTCATCAAGGGTAAGATGCACTATAATTTATGTTCGACTAAGAGAAATGCTGTCAGTAAAACTAAGATATGTCATCAAGTGCAACGTGAGTGCCACCTTAAGAGATATTAAAATGGGGGGGGGGACAATTCTTAGAACAAGTAAACAGTGGAACTAGAATAATTAAGAAAGGTCGAACACTTGGATCAACAAAATAAGTGATTATTGCTTCCCATGTGCCCCAAACTATATTAAGTCTTAGAACAAGAGACGTTCTCATCTTGATGCCCCGCAGCTGTTAGACCTAAGGTACAGAGGGCAGTAGCCAACGACCAGCAGGCCCCAAGTGCCATGTGCAGACTCTAAGAGCAACTGCCTTTGAGAGAGGAAACGGTTGAGCGTGGGCTTGCTGAGGTAGAGAATTATTAGCTGGGAAAGGAGGAAAATTGACACAGAATTGGAATTGATGCCCCTTACATGACAGAGTTGATGAAACTTCCCTTCTCAGAGATCTTGAGTCTCCTCAGAAATGTATTTTTCATTTTGGATGGAACATTCAGGATAAATATGATCTGTTCGAGTTTCTGGTTCTCTCATCAGGACAGTTCTTAGGCTTCAGTGGCACAACTAAAGGGTTTTGATAGTCCAGAGTAAATCCTGACAATGGCAAAGCCCGATCTATGAAAAACTAACCACTCAGAAGAGAACAACAGATAAAAGGCCAGGCCGACCTGACCCTGCAGGATAGGTAAGGTTGGTCCGGCAACAGGGGTAGAGGGGAAGTGCCCATCCCCTGCAAGAAGAGCTAGAGAAGACCCCTTCCGGAGAGACCACCAGGAGAGGAGAGAAGTAGGTGCTGATGATGAAGAATATTTTAATCAGCATAGAAGGTCAAAATGACAAAGTTCCAGGATCAGAGTAAACATATGGGATTAAAAAGTAAAAAAAAAAAAAAAAAAAAAAAAAAAAAAAAAAAAATTTTTTTGAAAGGACTTTTTTTTTTTAAAGGACTTTATACAAAAGTCCTTTTTAAGAGACAGTTGGCTGTTTAAACCAAAAGTACAACTCACTGAGAGAATCGCTGCATTATTTATTGGGGTAGAAAGGACCTGGAATGTAGAAAGACCCATTCTGCAGAGGAAAAAATAGAATCACTAACAGGCCTCATGCCTTGCACAGCCAGTGGCTAGAATCCCTGCCTCATGAGACCCTGTGCTAGAAGGCCGCTAGAACCATGTCAACTACGTTAGTTTATCTTGGAAGCCAACAAGTGTTTGCCCAGTTAAGAGCACGGTAACAATCAGTCACGTTATGTTATAATGATTGTTGATATCTTTAAAAGCCTTGTCAAGTTCCTTTTTGAGTAACCCTCACCCTACCCTTAGAGAAATTTATCTGTGGTTCACCTCTTTGGAATACCTCATTGTTGTTCCATATTTACCATAATCAACAAAAAAAAAAAAAAGCTTTTTATGAACAAAGTGTTCAGAAGGGGGCGCCACTGTAAACAATGAGAGTTTTCGCTACCCGGACACCTTTGTTGCAGAAACAGCTGAAAGCAATCAGGTCAGACAGAGCCAAGGACTGGAGGGATTTTTAAAATTACAAAAACCGAACCAAAACAAACCAAAACAAAAATCAAAACCAATGGCCAATATTTCAAGTTTGCTACTAAAGGTATGACATTCAACTAAGACATGCGCGTGATTTAATCAATATATTTACATATTTATATTTGAAGAAGAAGGAACTATTTGATGCAGCAAATCCACGTTGATTATAAATTACCAGATATGTGGCTCCTGGGTGGCTCAGTGCTTTAGGCCTCGGTCTTCGGCTCAGGTCATGATATCAGGGTCCTGGGATGGAGCGCCACATCGGGCTCTCTGCTCAGCGGGGAGCCTGCATCCCCCCCCTCTGTCTTTCTCTCTACCTACTTGTGATCTGTCAAATGGGTAAATAAGTTTTTTTAAAAAAGAATTACTAGGTGTGAAATACATCGAGGGTATGGGAAGGAAAATGATTTCACCTGATCAGACTAGGAAGTGGTTGAAGCCTGAATTAAAGTGCTATAAAAAGAGTAAAGACCTGGGAAATATATGGGGAAACAATCCCTAGAAAAACAGCAATAATAACTGGCTGCTCTTTATTGATCCAGATCCTGCGGTAGGTAAAGAAGAGCTGGTTTTAGCCAGAGGATGATCTCCGTTTGTCTTCATGATCTGGCATTTCTTGCAAGCCAGGCATGGGGCTCTGCACTAAAGCTGCAAATGCTGGGGGGCCCTCACTGTCCCTTTTCTCTTCTCAGTGGGACAATGGGCATGTCCATGGTGCAGTGTGACAGTCTTTACCACAGGGAGATAAAAGACTGCCAAGGGTAGGTTGGAGCTGGGAAAAGCCACTTAGGAACTGATTTTCAGGGGAGGTGATGGACAAGGGCAAAGCAAAGAATGAGGATGAGAGTGTCAAGTTTCAAAGTGCCAGGAGGCAGCACAGTGCATTCGGGAAGCTACAGCACGTTCATGACAACGGACAGCTGATCTCACAGCATCACCTGGGGATGGAGGCTGAGCCCCGGGGTTAAAACTGGGGCTGAGATTGTTTGTATGCTATGCCGAGGTGAGGTACTACACTGTAGGGGCACAGGGAACTACCGGAGGATTTCAAATATCAGAATCATAACCATAATAGAGTATTTAATTGCATCCGAGCTTTCATCAAGGGTAAGATGCACTATAGTTTATGTTCGACTAAGAAAGAAAAATGCTGCCAGTTAAACTAAGATATATCCTCAAGTGCAAGGTGAATGCCACCTTAAGACATATTAAAATGGGGGGGGGGAGCACAAATCTTAGAACAAGTAAACAGTGGAACTAGAATAATTAAAAAAGGTCGAACACTTGGATCAACTTAAAAAGTGAATATTGCTTCCCAAGTGCCCCAAACTATATTAAGTCTTAGAACAAGAGACGTTCTCATCTTGATGCCCCGCAGCTGTTAGACCCAAGGTACAGAGGGCAGTAGCCAACGACCAGCAGGCCCCAAGTGCCATGTGCAGACTCTAAGAGCAACTGCCTTTGAGAGAGGAAACGGTTGAGAGTGGGCTTTCTGAGGTAGAGAATTATTAGCTGGGAAAGTAGGAAAATTGACACAGAATCGGAATTGATTCCCCTACATGACAGATTTGGTGAAACTTCCCTTCTCAGAGATCTCGAGGCTCCTCAGAAATGTATTTTTCATTTTGGACAGAACATTCAGGATAAACATGATCTGTTCGAGTTCGTGGTTCTCTCATCAGGACTGTTTCCTAGGCTTCACTGGCACAAGAAAAGGGTTTTGAAAGTCCAGGGTAAATCCTGACAAAAGCAAAGCACGGAATCTATGAAAAACTAACCACTCAGAAGAGAAAAACAGATAAAAGGCCAGGCCGACCTGACCCTGCAGGATAGGTAAGGTTGGTCCGGCAACACGGGTAGAGGGGAAGTGCCCATCTCCTGGTAGTAGAGCTAGAGAAGACCCCTTCTGGAGAGACCACCAGGAGAGGAGAGCAGTAGGTGCTGATGATGAAGATTATTTTAATCAAAAGAGAAAGTTAAAGTGACAAAGTTCCAGGATCAGAGTAAACATATGGGATTAAAAAATAAAAAAATTAAAAAAAATATTTTTTTGAAAGGACTTTTTTTTTTTAAAGGACTTTAAACAAAAGTCCCTTTTAAGAGACAGTTGGCTGTTTAAACCAAATGTACAACTCACTGAGAGAATCGCTGCATTATTTTTGGGGGTAGAAAGGACCTGGAATGTAGAAAGACCCATTCTGCAGAGGAAAAAATAGAATCACTAACAGGCCTCATGCCTTGCGCAGCCAATGGTTAGAATCCCTGCCTCATGAGACCATTTTAAAAGCTGTACTCATAATGGAACAGAAGGTGTCATTTCCCTATAATTTTATATATGTCATTAATTTGCTGCAAAGCCCAAGAGCACTGGAAGCAGAAACTGGGACCAAAGAGTGAGCACCCTGTTTGACAAGAGCGACCAGGCACCTCTTCTTCAGATGCAGGGGGAGCCCTGGCGTGCTGACTCCTCCCTTCTTCCTTTCCCCTTTCCTCCCTCCCTCCCTCTTCCCTTCCCCTCTCTCCATCCCTGGTGGTGCCCTTTCCCGATGCCCACTTCATCCCTTTTCCTTTCTACATGCCTGTCTTCTAGAGTTTCTTCTCTCCTCCCAATTACTTCCCTTCGTCTGAATCTCCTCTTTGGTCCCTTTGTCCCTGCTCTCTGCTCCTCCTCCCCTTCCCTGGCCCCTGTTCAGCTCCATCCAGACTGCAGGCAGAGCTGGACAAACACTCTCACTCACTAGCTCAGCCACCCTCCAGAGAAGTCACTCTTCGGTGGCCACCTTCCTGACCCCTGGTCCTTTCTCCACTTATTCAGCTATTGCTCTGAAGTCTGAGGAGGACAGAGCGGGGCTGCCGCAGAATCAGGCCAGAGGAGAAACCAAACCATGTGTCCACACTGTCCCCCAGTACTGCTGCTCTGAGAGCTTTCAGAGTCCTCAACAGGGTTAGGATTTAGGGGCTTCTTCAGAACCGGGAGTGAAAACAGCCATAGGTCAAAAGAAAAGCTATGAACCCCACACAAAAATAATAATCACAAATGAAAACTAAGTTAACTCTGAAGTCCCAAAGTCAAAGAATTGCCTTGAATCTGTCACTAGAAAGCACCCAAGGCCTCACTCTCTGGGTTCTGGGTGCCCTGGGAATGGCAGGAGTCTCTGACCCCCTTCCCTCTTCATTCACTCCCAAAGAACGTCCTCTGAGGTGGTCTTCAAACTTCCTCTGAGAAACTGTCTCTGGGAACTGTAGGCCCTCGGCTGCTGGGATGAATGAGGGTGATGTCAGGACCTGATGGGAAGCTTTACCAGGAGACTGTGGCTTCTGGATGCAGTCCTCAGGTCCCATGGTCTGGGTGAGATCTAGGTCTTTCAGTGGAGGCGGACAGATGAGATTTCAGATTTTGAGTTGATTCTGGCATGATTAGTGCTTTGGAGGGCATTGGGTGAAGGTATTTTGCACACGGGAAGGACACGAATTTGGGGAGCCAGTGAGTGGACTGTTAAGAGCTGACCTTGCATTACCCCCAGAAACCTTGCTGCTGTCCTTATCTCTGGTACCACAGAACGTGACCTTACTTGGAACTAGAGTCCTTACAGATGCAATCACATTACAGTGAGGTCGTTAGAGTGGGCCCTAATCTCCTGTAACTGACCTCCTTATGTAAAGGGAAAATCTGGACAGAGAGATGCCCCTACTGTCAGTGGTGGGCAGTGCATGAACTTCTGGAACCCTGACAGTAGTGGAAAACAGACTCAGGCTGGGTACTAGGTAAATGGGAGCTCTAGTGGAATTTCAGATGAAGATGCTGTGGACCTCGGCTTCCCAGGTCATAGTGACGTTAGGATTCAAATTCAAGTCAGAGATGAAAGAAACATCTGGACTCGGTCCTCAGGTACACACAGTATTCTGAACTGAGGCTAGAACCAGAGACCATTCTAATGAAAGGCCTCCACAGGTGGGCTCTCACAGGTGGGCTCCGACTTAGTTTCCAGTATATTCATTCATGGAATCGCTCTGTGGGTCAACATGCAGAACAAAACCATTTAATAAAAGTGACAATGTGGTGAGGAGAGGGAGGCCAGAAGGCATGTGAATGTGGAGAGAGGAAGAGCCAGGGTGGAAAACCCGAGAATCCCTCCCTGCGCTCCTTGCTGCCAGGTAGGTCTGAGGGACTAGTTTCCACCTGGGATCCCAAGTCCAGAACAAAAGTGGCGGGTCCAAGGCTCGGGATGAGGGAAGGGGGTCCTCAGCACCCAGCGTGGGGGTGCCAAATGATGGGGGCTATTGCGCTCGCTGGCGGGGGGGCACCTCGCATGGCTCCGTCCCTGGCCCGATTCCGTGGGGTCCCGGGTGCGGTGTGTCGTCCGGGGTGGTCCTGCTGCCCCGGGGGTCGCGGGAGGCTGGGTCCCAACACCCCCGCGAGCTCGCGGCCCGCGCTTTCTGCTCCAGATGAGGGCGTGGCGCGGTGTCACTTTACCTGCTCGCAGAGGGTCTTCCGGAGAAGCCATGGGGTGGGGCGGGGCAGCGGGCCACGGGAGCGGGACAGCGCAGCCTCAGGGGCTGGGCTGGAGCGCGGGAGTGCAGGGGCGGCGAGGAAGGGGGTCCTGAGTCCTGACTAGGCCGCAGCACAGCACCATGGCGCTGAGAGCCCCTCCTCTGCCAGCCCCTCCACCTCCTCTCAGACTCTCTGCCGAGTCCTCCGCGAGCTCACTTCCCGCTTCCGCAATTAGCAAAGCCCCTTCTCCGGGCCGCCCGCGCCCCCCTCCCCCTCAGCCCTGAGGCGTGGGCCCGGGCACGGGCGCCGGCGAAGCCCTGGGGGCCTGCGAGCGTGGCCAGCGCCAGCGCTGGGCAGCCTCCTAGCCTGGCTCCCGGAGCGGGTGTCGGAGTGCTGCCTGGCTGCGAAAAGATCATCAGCCCTAAACCCAGCTGCACTCCGGGTCACTTCGCTGGCTTCCTGATTGTGCCCAAAGCCGGGAACCAGCTTCCCCAGCACAGGCCTGGGCTGAGATGCCTGCCAGCGATCTCTTTGAGCAGTCTCCTAGTCTCCAGGCAGGGTCCGCCATTGCATGATGGCACGCGCGAATCACTTCGACCTGGATGTTTGGGTTTTTTGTTTGTTTTTTGGTTATTGGTTATTACATGACCTCCATGGTAGGTGCTCCTCAATGGAGTGAAAAGAGGATGCCTGATACATACGCATATGGCCATTCTAGAAAAAGAGCTTGGAGTTCTTGCGGAAGCGTGGCATTGGTCCTTGCACTATGTTTTAATAGAAATGGGATTATGCACCAACTTACTTAAATGAGCATAGTTTGAAATCGTTTACTAAGAATAAATATTTAAAACAGTTATATTTTAACTAAATCTATCATCAATCATAAATCTATTATACGAAGGTTACAGGCAATTTAAATGCAATAGCACTCTCTTCAGGGTTTTAAATAATCCGTGTCTGTCTTGGCACATGAGATTGCAAAGATAGCAAATGGTTTGTAAAAGATCATATAATAGCTTTTACTATACGGTATCAGCAATTTATCCTAAAGGAGCTGCCACCAGCTAAAAACTCAGCTTTGAAAAATGCAGAAAAGCAGCAAACGTTAACATACCCTCTTGGTGACCAGAGGCATACTTTGTGCCCCTCATCATCTCTTTCGTGGTTCTGAGGCCCTTGGCGCTCAGTAGTTTAGTGTCTTATTCTCTGGAATAGGCCATTGAAGAAATACCAGGCCCAGAGAAGAAGGTCCTGCTGGGTGTCTGAAGAAAGTACAACCTTTTAGATGAAGCTTTCTGGGGAATTTGTTAGTGGTTTGGTCTGCTTCTGATAGGAAGGGAAATTTTATTTTTAAAGATTTTATTTATTAATTTGATAGAGATCACAAGTAGGAAGAGAGGCAGGCAGAGAGAGAGGAAGAAACAGGCTCCCTGCTGAGGAGTGAGCCTGATGTGGGGCTCGATCCCAGGACCCTGGAATCATGACCTGAGCCGAAGGCAGAGGCTTTAACTCACTCTGCCACCCAGGTGCCCAAGGGACATTTTTTTAAAAGATTTTATTTATTTATTTGACAGACAGAGATCACAAGTAGGCAGAGAGCAGGCAGAGAGAGAAGTGGAAGCAGGCTCCCTGCTGAGTAGAGAGCCAGACATGGGGCTCAATCCCAGGACCCTAGGATCATGACCTGAGCCGAACGCAAAGGCCCAGTGAGCCAAACACACTGAGCCACTCGGGTGCCCCAGGAAGGGAAATTTTTTTAAGAGTATTTTCTCTTTGAATCTATTTTGAGGTTTGGTTTGTGGTTCTTTCTGACTTCTCATGAAGATGGAATTTCTTCTGAGGTTGGTTGTCAGGAACTGCACATCAAATCGACCTATCTTGTTAGCAATAAATAAATAAATAAATAAATAAATAAATGCTCAAGTGTTGGTATAAAGCTATTATGCTTTTCAAAATCCCGAACTCTAATTCATGTATCGTGGTCATTCTTTATCATATCAAACAGGAAAGAGGTGGCAGAAACGCACTTTCAGGTTAATTTTTTTACAAGGAAGATTGACTTATGAACCTACTTTGTTATTCCCTTTCATTCAATTTCCCTGTACCTCCTTTTCTATGAATTGTAATGGTAAACCATCATTATTTTTATTGTTGGCCTGTGAGAATTAGAGATCAATGCCCAAGAGAAAGCAGAAGGCAGGTTTATTAAAGCAACAGCACACTATCTAAGGGAGAGCAGGTGGTATTCCATGAGGTGGAGCTGGCCCTTACTTTGTTTTGGGATTGGATATTTCCTGGTCTTTTTGAAGTGGGAGGACCTTCAACATGCAGTGGATTGATCTCTAATGGAGGCTGCTTCCAATCATTTGGGGGACTCCTACCACATGTTGGGAAAAGGAGTTGTTGTCATTTTTATTTTATTTTTTTCAGGGTTCCAAAATTCACTGTTTATGCACCACACCCAGTGCTCCATGCAATATGTGCCCTCCATAACTCCCATTAACAGGCTTACCCAACCCTCTGCCCCCTCCCCTCAAAACTCTCAGTTTGTTTCTCAGAGTCTCTCATGGTTTGTCTCCCCCTCCAATTTCCCCCCACTCACTTCTCCTCTTGATCACCCAGTGTCTTCTGTGTTATTCTTTATGCTCCACAATTAAGTGAAACCATATGGAAATTGACAATCTCTGCTTGAATTATTCCACTCAGGATTATCTCCTCCTGTCCCGTCCATGTTGATACAAAAGTTGGGTATCCTTCCTTTCAGAAGGAAGCATAATACTCCATTGTAATAATGGATCATATCTTCTTTATCCGTTCATCCATTGAAGGTCATCTTGGTTCTTTCCAATGTTTAATGACTGTGGCCATTGCTGCTATAAACATTAGGGTACAGATGTCCCTTCTTTTCACTGCATCTGTATCTTAGGGGTAAATACTCAGTAGTGCAATTGCAGGGTCAATTTTAATTTCTTAAGGAGTCTCCACACTGTATCCCAAAGTAGCTGCACCAACTGGCATTCTCACCAATAGTGTAAGAGGGTTCCCCATTCTCCACATCCTCTCCAACACTTGTTGTTTATTTCCTTGTTAATTTTGGCCATTCTAACTGTGTAAGGTGGTATCCCAATGTGCTTTTGATTTGAATCTCCCTGATGGCTAATGATGATGAACATTTTCTCATGCATCTGTTTGCCATTTGTATGTCTTCTTTGGAGAAGTGTCTGTTCATGTCTTCTGCCCATTTTTTGACATGATTATCTGTTTTGTGTGTGTTGAGTTTGAGGAGTTCTTTATAGATCTTGGATATCAGCCCTTTATCTGTAATGTCATTTGTGAAAATCTTCTCCCATTCCGTGGGTTGTCTCTTCATTTTGTTGACGGTATCCTTTGCTGTGCAGAAACTTTTGATCTTGATGAAGTCCCAAAAGTTCATTTTTGCTTTTGTTTCCTTTGTCTTTGGGGACATGTATTGAAAGAATTTGCTGTGGCCAGTGTCCAAGAGGTTCCTGCCTATGTTCTCCTATAGGATTTTGATAGATTCCTGCCTCACGTTGAGGTCGTTTGTCCATTTCGAATTTATCTTTATGTATGGTATGAGAATGGTTGAGTGTCATTCTTCCATAAATAGCTGTCCA
Source organism: Mustela lutreola (assembly GCF_030435805.1). Lineage (NCBI taxonomy): Eukaryota > Metazoa > Chordata > Mammalia > Carnivora > Mustelidae > Mustela > Mustela lutreola. The sequence goes on along the minus strand of NC_081299.1, from coordinate 115,728,760 downwards.
ATTTTTCCAGCACCATTGATTGAAGAGGCTGTCTTTTTTCCACTGTGTAATTTTCTCTGCTTTGTCAAAGATTTTTTGACCATAGAGTTGATGGTCCATATCTGGGCACTCTAATCCACTGGTCTACAAGTCTTTTTAACCCACTGAGCCACCCAGGTGCCCCTTTTAAGCTATTATTTAAAAGTAGAGTCATTCTTTTTTTGTTAAGAATTTATTTATTATTTATTTGACAAAGAAAGATCACAAGTGAACGGAACACAGGCAGAGGGTTAGGGTTAGACGTCGTTGGGGTCAGGGTTAGCGTAAGGCTCAGTGTCACAGTTAGGTTTTGGTGGTAGGGTTTGGGATTTGGGTTACGGTTAGAGTTAGTAGTAGGGTTATGGTAGGGTTAAGGATAGCGTAAGGTCAGGGTTAGGGTTTGGTTTAGGGTAGGGGTTAGTGTTAGGGTCAGGGTCAGCGTTAGATTTAGGTTCAGGGTCTGTAGAGGGCCATGGTTAGAGTTATGTTTAGGTTTAGGGTTAGCGTCAGGCTCACAGTCACGGTAGGGGTAGGGTTAGGGTCAGGGTTAGGTCAGCGTCAGGGTTAGGAATAGGGTTAGGGTCAGGGTCATGGTTAGGTATGAGTCATGTTTACGGTAATGTAAGAGGTAGGTTTAGGTTCAGGGTCCACATCAGGGTCAGTGTCAGGCTTAGGTTTAGGTTTACGGTTCAGGTCAGGATCACAGTCAGGTTCAGGGTCAGTGTCATGGTCAGGGCTTGGGTTAGGGTTTGGGGCAGGCTCAAAGTCAGTGTCAGGGTCAGGGTTAGTGGTTACTTTTAGTGTTACTGTTACTGTTAGTTGTCATTGACCCATCCCTTCAGGGTCTCAAGATAAACCGTGGGCAGAAGGGTGTAGACCTTACACCCCATCCCACTTAACCAGCCTTAAACTGGGGTGTGAACATGACTTTCCCACCAGACATCTAACCCCTCATCAGCCTGATCCTGCTTGGGGCATCTCCACCCATGATGGCATGGCCAGGTCCTCTTTACACACAGACACACAGACACCCAGAGCCGTGCACACGCACGCACACACAGAGACGGGGAGGAGACCTAGGGCTACACCGGTCGATCAGACGGTGTGTGACACTCTGACTCTGAGCCCCCTGGGGTCCCGTTTTGATTTTATTAGACAAAGGGCCTGAGGCGTTGGGGAAACCTGATATGACCTGCCACGTATGGGACATGTCTGGAGGGCCAGCTCTCTTCTCCCTGCATCCTCTAGGCTTCAATACAGCAGATGAACATGTCGCTTCCTTTAGGATGTGCCTAGAAATGAGCTGGGCAGGCGGGTTTTCTCTGTAATGGGGTGCCAGGATACGTGGGTTCCAATTCCGTTGGGCTCTGTTGTCAGGGAAGTGAGGTCACCACTGCCTGGGCGCCTCTTACCACACTTCCTGCTGCACCAGAGCTCCCTGAGCCACCGGTCCCCAAGATGCTCAGGGCTCACAATCCACTCAATGCAGTGCCCATCCAATGACCCCCATACAGCCTCCCCCCGCCCCTGGGAGGCCTGGGTGCAGCTATTGTTCCAGCTGAGGGAACGGAGCTGGGATTAGACTAGGTTATTGTTAGGGTTAGGGTTTCGAAATATTTAGGGTCAGGGTTAGGGTTAGACGTTGTTGGCGTCAGGGTTAGCGGATGCCTTAGGGTAGGGGTCATGGTTAGGTTTACGTTCATGGTTAGGTTTAGGGACATGCTCACAGTAGTATAAGGGTTAGTGTTATGGTCAGAGTCAGGGTCAGTGTCAGTGTTAGGGTGACGGTTAGGTTTAAGGTCAGGTTAAGGGTTATGGTCAGATGTAGGGTCAGGTTCATGTTTTGGTTTGGGGGCAAGGTTCATGTCAGGGACAGGGTTAGGTTTGGGACCATTTTAGTGTCAGGGTTAGGGTCTGAGTCAGGGTTAGGTTCATGGTTATGGTATGGTCAGCTCTATGTTTAGGTTCTGTTTTATGAGTAGGTTCAGGATCAGGGTTAGCTTTAGGGTTACTAATCTGTTCAGGATCACGGATTGGGTCAGAGTTAGGTTTACAGTCAGGGTTAGGGTCAGTGTTAAGGTCAAGGCCAGGGTCAGGTTTAAGGTTAAGGTCCGACATAGGCAAAGTTCAGAGTTAGGGTTATGATCAGGGTCAGGGAGAGGGTGAGGTTTATTGTTAAAGTGTCCTTACGGTTATGGTTAGAGGTAGGTGAGGGTTAGGGTTAGACCGGGTTAGGGTCATTGTCACGGATAATGTTAGGTGTTAGTTTTAGGGTTAGGTTCAACGTTAGGTTTCGGTTCAGGGCCCGTGTTAGTGTCAGGGTCAGAGTTACGGTTAGGGTTAGAGTTGTGGTCAGGCTCCCATTCAGTGTCAGGGTTAGTGTTAGGGTCAGGGTCAGGGTCACTGTTAGGGTCAGGGTTAGGTTTATGGTCTTTATCTGGGTCAGGGTCAGGGTGAAGTCTAGGGCCAGTGTCAGGTTTACGGTAAGGTTCAGGTATTGGTTTAAAGTCCAGATTCGGGTAAGGGACAGGCTTATATAGTGGTCATTGTTAGGGTCATGGTTAGGTTTAGGGTTAGGGCCAGGGTCAGGTTTAGGGTCACGGTCTGGTATAGGTAAAGTTCTCGGCCAGGTTTATGATCAGCGTCTGGTATAGGCAAATTTCAGGGTTAGGGTTATGATCATAGTCAGGTATAGGGTCAGGGTTATTGTTAAAGTTTAGGGTGAGTGTTAGGGTTAGCGTTAGGTTGACGGTTAGGGTTAGAACTTGTTAGGGTCAGGGTCCGTGGTAGGGTTAGGGGTTAGTGTTAGGGTTAGGTTCAGAGATAGGATTCGGGGGAGGGCCCGTGTTTGTGTAGGGTTAGGGTTACATTTAGGGTTAGAGTTAGGGTCAGGCTCACAATCAGGGTCAGGTTTAGTGTTCAGTTCAGGGTCGAAGTCACTGTTAGGGTCAGGGTTACTTTATCGTCATGGTCTGGGTCAAGGTAGGGTGAAGTTTAGTGCCAGTGTCAGGTTTAGTGTCATGTTCAGGTTTTGGTTTAAAGTCCACATTTGGGTCAGGGACAGGGTTATGTAGTGGTCAGTGTTAGTGTCATGGTTAGGATTAGGGTCAGTGTCAGGGTCAGGTGAAGGTCATGGCCAAGGTCAGTTTTAGGGTCAGGCTTTGGTTTAGGGTCAATGTTCGGTTCCGTGTCACATTAGGTTTTGGACTTAGGTTTTCTGATTGGGGTTACGTTTGGAGTTAGAAGTAGGGTTATGGTAGTGTAGGGTTAGACAGCATAAGGTCAGGGTTAGGTTTTGGTTTAGGGTAGGGGTTATTGTTAGGGTCAGGGTCAGTGTTAGGTTTAGGTTCAGGGTCCTTATTAGGGTCATGGTTAGAGTTTCCATTAGGTTTTAGGGTTAGGGACAGGATCACAGTCACGGTCAGGGTTAGGGTTAGGGTGAGTGTTAGGTCAGCGTCAGGGTTAGGATCAGGGTCAGGGTCCGGGTCATGTTTAGGTATGAGTCATAATTACGGTAATGTCAGAGTTAGTTTTAGGTCAGGGTCCACATCAGGGTCAGTGTCAGGCTTAGGTTTAGGTTTAGGGTTCTGGTCAGCATCACAGCCAGTGTGTGGGTCAGGGTCAGGGTCAGGGATTGGGTTTGGGTTTGGGGCAGGCTCACAGTCAGTGTCAGGATCAGGGTTAGTGGTTACTGTTAGTGTTAGCCACTCTTCTGGGTCATAGACCCATCCCTTCAGGGTCTCAGTATAAACCCTGGGCAGAAGGGTATAGACTCTACACCTGATCCCACTTAATAAGCCTTAAACTGGGGTGTGAACATGACTTGCCCAACAGACATCTAACCCCTCATCAGCCTGATCCTGCTTGGGGCATCTCCACCCATGATGGCATGGCCAGGTCCTCTTTACACACAGACACACAGACACCCAGAGCCGCGCGCGCGCGCACACACACACACACACACACACACACACACACACTCACAGAGAGAGGGGGGGAGTAGACCTAGGGCTACACCGGTTGATCAGAAGGTGTGGACTCTCTGACTCTGAGCCCCCTAGTGTGACCTTTTGATTTTATTAGCCAAAGGGCCTGAGGCGTTGGGGAAACCTGATATGACCTGCCAGGGAGGGGACCTGTCTAACGGGCCAGCTCTCTTCTCCCTGCATCCTCTTGGCTTCAGTACAGCAGAAGAACATTTTGCTTCCTTTAGCATGTGCCTAGAAATGAGCTGGGCATGACGGTTTTCTCTGTAATGGGGTGCCTGGATATGTGGGTTCCAATTACGTTGGGCTCTGTCATCAGGGAAGTGAGGTCACCACTGCCTGGGGGTTCCTTACCGAACTTCCTGCTTCACCAGAGTTCCCTGAGCCGCCGGTCCCCAAGCTGCTCAAGGCTCACACTCCACTCAATGCAGTGCCCATCCAGTCACCCCCATACAGCCTCCGCCCGCCCCTGGGAGGCCTGGGTTCAGCTTTTGTCACCGCTGGAGGGAACACAGCTGGGTTTCGACCAGGTTACTGTTAGGGTTAGGGTTAAGAATGACTTAGGGTCAGGGTTAGGGATAGACATTGTTGGGTTCAGGGTTATGTAACGCTTAGGGTACGGGTCAGGGTTAGGGTTAGTTTCATGCTTAGGTTTAGGGTGAGGCTCACAGTAGTGTCAGGGTTAGCGTTACGCTCAGAGTCAGGGTCAGGGTCAGGGTTAGGGTGACGGTTAGGTTTAGGGTCAGGTTCAGGGTCATGGTCAGGTTTGGGGTCAGGTTCAGGTTTTGGTGTGGGGGCAAGTTTCATGTCAGGGTCAGGGTTAGGTTTGGGACAGGTTTAGTGTCAGGGTTAGGGTCAGGGTCAGGGTTAGGTTCATGGTTCAGGGTCCTTATTAGGGTCATGGTTAGAGTTACCATTAGGTTTAGGGTTAGGGTCAAGCACACTGTCACGGTCAGGGGTAGGGTTAGGGTCCGGGTTAGGTCAGCATCAGGGTTAGGATTAGGTTCAGGGTCAGGTTCCTGGTTAGGTTTGAGTCATGGTTACGATAATGTCAGAGTTAGGTTTAGGTTCAGGGTCCACATCAGGGTCAGTGTCAGGCTTAGGTTTAGGTTTAGGGTTCAGGTCAGGATCACAGTCAGCGTCCGGTTCGGGGTCAGGGTCAGGGCATGGGTCAGGATTTGGGGCAGGCTCACAGTCAGTGTCAGGGTCTGGGTCAGGATTAGTGGTTACTGTTAGGGTTAGCCCCGCTCCTGGGTCATGGACCCATCCGTTCAGGGTCTCAGGATAAACCCTGGGCAGAAGGGTGTAGACCCTACACCCGATCCCACTTAACCAGCCTTAAACTGGGGTGTGAACATGACTTGCCCACCAGATATCTAAACCCTTATCAGCCTGATCCTGCTTGGGGCATCTCCTCCCACGATGGCATGGCGAGTTCCTCTTTACACACAGATACACAGACACCCAGATGCACACACTCACACACACACACACACACACACACACACAGAAACGGGGAGGAGACCTAGGGCTACACCCGTCAATCAGAAGATGTGGGACTCTCTGACTCTGAGTCCCCTGGTGTCACCTTTTGATTTTATTAGCCAAAGGGTTTGAGGCCTTGGGGAATACTGATATGACCTGAAGGGAGCGACGTGTCTGGCGGGCGAGCTCTCTTCTCTCTGCATCCTCTCAGCTTCAGTACAGCAGAAGAACATGTCGCTTCCTTTAGGATGTGCCTAGAAATGAGCTGGGCAGGTGCGTTTTCTCTGTAATGGGGTGCCTGGATACGTGGGTTCCAAATCCGTTGGGCTCTGTCATCAGGGAAGTGAGGTCATCACTGCCTGGGGGCTCCTTACCGAACTTCCTGCTCCACAAACCTTCCTGCTCCATAAACCCTGGGCAGAAGGGTGTAGACCCTACACCCGATCCCACTTAACCAGCCTTAAACTGGGGTGTGAACATGACTTGCCCACCAGATATCTAAACCCTTATCAGCCTGATCCTGCTTGGGGCATCTCCTCCCACGATGGCATGGCGAGTTCCTCTTTACACACAGATACACAAACACCCAGAGGCACACACGCACACACACACACACACACACACACACACACACACACACACACACACAGAGACGGGGAGAAGACCTAGGGCTACACCTGTGGATCAGAAGGTGTGGGACTCTCTGACTCTGAGCCCCCTGGTTAGGGTCAGGGTCAGGGTTAGGTTCATGGTTATGGTAAGGTCAGCTTTATGTTTAGGTTCTGTTTATGCGTAGGTTCAGGAACAGGGTTAGCTTTAGGGCTAAGATTCTGTCCAGAATCACAGATTGGGTCCGAGTTAGGTTTACACTCAGGGTTAGGGTCAGTGTTAAGGTCAAGGCCAGGGTCAGGTAAGGTTAAGGTCTGACATAGGCAAAGTTCACAGTTAGGGTTATGATCAGGGTCCGGGAGAGGGTCAGGTTATTGTTAAAGTGGGGTTAGGGTTAGGGTTAGAGGTAGGTTTCTGGTTTGGGTTAGTCCCGGTTAGGGTCAGTGTCAGCGATAATGTTAGGGGTTAGTTTTAGGGTTAAGTTCAGCGTTAGGTTTCAGATCCGGGCCCGTGTTAGTGTCAGGGTCAGGGTTACGTTTAGGGTTAGAGTTAGGGTCGGGATCACATTCAATGTCAGGGTAATTGTTAGGCTAGGGTCAGGGTCACTGTTAGGGTCAGGGTTAGGTTTCTGGTCTTTGCCTGGGTCAGGGTCAGGGTGAAGTCTAGGGCCAGTGTCAGGTTTACGGTCAGTATCAGGTTTGGTTTAAAGTCCACATTCGGCTGAGCGACAGGGTTATGTAGTGGTCAGTGTTAGGGTCATGGTTAGGTTTAGGCTCACGCCAGGGGCAGGTTTAGGGTCAGGGTCTGGTATAGGCAAATTTCAGGGTTAGAGTTATGATCATAGTCAGGTATAGTGTCATAGTTATTGTTAAAGTTTGGGGTTAGTGTTAGGGTTAGCGTTAGTTTGACGATTAGGTTTATAACTTGTTAGGGACAGGGTCCTTGGTAGGGTTAGGGGTTAGTGTTAAGGTTAGGTTCAGCGATAGGATTCGGGGGAGGGCCCGTGATAGTCTCAGGGTCAGGGTTACATTAGGGTTAGAGTTAAGATCAGGCTCACAGTCAGGGTCAGGTTTAGTGTTCAGGTGAGGATCTGGGTCACTGTAAGCGTCAGGGTTATGTTTATCCTCATGGTCTGTGTCAGGGTCAGGGTGAAGTTTAGCGCCAGTGTCCGGTTTAGGGTCAGGTTCAGGTATTGGTTCAAAGTCCACATTCGGGTCAGGGACAAGATTATGTAGTGGTCAGTATTAGTGTCATGGTTAGGATTAAGGTCAGGTTCAGGGTCAGGTGAAAGTCAGGGCCAGGGTCAGGTTAAGGGTTAAGCTTTGGTTTAGGGTCAATGTTCGGCTCAGTGTCACAGTTAGGTTTTGGTGGTAGGGTTTGGGATTGGGTTTAGGGTTAGAGTTAGAAGTAGGGTTATGGTTAGGGTTAGGGTTAGACAGCGTAAATTCAGGGTTAGGGTTTGGTTTAGGGTAGGGGTTAGTGTTAGGGTCAGGATCAGCGTTAGGTTTAGGTTCAGGGTCCGTATTAGGGTCATGGTTAGAGTTACCTTTAGGTTTAGGGTTAGCGTCAGGCTCACAGTCGCGGTCAGGTTTAGGGTTAGGGTCAGGGTTAGTTCAGCATCAGGGTTAGGATTAGGGTCAGGGTCAGAGTCATGGTTAGGTATGAGTCTTGGTTACAGTAATATCAACATTAGGTTTAGGTTTAGGTTCAGGGTCCACATCAGGGTGAGTGTCTGGCTTAGGTATAGGTTTAGGGTTCAGGTCAGGATCACAGTCAGGGTCAGGGTCAGGTTAAGGGCTTGGGTTAGTATTTGGCGCAGGCTCACAGTCAGTGTCAGGGTCAGGGTTAGTGGTTTACTGTTGGGGTTAGCCCGCTCCTGGGTATGGACCCATCCCTTCAAGGTCTCAGGATAAACCCTGGGCAGAAGGGTGTAGACCCTACAGCCGATCTCACGTAACCAGCCTTAAACTGGGTGTGAACATGACTTGCCCACCAGACCTCTAACCCCTCATCAGCCTGTTCCTTCTTGGGGCATCTCCACCCACGATGGCATGGCCAGCTCCTCTTTACACTCAGACTCACAAACACCCAGAGGCACACCCACGCACACACACGCACACACTCACACACACACACACATAGACGGGGAGGAGACCTAGGGCTACACCTGTGGATCAGAAGGTGTGAGAGTCTCTGACTGTGAGTCCCATGTTGTCACCTTTTGATTTTATTAGCCAAAGGGCCTGGGGTGTTGGGAAACCTGAAATGACCTGCCAGGGAATGGACCTGTCTGTCAGGTGAGATCTCTTCTCCTTGCATCCGCTGGGCTTCAGTACAGCAGAAGAACATGACGCTTTCTTTAGGATGTGCCTAGAAATGAGCTTTGCAGTCGGGTTTTCTCTGTGAAGGGGTGCCTGGATACTTGGGTTCCAAGTCCGTTGGGCTCTGTTGTCAGGGAAGTGAGGTCACCACTGCCTGGGGGCTCCTTACCGAACTTCCTTCTCCAGCAGAGCTCCCTGAGGCACCTGTCCCCAAGCTGGTCAAGGCTCACACTCCACTCAATGCATTACCATCCAGTGACCCCCATATAGCCACCCCAAACCCCTGGAGGCCTGGGTGCAGCTGTTGTCCCCTGCAGAGGGAACAGAGCTGGGTTTAGACCAGGTTAGTGTTAGGTTTAGGTTTAAGAAAGACTTAGGGTGATGGTTAGGGTTAGTCGTCTTTGGGGTCAGAGTAAGCGTTTGGCTTAGGGTAGGGGTCAGGGTTAGGGTTAGGTTCATGGTTATGTTTATGGTCAGGCTCACAGTAGGGTCACTGTTAGCGTTACGGTCAGAGTCAGTGTCAGTGTCAGTGTTAGGGTAACGGTTTGGTTTAGTGTCAGGCAGTGTTATGGTCAGATTTAGGTTCAGGTTCAAGTTTTGTTTTGGGGACAAGGTTCATCTCAGGGTCAGGGATAGGTTTGGCACAGGTTTAGTGTCAGGGTTAGGGTCAAGGTCAGGGTTAGGTTCATTGTTATGGTAAGGTCAGCTTTATGTTTAGGTTCTGTTTCATGAGTAGTTTCAGGAACAGGGTTAGCTTTAGGTTAAGATTCTGTCCAGAATCACAGGTTGGGTCAGAGTTAGGTTTACAGTCAGGGTTAGGGTCAGTGTTATGGTCAAGGCCAGGGTCAGGTTTAAGCTTAAGTTCTGATATAGGCAAAGTTCAGAGTTAGGATTATGTTCAGGGTCCGGGAGAGAGTCAGGATTAATGTTAAAGTGGGGTTAGGGTTAGGGTTAGAGGTAGGTTGCAGGTTAGGGTTAGACCCGGTTAGGGTCAGTATCAGCGATAATGTTAGGGGTTTGTTTTGGGGTTAGGTTCAGCGTTAGGTTTCGGGTCAGGGCCCGTGTTAGTGTCAGGGTCAGGGTTACGTTTAGGGTTAGAGTTAGGGTCAGGCTCCCATTCAGTGTCAGGGTTATTTTTAGGGTCAGGGTCAGGGTCACTGTTAGGGTCAGGGTTAGGTTTCTGGTCTTTGCCTGGGTCAGGTTCAGGGTGAATTCTAGGGCCAGTGTCAGGTTTACAGTCAGGATCAGGTATTGGTTTAAAGTCCACATTAGGGTGGGACAGGGTTATGTAGTGGTCAGTGTTAGGGTCATGGTTAGGCTTAGGCTCACGCCAGGGTCAGGTTTAGGGTCAGCGTCTGGTATAGGCAAATTTCAGGGTTAGGGTTATGATCATAGTCAGGTATAAGGTCATGGTTATTGTTAAAGTTTAGGGTTAGTGTTAGGGTTAACATTAGTTTGACGATAATGTTTAGAACTTATTAGGGACAGGGTCTGTGGTAGGGTTAGGGGTTAGTGTTAGGGTTAGGTTCAGCGATAGGATTTGGGGGAGGGCCCGAGTTAGTGTCAGTGTCAGTGTTACATTTAGGGTTAGAGTTAAGATCAGGCTCACAGTCAGGGTCAGGTTTAGTGTTCAGGTGAGGGTTGGGGTCACTGTAAGGGTCAGGGTTAGGTTTATGGCCATGGTCTGTGTCAGGGTCAGGGTGAAGTTTAGCACCAGTGTCAGGTTTAGGGTCAGGTTCAAGTATTGATTTAAATTTCACATTTGGGTCAGGGACAAAATTATGTGGTGGTCAGTGTTAGTGTCATGGTTAGGATTAGGGTCACGGTCAGGGTCAGGTGAAAGTCAGAGCCAGGGTCAGGTTTAGGGTCAGGCTTTGGTTTAGGGTCAATGTTCGGTTCAGTGTCACAGTTAGGTTTCGGCGGTAGGGTTTGGGATTGGGTTTAGGGTTAGAGTTAGAAGTAGGGTTATGGTTAGGTTTAGGGTTAGACAGTGTAAGGTCAGGTTTAGGCTTTGGTTTAGGGTAGGGGTTAATGTTAGGGTCAGGGTCAGCGTTAGGTTTAGGTTCAGGGTCCGTATTAGGGTCATGGTTAGAGTTACCTTTAGGTTTAGGGCTAGCGTCAGGCTCACAGTCGTGGTCAGGTTTAGGGTTAGGGTCAGGTTTAGGTCAGCGTTAGGGTTAGGATTATGGTCAGGGTCAGAGTCATGGTTAGGTATGAGTCTTGGTTACAGTAATATCAGCATTAGGTTCAGGTTCAGGGTCCACATCAGGGTGAGTGTCAGGCTTAGTTATAGGTTTTGGGTTCAGGTCAGGATCACAGTCACGGTCAGGTTCAGGGTCAGGGTCAAGGCTTGGGTTAGGATTTGGTGCAGGCTCACAGTCAGTGTCAGGGTCAGGGATAGTGGTTACTGTTGGGGTTAGCCCCGCTCCTGTGTATGGACCCATCCCTACAAGGTCTCAGGATAAACCCTGGGTAGGATAAACCCTACAGCCGATACCACGTAACCAGCCTTAAACTGGGGAGTGAACATGACTTTCCCACCAGACCTCTAACCCCTCATCAGCCTGATCTTGCTTGGGGCATCTCCACCCACGATGGCATGGCCACCTCCTCTTTACACTCAGACTCACAAACACCCAGAGGCACACACACGCACACACACGCACACACACACACACACACACACACACACACACATAGACGGGGAGGAGACCTAGGGCTACACCGATGGAACAGAAGGTGTGGGAGTTTCTGACTGTGAGCCCCGTGTTGTCACCTTTTGATTTTATTAGCCAAAGGGCCTGTATCGTTGGTAAACCTGATATGACCTGCCAGGGAAGGGACCTGTCTGTCAGGCGAGCTCTCTTCTCCATGCATCCTCTGGGCTTCAGTACAGCAGAATAACATGACACTTTCTTTAGGATGTGCCTAGAAATGAGCTTGGCAGTCGGGTTTTCTCTGTAAAGGGGTGCCTGGATACGTGGGTTCCCATTCCATTGGGCTCTGTTGTCTGGGAAGTGAGGTCACCACTGCCTGGGGGCTCCTTACCGAACTTCCTGCTCCAGCAGAACTCCCTGAGCCACTGGTCCCCAAGCTGGTCAAGGCTCACACTCCACTCAATGCATTGCCCATATATTGACCCCCATATAGCATCCTCCAAACCCCTGGGAGGCCTGGGTGCAGCAGTTGTCCCCGCCAGGGGAACAGAGCTGGGTTTAGACCAGGTTAGTGTTAGGGTTAGGGTTACGAAAGTCTTAGGGTGTTGGTTAGGGTTAGTCGTCTTTGGGGTCAGTGTTAGCGTTAGGCTTAGTGTAGGGGTCAGGTTAGGGTTAGGTTCATGGTTAGGTTTAGGGTCAGGCTCACAGTAGGGTCACTGTTAGCGTTATGGTCAGAGTCAGTGTCAGGGTCAGTGTTAGGATAAGGGTTAGGTTTAGGGTCACTCAGGGTCATGGTCAGATTTAGGTTCAGGTTCAAGTTCAAGGTCATGGTTAGAGTTACCTTTAGGTTTAGGGTTAGCGTCAGGCTCACAGTCACGGTCAGGGTTAGGGTTAGGGTCAGGGTTAGGTCAGCATCAGGGTTAGGATTAGGGTCAGTTTCAGGGTCATGGTTAGGTATAACTCATGGTTTAGTAATATCAATCTTAGGTTTAGGTTCAGGGTCCACATCAGGGTCAGTGTCAGGCTTAGGTTTAGGTTTAGGGTTCAGGTCAGCATCACAGCCAGGGTCAGGGTCAGGGCTTGGTTTCAGGTTTGGAGCAGGCTCACAGTCAGTGTCAGGGTCAGGGTTAGTGGTTACTCTTATGGTGAGCCCGGCTCCTGGGTCATGTACCCATCCCTTCAGGGTCACACGAAAAACTCTGGGCAGAAGGGTGTAGACCCTCCACGTGACCCACCTACACAGCCTTAAACTGGGGTGTGAACATGACTTGCCCACCAGACATCTAACCCCTCATCAGCCTGATCCTGCTTGGGGCATCTCCACCCACGATGCAAAGGCCAGGTCCTCTTTACGTAAAGATACACAGACACCCAGAGGCACGCGCACACACACACACACACACATACACACACACACAGAGACTGGGAGGAGACCTTGGCTACACCGGTCGATCAGAAGGTGTGGGACTCTCTGACTCTGAGCCCCCTCATGTCACCTTTTGATTTTATTAGTGAAAGGGCCAGAGGCGTAGGGGAATCCTGATATGACCTGCCAGGGAGGGGACGTGTCTGGAGGGCGAGCTCTCTTCTCCCTGCATCCTCTCGGCTTCAGTACAGCAGAAGAACATGACGCTTTCTTTAGGATGTGCTTTGAAATGAGCTGGGCTGGGGGGTTTTCTCTGTAATGGGGTGCCTGGAGCAAAGGTTCCAATTCCGTTGGGTTCTGTCTTCAGGGAAGTGAGGTCACCACTGCCTGGGGGCTCCTTACCAAACTTCCTGCTGCACCAGAGCTCCCTAAGCCGCCGGTCCCCAAGCTGCTCACGGCTCACCCTCCACTCAATGCTGTGCCAATCCAATGACCCCCATACAGCCTCCCCCCAGCCCCTGGGAGGCCTGGGTGCAGCTGTTGTCCCCGCTGAGGGAACACAGATGGGTTTAGACTAGGTTAGTGTTAGGGTTAGGGTTAAGAAAGACTTAGGATCAGGGTTAGGGTTAGACGTCATTGGGGTCAGGGTTAGCGTAAGGCTTAGGGTAGGGGTCAGGGTTAGGGTTAGGTTCATGGTTAGGTTTAGGGTCAGGCTGACAGTAAGGTCACGGTTAGGGTTATGGTCAAAGTCAGGGTCAGGTTCAGTGTTAATGACGGTTAGGTTTAGGGTCAGGTTCAGGGTCATGGTCAGATTTAGGGTCAGGTTCAAGTTTTGTTTTGGGGGCAAGGTTCATGTCAGGGTCAGGGTTAGGTTTGGGACAGATTTAGTATCAGGGTTAGGGTCAGGGTCAGGGTTAAGTTCATGGTTATGTTAAGGTCAGCATTATGTTTAGGTTCTGTATTATGTGTAGGTTCAGGATCAGGGTTAGCTTTAGTGTTAAGATTCTGTCAGGATCACGGATTGGGTGAGAGTTAGGTTTACAGTCAGGGTTAGGGTCAGTGTTAAGGTCAAGGCCAGGGTCAGGTTTAAGGTTAAGGTCTGACATAGGCAAAGTTCAGAGTTAGGGTTATGATCAGGTTCAGGGAGACGGTCAGGATTATTTTTAAAGTGGGGTTAGGGTTAGGGTTAGAGGTATTTTGAGGGTTAGGGTTAGACCGGGTTAGGTTCATATCAAGGATAATGTTAGTGGTTAGTTTTAGGGTTAGGTTCAGTGTTAGGTTTCAGGTCAGCGCCCGTGTTAGTGTCAGGGTCAGGGTTACGTTTAGGTTTAGAGTTAGGGTCAGGCTCACAGTCAGGGTCTGGTTTAGTGTTCAGGTCAGGGTCGGGGTCACTGTTAGGATCAAGGTTAGATTTATGGTAATGGTCTGGGTCAGGGTCATGGTGAAGTCTAGGGCCAGTGTCAGGTTTACGGTCAGGATCAGGTATTGATTTAAAGTCCACATTCGGTTGAGCCTCATGATTATGTCGTGGTCAGTGTTAAGGTCATGGTTAGGTTTAGGCTCAGAGCTAGGGTCAGGGTCCGGTATAGGCAAATTTCAGGGTTAGGGTTATGATCATAGTCAGGTATAGGGTCAGGGTTATTGTTAAAGTATAGAGTTAGTGTTAGGGTTAGCGTTAGGTTGACTGTTAGGGTTAGAACTTGTTAGCGTCAGGGTCCGTGGTAGGGTTAGGGGTTAGTGTTAGATTTGGGTTCAGCGATAGGATTCGTGGGAGGGCCCGTGTTAGTGTCATGGTCTGGGTCCTGGTTAGGTTTGAGTCATGGTTACGGTAATGTCAGAGTTAGGTTTAGGTTCAGGGTCCACATCAGGGTCAGTGTCAGGCTTAAGTTTAGGTTTAGGGTTCAGGTCAGGGTCAGGGTCAGAGTCAGGGTCAGGGCTTGGGTTAGGGTTTGGGGCAGGCACACATCAGTGTCAGGGTCAGGGTTAGTGGTTACTGTTAGGGTTAGCCCTGCTCCTGGGTCATGGACCCATCCCTTCAGGGTCTCAGGATAAACCCTGGGCAGAAGGGTGTAGACCCTACACGCGATCCCTCTTAACCATCATTAAACTGGGGTTTGAACATGACTTGCCCACCAGACATCTACCCCCTCGTCAGCCTGATCCTGCTTGGGGCATCTCCACCCAGGATGGCATGGCCAGGTCCTCTTTAAACACAGACACACAGACACCCAGAGGCACACGCACACACACACACACACACAGAGACAGGGAGGAGACCTAGGGCTACACAAGTGGATAAGAGGTGTGGGACTCTCTGACTCTGAGCCCCCTGGTGTCACCTTTTGATTCTATTAGCCAAAGGGCCTGAGGCATTGGGGAAACCTGATATGACCTGCCAAGTAGGGGACGTGTCTGGCAGAGAGCTCTCTTTTCCCTGCATCCTCTCGGCTTCAGTACAACAGAGAACATGTCGCTTCCTTTAGGATGTGCCTAGAAATAAGCTGGGCATGGCGGTTTTCTCTGTAATGGGGTGCCTGGATACGTGGGTTCCAATTCCGTTGGGCTCTGTCGTCAGGGAAGTGAGGTCACCACTGCCTGGGGGCTCCTTACCGAACTTCCTGCTCCACTAGAGCTCCCTGAGCTGCTGGTCCCCAAGCTGCTCAAGGCTCACACTCCACTCAATGCAGTGCCCATCCAGTGACCCCCATACAGCCTCCCCCCAGCCCCTAGGAGTCCTGCGTGCAGCTGTCTTCTTCACTGGAGGGAACAGAGCTGGGTTTAGACCAGATTAGTGTTAGGGTTAGGGTTAAGAATGACTTAGGGTCAGGGTTAGGGTTAGACGTCTTTGGGATCAGGGTTAGCGTAAGGTTTAGGGTAGGGGTCAGGGTTAGGGTTAGGTTCATGGTTAGGTTTAGGTCAGGATGACAGTAGGTTCAGGGTTAGCATTACGGTCAGAGTCAGGCTCAGGTTCAGTTTAGGCTCAAGGTTAGGTTTAGGGTCAGGTTCAGGGTCATGGTCAGTTTTTGGGTCAGTTTCAAGTTTTGGTTTGGGGGCAAGGTCATGTCAGGTCACGGTTAGGTTGGGACAGGTTTAGTGTCAGGGTTAGGGTCAGCGTCAGGGTTAGGTTCATGGTTATGGTAAGGTCAGCTTTATGTTTTTGTTCTGTTTCATGAGTAGGTTCAGGATCAGGGTTAGCTTTAGGGTTACTAATCTGTTCAGGATCACGGATTGGGTCAGAGTTAGGTTTACAGTCAGGGTTAGGGTCACTGTTAAGGTCAAGGCCAGGGTCAGTTTTAAGGTTAAGTTCTGACGTAGGCAAAGTTCAGAGTTGGGGTTATGATCAGGTTCAGGGAGAAGGTCAGGGTAATTGTTAATGTGGGGTTAGGGTTAGGGTTATAGGTAGGTTGAGGGTTAGGATTAGACCGGGTTAGGGTCAGTGTCAGGGTTAGGATTAGGGTCAGGGTCTGGGTCATGGTTAGGTATTAGTCATATTTACGGTAATGTCATAGTTAGGTTTAGGTTAGGGTCCACATCAGGGTCCTTGCCAGGCTTAGGTTTTGTTTTGTGTTCAGGTAAGGATCACAGTCATGGTCAGGGTCAGAGTCAGGGTCAGGGCTTGGGTTAGGGTTTGGGGCAGGCTCACAGTCAGTGTCAGGTTCAGGGTTAGTGGTTACTGTTAGGGTTAACCCCGCTCCTGAGTCATGGACTCATCCATTCAGGGTCTCAGGATAAACCCTGGGCAGAAGGGTGTAGACCCTACAACCAATCCCACTTAAGCAGCCTTAAACTGGGGTGTGAACATGACTTACCTACCAGACATCTAACCCCATATCAGCCTCATCCTGCTTGGGGCATCTCCACCCACGATGGCATGGCCAGGTCCTCTTTACACACAGACACACAGACACCCAGAGGCACACACACACACACACACACGCAGAGACAAGGAGGACACCTAGGGCTACACCCATAGATCAGAAGGTGTGGGACTCTCTGACTCTGAGCCCACTGGTGTCTACTTTTGATCTTATTTGCCAAAGGGCCTGAGACGTTGGGGAAACCTGATATGACCTGCCAGGGAGGGGACGTGTCTGGCGGGCGAGCTCACTTCTCCCTGCATCCTCTGGGCTTCAGTACAGTAGAAGAACGTGGTGCTTTCTTTAGGATGTGCCTCGATCGAGCTGGGGAGGTCGTTTCTCTGTAATGGGATGCCTGGATACATGGTTTCCAATTGCGTTGGGCTCTGTCGTCAGGGATGTGAGGCCACCACTGCCTGGGGGCTCCTTACCGAACCTCCTGCTTCACCAGAGCTCCCTGAGCCGCCGGTCCCCAAGCTGCTCAAGGCTCACACTCCACTCAATGCAGTGCCCATCCATTGACCCACATACAGCCTCCTCCCAGACCCTGGGAGGCCTGCGTGCAGCTGTTTTCCCCGCTGGAGGGAACAGAGCTGGGTTTAGACCAGTTTAGTGTTAGGGTTAGGGCTAAGAAAGACGTAGGGTCAGGGTTAGGGTTAGTCGTCTTTGGGGTCAGGGTTAGCGTAAGGCTTAGGGTAGGGGTCAGGGTTAGGGTTAGGTTCATGTTTAGGTTTAGGGTCAGGATCACAGTAGGTTCAGGGTTAGCGTTACAGTCAGAGTCAGGGTCAGGGTCAGTGTAGGCTGACAGTTAGGTTTATGTCCAGGCAGGGTCATGGTCAGATTTACGGTCAGGTTCAAGTTTTGGTTGGGGGGCAAGGTTCATGTCAGGGTCAGGGTTAGGTTTGGGATAGGTTTAGTGTCAGGGTTAGGGTCAGGTTCAGGGTTAGGTTCATGCTTATGGTAAGGTCAGCTTTATGTTTCAGTTCTGTTTCATTAGTAGGTTCAGGATCAGGGTTAGCTTTAGGGTTACTAATCTGTTCAGGATCACAGATTGGGTCAGAGTTAGGTTTACAGTCAGCGTTAGGGTCAGTGTTAAGGTCAAGGCCAGGGTCAGGTTTTAGATTCACTTCTGACATAGGCAAAGTTCAGAGTTAGGGTTATGATCAGTGTCTAGGAGAGGGTCAGGATTATTGT
Source organism: Mustela lutreola (assembly GCF_030435805.1). NCBI lineage: Eukaryota > Metazoa > Chordata > Mammalia > Carnivora > Mustelidae > Mustela > Mustela lutreola. The sequence goes on along the minus strand of NC_081299.1, from coordinate 115,711,267 downwards.
TAAAGTGGGGTTAGGGTTAGGGTTAGAGGTAGGTTGAGGGCTAGGGTTAGACCGGGGTAGGGTCAGTGTCAGGGATAATGTTAGGGGTTAGATTTAGGGTTAGGTTCAGCGTTAGGTTTCGGGTCAGGGCCCGTGTTAGTGTCAGGTTCAGGGTTACATTTATGGTTAGAGATGTGTTCAGGCTCACATTCAGTGTCAGGGTTAGTGTTAGTTTCAGGGTCAGGGTCACTGTTAGGGTCAGGCTTAGGTTTCTGGTCTTTGCCTGGGTCGGGTTCAGGGTGAAGTCTAGGGCCAGTGTTAGGTTTACGGTCAGGTTCAGGTATTGGTTTAAAGTCCAGATTCGGGTCAGGGACAGGATTATTTAGTGGTCATTGTTAGGGTTATGGTTAGGTTTATGTTCTGGGCTAGGGTCAGATTTAGGGTCAGGGTCTGCTATAGGCAAAGTCCAGTTAAGGGTAATGATCGTAATCAGGCATAGGGTCCGGTTTATTGTTAAAGTTTAGGGTTAGGTTTAGTGTTAAAGTTAGGTTGAGGGTTAGGGTTAGACCTCATTAGGGTCCGGGTCCGTAGTAGGGTTAGGGTTTAGTGTTAGGGTTAGGATCAGGGATAGGATTCGGGGTAGGGCCCACGTTAGTGTCAGGGTCAGGGTTACGTTTAGGGGTAGAGTTAGGGTCAGGCTCACATTCAGTGTTAGGGTTAGTGTTTGGGTCAGGGTTAGGGTCACTGTTTTGGTCAGAGTTAGGTTTATGGTCATGGCCTGGGTCAGGGTCAGGGTGAAGTTTAGGGCCAGTGTCTGGTTTAGGGTCAGGATCCGATATTGCTTCAAAGTCCACATTTGGGTCAGGATCAAGTTTATGTAGTGGTCAGTGTTAGTGTCATGGTTAGGTTTAGGGTCAGGGCCAGGGTCACGTTTAGGGTCAGGGTCTGGTAGAGGCAAAGTTCAGGGTTAGGGTTATGATCATAGTCAGGTATAGGGTAAGGGTTATTGTTAAAGTTTAGGGTTAGTGTTAGGGTTAGAGTTAGTTTGAGGTTTAGGGTTAGACTTGGTTAGGGTCAGGGTCTGAGATAGGGTTAGGGGTTAGTGTTAGGGTTAGCTTCAGCGATAGGATTCGGGGTACGGCCCGTGTTAGTTTCAGGGTCAGGGTTACGTTTAGAGTTACAGTAAGGGTCAGGCTCACAGTCAGGTTCTGATTTAGTGTTCAGGTCTGGGTCGGGGTTACTGTTAGGGTCAGGTTTAGGTTGATGGTCATGGTCTGGGTCAGGGCCACGGTGTAGTTTAGGGCCAGTGTCAGGTTTAGCGTCAGGATCAGGTATTGGTTAAAGTCCACATTCGGGTCACTGACAGGGTTATGTAGTGGTCAGTGTTAAGATCATGGTTAGAATTATGGTCAGGGTCAGGGTCACGTGAATGTCAGGGCCATGGTCAGGTTTAGGTTCAGGCTTTGCTTTATGTTCGGTTCAGGTTCACAGTTAGGTTTAGGGGAAAAGTTTGGGATGGGGTTAGGGTTAGAGTTAGAGGTAGTGTTATCGTGAGGGTTAGGGTTAGACAGCGTAAGTTCAGGGTGAGGGTTTGGTTTAGGGTAGGTAGTTAGTGTTAGGTTCAGGGTCAGCATTCGGTTTAGGTTCAGGGTCTGTATTTGGGTGAGGGTTAGGGTTACCTTTATGGTTAGGTTTAGGGTCAGGCACACAGTCACGGTCAGGGTTAGTGTTAGGGTCAGTGTTAGTTCAGCGTCAGGGTTAGGATTAGGGTCAGGGTCAGGGTCATGGTTAGGGATGAGCCATAGTTAGGTTATCTCAGAGTTAGGTTTAGTTCCAGGGTCCGGATAAGGGTCAGCGTCAGGCTTAGGTTTAGGTTTTGGGTTCAGGTCGTGATCACGGTCAGGGTTAGGGTCAGGGTCAGGGTCAGGGTTCGGGTTAGGGTTTGGGGCAGGCTCACAGTCAGTGTCAGGGTCACGGTTAGTGGTTACTGTTAGGGTTAGCCCCGCTCCTGGGTCATGGACCCATCCCTTCACGGTCTCAGGATAAACCCTGGGCAGAAGAGTGTAGACCCTACACCCGATCCCACTTAACCAGCCTTAAACTGGGGTGTGAACATGACTTACCCACCAGACATCTAACCCCTCATCAGCCTGATCCTGCTTGGGGCATCTCCATCCACGATGTCATGGCCAGGTCCTCTTTACACACAGACACAGAAGCCCAGTGGCACACACACACACACACAAACACACAAGACGGGGAGGAGACCTAGGGCTACACCGGTCGAATAGAAGGTGTGGGACTCTCTGACTCTGAGCCCCCTCATGTCTCCTTTTGATTTTATTAGCCAAAGGCCTGAGGCGTTGGGGAAACCTGATATGACCTGCCAGGGAGGGGACTTGTCTGGCCGGCGAGCTCTCTTCTCCCTGAATCCTCTCAGCTTCAGTACATCAGAAGAACATGTCGCTTCCTTTAGGATGTGCCTAGAAATGAGCTGGGCAGGGGGGTTTTCTCTGTAATGGGGTGCCTGGATACGTGGGTTCCAATTCCGTTGGGCTCTGTCATCAGGGAAGTGAGGTCACGACTGCCTGGGGGCTCCTTACCGAACTTCCTGCTGCACCAGAGCTCCCTGAGCCTCCGGTCCCCAAGCTGCTCAAGGCTCACACTCCACTCAACGCAGTGCCCATCCAGTGACCCCCATATAGCCTCCTCCCAGCCCCTGGGAGGCCTGGGTGCAGGGGTTGTCCCTGCTGGAGGGAACAAAACTGGGTTTAGACTAGGTTAGTGTTAGGGTTAGGGTTAAGAAAGACTTAGGGTCAGGCTTAGGGTTAGACGTCGTTGAGGTCAGGGTTAGCATAAGGCTTAGGGTAGGGTCAGGGTTAGGGTTAGGTTCATGGTTAGGTTTAGGGTCAGGCTCACAGTAGGGTCACGGTTAGCATTACAGTCAAGGTCAGGGACAGGTTCAGTGTTAGGATGACGGTTAGGTTTAGGGTCAGGTTCAAGTTTTGGTGTGGGGGCAAGGTTCATGTCAGGGTAAGGGTTAGGTTTGGGAACAGGTTTAGTGTCAGGGTTAGGGTCAGCGTCAGGGTTAGGTTCATGGTTATGGTAAGGTCAGCTTTATGTTTGGGTTCTGTTTTATGAGTAGGTTCAGGATCAGGGTTAGCTTTAGGGTTACGATTCTGTTCAGGATCACGGATTGGGTCAGAGTTAGGTTTACAGTCCGTTTAGGGTCAGTGTTAAGGTCAAGGCCATGGGCGCCTGGGTGGCTCAGTGGGTTAAGCAGCTGCCTTCGGCTCAGGTCATGAACTCAGGGTCCTGGGATCGAGTCCCGCATTGGGCTGTCTGCTCAGCAGGGAGCCTGTATCCTCCCCTCTCTCTGCCTGCCTCTCTGCCTTCTTGTGATCTCTCTCTGTCAAATAAATAAATAAAATCTTTAAAAAAAAAAAAAAGGTCAAGGCCAGGGTCAGGTTTAAGGTTAAGGTCTGACATAGGCAAAGTTCAGAGTTAGGGTTATGATCAGGGTCAGGGAGAGGGTCAGGATTATTGTTAAAGTGGGGTTAGGGTTAGGGTTAGAGGTAGGTTGAGGGTTAGGGTTAGACCGGGTTAGGGTCAGTGTCAGGGATAATGTTAGGGGTTAGTTTTAGGGTTAGGTTCAGCGTTAGGTGTCAGGGTACGGCCCTTGTTAGTGTCAGGGTCAGGGTTAAGTTTAGGGTTACAGTAAGGGTCAGGCTCACAGTCAGGGTGTGGTTTAGTGTTCAGGTCTGGGTCGGGGTCACTGTTAGGGTCAGTGTTAGGTTGATTGTCATGGTCTGGGTCAGGTTCAGGGTGAAGTTTAGGCCCAGTGTCAGGTTTAGCTTCAGGATCATGTATTGGTTTAAAGTCCACATTCGGGTCAGGGACAGGGTTATGTAGTGGTCAGTGTTATTGTCATGGTTAGGATTAGCGTCAGGGTCAGTTTAGGTGAAGGTCAGGGCCAGGGTCAGGTTTAGGTTCAGGCTTTGCTTTATGTTCGGTTCATGGTCACATTTAGGTTTAGGGGAAAATTTTGGGATGGGGTTACGGTTAGAGTTAGAATTAGTGGTATGGTGAGGGTTAGGGTTAGACAGCATAAGGTCAGCGTTCGGGTTTGGTTTAGGGTAGGGATTAGTGTTATTGTCAGGGTCAACATTCGGTTTGGTTTGAGGGTCCATATTAGGGTCAGGGTTAGGGTTACCTTTAGGGTTAGGTTTAGGGTCAGGCACACGGTCACGGACAGGGTTAGGGTTAGGGTCAGGGTTAGGTTAGCGTCAGGATTAGGATTAGGTTCAGGTAGGGTCCCGTTAGGGATGAGTCATAGTTAGGTTATCTCAGACTTAGGTTTAGGTTCAGGGTCCGGATCAGGGTCAGCGTCAGGCTGAGGTTTAGGTTTAGGGTTCAGGTCGGGATCACGGTCAGGGTTAGGGTCAGGGTCAGGGTCAGGGTTCGGGTTAGGGTTTGGAGCAGGCTCACAGTGTAAGGGTCAGGGTCAGGGTCAGTGGTTACTGTTAGGGTTCGCCCCACTCCTGGTTCATTGTCCCCTCCCTTTAGGTTCTCAGGATAAACCCTGGGCAGAAGGCTGTAGACCCCACACCCGATCCCACTTATCCAGCATTACACTGGGATGTAAACATGACCTGCCCACCAGGCATCTAACCCCTGGCGTTAGTTTTATGGTTAGGTTCAGCGTTATTTTCGGGTCAGGGCCCATGTTAGTGTCAGGGTCACGGTTACATTTAGGGTTAGAGTTAGGGTCCTGCTCCCATTTAGTGCCAGGGTTAGTGTCAGAGTCAGGGTCAGGGTCACTGTTTGGGTCAGGGTTAGGTTCATGGTCTTTGCCTGGGTCAGGGTCAGGGTTAAGTCCAGGGCCAGTGTCAGGTTTACAGTCAGGTTCAGGTATATGGTTAAAGTCCACATTTGGGTCAGGGACAGTGTTATGTAGTGGTCATTTAGGGTCATGGTTAGGTTTAGGGTCAAGGCCAGGGTCAGGTTTAGGGTCAGGGTCTGGTAGAAGCAAAGTTCAGAGTTAGGGTTATGATCATAGTCAGGTATAGTGTCAGGGTTATTGTTAAAGTTTAGGTTTAGTATTAGAGTTAGCGAAGGTTGATGGTTAGGGTTAGAACGTGTTAGGGTCAGGGTCAGTGGTAGGTTAGGGGTTAGTGTTAGAGTTAGTTTCAGCAATAGGATTCTTGTAGGGCCCGTGTTAGTGTCAGTGTCTGGGTTACATTTAGGGTTAGAGTTAGGGTCAGGCTAAAAGTCAGGCTCAGGTTTAGTGTTCAGGTCAGGGTCGGAATCACTGTGAGGCTCACGGTTAGGTTTATGGTCATGGTCTGGGTCAGGGTCAGCGTTAAGTTTAGCGCCAGTGTCAGGTTTATGGTTAGGTTCAGGTATTGGTTTAAAGTCTACATTCGGGTCAAGGACAGGGTTATGTAGTGGTCAGTTTAGTGTCATGGTTAAGATTAGGCTCAGGGTCAGGATTAGGTGAAGGTCATAGCCAAGGTCAGGCTTAGGTTTGGGCTTTGGTTTAGGGTCAATGTTCGGTTCAGTGTCACTGTTAGGCTTTGGTGATAGGGTTTGGGATTGGGGTTAAGGTTAGATTTAGAAGTAGGGATATGGTTAGGGTTAGGGTTAGACAGCGTAAGGTCAGGGTATAGGTTGGTTTAGGGTAGGGGTTATTGTTAGGGTCAGGGTCAGCATTAGGTTTAGGTTCAAGGTCTGTATTAGGGTCATGGTTAGAGTTACCTTTAGGTTTAGGTTTAGCGTCAGGTTCACAGTCACGGTCAGGTTTAGGGTCAGTATTAGGTCAGCGTCAGGGTTAGGATTAGGGTCAGGTTCAGGGTCATGGTTAGGTATGAGTCATGGTTACGGTAATGTCAGAGTTAAGTTTAGGTTCAGGGTCCACATCAGGGTCAGTGTCAGGCTTAGGTTTAGGTTTAGGGTTAGGGTCAGGATCACAGTCAGGGTCAGGGTCAGGGTCATGGCTTGGGATAGGGTTTGGGGCGGGCTCACAGTCAGTGTAAGGTCAGGGTTAGTGGTTACTGTTAGGGTTAGCCCGATCCTGGGTCATGGACCCATCCCTTCAGGGTCTCAGGATAAACCCTGGGCAGAAGGGTGTAGACCCTACACCCGATCCCACTTAACCAGCCTTAAACTGGGCTGTGAACATGACTTGCCCACCAGACAGACATCTAACCCCTCATTAGCCTGATCCTGCTTGGGGTATCTCCATCCACGATGGCATGGCCAGGTCTTCTTTACACACAGACACACAGACACCCAGAGGCACACACACACACACACACACACACACACAGAGACGGTGAGGAGACCAAGGGCTACACCGGTGGATCAGAAGGTGTGGGACTCTCTGACTCTGAGCCCCCTCGTGTCACCTTTTGATTTTATTGGCCAAAGGGCCTGAGGCGTTGGGGAAATCTGATATGACCTGACAGGGAGGGGACGTGTCTGGCGGGCGAGCTATCTTCTCCCTGCATCCTCTCGGCTTCAGTACAGCAGAAGAACATGTCGCTTTCTTTAGGTTGTGCCTTGAAATGATCTGGGCAGGGGGGTTTTCTCTGTAATGGGGTGCCTGGATACGTGGGTTCCAAATCCGTTGTGCTCTGTCATCACGGTAGTGAGTTCACCACTGCTTGGGGGCTCCTTACCGAACTTCCTGCTGCACCAGAGCTCCCTGAGCCGCCAGTCCCCAAGCTGTTCAAGGCTCACACTCCACTCAATGCAGGGCCCATCCAGTGACCCGCATACAGCCTCCACCCAGCCTGTGGGAAGCCTGGGTGCAGCTGTTGTCCCCGCTGGAAGGAATGCGCTGGTTTTAGACTAGGTTAGTGTTAGGGTTAGGGTTAAGAAAGACGTAGGGTCAAGGTTAGTGTTAGACGTCATTGGGGTCAGGGTTAGCGCAAGGCTTAGGGTAGGGGTCAGTGTTAGGGTTAGGTTCATGGTTAGGTTTAGGGTCAGGCTCTCAGTAGGGTCACGGTTAGCGTTACGGTCAGAGTCAGGTTCAGGGTCAGTGTTAGGTTGACGGTTAGGTTTAGGGTCAGGTTCAGGGTCATGGTTAGATTTAGGGTCAGGTTCTAGTTTTGGTTTGGGGGCAAGGTTCATGTCAGGGTCAGGGTTAGGTGTGGGTCAGGTTTAGTGTCAGGGTTAGGGTCAGCGTCAGGGTTAGGTTCATGGTTATGGTAAGGTCAGCTTTATGTTTAGGTTCTGTTTTATGAGTAGGTTCAGGATCAGGGTTAGCTTTAGGGTTACGATTCTTTTCAGGATCACGGATTGTGTCAGATTTAGGTTACAGTCAGGGTTAGGGTCAGTATTAAGGTCAAGGCCAGGGTCAGGTTTAAGGTTAAGTTCAGAGTTAGGGTTATGATCAGGGTCAGGGAGATGGTCAGGATTATTGTTAAAGTGGGATTAGGGTTAGGGTTAGAGGTAGGTTGAGTGTTAGGGTAAGACTTGTTTTGATCAGTGTCAGGGACAATGTTAGGCATTAGTTTTAGGATTAGGTTCAGGATTAGGTTTCGGGTCAGGGACCGTGTTAGTGTCAGGGTCAGGGTTACGTTTAGGATTATAGTTTGGGTCAGGCTCACATTCAGTATCAGGGTTAGTGTTAGGGTCAGGGTCAGGGTCACTGTTAGTGTCAGGGTTAGGTTTATGGTCTTTGCCTGGGTCAGGGTCAGGGTGAATTCTAGGGCCAGTGTCAGGTTTACGGTCAGGATCAGATATTGGTTTAAAGTCCACATTCGGGTCAGCGACACGGTTATATAGTGGTCATTGTTAGGGTCATGTTAGGTTTAGAGTCAGGGCCAGGGTCAGGTTTAGGGTTAGGGTCTGGTATAGGTAAAGTTCAGGGTTAGGGTTATGATCATAGTCAGGTATATGGTCAGGGTTATTGTTAAAGTTTAGGGTTAGTGTTAGGGTTAGCGTTTGGTTGACAGTTAGCTTTAGAACTTGTTAGGATCAGGGTCCATGGTAGGGTTATGGGTTAGTGTTAGGGTTAGCTTCAGCGATAGGATTCGGGGGAGGGCCCGTGTTAGTGTCAGGGTCAGGGCTACATTTAGGGTTAGAGTTAGGGTCATGCTCACAGTCACGGTCAGGTTTAGTGTTCAGGTCAGGGTCTGGGTGACTGTTAGTGTCAGGGTAGTTTTATGGTCATGGTCTGGGTCAGGGTCAGTGTGAAGTTTAGCGCCAGTGTCAGGTTTACTGTTAGGTTCAGGTGTTGGATTAAAGTCCACAATCGGGTCAGGGACAGGATTATGTAATGGTCAGTGTTAGTGTCATGGTTAGGCTTAGGGTCAGGGTCAGGGTCACGTGAAGTTCAGGGCCAGTGTCAGTTTTAGGGTCAGGCTTTGGTTTAGGGTCAATTTTTGGTTCAGTGTCACAGTTAGGTTTTGGCAGTAGGGTTTGTGATTGGGGTTAGGTTTAGAGTTAGAAGTAGGGTTATGTTTAGTGTTAGCGTTAGATAGCGTAAGGTCAGGGTTAGGGTTTGGTTTAGGGTAGTGGTTAGTGTTAGGTTTAGGGTCAGTGTTCGGTTTAGGTTCAGTGTCCATATTAGGGTCATGGTTAGAATTGCCTTTATGTTTATGGTTAGGGTCAGGCTCACAGTCACGGTCAGGGTTAGGGTTAGGGTCAGTGTTAGGTCAGCGTCAGGGTTAGGATTAGGGTCAGGGTCAGGGTCATGGTTAGGTTTGAGTCATGATTATGGTAATGTCAGAGTTAGGTTTAGGTTCATGGTCCACATCAGGATCAGTGTCAGCCTTAGGTTTAGGTTTAGGGTTCAGGTCAGGATCACAGTCAGGGTCAGGGTTAGGGTCAGGTCAGGGTTTAGGTTAGCATTTGGGGCAGGCTTAGTGGTTACTTTTAGGGTTAGCTGAGCTCCTGGGTCATGGACCCATCCCCTCAGGATCTCAGGATAAACCCTGGGCAGAAGGGTGTAGACCCTACACCCAATACCACTTAACCAGCCTTAAACTGGTGTTTGAACATGACTTGCCCACCAGACGTCTAACCCCTCATCAGCCTGATCCTGCTTGGGGCATCTCCACCCACGATGGCATGGCCAGGTCCTCTTTACACACTGAAACACAGACACCCAGAGGCGCACACACACACACACACACACACACATACACACACAGAGGTATACTATGCAGCCATCAAAAATGAAATATTTCCATTTGCAATGACTTGGATGGAACTAGAGGTTATTATGCTAAGTGAAGTAAGTCAATGAGAGAAAGGCAATTATCATATGATCTCTCTGATATGAGGAATTTGAAAGGCAGGTTAACGGGTCATGGGAGGTAGGGAGGGAAAAAATGAAACAAGTTGTGTTGGGGAGAGAGACAAACCATAACAGACTTAATCTCACAAAACAAACTGAGGTTTGCAGGGATGGAGAGGGTGGCTGGGTTATGAACATTGGGGAGGGTATGTGATATGGTGAGTTCTGTGAAATGTGTAACACAGATGAATCACAGACCTGCACCCTTGGGGCAAATAATACATTATATGTTAATTTAAAAAAATTTCACCTGTGCTTTATGCAGTCTGGGGGAGGATGGGCACACATAGAAACCCAAATAGTGATTGTTCCCCCTAGACCAATAGGACCAATCAGAGTCTCCCTGGGATTGATATGTAAATGACAGGAAGACAAAGTTCTCTCTTTAGGCGAGTGACTGGTCTTGCTGGATGGGATTCAGGAGCTGGCCATGGCCATCGTCCTGGACACTTGAAGAGTCTGACCAGAGAAGAAAGCAGCCCTATGGAGACGAGTAAACATGAGACATGGACAAAGAGAAAAGTGTTTTGCCGTTTTCCAGTCCCTAGTTCTTGATTCTGAAATATTAGTTCTGCAGCTATTCTTTTGATTTTTTAAAAAGATTTTTTTATTTATCTGACAGAGATCACAAGTAGGGAGAGAGAGGAGGAAGCAGGCTCCCTGCAGAGCAGAGAGCCTGATGTGAGGCTCGATCCCAGGACCCTATGATCATGACCTGAGCCGAAGGCAGAGGCTTAACCCACTAAGCCACCCAGGTACCCCATCTTCTTTTGGATTTTTATGAACTTCTGTGGTATCCACCCCTACAGGAACCTGGACATTACTTTGTTTTTTGTTTGTTTGCTTGCTTTTCCCTTTTGGTTCCTCCAGTTTTCTTTGGATTGCTGCCACTTGCAAGCAAAGGGTCTTGTAAAAATACCACACCAAGGAAATTCACACGTCCTTAGGAGCTATTGAGTAAGTTCCTGTAGGGGAAGGACACAGTGAGATGCACATTTTAGAGTGATCATCTTAGAATAAGTTTAGAGGATGAATTGGTGTGAGGAGGGGAGGGAAAGGGGCATATTCCTGAAGATGAGATGACAGGTTTGAAGGCCGTTATGGTCATTCTGGCAAAGTATGGTGAGTGCCTGAAACAGAAGAGAAAAGGGGCCGAGGAAAGATTAAACTTACACAAGGTGAGAAGACTAATGAGATTTTATGAAATCTGAGTTTGTGAAATCGGATATTGCTAGGCTTTTAGCACACTTACTTTGGGATCTAATCTTCAAAAATATTTAAATATCTCTGGTGGTGACAACACCATCGTCTTTCCAGTGATTAAGAACTCTGGATGCAATTGTAAAAGGGATTGACTCCTTAATATCTCTTTCTTCTGTCTTGCTGTTGGTGTATAGAAATGCAACTGATTTCTGTGCATTGATTTTATATCCTGACACTTTACTGAATTCCTGTATAAGTTCTAGCAGTTTTGGAGTGGAGTCTTTTGGGTTTTCCACATATAGTATCGTATCATCTGCGAAGAGTGATAATTTGACTTCTTCTTTGCCGATTTGGATGCCTTTAATTTCCTTTTGTTGTCTGATTGCTGAGGCTAGGACCTCTAGTACGATGTTGAATAGCAGTGGTGATAATGGACATCCCTGCCGTGTTCCTGACCTTAGCGGAAAAGCTTTCAGTTTTTCTCCATTGAGAATGATATTTGCGGTGGGTTTTTCATAGATGGCTTTGATGATATTGAGGTATGTGCCCTCTATCCCTACACTTTGAAGTGTTTTGATCAGGAAGGGATGTTGTACTTTGTCAAATGCTTTTTCAGCATCTATTGAGAGTATCATATGGTTCTTGTTCTTTCTTTTATTGATGTGTTGTATCACATTGACTGATTTGCGGATGTTGAACCAACCTTGCAGCCCTGGAATAAATCCCACTTGGTCGTGGTGGATAATCTTTTTAATGTACTGTTGAATCCTATTGGCTAGTATTTTGTTGAGTATTTTCGCATCTGTGTTCATCAAGGATATCGGTCTATAGCTCTCTTTTTTGGTGGGATCCTTGTCTGGTTTTGGGATCAAGGTGATGCTGGCCTCATAAAATGACTTTGGAAGTTTTCCTTCCATTTCTATTTTTTAGATACAAACGTAGTGATCCAAAGGGGCACATGCACCCGAATGTTTATAGCAGCAATGTCCACAATAGCCAAACTATGGAAAGAACCTAGATGTCCATCAACAGATGAATGGATCAAGAAGATGTGGTATATATACACAATGGAATACTATGCAGCCATCAAAAGAAATGAAATCTTGCCATTTGCGACAACATGGATGGAACTAGAGCGTATCATGCTTAGTGAAATAAGTCAAGCAGAGAAAAAGACAACTATCATATGATCTCCCTGCTATGAGGAAGTGGTGATGCAACATGGGGGCTTAAGTGGGTAGGAGAAGAATCAATGAAACAAGATGGGATTGGGAGGGAGACAAACCATAAATAACTCTTAATCTCACAAAACAAACTGAGGGTTGCTGTGGGGAGGGTGTTTGGGAGAAGGGGGTGGGAATATGGACATTGGGGAGGGTATGTGCTTTGGTGAGTGCTGTGAAGTGTGTAAACCTGGTGATTCACAGACCTGTACCCCTGGGGATAAAAATATATGTTTATAAAAAATAAAAAATTAAAAAAAAAAAAAAAAGAACTCTGAAAGCTTAATCTGGCCTGGGCTGTAGAATGTCAGCTGCGGCTTGAGCACAACGAAAAGCCGTTGAAGGGTTTTACACTGGTGGGTGGAGGGTGGCCATGGGATTCCTTTTGCATTTTTAAAATGTCATTTTTGGCTGCTGTGTAAAGAATGGATAGAGAAAAGGCAAAGATAGTAACAAATAATTCTCCAATATTTACAGAACATCTACTATGTGTCAGGTACTGTTCTAAACCCTAAAGACAGAATAGTTAACAAGAGACAAAATAAATTTGATGTCCTCTTGGAGTTTTCATTTTAGTTGTTGAGTGAGAAATGAAGCAAATAAATACACATACATATCAGGGGTTGATGTGGGTTAGGAAGGAAAATAAGCTGAGTGAGTGGACATGGGGTGTGGGGATTAGGGGAGCAGGTTGGTATTTTCTATGGGACTGTGTCAGGGAAGTCTCCCTCATTTGAGGAAAGACCTGGAGGAAATTAAGGAACAAGCAGTTGTGCTGTTTCAGAAGAGCATCCAACACAAAGCAAACAGTAAGCCCAAGGTGGGAGCACATCTGGTGTGTTTAAAGAATGACACAGCGACCAATAATGCTGGGCAAAAAATGAGCAAGACGGCAAGTGGTAGGAGGTAGGTAAGGAAGGTAGTGGGGTCAGATCACATAAAGTCTTGAAGGCCATTGTAAAGATTTGCCTTTAAATTTGTGCCAGCTGAGAAGAGCTTGGATGGTTTTGAAGAGGCTTGACTTGATTTTGATTAGAAAAGGATCGGGGCGCCTGGGTGGCTCAGTGGGTTAAGCCTCTGCCTTCAGCTCAGTTCATGGTCTTGGGGTCCTGGCATCAAGCCCCGCATTGGGCTCTCTGCTCATCAGGGAGCCTGATTCTCCCTTTCCCACTGCCTGCCTCTCTGCCTACATGGATCTCTCTCTCGCTCTGTCAAATAAATAAATAAAATCTTAAAGAGAAAAGAAAAGAATCACTCAGGCTGCTGTGTGCAGAACGGACTTGCGGGGTTGTGGGGTGGGGATGCTTCTTGCATTAATGTAGACTGAGATTTCTATACTGCTGACATTTCGGGCCACATTAATTTTTGTTATGGGGAGCTGTCCTGTGCACTGACCACTAGATCGCAGGAGCGCCCTTTCCCACTCTCAAGTTGTGACAACGAAAAGTGTGTCCAGACCCTGTCAAAATCCCCTGCGGAGGAGCAGGTACACAAAACTCTCCTGGTTGAGGACCACTGATCTGGGTGAGAAGGGGTATTGGCCCAGACCAGAGCAGTAGATGCAGGGGTGGGGAGAAGGGGGGAGATTCTGGGTGTATATTGAAGACAAAACACGCAGGATTTGTAAATATATTAAGGGTGGAGTGTGCGGAAAAGACAAGAGTTGGGATGATTTTACAATTTTGGGAGCCTGAGGCCCTGGAACAGTGACGTTACCACTTGGTAAGATGGGAAAGACGACGGGAGAAGCAAGTTTGATGGGCAACAGGTGTTTGGTTCTGGAGATGGTCGTTGCATCCACATGGGGATGCCCAACCAGCAGCTGAACACACGAGTCTGCCATTCATGGGTGAGACCCAGGCTGGAGGCACAAATATGAACACCGTTAGGACATAGGGTTCAAGCCCTGAGAAGAAGTGGGCTTACCTACGCAGTGAGTATGGACAGAGGTGTGTTTGGCAACATGATAAGGCAGCTTCATGATATCTGTCCCCTGGTATTTGTCCTGTGAGTATGGATGGGAGTGTGTATGGGACTTAGGACTTGCTTTTAACCAGTAGAATTTGGCAAGGTAAGAAGATGTCACTATTATGATCTCATTATATTAAATCAGACTGTTTTACTGATTGGAGTGAGAGGCTGTCCTGGACTTGAAGAAGCAAAGAGCCAAATTCAGAATCACCTGTGGAGAGAGTTATATGGCAGGAAACTGCAAGCAGCCTCTGGGGGCTGAGGATGGTTTACAGTTAATAGCCTGGAGAATCTCTCTGGCCCACCCCAGCATGGGCTGCCCCCCAAATCACACAGCTACAAGGAAATGAGTTCTTCCAACAACCCGAGTGAGTTTGGAAGCAGAGCCTTCCCTAGTGGAACCTGCAGGTGAGAACACAGCTTGGTGGGCTCCTTCTCTCCTCCTTTGAGTGAGACCCAGAGCCGAGGACCCTGGTTAAGCTGTTTCTGGCCTCCTGACAGCTAGAGATGGTAGGATAGTAAACTCAGCTGTTTAAAGTTACTAAACTTGTTATTATTTGTTATGAAGTAACTATTAAAAACAAAACAAGAGGCCCAAAATGGAGTTGCTTATGCTAAGCCCCATGTCCCCCAAACCAGACTTAATTATGATTTCAGCTGTCCCAGAAATGGAATCTGAGCCCAGGCAAGCAGACACCACCTGATCCCCACTCCCTCGGACCCCTGCCATCCCCAGAAGCCAAGTCACCTGGCCATAACCAACCTGCCTTGTTTGCCTGACGTGACTTCCTTGCTCCTCCTCTCTTCTGCCTATAAAAGTCTTTCGTTTTGTACTGCTCCTCCGAGCTCCTTTCAGTCTGCAAGCAGGATGCTTCCCATTTCGTGAATCATTGAATAAAGCCAGTAGGTTCTTTAAAATGTACTCAGTTGAATTTTTTTTAACACAACAGAAAACTCAAGCAGAAGGTCCGAGTCCCTGAGCACAGGACTGATGTCTAAAGGTCAGGAAGCTCAAAAAAACCCAGCCAGGAAAGGAGCCATAATCACTGACCAGTGTGGAAGAGGAAGGGAGAGCCAACATCACGATGAAAAAGATAGAATATTTCCAGAGAAGTGGAGGAGGTTCTATGTCTATAGGACTGACAGGTTGATTCATTTAGATCTGAAAGTTAATCATTGGATCTGGCAACTTGGTGGTGATTAGCGATCTTGTAAAATATCTGTGTAGGTGTAGTCGTGGGACCAATGACTGTTAACAGTGTCTGATGTGCAAAAAAAAATTTCAGGGTTTGGATTCAAATGGGAGCAATGGATATAAAGAGCAGTGAGCAAGTCTGACTTCTGTTTTGGAGGTCAAATCAGTTGGTTTTGCTGATGGATTAGATACGAGAAAAGGGAAAGGGGGAATTTATCCCAGGGGCTGAGGCTTTAGCCAGTAGGAGGTGAGGATGCTGTTTACTAAGATGGGGAGACTGGGACAGGAGTAGGTGAGGAGGGAGCAGGATAGAAATCATGGTGAAAATAAGACTCCTGTTACTTATTCATGGAGAAATATGCTGCAGGCAGCTGGCCATGTGATTCTCAGCTCCAAGGGCGGATTAGGATTAAAGACATTAACTTCAGAGCCTTCAGCTTCTACAAAGAACTTAAATCAATGATGCTGAATGGAATCAGCCAAAGCAGTGGTTTTAAAACTGGGGCTGGGAGGCAAGGAGTTTTGCTCCCAGGGCCGATTGAACAATATCTGGCGACATTTTTGGTGGTCACCACTTGGGGGCGGGGTGCTTCTGGCATCTAGTGGCTAGAGACCAGAGATGCTGCTAACTGTCCTGCAGGGCACAGGACAGCCCCACAGCAGAGAATCACCCACCAGGTATCAATAGTGCTAGGTTGTGAAAGCCTGATCGAGGGAGAGAGAGAAAGAGAGAGAGAGCGAACGCATAGCTACAGAAGACCCAGAATCAAGCTCTTCAAAGGGGCAGAGATGAAATAGAGAAGCAAATTGAGAATACAGGTCCAGGATGGTAGGAAGAGAAACCATGTGATTAAGAGGGCACTAAGGAAGCGGGAACCTAGAGACACCGAGTACATCCACGTTTGCTACTGATAGGCGTTTATGGTGCATGGACCGCCTATGAGAATTCACACACCTTGCACATTTTTAAGTGGACATCTGAAACTTTTTAATCATAAACTTTTCATCACAATATATGTATATTTTATTAACTAGGTGTTGAAAATATTAAACATTTAAAAAATGAGATAGAGGGCACCTGGGTGGCTCAGTCACTAAGCAGCTGCCTTTGGCTCAGGTCATGATCCCAGGGGCCTGGGATGAAGGCCCACATTCCTGATCAGCAGGAAGCCTGCTTCTCCCTCCCCCGCTCTCCCTACTTGTGTTCTCTGTGTGTGTGTGTGTCTCTCTCTCTACCAAATAAATAAATAATTCTTGAAAAAGAAAATGAGAAAGAAAAGGATCGACTTCATTGGAATAACATTTGCCTGCTACAAGTTGATTTTTTTAAAGGCAGAACAGTCTCATTTTCTGTTATTTTATTTCCCAAACCATACTAGAATGGAATGAAACCATTAAAATCCTTACTTGTGCTTTTCCCTATTATATCCCTAAAAATATGTAGTTTAATTTAAATATGAAGGAATGAGTGTCACTAACCAAAACTGATTGTTATTCTGAGCACTTCCAACATCTGCCCTAATCCCCTTTCCGATGTTAACCTTTACCCTTAATAAGGAGAGGAAGCTCTAAAGGTGGAGCCCCAGTACTGCCCACAGAAGGGCATTATTTGAAACAAAACTGGTATTTCAACTTTGGTATCAGCCCAAGTCCTACACTCTAATAAGATCTGAGAGGAGTGTCTTGATCTTCCAGGAAGGAGAGGAGTATCCTGATATCAGACCCAAGAATGGGCATATCACCTATCCTACAGAGTACACATGGAGTTTGGATCTGGAAATGGACTCCCTTAAAATGACCTGCACATGAGGATTCTTTATAGAGATTTTTTCAACTACCCTTGGGGACATGGTACCCTACACCCACAGGTGTAGACAAATATTTTACAAGCTATGCTGGGAATGAGGTGGGGAGAGAAATATGGAGGTTGTTATAGGAAGGTAGAAGGTTAAAGGAAGTCTTTGTTTTGTGTTTTTTCCTTTTGTTTTTAAGAAAAAGGTCATTTGTCTTCTGACTGGAAGGATCCATTGGAACAAGAACTTGATATTGGCCCTGGGAGTGGAGTCCTGGAGAGGGCTGGAAGGAACAAATCCCAGGCACAAGGAAGAACAAACCCTAGCTGGGGATGTCTGCTCTTCTCAATAAACCTGCTCTGTCTTCAACTCTTTCTGTGTTTCTTGTACATTTCTCCAATTACCATGTAAATTCCATGATGCCAGGGACTTTTTTGTGTCGTTCGCCACAGATTTACAAACACTCAGGGCAGTGTGTAGCACACAGTAGGTACTGACTAAATATTTGTTGAGTAAATGTCTAAAAACAAATTAAAAATGGATACAAATGTAGGTGTAGATTTGATTGGGTGGTGGTAAGATAAGGGAATTCCTGCACAAAGGGCTTTTATTTTCTTGAAGTGTGACACTAGTGATGAAGTTTTGGAACACAGGTGAGGTTTGGTGGGGTGAGGTCCAGAGCCGATGACCAAGAAAGGATTCTTGAGACGTCTTAGGTGCTAATGGTGGTTTTATTAAAACACAGGGACAGGACCCAAGGGCAGAAAGAGCTGCTCAGACAGAGGCATGGTTGACTGGGAGCTGAGGAAGGTGAGGACAAAGGGGGTGTCCAGAAGGACTGTCATATGCTAAAGAAGAATTTCAGGATAAGGGAGACCTGGTTATTGTCAAGTCAAGGCTGTTTTTGCCTCTAATGAGGGAAAGCATGAAGACAGTCAGGAGTTTCCTGGAGATATGTTACATTCCTTCTATCACACATCCTTGTCAGTGGGATTTGGGCTTAGAAGAAATTCAGTTTTATTACACTTCCCTCCCCCTTAGCCTCCCTCAATTTTATGGAGGGGAGGGTGATGTTAGGGCTTCCGGAAACTGAGGTATGGGTCTCTGGAAGTCAGGCTATTGATGAGAAAGCTTCTTCCTTCCTTGTAAGTCACTAGGACATTCGTAGATGGAGGGATACTCCTGTCCTGCAGGACTGGGATCTCTATCAGTTAAGCATCGTTTTTCCTTTAGGGCAGCCAGGAGTGCATGAGGAATGTTACACATATGGCATGGGGAGAGGGTGTAGGGTGCCAGTTTCTGCTTTGTCCTAAGCTTGCCTTCTGCTCCCTCATCCCTAGGACAGGAGCTGGGAGTGAGGTGACATAGTTCAGAAGAGGTAGGGGTAGGGATTGTTGAGGCAAGTCTTGAAGGAGGGAAAGCAAACTCACCGGAGAGACAAGGGAGTTTGAAGCCAGGGTTGAGTATCCACTGGAGAATTGTGGTCAAGTGTTTTAAAGTACAGCAGGTTGGCTCAGCTGTATGATTCCTTCCTGGTTTCTGGTGCATGCCGCTGGCATTGGTAGAATCATTTCTAAAGAAACAAAGCAAAAGAGGATAAGCCATTCTTTCACAAACGATGATGAATCAAGTTTTGAACATGCTGGGTTTTGAGGCATAGGTGGAACATCAGTGAAATAGCATGAGTAGGTAGTCAGTTACACGGGCCTGGTGGGTAGGAAAGAAACAGATGGTCGTGTATCAGTGGGAGAGATGTTGGCTAGGGAATGGGAGCTGAAACCAAGGGCACAGTTGATATCACTACAAGAGAGGGTAGCTTGGAAGAGAAAGGTTAACTGAACCCCCGGGGAAACCCTGATGGGAATGTCACATGCATTTCTCAGGCATGCCAATGTTGACACAGATTACTGTAACTCCTGGGGGCCAGAAGTCATGTCTTTGAGATTCAATCATTCTCTGCCTCTGGCATAGCGTGGGCCACATTGAAGGTAATTCTAAAATTCATTCCGATTTGATTTCATTGCACTTTTCATTTACCAGAATCTTGTCA
The DNA here is from genome assembly GCF_030435805.1 of Mustela lutreola. NCBI lineage: Eukaryota > Metazoa > Chordata > Mammalia > Carnivora > Mustelidae > Mustela > Mustela lutreola. Next base: position 115,692,546 of record NC_081299.1, on the reverse strand, counting down.
TGGTTTGCTAGTGTATCATTTTCTCGAAAAGATTAAATAAGGACCATTTTACAAATATGAGATGAATGCCTGAAGGGATTTTGTTTAATTCATTCATTAGCTCGGGAACCACTAAGATGTTACCACCACTTCAAGCAAGAATCTCAAGGCAGACACATATACAATCAGTAATACTTAAACGAATTTGCTTTGATAGATGCAAATAGATATGCAAATAGAATGCAAATGGATGCAAAACTGCCTTCTACCAAAGGAAAGGGGGTCAACTGTACTTCCAGTGGACAAAATTCATTTACATATAGCTAGACAAGATCATCTGCATCCACATCAATTATGTACAATCTATAGAGTTGCAAAATAGCTCAAAGACAAGAAAGGCACAGAATATCCCATAGAATTGGTCAGCCCAGAAGGGTACATGAGACAACACCTGTTTTCCCTTGGAAGACACTATAATCTTTTAGGTTCATTTCAATGTCTTTCGTGATTTTGCCTATGCTTTAAAAGAAAAAAAAGTTACCCTTATCATTCTTATTAGTTTGAAAAAAACTAATAAAATACTAGTCTGTTATAAAATACACATGGAAGAATGTTCTGGCACTATCATACCCAATTTGGGGTACTAACTGATTAGGAAGATGAGGCAGAATTTGGGAGCCTGTAGGATGAGTCTGTTTCCGGTTGGAATGGGAAACATTTAAGAATCAAACTAAATGATCTCAAATCCACTCTGGAATGAAACAGGTTATAAGGAAAATACAGAAGATGTTGAAATGTACCTGTTGGCTCATTGTGAGCTTTCCTGGTCGAATGGAGACCTCTACCATGATGCTTGTCCTCCATGTCCCACCCATCCCATACCTGCTATCCTGGCACCAAAGGGCCACCAGACTTTAGGCTCAGTCTGCAGTTCCAAATGGAAACCCTCTGTTCCCACAGTAGTGGACAGGATGACTCTGGTTGCTGGTGGAAGCGTCAGCTGCTTTAGTCCAACAGTTCAAGAGAGGATCAGAAGAGCATAAGGACGATATTGGAAAAAAATGCTCGGGCGAATTTCCAGAACACAGTATTTCTCTTTGCAATTTTTGAGTGTTCTGTAGCCAACCTGCCAAAAAAAATGTGAAAACTATAAATAGAGAGGAGTGGGAAGGAGAAATGAGGACCTGTCACAGTGCCAGCGAAAATAGGGAACTGAGAATTTTCCAGAGATTCAGAGTCAAAGGAGGTTAATATTTACTTAGAAAAGAAGTCGTGGGCACAAGTTCTAGGATGAAATGAAGGCAAGAGAGGGAAGTTAGGGAATCGATAGAGAGAGAGAGAGACTTGAAGATAAAAAAAAGTCAACTTAAAGTCTCATTCCTCATTAAGGAAAGTACAGATCAGAGAAGAGGGGAGAGACTGGGATATAGTTGATCGCCGATTGTGTCTGGCTCTGATTAGAAGCTTTGTATCCACTTTTTAATTTCATCTTCCAGCCTGTTTCCTGGATTCCAGCTTCTAATTCCTATGAAATAGGTACCATCACCAAAGACGAGAGTCAAACATGTAACAGTAGTCAAATCTTTAACAGCGCGGACAACTAACTAACCAAAAGCTGGCCTGGGGACCCCTGCAGAGTCAAGTGTTACACGCCCAGTGCCTGGATCGCGAGGCCGTGGTAGGGATCTTAGGAAGGGTTCAGGGTAGGGAGACACACCGCAGGTTCTGGCCAGAGGCTAGTCACCAAACTTTGTGTGGCTGAAGGGGTGTGTACCAGCTGAGTGTCAGCTCCCAGATGAAACTGAGGGAAATGTCCTTTGGGAAGGTTTCCGCTGACTCTCTGCCTTTCCTTCGTCCTCCCCAGGGTGTTCCATTAGCATTTGGGGTCTGGGGTCTTGCCTGTTGCTCCTGGCTTTGGTGGGCCACGCCACTGCCACAGCCAGGGCTCCACGTGGCAGTGAACTGTATGGGGTCTTGACTGTTCCCTCCTGACTCTCAGAAGGAGAACAGGTAGCAGGGATTTTCATTCTTTGTTGGCACCTACTCTCTTCAGCAACCCCAAGATCAGTACCCCAGGCTGCACAAGCTCAGGTTCATGTCTTTAACAAAGGCCGGCAATAATTTCAGAAAGGAATGACAATGAAGGCAAAAAACAGTTCAACTACTCGCTCATCTGGACTTCTAGGGCAGGTGGGGTTCCCAGACAACTTTGTTCTGTCGGTCTGGCACCCTTGCCCCCCCACTCGGTGCCTTGGTGATGAGTGTGGGCCTTGCTGTTTGCGCTGCCTGAATTTGCCCTTGTCGCTTATTAGCACTGTGGCCCTAAAAGTCTGAGAGGCTAAAAGTCATGCCTCTCAGAGCCAATCGGAATAGCTTATTAGACCTATTGATTCTGGCATGGTGGGCCTGTGCGGAAATCTCTCTTCTTCATCCCTCCTCCTTCTCAGTCTTCCCCTCCTCCACCTCTTCCTCCTCCTTCTTTGATGTGTAAACCAAGGTATTTGGGGAGCAGGGAATGATGTGATGTTTGGGATTTACTTTAAAATATATTCCAGACCTCCCCTCTCTCCCAAAAACAAAAATACAGGCACTTTGGGGGCAGTAGAAGGAGGAGGGCCTATGAAACAGTTGGGGAAGCAGAGTGATAAGTACTCGGAAGGGCCGGGATCCTTCTGCTCTACACATTTTGAGAATTTTCATAATAAGAGTAAACAAACAAAGACCAAATAATGAGGCTTTCATTCCCTATATCCAAATGACCACAACAGGGCATAGAATGCACTTTCATAGTTGCTCCCCTGGCAATTTATTCTGATTCTCCAAATAAGATTCCAGCTCTCATCCTACCTGTCATAGTCTCTGGATATTGACTGCGAACGTTTTCCTAAACAAGGCCTTGCCAGGCCCACTGCTAGGGAATGTATTGTTTCAGATTCTGTACTCAGGTTTTAAAGATTTTTTTAATTTATTTATCAGAGAGAGAGTGGGGGAGAGAGTGAGCACAGGCAGACAGAATGGCAGGCAGAGGCAGAGGGAGAAACAGGCTCCCTGCTGAGCAAGGAGCCCGATGTGGGACTCGATCTGAGGATGCTGGTATCATGACCTGATCCGAAGGCAGCTGCTTAACCAAGTGAGCCACCCAGGCATCCCTGTACTCACGTTTTTTAAAAAAAGTGACCAGTTTCCCGTTTGGAGTGACTCGAATGCAAGACTCACTGCAAGCCATTGTCTTGCTGTGTCCCATCCCTTTCTAAGGACTGCTCATGCTATCTCTGGGAGATCACAGCATTGGGAGGGGCAGCCCAGTCCTGGGCTATTACAGCAAAGCTGCAGCCTGAAGGGCGCACGTGAGATCTGTGGTTTGAGCTGTCAGAGTGTCATGGAGAAAAAAAAGAGAAATGAATCATCATTTGACCATGACATTCCCACTAAAGGGGAGGACAGTGGGAGAAAGAGCAAGGGAAGAGGAAAGAAAAATCTCAAAATAAATGTGGGGTGGACGGCAGGAGGAGGAGGGGGTCTCGGAAATTGGGGGCAGGTGTGGCTATCGAACCAACGCTAGCCACAAACACACGATTCCGCCCATTCTAGAGTGGACTGGACATAAACATGCTCGCACTTCTACTTGTCGGCTGCGTTTTGTCGGCCGGCCGGTAGCGAGGTGATTCTTTAAGAGCTCTGAGAACCCAAACTTGTGGCCGCCCCGCAGCTGAGCTGAAGTGGAGCTGGGAGCGGCCCAGACGACCCGAGGCTGCCAGCTGACCACCTTCCTCCCTACAGATCGCTGGAGCCAAGCTCAGCGGGGGAGAAGCCACGCTCGCGGGTAGGTGCAGGGGCTAAGGGCGGGAGCCGGGTTCCCACAGAGGCCTCCGCGCCCAGGCGGCTGCAGCGGCGGCACCCAGAGACAGGAGGCCTGACACCCGGACGCGCCCCCCTCTCTGGACAACCGGCCGCAGAAGTAAAGGGCCAGCATCCTGCCACGGCTATGCTTCCCCCGGGACAATCTCGGGAGAAGGTCCTGGAAGAGATTCGCAGGCCGATTTTCCGAGGGAAAGGGCGAGGTGGGGAGGGAGCGCCCCTGACCCTCCCCGCCCTCCCTTCTCCCCCTCACCGTGCATCAACAGCGTCGGGGCTGCCCTGCAGAAACGTAGGCGAGGTTGTAGTGTCGCCCTCCGCCGCATGGGGGCAGCATCACCTGCTGGCTCAACAGTAGGGCCTGCGCGCCTCTCTTGGCGGAGGCAGGCGCAGGCGGGCCTGCGGCGTCCTCTTTCATTGGCCGGGCGGGGGCGCTGCCATGTTGGAGGAAGCGGTGCCTTCTGTGTGGTGGAAACGCCGTGGCTTCACTGGTAGCGTCAGGGAGCGCAGCCTCCTACCTTTCCTCCTCGCTCGAGTGTCGGTGCTGAGAGGCGGCAGTCGGCGGGATGGAGAGAAGTAAGATGAACCTGCCCAAGGGGCCGGACTCGCTCTGCTTCGACAAGGACGAGTTCATGAAGGTGCATGCCTGGGCTCTGCTCCCCGGAGCCAGGCCCTGGGTGGCCTGCCCTCCTTGGCCCTCCGGGGCCTCTCCTCGGGCTTCTCCTGCGGGCTTCCTGGGCTGTCCCCGCCCCGGACGGGTCCTCAGCGGGGACCTCACTGCACTTCGCAGTGAGTCTCTTGGCCTCGGGTGGGCTAGGTGCAGCCTGGAGAAAGCACTCCTGTGAAATCGTGCACATTGAATGAAAAGGCCTGAAAGTTCAGGGCAAGTGGTTTTGAACTAAACGTAAAAGCCCCGGACGCGTAGGACCCGCCTCTGGTACCGTGCGGCACAGTCAGACCGCCGCTCCCCCGGCCTGACAGAAGCCTCCCAGTGCCTTGTGCCTAGAAGCTGAGCGACTGTGCGTTGAACACATCTCTGAATACACGTACTTACCAGGAATCGGGTCAAAAAGGCACTTAACCTAACGTTTATGCCTGACTTTCGTCTTAAGCTCCCGGAATGAGAAATCTGAAAGACTGTACTGTCGTTACTGGTTCTGGTCCAGTACTACAAAGCATACCAAGCTCCTTTTCTAAAGTTGCCCTACTTCTCTTGGTGAGGTCAGCCTGAAGCTGGCAGCAGATAACTGTAGGACATAAACTTACAGAATAGAAATTTAAACTGAAAAGACTTTACTGACAGGAAAGGTTCATCAGACATAGCCTTGAAAATGTCCCAAGGTTTGAATCAGAGCCAGGAGGAGCTTTATCTGTTTTCTGTATCCCTCTGGGTCTGTACTTAAACTATCAAAACGTATATGTTTAATTTCTAAGGATTGGGATTTAGTAGCTGGTTTCAGTCTTAAAAAGTTTTGGCTCTGTAGGTACCTAAAATTCTGAAAAGAGTTTGAATTTCTTACTTTTTTATGGCTTCAAGTCATAATATGTATTTTTCTTTTTTGGGTTAACCAGCTAGTTCCTTTTTGATACTTGCATTCAGATCACATCTCCCAAACTCTGGCTTTAAAAGTGCTTATGTCTGAATCCTCTGCGGTGTGGCCATATCATTTTTAATATGTAGGGATGCCTAGACGAAGGTATATTGTACTCTTGTTCTTGTATGGTGATGTTAAGCCACTGTAATAAAAGGTGTAAATTGAATGGAGTGTCTGAAGGAGCGCACAGCGTGAATTCTCGGATCCAGAAACCTTTTGTTAATGAAGGACACATGATGAGGAGAGAGGTCATTGGAAGAAGAAAAGGCACACACACAGACTTAAAGAACCTCAAAGCACGGAAGTCTCTTTAGCTTGTCTGTCTTTGGACTTAGTCAGGCTTTCTTTGGGCCTAACACTAGCATTTTCCTGCACTTCCTCGCCCCGCCATCTTTCTCACTCTGAGCTGACAGAATGCCTTTGGTCAAAGCAGCTTCGGAAAATAGAAATCTCAAAATAGCACTTCTAAAGTAGGACTTAGAGGTAGGAAGAGAGCAAACTGGGAAAGTGGCTAGAATGCCAGCAATTCCATATTCTTTCAAGGCTCTGACATTTCTGAATATAATGTACAATTTGTAGTGTTAATGAACGTGACCCCTTCATACATAGAAGGAAAATACATGGAACAGCTGTTCTGTGTAAAGTGGTATTGATCTTCTATGTGGGAGCTGGAGATAAAGGTTATATGCAATTTGTGTTTCCGTCAGAGAGATGTTTTGTTAAGTTACAGTTCCGAGGCAGAAATGAGTGGAGAGCTTGCTGTCGGGGTTGTATTTCTACATAGGTGTCTTGTTTGGCACATTTTGGAATGAGACTGAGATGGTAGAAAGGGAGATGTGGTGGGGCTGCGGGTTGCACCTTGGACACTGCATACATTGAGGGGTCCACGTTGATGCAGTCTTCACGGTAGAGCTGCAGTCAGGTTTACAGCAGGAAGTTGCATGGTCATATCTGTTGAGTTCGAGCTGACTGGTGGCAGGAGACTGTTTAAAAAGTCATGTTTATGAGATCTAATGAGAAATAGAAGGGGAAAGGTATGCAAAAGAGGTAGGTGATCAAAGTGCAGGAATGGCAGATGGGGAAGGGTCACCTGGGGCAGAGGCACTGGCAACATCATACTTTGTCGGCTTAGAAATATGAAAATCCTTTGGGTTGACAGCCAAATAATAGATGAGCAGGACATAAGGTATTGGTAGTAGGGGGAGAAAGTGACATAACAGATAAATTAGACCATTTACATGGGTGTGCTACTGACATCACATGTAGCCTTCCTCTTCCATCTCAACATATGACTTCATCTCCAGTCGTACAGAAAAATTAGCAGCCATCCCACAGGACCTCCTCCATCCTGCTGATCATGATCCCATTCTTGTATTTGTCCCCTTCTCCTCCTCGCCTGGTACGGGGAGGGGCTCTCCTTCCTCCTCAGGTTCAGTCTCCACTCTGGCTCAGAGTCCATGCCCTCCCGCCCTTCCAGGAGCCTGCGAGGATCCTCTCCCCTTCACTCCTTCCCATCATGCGCTCCTGTTTGATTCTCTCCCACTTGACTGCCCCACCTCTAGGTATTGCCCTGTCACTGTCGCGCATCACAGCCAGTGCTCAGGGGTTGACTTGACTTTCCCACCTTCCACCCTTCAGGCCCTGTTGTTCCACTAAAGAGTTCTTACCAAAACTGTTTCTAAGTCAGCGCACCTGACCTTTCTCTGTCTCCTTACTCGTCATCGCAGTAGACCAAATGCTCTGCATTGCTTCCTGTCTTTCTTCTACCTCTCTGATGTGTCTCCTGTGCAAAATCATGCTCCTGGTAGCCACTGAATGCTAATTATGGGCTCAGCCCCGTGTTCCTTTCTTTCCCTAGATGACCTTTTGTGCAGCTTCATGACCACCTATCAGCAGGTCAGGCAGATTCCTGTCTCTGGCCCACACACCTCCGGAGCACCAGTTCTGTGTATCGGACTTGCTGACCTTTCTTCTCGGATGTGTCTGTGGCCCCTCAGACTCATCAGGTTCAAGACGGAATTCATGAGCACCTCCTCCACTGAAAACCACCTTTCTTATTCTATTGCCTCTCTCAGTAAACACTTCATCCGTTTAGCCTGGAGTCGGGAAACCAGAAGTCAACTCCTACTCTGTCACCTTTCCAAAATCTAGTCTGTCACACCAAGTCCTGTGGATTTCGCTTCCTAAACCTCTTGAGTCCATACACATCTTTCTATCTCTTCTCGTACCTTTGCAGTGCGCCCTTGCCATCACACCGTAGAAACTTCTCACCCAGTCTCCATGCGCCTTCTTTGTCTTTCTGGCCCCTGGTCTACACTGCAGGCAAGCCACTCTTGTCAGAATGCGGATGTGATCTTGTATGTACCAGGTGACTGGTCAGTCCACCAGCTCTTGAAAAACCATTTTCCCACGCACTCGAACGTATTTCAAAGAGAATCAGTCCCCCATGGGGTAGTTTTCCTTGGTAGACAGTTTGTTTCTGTGCTGAGCCAGTCTGCCTCCTTCGAACTTTTCTGTGTCAGTTCCTCTCTGGAACCTGTGGCTTCGTTGGCACCCCGGGTAGGCACATGATGACCTTTTCCATGAGAAGTGAAGGCAGGAGCCCTCTGGACGGTGAATGTATGTACCCTCATGTTCCATAGGTAAAAGAACTGTGTGTGGGGGTGGGGGGGTAATCCTTGAGGCTCCTCCCTGTTCTAATTGGGTGAAATGGGAATTTTGAGACAGGCAGCAGGTCCTGTGTGTCCTTGTTTGCAGGGAGCATGCATTCTGATGGACAAAACGGAAAAGGGGAAGAATGAGCAGCTGCTCAGATCTGTTTGTACTGTGCTGGCTGATTAGCTGTGACCTGCAGATGTGGGTCCCATCCTCGGCTCTGCTCTCTGCCTGCTTATGTCTGACTTGGGGCAAATCACTCGCCTCCGGCCTTCTGTTTGCTTGTTAGTATAATGAGGTGGTGCTTATCTATGTGATCTTTGCCGGCTCCTCTGAAAAGACTCTAGTCCATCCTGGCTTGCAGATAAGGAAACTGAGGCCTGAGGTGTGATGACTTCCTTTAAAGCCACACAGCTAGTTGGGGCCAATCACAGGCCAGATCTCCTGACCCCCACGCATCAGTCATTAAGAATAGCCCAGAAGATGGCACAATGTCCGCATGCCTTGGCACCTGCATTTCACCAATAGGGCCACCTCTTACCTTAGAAGAAGTTCCCACAGGGCTGGTGATCTGGATGCCTGGCCTGGAGTTTAGCTACGGTAAATAGGACCAGAGGGAAGTGATGGCTGTTTGAGGTGGACTTTGTTGACGGTGGCTGGAGATAGCAGCTGACAGAGGAGGAAGGGGGAAGAGTGACAGATGGCAGATAGATGCAGGCCTGCAGGTCAGCCACTGTTGCCCAGGGTCACCCATCCCCAGGAGCTGTCTTTGTATCACAGGAGCTGAGTGCTTACCCTGTGGGTTCTTAGTTCGATGTCACGTCTTGATGACAAGATTCCATACTCTTCCTCATCAGTTTGAGACAGACATCGTAATGAAATTGTAATTAGCCAAATATAGAATGTAAGCCTGGAACTCATTTTATAGAGATATTTTCTTATCTGAACTACTTTCCCTGATGATAGAGGAGTTGTGACGATGTAACATCAGATATAGTTTATCTGATTGGCACTTGTAAGAAGGGTTCCCGGCAAAAAAGAACAGTTTTTTTGTTGTTGTTGTTGTCCTCCCTTTTGATCTTTTCCATTCCTTTTTTTTTTTCCTTGTGAGCAGTCATCTGATTTATAAAAAGATGCAACAAAAAGTAAAATGGTACAAGATAATCAGTTTCAAAACATAAAAAAATGAGTGTCTTTAGCCATAGCTCAGAACAGAGGAACTGGGTAAGGAGAATTGCTTGTATGAACTGGCAACAGGAAAAGTTGGTAAAGGAGAGCTGAGGAACTCTATTAAGACATAGGAGTGAGGGGCTCCATCATCATCTGGCATTCGCTCAGTGTCGTCTATATGGTTAGAGATGTCCATGATGGTAACTCCAGCAATCTTCTGGGTCTGGGTCAGCTGATGCCACAGTGTAACACTCTGAATTACTTCCGTACTGAGCAGTCATCTGCATAGTTTGTCTTGTGTGTACGTGGTAATTGTTTGAATCTTGTCTCTTTCGCAATCCTTAGAGCCTCTTGATACTTTCACCCCGGTTTCTCAGTTTCAGCCACTACACAGTCAGTTGTACAACTGGTACAGTTGGCACACAGCCCGTCCGTACCTAACCCTGGCTTTGACCTTAATACTGACCCTAACCCTGACTGTAAACCTAACTCTGACCCAATCCGTGATCCTGAACAGAATCGTAACCGTAAAGCTAACCCTGATCCTGAACCTGCTCATGAAACACAACATAAACATAAAGCTGACCTTACCGTAACCATGAACCTAACCCTGACCCTGACCCTTCCCTGACACTAAACCTGTCCCAAACCTAACCCTGACCCTGACATGAACCTTTCCCCCCAACCAAAACTTGAACCGGACCCTAAATCTGACCATGACCCTGCCTGGACCTAAACCTAACCGTCAGCCTAACACTGAACCTGACTCTGACTGTGACCGTAACGTTAACCCTGACCCTACTGTGATCCTGACCCTAAACCTAACCATGAACCTAACCCTAACCCTGACCCCTACCCTAAGCCTTTCGCTAACCCTGACCCCAAAGAAGTCTAACCCCAACCCTGACCCTACGTCTTTCTTAACCCTAACCCTAACACTAAGCTGGTCTAAACCCAGCTCTGTTCCCTCCAGCGGGGACAACAGCTGCACCCAGGCCTCCCAGGGGCTGGGGGGAGGCTGTATGGGGGTCACTGGATGGGCACTGCATTGAGTGGAGTGTGAGCCTTGAGCAGCTTGGAGACCGGCGGCTCAGGGAGCTCTGGTGCAGCAGGAAGTTCGGTAAGGAGCCCCCAGGCAGTGGTGACCTCACTTCCCTGATGACAGAACCCAATGCAATTGGAACCCACGTATCACGGCACCCCATAACAGATAAAACCCCCTATGCAGATCATTTCTAGGCACATCCTAAAGGAAGCGACATGTTCTTCTACTGTACTGAAACCCAGAGGATACAGGGAGAAGTGAGCTCGCGCGCCAGACACATCCCCTCCCTGGCAGGTCATATCAGGTTTCCCCAACGCCGCAGTCCCTTTGGCTAATAAAATCAAAAGGTGACACCAGGGGGCTCAGAGTCAGAGAGTCCCACACCTTCTGATCTATGGGTGTAGCCCTAGGTCTCCTCCCTGTCTCTGGGTGTCTGTGTGTCTGTGTGTAAAGAGGACATGGCCATGCCATCTTGGGTGGAGATGCCCCAAGCAGGATGAGCTGATGAGGGGTTAGATGTCTGGTGGGTAAGTCATGTTCACACCCCAGTTTAAGGCTGCTTAAGTGGGATCGGTTGTAGGGTCTACACCCTTCTGCCCAGGGTTTATCCTGAGACCCTGAATGGATGGGTCCATGACTCAGGAGCAGGGTAACCCTAACAAAAACCACTAACCCTGACACTGACACTGACTGTGAACATGCCCCTACCCTAACCCAAGCCCTGACCCTGACTCTGACCCTGACCCTGAGTGTGATCCTTACCTGAACCCAAAACAAAACCTAAGCCTGGCAAGGACCCTGATGTGGACACTAAACCTCAAACTAACTCTCACATTAACATAAATATGACTAATACCTAACCATGACCCAGACCCTGACCCTAATCCTAACCCTGATGCTGATCTAACCCTGACCCTAAAACTAACCCTGACACTGAATGTGAGCTTGAACGTAACTCTAACCCTAAACGTAACCCTGACCCTGACACTAACACGGGCCCTGACGCGAAACCTAACGCTGAACCTAACCCTAAAACTAACCCCTAACATTATCCCTGATACTGACCCTAACCCGATCTAATCCTAACCCTCAACCTACCTCTAACACTAACCCTAACCCCACTTTAACAATTATCCTGACCCTCTCACTGAACCTGATCATAGCCCGAACTCTGAGTTTTGCCTACGTCAGACTTAATCTTAAAACTGACCCTGGCCATGACCTTAACACTGACCCTAACCCTGACTGTAAACCTAACTCTGACCCAATCCGTGAGCCTGAACAGATTAGTAACCCTAAAGATAACCCTGATCCTGAACCTACTCATAAAACAGAACCTAAACATAAAGCTGACCTTACCATAACCATGAACCTAACCCTGACCCTGACCCTAACCCTGACACTAAACCTGTCCCAAACCTAACCCTGACCTGACATGACCTTGCCACTAAACCAAAACTTGAACCTGACCCTAAAACTGACCATGACCCTGAACCTGACCCTAAACCTAACCATCAGCCTAACACTGACCCTGAGCCTGACTCTGACCGTAACGCTAACCCTGACCCTATTGTGATCCTGACCCTAAACCTAACCATGAACCTAACCATAACCCTGACCCCACCCTAAACCTTACGCTAACCCTGACCCCAACGACGTCTAACCCTAACCCTGACCCTAAGTCATTCTTAACCCTAACCCTAACACTAAGCTGATCTAAATCTAGCTCTGTTCCCTCCAGCGGGGACAACAGCTGCACCCAGGCCTCCCAGGGGCTGGGGGGAGGCTGTATGGGGGTCACTGGATGGGCACTGCATTGAGTGGAGTGTGAGCCTTGAGCAGCTTGGAGACCGGCGGCTCAGGGAGCTCTGGTGCAGCAGGAAGTTCGGTAAGGAGCCCCCAGGCAGTGGTGACCTCACTTCCCTAACGACAGAGCCCAATGCAATTGGAACCCACGTATCACGGCACCCCATAACAGATAAAACCCCCTATGCAGATCATTTCTAGGCACATCCTAAAGGAAGCGACATGTTCTTCTACTGTACTGAAACCCAGAGGATACAGGGAGAAGTGAGCTCGCGCGCCAGACACGTCCCCTCCCTGGCAGGTCATATCAGGTTTCCCCAACGCCGCAGTCCCTTTGGCTAATAAAATCAAAAGGTGACACCAGGGGGCTCAGAGTCAGAGAGTCCCACACCTTCTGATCTATGGGTGTAGCCCTAGGTCTCCTCCCTGTCTCTGCATGTGTGTGTGTGTGTGTGTGTGTGTGTGTGTGTGTGTGCGCCTCTGGGTGTCTGTGTGTAAAGAGGACCTGGCCATGCCTTCTTGGGTGGAGATGCCCCAAGCAGGATGAGCTGATGAGGGTTTAGATGTCTGGTGGGTAAGTCATGTTCACACCCCAGTTTAAGGCTGCTTAAGTGGGATCGGTTGTAGGGTCTACACCCTTCTGCCCAGGGTATATCCTGAGACCCTGAATGGATGGGTCCATGACTCAGGAGCTGGGCTAACCCTAACAGTAACCACTAACCCTGACCCTGACACTGACTGTGAGCCTGCCCCAAACCCTAACCCAAGCCCTGACCCTGACTCTGACCATGACCCTCACTGTGATCCTTACCTGAAACCAAAACAAAAGCTAAGCCTGGCAAGGACCCTGAATTGGACCCTGAACCTTAACCTAACTCTGACATTACCGTAAATATGACTAATACCTAACCATGACCGAGACCCTGACCCTAATCTAACCCTGATGCTGATCTAACCCTGACCTAACACTAACCCTGAAACTGAATGTGAGCCTGAAACTAACTCTAACCCTAACTCTGAACTTTGCCTATGTCAGAACTTAACCTTAAAACTGACCCTGGCCTTGACCTTAACACTGACCCTAACCTGACTGTAAACCTACCACTGACCCAATCCGTGACCCTGAACAGATTAGTAACCCTAAAGCTAACCCTGATCCTGAACCTACTCATAAAACAGAACCTAAACATAAAGTTGACCTTACCATAACCATGAACCTAACCCTGACACTCACCCTAACCCTGACACTAAACCTGTCCGATACCTAACCATGTCCCTGACATGAACCTTGCCCTCAAACCAAACTTGAACCTGACCCTAAATCTGACCATAACCCTTAAACTGACCCTAAACCTAACCGTCACCCTAACACTGACCCTGACCCTGACTCTGACCATAACACTAACCCTTATCCTACTGTGAGCCTGTCCATAATCCTAACCATGAACGTAACCCTAAAAGAGATCCCTACCCTAAGGCATCCGCTAACCCTGACGCCAACAACGTCTAACCCTAACCCTGACCCTAAATATTTCGAAACCCTAACCCTAACACTAACCTAGTCTAATCCCAGCTCCGTTCCCTCAGCGGTGACAACAGCTGCACCCAGGCCTCCCAGGGGCTGAGGGGAGGCTGTATGGGGGTCATTGGATGGGCACTGCATTGAGTGGATTGTGAGCCCTGAGAAGCTTGGGGACCGGTGGCTCAGGGAGCTCTGGTGCAGCAGGAAGTTTGGTAAGGAGCCCCCAGGCAGTGGTGAACTCACTTCCCTGACAACAGAGCCCAACGGAATTGGAACCCACATATCCAGGCACCCCATTACAGAGAAAACCCCCCTGCCACGCTCATTTCTAGGCACATCCTAAAGGAAGCGACATGTTCTTCTGCTGTATTGAAGCCTAGAGGATGCAGGGAGAAGAGAGCTGGCCCTCCAGACACGTGCCCTACGTGGCAGGTCATATCAGGTTTCCCCAACGCCTCAGGCCCTTTGGCTAATAAAACCAAAAGGTCACACCAGGGGGCTCAGAGTCAGAGAGGTCCACACCTTATGAACTACCAGTGTAGCCCTAGGTCTCCTCCCCGTCTGTGTGTGTGTGTGTGTGTGTGTGTGTGTGTGCGCGCGCCTCTGGGTGTCTGTGTGTCTGTGTGTAAAGAGGACCTGGCCATGCCATCATGGGTGGAGATGCCCCAAGCAGGATCAGGCTGATGAGGGCTTAGATGTCTGGTGGGCAAGTCATGTTCACAACCCAGTTAAAGGGTGGTTAAGTGGGATCGGGTATAGGGTCTACACCCTTCTGCCAAGGGTTTATCCTGAGACCCTGAAGGGATGGGTCCATGACCCAGGAGCGGGGCTAACACTAACAGTAAGCACTAACCCTGACCCTGACACTGACTGTGAGCCTGCCCCAAACCCTCACCCAAGCCCTGACCATGACCATGACCCTGAAACTGACTGTGATCCTGACCTGAACCCTAAACCTAAACCTAAGCCTGACACTGACCCTGATGTGGACCCTGAACCTAAATCTAACTCTGACATTACCTTAACCATGACTCATACCTAACCATGACCCTGACCCTGACCCTAATCCTAACCGTGACGCTGACCTAACCCTGACCCAAACACTAACCCTTCCACTGACCGTGACTGTGAGCCTGATGCTAACCCTAAACCTAAAGATAACTCTAACCATGACCTTCTAAGGACCCTGAACCTAATCCTAACGATGACCCTGACCCTAACATTAACCCCTACCCTAAACCAAACCCTAACCCTGACCTTACGCTGTCTATCCCTAACCCTAACCATAACCCTACTTCTAACTCTCACCCAAACACCAATCCCAAAACCTACTGCCAAAATCTAACTGTGACACTGAACCGAACATTAACCCTAAACCAAAGCCTGACCCTAAACCTGACCGTGGCCCTGACCTTCACCTGAACCTGACCCTGACCCTAATCCTAACCATGACACTAACACTGACAACTACATAACCCTGTCCTTGACCCGAATGTGGACTTTAAACCAATACCTGAACCTGACCCTAAACCGGACACTGGCGCTAAACTTCACCCTGACCCTGACCCAGACCATGACCATAAACCTAACCCTGACCCTAACAGTGACCCCGACCGTGACCTGAACACTAAACCTGACCCTGATTGTGAGCCTTACCCTAACTCTAACCCTAAATGTAACCCAGACCGTGACACTAACACGGGCCGTACCCCGAATCCTATCGCTGAACCTAAACTTACACTAACCCCTAACCCTACCACGGACCCTGACCCTAACAAGTTCTAACCCTAACAGTCAACCTAACGCTAACCCTAACACTAACTCTAAACTTTAACAATAACCCTGACCCTATACCTGACTATGATCATGACCCTACCCCTGAACTTTGCCTATACCAGACCCAGACCCTAAACCTGACTCTGGCCCTGACCCTAAACCTAACCATGATTCTAACACTTACCACTACATAACCCTGTCCCTGACCCGAATGTGGACTTAAAACCAATACCTGATCTTGACCGTAATCCTGACACTGGCCCTAGATTTCACCCTGACCCTGACCCAGGTAAAGACCATAAACCTAACGCTGACCCTAACAGAGACGCTGACCCTCACCCTAACAATAACCCTGACACTGAATGGGAGCCTGACCCTAACTCTAACCCTAACTGTAACCCTGACCCTGACACTAACACGGGCCCTGACCCGAACCTAAGCTGAACCTAACCCTAAAACTAACCCCTAACATTATCCCTGACACTGACCCTAACCCGCTCTAACCTTAACCCTCAACCTACCTCTCACCCTAACCCTAACCCCACTTTAACAATAAACCTGACCCTCTCCCTGACCTTGATCATAACCCTAACTGTGAACTTTGCCTATGTCAGACCTTAACCTTAAACCTGACCCTGGCCTTGACCTTATCACTGACCCTAACCCTGACTGTAAACCTAACTCTGACCCACTCCGTGATTCTGAACAGAATCGTAACCCTAAAGTTAACCCTGATCCTGAACCTACGCATAAAACAGAACCTAAACATAAAGCTGACCTAACCCTAACCCTGACACTAAACCTGTCCCAAACCTAACCCTGACCGTGACATGAAACTTGCCCCAAAACCAAAACTTGAAACTGACCCTAAACCTGAACATGACCCTGAACCTGACCCTAAACCTAACTGTCAACCTAACACTGACCCTGACCCTGACTCTGAGCGTAACGCTAACCCATACCCTACTGTGAGCCTGACCCTAAACCTAACCATGAACTTAACCCTAACCCTGACTCCTACACTAAGCCTTATGCTAACCCTGACCCCAACGACGTCTAACTGTAACCCTGACCCTAAGTCTTTCTTAACCCTAACCCTAACACTAACCTGGTCTAAACCCAGCTCTGTTCCCTCAGCGGGGACAACAGCTGCACCCAGCCCTCCAGGGGTGGCGGGAGGCTGTATGGGGATCACTAGATGGGCACTGCATTGAGTGGAGTGTGAGCTTTGAGCAGCTTGGGGACCGGCGGCTCAGGGAGCTCTGGTGAAGCAGAAAGTTCGGTAAGGAACCCCCAGGCAGTGGTGACCTCACTTCCCTGAAGACAGAGCCCAACGGAATTGGAACCCACGTATCCAGGCAACCCATTACAGAGAAAACCGCCATGCCCAGCTTATTTCTAGGCACATCCTAAAGGAAGCGACATGTTCTTCTGCTGTCCTGAAGCCCACAGGATGCAGGGAAAAGAGAGCTCTCCGCCAGACACGTCCAATGCCTGGCAGTTCATATCAGGTTTCCTAAACGCCCCAGGCCCTTTGGCTAATAATATCAAAGGGGACACCAGGGTCTCAGAGTCTGAGAGTCCACACCTTCTGATCAACCGGTGTAGCCCTAGGTCTCCTCCCCATCTCTCTCTCTGTGAGTGTGTGTGTGTGTGTGCATGTGTGTGCCTCTAGGTGTCTGTGTGTCTGTGTGTAAAGAGGACCTGGCCATGCCATCGTGGGTGGAGATGCCCCAAGCGGGATCTGGCTGATGAGGGGTTAGATGTCTGGTGGGCAAGTCATGTTCACACCCCAGTTTAAGGGTGGTTAAGTGGGATCGGGTGTAGGGTCTACACCCTTCTGCCCAGGGATTATCCTGAGACCCTGAAGGGATGGGGCCATACTCAGGAGCGCGGCTAAAACTAAGAGTAACCAATAACACTGACCCTGACACTGATTGTGAGCCTGCCCCAAACACTAACCCAAGCCCTGACCATGACCATGACCCTGAACCTGACTGTGATCCTGACCTGAACCCTAAACCTAAACCTAAGCCTGACACTGACCCTGATGTGGACCCTGAACCTAAACCTAACTCTGACATTACATAACTATGACTCATACCTAACCATGACCCTGACCATGACCCTAATCCTAACCCTGACACTGACCTAACCCTGACCCTAACCCTATCCCTGACCGTGACTGTGAGACTGACGCTAATCCTAAACCTAAAGTAACTCTAACCATATCCCTCTACGGACCCTGAACCTAAACCGAACGCTGACCCTGACCCTAACACTAACCCCTACCCTAAACCAAACCCTAACCCTGACCTTACACTATCCCTAACCCTAACCATAACCCTACTACTAACTCTAACCCTAACCCGAATCCCAAACCTTACCGACAAAACCTAACTGTTACACTGAACCAAACATTGACCCTAAACCAAAGCCTGACCCTAAACCTGACCCTGGCCCTGACCTTCACCAGAACCTGACCCTGACCCTGACCCTAATCCTAACCATGACACTAACACTGACCTCCACATATCCCGGTCCCTGACCCGAATGTGGACTTTAAACCAATATCTGATCTTGACCGTAAAGCTGTCACTTGTCCTAGTCTTCACCCTGACCCTGACCCAGCCAAAGACAATAAACCTTACCCTGACCCTAACAGTGACGCTGACCCTGACCCTAACACTAACCCTGACACTGAATGGGAGCCTGACCCTAACTTTAACCCTAAACGTAACCCTGACCATGACACTAACACGGGCCCTGACCCGAAGCCTAACGCTGAACCTAACCCTAAAAGTAACCCCTAACATTATCCCTGACACTGACCCTAACCCGGTCTAACCCTAACCCTCAACCTATCTCTAACCCTAACCATAACCCCACTTTAACAATAAACCTGACCCTGTCCCTTACCCTGATCATAAACCTAACTCTGAACTTTGCCTATGTCAGACCTTAACCTTAAACCTGACCCTGGTCTTGACCTTAACACTGACCCTAACCCTGTCTGTAAACCTAACTCTGACCCAAACCGTGATTCTGAACAGAACCGTAACCCTAAATCTAACCCTGATCTTGAACCTACTCATAAAACAGAACCTAAACATAAAGCTGACCTAACCCTAACCCTGACACTAAACCTGTCCCAAACCTAACCCTGACCCTGACATGAACCTTGCCCCAAGACCAAAACTTGAACCTGACCCTAAATCTGACCATGACCCTGAACCTGACCCTAAACCTAACCCTCACCCTAACACTGACCCTGGCCCTGACTCTGAGCGTAACGCTAAAAGTGACCCTACTGTGAGCCTGACCCTAAACCTAACCATGAACCTAACCCTAACCCTGACCCCTACCCTAAGCCTTACGCTAACCCTGAACCCAACGACGTCTAACCCTAACCCTCTGCCTGTGTTCCGTTCACTTGTGATCTTTCTTTGTCAAATAAATAATAAATAAATTCTTAACAAAAAGAAAATGACTCTACTTTTAAATAATAGCTTAAAAGGGGCACCTGGGTGGCTCAGTGGGTTAAAAAGACTTGTAGACCAGTGGATTAGAGTGCCCAGATATGGACCATCAACTCTATGGTCAAAAAATCTTTGACAAAGCAGAGAAAATTACACAGTGGAAAAAAGACAGCCTCTTCAATCAATGGTGCTGGAAAAATTGGACAGCTATTTATGGAAGAATGACACTCAACCATTCTCATACCATACATAAAGATAAATTCGAAATGGACAAACGACCTCAACGTGAGGCAGGAATCTATCAAAATCCTATAGGAGAACATAGGCAGGAACCTCTTGGACACTGGCCACAGCAAATTCTTTCAATACATGTCCCCAAAGACAAAGGAAACAAAAGCAAAAATGAACTTTTGGGACTTCATCAAGATCAAAAGTTTCTGCACAGCAAAGGATACCGTCAACAAAATGAAGAGACAACCCACGGAATGGGAGAAGATTTTCACAAATGACATTACAGATAAAGGGCTGATATCCAAGATCTATAAAGAACTCCTCAAACTCAACACACACAAAACAGATAATCATGTCAAAAAATGGGCAGAAGACATGAACAGACACTTCTCCAAAGAAGACATACAAATGGCAAACAGATGCATGAGAAAATGTTCATCATCATTAGCCATCAGGGAGATTCAAATCAAAAGCACATTGGGATACCACCTTACACAGTTAGAATGGCCAAAATTAACAAGGAAATAAACAACAAGTGTTGGAGAGGATGTGGAGAATGGGGAACCCTCTTACACTATTGGTGAGAATGCCAGTTGGTGCAGCTACTTTGGGATACAGTGTGGAGACTCCTTAAGAAATTAAAATTGACCCTGCAATTGCACTACTGAGTATTTACCCCTAAGATACAGATGCAGTGAAAAGAAGGGACATCTGTACCCTAATGTTTATAGCAGCAATGGCCACAGTCATTAAACATTGGAAAGAACCAAGATGACCTTCAATGGATGAACGGATAAAGAAGATATGATCCATTATTACAATGGAGTATTATGCTTCCTTCTGAAAGGAAGGATACCCAACTTTTGTATCAACATGGACGGGACAGGAGGAGATAATCCTGAGTGGAATAATTCAAGCAGAGATTGTCAATTTCCATATGGTTTCACTTAATTGTGGAGCATAAAGAATAACACAGAAGACACTGGGTGATCAAGAGGAGAAGTGAGTGGGGGGAAATTGGAGGGGGAGACAAACCATGAGAGACTCTGAGAAACAAACTGAGAGTTTTGAGGGGAGGGGGCAGAGGGTTGGGTAAGCCTGTTAATGGGAGTTATGGAGGGCACATATTGCATGGAGCACTGGGTGTGGTGCATAAACAGTGAATTTTGGAACCCTGAAAAAAATAAAATAAAAATGACAACAACTCCTTTTCCCAACATGTGGTAGGAGTCCCCCAAATGATTGGAAGCAGCCTCCATTAGAGATCAATCCACTGCATGTTGAAGGTCCTCCCACTTCAAAAAGACCAGGAAATATCCAATCCCAAAACAAAGTAAGGGCCAGCTCCACCTCATGGAATACCACCTGCTCTCCCTTAGATAGTGTGCTGTTGCTTTAATAAACCTGCCTTCTGCTTTCTCTTGGGCATTGATCTCTAATTCTCACAGGCCAACAATAAAAATAATGATGGTTTACCATTACAATTCATAGAAAAGGAGGTACAGGGAAATTGAATGAAAGGGAATAACAAAGTAGGTTCATAAGTCAATCTTCCTTGTAAAAAAATTAACCTGAAAGTGCGTTTCTGCCACCTCTTTCCTGTTTGATATGATAAAGAATGACCACGATACATGAATTAGAGTTCGGGATTTTGAAAAGCATAATAGCTTTATACCAACACTTGAGCATTTATTTATTTATTTATTTATTTATTTATTGCTAACAAGATAGGTCGATTTGATGTGCAGTTCCTGACAACCAACCTCAGAAGAAATTCCATCTTCATGAGAAGTCAGAAAGAACCACAAACCAAACCTCAAAATAGATTCAAAGAGAAAATACTCTTAAAAAAATTTCCCTTCCTGGGGCACCCGAGTGGCTCAGTGTGTTTGGCTCACTGGGCCTTTGCGTTCGGCTCAGGTCATGATCCTAGGGTCCTGGGATTGAGCCCCATGTCTGGCTCTCTACTCAGCAGGGAGCCTGCTTCCACTTCTCTCTCTGCCTGCTCTCTGCCTACTTGTGATCTCTGTCTGTCAAATAAATAAATAAAATCTTTTAAAAAAATGTCCCTTGGGCACCTGGGTGGCAGAGTGAGTTAAAGCCTCTGCCTTCGGCTCAGGTCATGATTCCAGGGTCCTGGGATCGAGCCCCACATCAGGCTCACTCCTCAGCAGGGAGCCTGTTTCTTCCTCTCTCTCTGCCTGCCTCTCTTCCTACTTGTGATCTCTATCAAATTAATAAATAAAATCTTTAAAAATAAAATTTCCCTTCCTATCAGAAGCAGACCAAACCACTAACAAATTCCCCAGAAATCTTCATCTAAAAGGTTGTACTTTCTTCAGACACCCAGCAGGACCTTCTTCTCTGGGCCTGGTATTTCTTCAATGGCCTATTCCAGAGAATAAGACACTAAACTACTGAGCGCCAAGGCCTCAGAACCACAAAAGAGATGATGAGGGGCACAAAGTATGCCTCTGGTCACCAAGAGGGTATGTTAACTTTTGCGGCTTTTCTGCATTTTTCAAAGCTGAGTTTTTAGCTGGTGGCAGCTCCTTTAGGATAAATTGCTGATACCGTATAGTAAAAGCTATTATATGATCTTTTACAAACCATTTGCTATCTTTGCAATCTCATGTGCCAAGACAGACACGGATTATTTAAAACCCTGAAGAGAGTGCTATTGCATTTAAATTGCCTGTAACCTTCGTATAATAGATTTATGATTGATGATAGATTTAGTTAAAATATAACTGTTTTAAATATTTATTCTTAGTAAACGATTTCAAACTATGCTCATTTAAGTAAGTTGGTGCATAATCCCATTTCTATTAAAACATAGTGCAAGGACCAATGCCACGCTTCCGCAAGAACTCCAAGCTCTTTTTCTAGAATGGCCATATGCGTATGTATCAGGCATCCTCTTTTCACTCCATTGAGGAGCACCTACCATGGAGGTCATGTAATAACCAATAACCAAAAAACAAACAAAAAACCCAAACATCCAGGTCGAAGTGATTCGCGCGTGCCATCATGCAATGGCGGACCCTGCCTGGAGACTAGGAGACTGCTCAAAGAGATCGCTGGCAGGCATCTCAGCCCAGGCCTGTGCTGGGGAAGCTGGTTCCCGGCTTTGGGCACAATCAGGAAGCCAGCGAAGTGACCCGGAGTGCAGCTGGGTTTAGGGCTGATGATCTTTTCGCAGCCAGGCAGCACTCCGACACCCGCTCCGGGAGCCAGGCTAGGAGGCTGCCCAGCGCTGGCGCTGGCCACGCTCGCAGGCCCCCAGGGCTTCGCCGGCGCCCGTGCCCGGGCCCACGCCTCAGGGCTGAGGGGGAGGGGGGCGCGGGCGGCCCGGAGAAGGGGCTTTGCTAATTGCGGAAGCGGGAAGTGAGCTCGCGGAGGACTCGGCAGAGAGTCTGAGAGGAGGTGGAGGGGCTGGCAGAGGAGGGGCTCTCAGCGCCATGGTGCTGTGCTGCGGCCTAGTCAGGACTCAGGACCCCCTTCCTCGCCGCCCCTGCACTCCCGCGCTCCAGCCCAGCCCCTGAGGCTGCGCTGTCCCGCTCCCGTGGCCCGCTGCCCCGCCCCGCCCCATGGCTTCTCCGGAAGACCCTCTGCGAGCAGGTAAAGTGACACCGCGCCACGCCCTCATCTGGAGCAGAAAGCGCGGGCCGCGAGCTCGCGCGGGTGTCGGGACCAGCCTCCCGCGACCCCCGGGGCAGCAGGACCACCGCGGATGACACGCCGCACCCGGGACTCCACGGGGTCAGGCCGGGGACGGAGCCATGCGAGGTGCCACCCCCCCCCCCCCGCCATCGAGCGCAATAGCCCCCATCGTTTGGCACCCCCACGCACGTGTGCCGAGGACCCCCTTCCCTCATCCCGAGCCTTGGACCCGCCACTTTTGTTCTGGACTTGGGATCCCAGGTGGAAACTAGTCCCTCAGACCTCCCTGGCAGCAAGGAGAGCAGGGAGGGATTCTCGGGTTTTCCACCCTGGCTCTTCGTCTCTCCACATTCACATGCCTTCTGGCCTCCCTTTCCTCACCTCATTGTCACTTTTATTAAATGGTTTTGTTCTGCATGTTGACCCACAGAGCGATTTCATGAATGAATATACTGGAAACTAAGTCGGAGCCCACCTGTGAGAGCCCACCTGTGGAGGCCTTTCATTAGAATGGTCTCTGGTTCTAGCCTCAGTTCAGAATTCTGCGTGTACCTGAGGACCGAGTCCAGATTTTTCTTTCATCTCACTTGAATTTGAAATCCTAACGTCACTATGACCGGGGAAGCTGAGGTCCACAGCATCTTCATCTGAAATTCCACTAGAGCTCCCATTTACCTAGTACCCAGCCTGAGTCTGTTTTCCACTACTGTCAGGGTTCCAGAAGTTCATGCACTGCCCACCACTGACAGTAGGGGCATCTCTCTGTCCAGATTTTCCCTTTACATAAGGAGGTCAGTTACAGGAGATTAGGGCCCTCTCCAACGACCTCACTGTAATGTGATTGCATGTGTAAGGACTCTAGTTCCAAATAAGGTCACGTTCTGTGGTACCAGAGATAAGGACAGCAGCAAGGTTTCTGGGGGTAATGCAAGGTCAGCTCTTAACAGTCCACTCACTGGCTCCCCAAATTCGTGTCCTTCCCGTGTGCAAAATACCTTCACCCAATGCCCTCCAAAGCACTAATCATCCCAGAATCAACTCAAAATCTGAAATCTCATCTGTCCGCCTCCACTGAAAGACCTAGATCTCACCCAGACCATGGGACCTGAGGACTGCATCCAGAAGCCACAGTCTCCTTGTAAAGCTTCCCATCAGGTCCTGACATCACCCTCATTCGTCCCAGCAGCCGAGGGCCTAAGTTCCCAGACAGATTCTCAGAGGAAATTTGAAGACCACCTCAGAGGACGTTCTTTGGGAGTGAATGAAGAGGGAAGGGAGTCAGAGACTCCTGCCATTCCCAGGGCACCCAGAACCCAGAGAGTGAGGCCTTGGGTGCTTTCTAGTGACATATTCAAGGCAATTCTTTGACTTTGGGACTTCAGAGTTAACTTAGATTTCATTTGTGATTATTATTTTTGTGTGGGGTACATAGCTTTTCTTTTGACCTATGGCTGTTTTCACTCCCGGTTCTGAAGAAGCCCCTAAATCCTAACCCTGTTGAGGACTCTGAAAGCTCTCAGAGCAGCAGTACTGGGGGACAGTGTGGACACATGGTTTGGTTTCTCCTCTGGCCTGATTCTGCGGCAGCCCCGCTCTGTCCTCCTCAGACTTCAGAGCAATAGCTGAATAAGTGGAGAAAGGACCAGGGGGTCAGGAAGGTGGCCACCGAAGAGTGACTTCTCTGGAGGGTGGGTGAGTTAGCGAGTGAGCATGTTAGTCCAGCTCTGCCTGCAGTCTGGATGGAGCTGAACAGGGGCCAAGAAAGGGGAGGAGGAGCAAAGAGCAGGGAGAAAGGGACCAAAGATGAGATTCAGAGGAAGGGAAGTAATTGGGAGGAGAGAAGAAACTCTAGAAGACAGGCATGTAAGAAAAGAAAAGGGATGAAGTGGGCATCGGGAAAGGGAACCACCAGGGAAGGACAGAGGGGAAGGAAGGAAGGAGGGAGGGAGGAAAGGGGAAAGGAAGAAGGAAGGAGTCAGCACTCCAGGGCTCCCCCTGCATCTGAAGAAGAGATGCCTGGTCCCTCTTGTCAAACAGGGTGCTCACTCTTTGGTCCCAGTTTCTGCTCCCAGTGCTACTGGGTTTTGCAGCACTTTAATGACATATAGAAAATTATAGGGAAATGACACCTTCTGTTCCATTATGAGTACAGCTTTTAAATGGTCTCATGAGACATGGATTCTAGCCATTGGCTGCGCAAGGCATGAGGCCTGTTAGTGATTCTATTTTTTACTCTGCAGAATGGGTCTTTCTACATTCCAGGTCATTTCTACCCCAATAAATAATGCGGCAGTTCTCTCAGTGAGTTGTACTTTTGGTTTAAACAGCCAACTGTCTGTTAAAAAGGACTTTTGTTTAACATCCTTTAAAAAAAAAGTCCTTTAAAAAAATCTTTTTTTAAATTTTTTATTTTTTAATCCCATATGTTTACTCTCATCCTGGAACTTTGTCATTTTGACCTTGTCTTTTGATTAAAATAATCTTCATCATCAGCACCTACTGCTCTCCTCTCCTGGTGGTCTCTCCGGAAGGGGTCTTCTCTAGCTCTTATTGCAGGAGAAGGGCACTTCCCCTCTACCCCTGTTGCCGGACCAACCTTACCTATCCTGCAGGCTCAGGTCGGCCTGGCCTTTTATCTGTTGTTCTCTTCTGAGTGGTTAGTTTTTCATAGATACCGTGCTTTGCTTTTGTCAGGATTTACCCTTGAATTTCAAAACACTTTTCTTGTGCCACTGAAGCCTTGGAAACAGTCCTGATAAGAGAACCAGGAACTCGAACAGATCATGTTTATCCTGAATGTTCTGTCGAAAATGAAAAATACATTTCTGAGGAGCCTCAATACCTCTGAGAACGGAAGTTTCACCAACTCTGTCATGTAGGGGCATCAATTCCGATTCTGTGTCAGTTTTCCTCCTTTCCCAGCTAATAATTCTCTACCTCAGAAAGCCCACTTTCAACCGTTTCCTCTCTCAAAGGCAGTTGCTCTTAGAGTCTGCACATGGCACTTGGGGCCTGCTGGTCGTTGGCTACTGCCCTCTGTACCTTGGGTCTAGCAGCTGTGGGGCATCAAGATGACAATGTCTCTTGTTCTAAGACTTAATATAGTTTGGGGCACTTGGTAAGCAATATTCACTTTTTAAGTTGATCCAAGTGTTCGACCTTTTTAAATTATTCTAGTTCCACTATATACTTGTTCTAAGTTTTGTGCCCCCCCCATTTTAATATGTCTTAAGGTGGCATTCACCTTGCACTTGAGGATATATCTTAGTTTAACTGAGAGCATTTCTCTTTCTTAGTCGAACATAAACTATAGTGCATCTTACCCTTGATGAAAGCTAGGATGCAAGTAAATACTCTATTATGGTTATGATTCTGATATTTGAAATCCTCTTGTAGTTCCCTGTGCCCCTACAGTGTAGTACCTCACCTCCTCGGCATAGTATACAAACCATCTCAGCCCCAGTGTTAACCCCGGGGCTCAGCCTCCATCCCCAGGTGATGCTGTAAGATCAGCTATCCGTTGTCATGAACTTGCTGTAGCTTCCCGAATGCACTGTGCTGCCTCCTGGCACTTTGAAACTTGACACTCTCATCCTCATTCTTTGCTTTGCCCTTGTCTATCACCTCCTCTGATAATCAGTTCCTAAGTGGCTTTTCCCAGCTCCAACCTACCCTTGGCAGTCTTTTATCTCCCTGTGGTAAAGCTTGTCTCACTGCACCATGGACATGCCTGTTGTCCCCCTGAGAAGAGAAAAGGGACAGTGAGGGCCCCCCAGCATTTGTAGCTCTAGTGCAGAGCCCCATGCCTGGCTTGCAGGAAATTCCAGATCATGAAGACAAACCGAGATCATCCTCTGACTAAAACCAGCTCTTCTTTGACTACCGCAGAATCTGGATCAATAAAGAGCCGCCAGTTATTATTGCTGCTTTTCTAGGGATTTTTTCCCCATATATTTCTTTATTCTTTTTATAGCACTTTAAATCAGGTTTCAACCACTTCCTAGTCTGATCAGGTGAAATCATTTTCCTTCCCATACCCTCGATGTATTTCACACCTAGTAATTCTTTTTTTAAAAATCTTATTTACCCATTTGACATATCACAAGTAGGTAGAGAGAAAGACAGAGGGGGGGGGGATGCAGGCTCCCCGCTGAGCAGAGAGCCCGATGTCGCGCTCCATCCCAGGACCCTGAAATCATGACCTGAGCCAAAGGCAGAGGCCTAAAGCACTGAGCCACCCAGGAGCCCCATATCTGGTAATTTATAATCAACGTGGATTTGCTGCATCAAATAGTTCCTTCTTCTTCAAATATAAATATGTAAATATATTGATCAAGTCATGCGCATGTCTTAGGAGAATGTCATATATTTAGTAGCAAAGTTGAAATCTTGGCCATTGGATTTGATTTTTGTGTTGGATTGATTTGGTTCGGTTTTTGTAATTTTAAAAATCCCTCCAGGCCTTGGCTCTGTCTGACCTGATTGCTTTCAGCTGTTTCTGCAACAAGTTGTCCCAGCAGCGAAAACTCTCATTGTTTACAGTGGCGCCCCCTTCTGAACACTTTGTTAATAAAAAGCCTTTTTTTTTTTTTTTTTTTTTTTGGCTATGGTAAATGTGGAACAACAATGAGGTATTTCAAAGAGGTGAACCACAGATAAATTTCTCTAAGGGTTGGGTAAGGGTACTCAAAAAGGAACTTGACAAGGCTTTTAAAGATATCGACAGTCAGTATAACATAACGTGAATGATTGTTACCGTGCTCTTAACTGGGCAAACACTTGTTGGCTTCCAAGATAGACTAACATAGTTGAGATGGTTCTAGCGGCCTTCTATCACAGGGTCTCATGAGGCAAGGATTCTAGCCACTGGCTGTGCAAGGCATGAGGCCTGTTAGTGATTCTATTTTTTCCTCTGCAGAATGGGTCTTACTACATTCCAGGACTCTTCTACCCCAATAAATAATGCAGCGATTCTCTCAGTGAGTTGTACTTTTGGTTTAAACATCCAACTGTCTCTTAAAAAGGACTTTTGTTTAAAGTCCTTTAAAAAAAAGTCCTTTCAAAAAAATCTTTTTTTTTTTATTTTTTTTTACTTTTTAATGCCATATGTTTACTCTGATCCTGGAACTTTGTCATTTTGACCTTCTCTGCTGATTAAAATATTCTTCATCATCAGCACCTACTGCTCTCCTCTCCTGGTGGTCTCTCCGGAAGGGGTCTTCTCTAGCTCTTCTAGCAGGAGATGGGCACTTCCCCTCTACCCCTGATGCCAGACCAACCTTACCTATCCTGCAGGGTCAGGTCGGCCTGGCCTTTTATCTGTTGTTCTCTTCTGAGTGGTTAGTTTTTCATAGATACTGTGCTTTGCTTTTGTCAGGATTGACCCTGGACTATCAAAACCCTTTTCTTGTGCCAGCGAAGCCTAAGAAACAGTCCTGATAAGAGAACCAGAAACTCGAACAGATCATATTTATCCTGAATGTTCTGTCCAAAATGAAAAATACATTTCTGAGTAGCCTCAAGATCTCTGAGAAGGGAAGTTTCACCAACTCTGTCATGGAGAGGCATCAATTCCGATTCTGTGTCAATTTTCCTCCTTTCCTAGCTAGTAATTCTCTACCTCAGAAAGCCCACTCTCAACCGTTTCCTCTCTCAAAGGCAGTTGCTCTTAGAGTCTGCACATGGCACTTGGGGCCTGCTGGTCGTTGGCTACTGCCCTCTGTACCTTGGGTCTAACAGCTGCAGGGCATCAAGATGAGAATGTCTCTTGTTCTAAGACTTAATATAGATTGGGGCACATGGTAAGCAATAATCACTTATTTTGTTGATCCAAGCGTTCGACCTTTCTTAATTATTCTAGTACCACTGTTTACTTGTTCTAAGATTTGTCCTCCCCCCCAATTTTAATATCTCTTAAGGTGGCACTCACGTTGCACTTGATGACATATCTTAGTTTAACTGACAGCATTTCTCTTTCTTAGTCGAACATAAACTATAGTGCATCTTACCCTTGATGAAAGCTAGGATGCAAGTAAATACTCTATTATAGTTACGATTCTGATATTTGAAATCCTCCGGTAGCTCCCTGTGTCCCCACAGTGTAGTACCTCACCTGCTCGGCATAGTGTACCAACCATCTCACCCCCAGTGTTAACCCCGGGGCTCAGCCTCCATCCCCAGGTGATGCTGTGAGATCAGCTGTCAGCTGTCATGAACTTGCTGTAGTTTCCCGAATGCACTGTGCTGCCTCCTGGCACTTTGAAACTTGACACACTCATCCTCATTCTTTACTTTGCCCTTGTCCATCACCTCCCCTGAAAATCAGTTCCTAAGTGGCTTTTCCCTGCTCCAACCTACCCTTGGCAGTCTTTTATCTCCCTGTGGTAAAGCCTGTCTCACTGCACCATGGACATGCCCGTTGTCCCCCTGAGAAGAGAAAAGGGACAGTGAGGGCCCCCGGCATTTGTAGCTCTAGTGCAGAGCCCCATGCCTGGCTTGCAGGAAATGCCAGATCATGAAGACAAACGGAGATCATCCTCTGGCTAAAATCAGCTCTTCTTTGTCTACCGCAGGATCTGGATCAATAAAGAGCAGTCAGTTATTATTGCTGTTTTCTAGGGATTTTTTCCCCATATATTTCCCAGGTCTTTACTCTTTTTATAGCACTTTAATTCAGGCTTCAACCACTTCCTAGTCTGATCAGGTGAAATCATTTTCCTTCCCATACCCTCGATGTATTTCACACCTAGTAATTCTTTTTTTAAAAATCTTATTTACCTATTTGACAGATCACTTGTAGGTAGAGAGAAAGACAGAGGGGGGGGGGATGCAGGCTCCCCGCTGAGCAGAGAGCCCGATGTGGTGCTCCATCCCAGGACCCTGAAATCATGACCTGAGCAGAAGGCAGAGGCCTAAAGCACTGAGCTACCCAGGAGCCCCATATCTGGTAATTTATAATCAACGTTGATTTGCTGCATCAAATAGTTCCTTCTTCTTCAAATATAAATATATAAATATATTGGTCAAGTCACGCGCATGTCTTAGGAGAATGTCATACCTTTAGTAGTAAACTTGAAATCTTGCCCATTTCTTTTTTTTTTAAAGATTTTATTTATTTATTTGACAGAGAGAAATAACAAGTAGATGGAGAGGAAGGCAGAGAGAGAGAGAGGGAAGTAGGCTCCCTGCTGAGCATAGAGCCCGAGGCGTGACTCGATCCCAGGACCCTGAGATCATGATCTGAGCCGAAGGCAGCGGCTTAACCCACTGAGCCACCCAGGCGCCCTTGGCCATTGGTTTTGATTTTTGTTTTGGTTTGATTTGGTTCGGTTTTTGTAATTTTAAAAATCCCTCCAGGCCTTGGCTCTGTCTGACCTGATTGCTTTCAGCTGTTTCTGCAACAAGTAGTCCCAGCAGCGAAAACTCCCATTGTTTACAGTGGCGCCCCCTTCTGAACACTTTGTTAATAAAAAGCTTTTTCTTTTTCTTTTTCTTTTTTTTGGCTATGGTAAATGTGGAACAACAGTGAGGTATTTCAAAGAGGTGAACCACAGATAAATTTCTCTAAGGGTGGGGTGAGGTTTACTCAAAAAGGAACTTGACAAGGCTTTTAAAGATATCGACAATCATTATAACATAACGTGACTGATTGTTACCGTGCTCTTAACTGGGCAAACACTTGTTGGCTTCCAAGATAGACTAACATAGTTGAGATGGTTCTAGCGGCCTGCTAGCACAGGGTCTCATGAGGCAGGGATTCTAGGCAGTTCCTTCTTCTTTCACTTTGGGCATTGATCTCTAATTCTCACGTGCCATCAATAAAAATAATGATGGTTTACGGTTACAATTCATAGAAAAGGAGGTACAGGGAAATTGAATGAAAGGATATAACAAAGTAGGTTCATAAGTCAATCTTCTTTGTAAAAATATTAACCTGAAAGTGCGTTTCTGCCACCTCTCTCCTGTTTGATCTGATAAAGAGTGGCCACGATACATGAATTATAGTTCGGGGTTTTGAAAAGCATAATAGCTTTATACCAACACTTGAGCTTTTATTTATTTATTTATTTATTTATTTATTGCTAACAAGATAGCTCGATTTGATATGCGGTTCCTGACAACCAACCTCAGAAGTAATTCCATCTTCAATGGACGTCAGAAAGAACCACAAACCAAACCTCAAAATAGATTAAAAGAGAAAATACTCTTAAAAAAATTTCCCTTCCTGAGGCACCCGAGTGGCTCAGTGAGTTTTGCTCACTGGGCCTTTGCGTTCGGCTCAGGTCATGATCCTAGGGTCCTGGGATTGAGCTCCAGTCTAGCTCTCTGCTCAGCAGGGAGCCTGCTTCCACTTCTCTCTCTGCCTGCTCTCTGCCTACTTGTGATCTCTGTCTGTCAAATAAATAAATAAAATCTTTAAAAAAAATTTCCCTTGGGCACCTGGCTAGCAGAGTGAGTTAAA
Source organism: Mustela lutreola (assembly GCF_030435805.1). NCBI lineage: Eukaryota > Metazoa > Chordata > Mammalia > Carnivora > Mustelidae > Mustela > Mustela lutreola. Next base: position 115,661,309 of record NC_081299.1, on the reverse strand, counting down.
TCCTCTGCCTTCGGCTGATGTCATGATTCCAGGGTCCTGGGATCGAGCCCCACATCAGGCTCACTCCTCAGCAGGGAGCCTGTTTCTTCCTCTCTCTCTGCCTGCCTCTCTTCCTACTTGTGATCTCTATCAAATAAATAAATAAAATCTTTAAAGATAAAATTTCCCTTCCTATCAGAAGCAGACCAAACCACTAACAAATTCCCCAGAAATCTTCATCTAAAAGGTGTACTTTCTTCAGACACCCAGCAGGACCTTCTTCTCTGGGCCTGGTATTTCTTCAATGGCCTATTCCAGAGAATAAGACACTAAACTACTGAGCGCCAAGGGCCTCAGAACCACAAAAGAGATGATGAGGGGCACAAAGCATGCCTCTGGTCACCAAGAGTGTATGTAAACGTTTGCTGCTTTTCTGTATTTTTCAAAGCTGAGTTTTTAGCTGGAGGCCGCTCCTTTAGGATAAATTGCTGATACCGTATAGTAAAAGCCATTATATGATCTTTTACAAACCATTTCCTATCTTTGCATTCTCATGTACCAAGACAGACACGGATTATTTAAAACCCTGAAGAGAGTGCTATTGCATTTAAATTGCCTGTAACCTTAGTGTAATAGATTTATGATTGATGATAGATTTAGTTAAAATATAACTGTTTTAAATATTTATTCTCAGTAAACTATTTCAAACTATGCTCATTTAGGTAAGTTGGTGCATAATCCCTTTTCTATTAAACCATAGTGCAAGGACCAATGCCGCACTTCCGAGAGAACCCCAAGCTCTTTTTCTAGAATGGCCATATGCGTATGTATCAGGCGTCCTCTTTTTACTCTCTTTGTGGAGCACCTACCATGGAGGTCATGTAATAACCAGTAACCAAAAAACAAACAAAAAACCCACACATCCAGGTCGAAGTGATTTGCGGGTGCCATCATGCAATGGCGGACCCTGCCTGGAGTCTAGGAGAATGCTCAAACAGATCGCGGGCAGGCATCTCAGCCCAGGCCTGTGCTGGGGAAGCTGGTTCCCAGCTTTGGGCACAATCAGGAAGGCAGCGAAGTGACCCAAGAGTGCAGCCAGGGTTTAGGGCTGATGATCTTTTTGCAGCCAGGCAGCCCGCGGACACCCGCTTGGGGAGCCAGGCTAGGAGGCCGCTCAGCGCCTGCGCTGGCCATGCTCGCAGGCCCCGGGGCTTGCCGGCGCCCGTGCCCTGGGCCCGCGCCTCAGGACGGAGGGGGAGGGGCAGGGGGCTGGGGCGGCCCAGAGAAGGGGCTTTGCTAATTGCAAAATCTGGAAGTGAGCTCGCGGAGGACCTGGCGGAGAGTCTGAGAGGAGGTGGAGGGGCTTGCAGAGGAGGGGCGCGCAGCACCGCGGTTCTCTGTTGCAGCCCAGTCAGAACTGCAGGACCCCCGCACTCCCGCCCAGCCCCTGTGGCCTCGCTGTCCCGCTCCCGCGGCCCGCTGACCCCCCCCCCGCCCCATGGCTTCTCCGGAGGACCCTCTACAAGCAGGTAAAGTGACACCGCGCCGTGCCCTAACCTGGAGGAGAAAGCACGGGCCGCTAGCTCGCGTGTGTGTCGGGACCCAGCCTCTCGCGACCCCTGGGGCAGCGGGACCACCCCGGATGACACGCCGCACCCGGGACCCCACGGGGTCGGGCCGGGGACAGAGCCTGGCGAGGTGCCCCCCCGCAACGAGCGCAATAGCACCCATCGTTTGGCACCCCCACGCGCGGGTACCGAGGACCCCCTTCCCTCATCCCGAGCCTTGGACCCGCCACTTTTGTTCTGGACTTGGGATCCCAGGTGGAAACTAGTCCATCAGACCTCCCTGGCAGCAAGGCGCGCAGGGAGGGATTCTCGGTTTTTCCGCCCCGCCCTGGCTCTTGCTCTCTCCACATTCACATGCCTTCTGGCCTCCCTTTCCTCACCTCATTGTCACTTTTATTAAATGGTTTTGTTCTGCATGTTGACCCGCAGAGCGATTTCATGAATGAATATACAGGAAACTGAGTCGGAGCCCACCTGTGAGAGCCCACCTGTGGAGGCCTTTCATTAGAATGGTCTCTGGTTCTAGCCTTAGTTCAGAATACTGCGTGTACCTGAGGACCGAGTCCAGATGTTTCGTTCATCTCTGACTTGAATTTGAAATCCTAACGTCACTATGACCTGGGAAGCTGAGGTCCACAGCATCTTCATCTGAAATTCCACTAGAGCTCCCATTTACCTAGTGCCCAGCCTGAGTCTGTTTTCCACTAATGTCAGGGTTCTAGAAATTCATTCACTGCCCACCACTGACAGTAGGGGCATCTCTCTGTCCAGATTTTCCCTTTACATAAGGAGATCAGTTACAGGAGATTAGGGCCCACTCTAACGACCTCACTGTAATGTGATTGCATCTGTAAGGACTCTAGTTCCAAATAAGGTCACGTTCTGTGGTACCAGAGGTAAGGACAGCAGCAAGGTTTCTGGGGGAAATGCAGGTCAGCTCTTAACAGTCCACTCTCTGGCTCCCCAAATTCGTGTCCTTCCCGTGTGCAAAATACCTTCACCCAATGCCCTCCAAAGCACTAATCATCCCAGAATCAACTCAAAATCTGAAATCTCATCTGTCCGCCTCCACTGAAAGACCCTGATCTCACCCAGACCATGGGACCTGAGGACTGCATCCAGAAGCCACAGTCTCCTGGTAAAGCTTCCCATCAGGTCCTGACATCACCCTCATTCGTCCCAGCAGCCGAGGGCCTACAGTTCCCAGAGACAGTTTCTCAGAGGAAGTTTGAAGACCACCTCAGAGGACGTTCTTTGGGAGTGGATGAAGAGGGAAGGGGGTCAAAGCCTCCTGCCATTCCCAGGGCACGCAGAACCCAGATAGTGAGGCCTTGGGTGCTTTCTAGTGACATATTCAAGGCAATTCTTTGACTTTGGGACTTCAGAGCTAACTTAGTTTTCATTTGTGTTTATTATTTTGTGTGGGGGCCATAGCTTTTCTTTTGACCTATGGCTGCTTTCACTCCCGGTTTTGAAGAAGCCCCTAAATCCTAACCCTGTTGAGGACTCCGAAAGCTCTCAGAGCAGCAGTACTGGGGGACAGTGTGGACACATGGTTTGGTTTCTCCTCTGGCCTGATTCTGCGGCAGCCCCGCTCTGTCCTCCTCAGACTTCAGAGCAATAGCTGAATAAGTGGAGAAAGGACCAGGGGGTCAGGAAGGTGGCCACCGAAGAGTGACTTCTCTGGAGGGTGGCTGAGATAGTGAGTGAGAGTGTTAGTCTAGCTCTGCCTGCAGTCTGGATGGAGCTGAACAGGGGCCAGGGAAGGGGAGGAGGAGCAGAGAGCGGGGACAAAGGGACCAAAGAGGAGATTCAGACGAAGGGAAGTAATTGGGAGGAGAGAAGAAACTCTAGAAGACAGGCATGTAAGAAAGGAAAAGGGATGAAGTGGGCATCAGGAAAGGGCACCACCAGGGAAGGAGAGAGGGGAAGGGAAGAGGGAGGGAGGGAGGAAAGGGGAAAGGGAGAAGGGAGGAGTCAGCACGCCAGGGCTCCCCCTGCATCTGAAGAAGAGGTGGCTGGTCCAGCTTGTCAAACAGGGTGCTCACTCTTTGGTCCCAGTTTCTGCTCCCAGTGCTACTGGGTTTGCAAGGAAGGCAGGCTGTCCCCTGGGACCCACTGGAGCCCACTGGAGCCCACAGGAGGGTGGGAGAGGTAAGATGCTACCTGATCCTGTCCTGAGCTGTTCCCAGCTGCTAGCCTCACCACATGGTGCAAGACGGACCCCAGAACAAAGGAAGGACACAGGCCCGCGTGTCTTCCGGTGGCCCTGGGCACTTAGCTCATCGCAGTGAACCACACCGCCTCCTCAACCCAGGTTTTCAAAGCCTGCTTCTTCGTTCCTGGCTTTCATGTCTGTACAAACATGAGCCAGATCTAACTCATCTCCGACAGACAATTCTGACTCACCCCGTGTCAGATTTTTATTAGTGGCTGTGATAGAGTAAGATAGCAATGCTCCAACAAACGGACTATTTCCTCCCACGTGACCTCAACAGTCTTATACATTTTCTTAGCGAAAAAATCTTGTCTCCTTCCATTAAGCTCATAACGTGGTCTAATAGTGTACATGTGCCTTCGTTAGATGCGAAGCGATACAGAGGTCCTTTTTTTTTTTTAATTTTACAAGGTAAATTCAGTGAACACATCTAACTTGACGAATATGTCTCTAAAATGTCATTCCAGGCAAAGCTTTTTCTGCCTACAGTTTGGAGCCTACGTGGTGACATTTTTAAAATGCTTTCAGTCCCTCAGTGAGGCTCTTAGAAGCTAGCCAGGGCTTACTACGTGCCAGGCACTGTGTCAGGTGTTGGAGCTAAACGGACGGAGAGCTTGAAGGCAGGCTGGGGAGGGACATCCGTGACACAACCACAGCTAGAAATGGAGGCCAGTGCTAAAAAAGAGAGAGCAGGCTGCATGGAGAGTGTGTACCATGGGGCTTGTGAGCTCACGAATAAGTGGGAGTAACTGGAGTGGGGAGACGGGGGAGAGGAAGAGGGTCTTCCCATCAATGGGAATCACCTGTGCTTGGAGGCATGCACCATGAGGGGTCTCCACAGGAAGAGGGAGGCAGCGTGGTTGAAGGGCAGAAAGACAGGGCAGAACAGGCATCAGTCAGTTGGAAGGGTAGGAAGAGGTGGATGGGAGGATTATGGATGCCTTTGGAGGACTGAGAATTTGTTAGAAGATCAGTGCAGATTTCTATGGAGACAAAGGCCAGGAACTGATAGGTCTTTGAAAGGTCACTCTGGCTGCCTTTTGGCAAAGGGTTTGGTAAAAGGCACGTGCAGGTGTGAACACACCAGGTGGGAGGTGAGTGCAGGAAATCAGGTGAGGGAGCATGGGAACTTGGTCCGGGGGTATATAAGGGAAAATAGCCTTTAATGAGTTCCACAAATTGGCACCAGCTGTAGCTTCATTACAGCGCTGGAAGGGGTAGGTGGGTGTGTCCTGGAGGTTACAGAAATTACATGAGAAAGGGAAGTCTTTTTAGATCTTTTTTCCAACTAGAGGAACTCTCACCTTATTGATAGAATTCCAGAGTGGGAACGGATGGACATGAGGACATCTTTGAAATGTCTGAATATGTTCTTTGACATCTTTTAAAATGACGAGGAGACCTTGACCTTAGAAGGCCTCTGCCCTCTTTGTAGCCAAGAAGATTTCACCTACAGATTTGGGTTCTCCCTTTTAAAGTCAAGAAGACAGTCCTTCCAAAGGACACCTCCTATCATTTTACGCTCTCATAATACCACACTTGCTGGGATCTCCAAGACGCTCTTTTCCAGGTTGTGAGTATCCACTTTGGCCGGGCTGGTCTCGCCAAGAACACCACCACAGGAAATCTAGAGCCTGTAGTGCTATTAATAACATCATCTAAGACTGTCTTTGCTGCCCTCATGGCCTCTTCCCACCATGACTCACTGAAGCTTTTTACATGTTGTATCCATTAAGCTATAGTTCCCAAAGCTCATCTTCTCTAGTGCCATTAATTTTTAGGGGACCAGGCAAACCTTAAACTTGTCCCCCTTAATTGGATCCCTGTGCCCCCACAATCTCTTTGAATGACTTTCACCATGATCCTTGAATGAGCTCTGAGACCACTGCTGGTACCTAACACTTCTTGGCACCTTGTCTGTTAGTTCTTGGAAGAGGAGGTGGCTATGGAGGTGAGTGGGGATGGGAGTGGGAGGATTTCTCCCTTCACTTCCTTTTTTGTTTTTTCAAATAATGGGTTTTGAAGGGGAGGGAAAGGTTAACCAGACAATTTATTTTCCATCTCCCATTGATAAGATGTTTACCACTCCCCATTGGAAGAATTTAGATCTTTCTTTAGAATCTCCAGGAAAATCTCCCAAACCCAGCCCACCACCATGTGGATTCAGCCATCTTCTGATTTACCTCCCGATTGTCTCCTCCTAACTGCTCAAGCCACAGGTTAAGGGCGAAATGTTCAATGCCCAAGCAATTAAGTGGGGAACACGTTTATCTAAGCAATTGCATGCAGCTCTGTATCTGCATACAGGGGGTCTCTCCCAAGCCTTTCCAACCTCAGCAAAACAAGAAAAATCCCCAGCGATCTGGGGGTATATATCATTCATTCATTCCTGTGTTCAACACTCATGGCGGATCCCCACCGAGACAGTGGGAGAGCAAGGACGGGAGCAATCCTGGAAGCTGAAGTCTGAGGAGGATTTCAAATTCAAGTCAGAGATGAAAGAAACATCTGGACTCGGTCCTCAGGTACACGCAGTATTTTGAACTCAGGCTAGAACCAGAGACCATTCTAATGAAAGGCCTCCACAGGTGGGCTCTCACAGGTGGGCTCTGACTCAGTTTCCTGTATATTCATTCATTAAATCGCTCTGCGGGTCAACATGCAGAACAAAACCATTTAATAAAAGTGACAATGAGGAGAGGAAAGGACACAAGAATGCATGTGAATGTGGAGAGAGGAAGAGCCAGGGTGGAAAAACCGAGAATCCCTCCCTGCGCTCCTTGCTGCCAGGGAGGTCTGAGGGACTAGTTTCCACCTAGGATCCCAAGTCCAGAACAAAAGCGGTGGGGCCATGGCGGGAGACGAGGGAAGGGGGACTTTGGCACGCAGGCATGGGGGTGCCGAACAATGGGGGCTAGCTCGCCCACTGGCGGGGGGAACCTCGGGCGGCGCCATCCCTGGCCCGACCCCGTGCGGAACCGGGTGCCGGGTGGCATCCGGGGTGGTCCCGGTGCCCCGGGGGTCGGGGGAGGCTGGGTCCCCACACCCCCGCGAGCTCGCAGCCTGCGCTTTCTGCTCCAGGTGAGGGCGCAGCGCGGTTTCAATTTACCTGTCCGCAGAGGGTAGTCTGGAGAAGCCTTGGGGCTGGGAGGGGCAGCGCGGACTCCAGGGCTGGGCTGGAGCGGAGGAGCGCATGGGCGGCGAGTCCTATGGGTCCTCCAGTCCCGACTGGGCCGCAGCACAGCACCGGGGCGCTGCATGCCCCTCCTCCGCCAGACCCTCCACCTCCTCCCAGACTCTCCGCCATCTCCTCTGCGAGCTCACTTCCCGCTTTGGCAATTAGCAAAGCCTCTTCTCCGGGCTGCCCCCGCCCCCGCCCCCGCCCCCCTCCTTCCTGAGGCGGAGGCCGGGGCCTGGACACGGGGTGAAGCCCTGGGGGCCTGCGAGCGTGGCCAGCGCCGGCGCTCAGCGGCCTCCTAGCCTGGCGCCCCGAGCGGGTGTCCGGGTGCAGCCTGGCTGGAAAAGATCATCAGCCCTAAACCCGGCTGCACTCTCGGGTCACTTCGCTGGCTTCTGATTGCGCCAGAAGCCCGAAACCAACTTCCCCAGCACAGTCCTGGGCTGAGATGCCTGCCTGCTATTTGAGAAGTACCCTGGTCTCCAGGCAGGGTCTGCCTTTGCATGATGGCACGCGCGAATCACTTCGACCTGGATGTTTGGGTTTTTTGTTTGTTTTTTGGTCATTGGTTATTACATGACCTCCATGGTAGGTGCTCCACAAAGGGAGTGAAAAGAGGACACCTGATACATACGCATATGGCCATTCCAGAAAAAGAGCTTGCGGTTCTCGCGGAAGCGCGGCATTGGTCCTTGCACTATGGTTTAATAGAAAAGGGATTATGCACCAACTTACTTAAATGAGCATAGTTTGAAATCATTTACTGAGAATAAATATTTAAAACAGTTATATTTTAACTAAATCTATCATCAATCATAAATCTATTGCACGAAGGTTACAGGCAATTTAAATGCAATAGCACTCTCTTCAGGGTTTTAAATAATCTGTGTCTGTCTTGGCACATGAGAATGCAAAGATAGGAAATGGTTTGTAAAAGATCATATAATGGCTTTTACTATACGGTATCAGCAATTTATCATAAAGGAATGGCCTCCAGCTAAAAACTCAGCTTTGAAAAATGCAGAAAAGCAGCAAACGTTTACATACCCTCTTGGTGACCAGAGGCGTGCTTTGTGCCCCTCATCATCTCTTTCGTGGTTCTGAGGCCCATGGCGCTCAGTGGTTTAGTGTCTTATTCTCTGGAATAGGCCATTGAAGAAATACCAGGCCTAGAGAAGAAGGTCCTGCTGGGTGACTGAGGAAAGTACAACCTTTTAGATGAAGCTTTCTGGGGAATTTGTTAGTGGTTTGGTCTGCTTCTGATAGGAAGGGAAATTTTTTTTTAAAGATTTTATTTATTTATTTGACAGACATAGATCACCAATAGGCAGAGAGCAGGCAGAGAGAAGTGGACGCAGGCTCCCCGCTGAGCAGAGAGCCAGATATTGGGCTCAATCCCAGGACCCTAGATCATGACCTGAGCTGAATGCAGAGGCTTTAACTCACTGAGCCACTCAGGTGCCCCAGGAAGGGAAATTTTTTTGAGTATTTTCCTTTGAATCTATTTTGAGGTTTGGTTTGTGGTTCTTTCTGACTTCTCATGAAGATGGAATTACTTCTGAGGTTGGTTGTCAGGAACCGCATATCAAATCGAGCTATCTTGTTAGCAAAAAATAAATAAATAAATAAATAAATAAATAAAAGCTCAAGTGTTGGTATAAAGCTATTATGCTTTTCAAAAACCCCGAACTATAATTCATGTATCGTGGTCATTCTTTATCAGATCCAACAGGAGAGAGGTGGCAGAAACGCACTTTCAGGTTAATTTTTTTTACAAGGAAGATGGACTTATGAACCTACTTTGTTATTCCCTTTCATTCAATTTCCCTGTACCTCCTTTTCTATGAATTGTAACGGTAACCCATCATTATTTTTATTGTTGGCACGTGCTTTGTGAACCATAAAGTGTACGCTATAAATGGGAGTGCTTTTCTTTTTTGGCAGTTTACAAAAAACTAATTTTTTTAAATTTATTTTTTATTTATTTTCAGCATAACCGTATTCATTCTTTTTGCACCACACCCAGTGCTCCATGCAAGCAGTGCCCTCTATAATACCCACCATCTGGTACCCCAACCTCCCAACCCCCCACCCCTTCAAAACCCTCAGATTGTTTTTCAGAGTCCATAGTCTCTCATGGTTCAGCTCCCCTTCCAATTTCTCCCACCTCCCTTCTCCTCTCTAACTCCCCATGTCCACAAAAAACTTATTTAAAAACATTCATCCACCAGAGTACCCAAAGGGCTCCCACATAAACTATCTGTCGTTACATTATGTCATTCTGCTTTCACTTCTATTGCTGTCCAAAGAATGTTTTAAATCATTCTTTAAAATGGGCCTTTTTAACAAGATTTTTACAAAAGATTTAATTATTCATTTGTCAGAGAGATAGCACAAGCAGAGGGAGAGGCAGGCAGAGTGGGAAGCAGGCTCCTGGTAAGCAAGAAGCCTGATGGGGGACTCAAACCCAGGATGCTGGGATTATGACCTGAGCTGGAGGTAGACAATTAACCAACTGAGCCATCCATGTGTCCCTGAAATGGGCATTTTTGACATTTCCTGATAGCACCTACACACTCATGAATCTCAGATTCATGATATATGGGGCTAGTGGACTTGACAATCGTGGAGTCAAGCATGCTGGATTTGACTCACGGGCCTGTCACTGTGAATTTGGGTGGCTTGCTAAACTTGCTACATAGAAACCCAAGCATGTAAAAATTTGCAGGATTGTGACAGTTCAGTGGTATAATGTATACATAAAAATACCTAAACCAGTGTCTCTCACAAAGTAGGTCCAAATAGACCAGCTCCCTTCCTGCCTTCATTCTGTCCTTGGAATTCCGTCCCTTGGGATAAGTTCCTACTGCCTTTGTTACAAGAAATGAACGATATTTACTACACTGTTGGTGCATAGCATGGATCAATACATTGAGTGATAGTATTAACATACTTCTTGAACTGCCCATTGCCCCCCAAGCACCAAATAAAATGTCATGCTCTGGGGAAACCAAAGTGAGAGGACCCAACTTTTAGGAGTTATGGACAGGAGAGAGATGCAAATACTGTGTCAGTGTAGAACCAAGGTAACTAATGTTTAAACCAGGAAGAGAATGTGTGTGGAAGAAAGGCGCTGATGATGTTTAAAGCCATTTGGCTGCATGGTGACTACCCTCAAACTGAAAATTTGCCATGAAAGCTTCCAGGCAAATTTGAGATCTTTATTAGTGACAATATGGCTATAGCCTTAAGGGGAAGAAAAAAACCAAAAACCAAAAACCAAAACACATATACACACAAACTTTTGGTCTTGTGTCTTTTCACAAATAATGACAGTTATCAGAAATTTTATCTTTAAATGGGGAAAACAGCAACTGAAAATGTATTTCATTTGATTCATCACAGAATATGGTGTTTTTGTTCATTTCACACCATTTTTGTTAAGTTTTATTTAAATTAATGCAATCTGAGATAAAATGTTAATATTCCTGAGGGTATGGACATTGTATACAAATGAACCCAGCTAAGTGGGCTCCTGGACATGGTCTGATCTATTTATAAAAGTAGCTGGAGCTAAGTGGTTTGTTTCAGAAGAAGATCACGCCTTCCTCCATTGCATTTGCCTTCTACAGCCTAAGTGGGAGTTAATACGTTCACTTGTCTCCTTAAATTTTGTCCAGAATGTGTTAAAGCAGTCATAGGGGACCTGGGTGGTTTTGCCGTCTGCCTTCTCATAACAATGCCCCAGTTTTCTCCTGGAGAATCAACGTTCTCGCTTTCAGTCCATGCACTTAGGCAGCGGCAACTTCACACTGGCTCCTGACTCTAGCAGTGGCATGTCACCCACTAATGGCCTTTGAGAACATCACTGAGTGAGCCGAGAGTTTAGTAGATGCACGAGACCTTTGCTGGGTCAGTGAGGAGGTGGGTCTCTGAATAACTAGCCCGAGATCCACTTGTGTGTGGTGGAACAAACGAGCAGTGATGTGTTGGCCAGAGTGCCCATCCTAGAGAGCCCTGAATGCCAGAGAAAAGCATTAGAGACTATTTTTTCAGGCAACAGGAAGCTAGTTTTGAAAAGCAGCACATGAAACTGTGTGTTTTTGGAAGATTAGTCGGGCAGCTGTGTGTACGATAGAACGGAGGGAGGAGAGAACGCAATCCCAAGTGCATTTAATCTTTATGATGCAGTGTAATTTATTATGAAGTTGAATTTGCATCCTTATCCAAACGTAAGGGAAACTCCTGTCCAAAACTGTAAATGTTTTTTGTTGCCTTTTTTTTTAAAGATTGTATTTATTTATATGACACAGAGAGAGATCACAAGCAGGCAGAGAGGCAGGCAGAAAGAGAGAGAGAGATGCAGGTTCCCGGCTGAGCCTAGAGAATGATGCAAGGCTCGATCCCAGGACCCTGAAATTATGACCTGAGCCAAAGGCAGAGGCTTAACCCACTGAGCCACCCCGGTGCCCCTGGTTGCCTTTTTAATCATTCCTTGTCTCACATGAAGTGATTACAAATTTGCAGATGTGCATTAAAATGATGTATTCCAAAATGTTAACAGAGGAATTAAAAAACTTATTAAGTAAAATATTATCATTTCTGTTGATTTGAAACCTATCTGACAAGGGACATAGCATTCTGGTGCATATATGTAAACATGAATAATTATCTTTTTAAAAAATCTTTATTTATTTATTTGACAGAGATCACAAGTAGGCAGAGACAGGCAGAAAGTGGGAGGGGGGAAAAAGGTTCCCCGCTGAGCAGAGAACCTGATGTGGGGCTTGATCCCAGGACCCTAAGATCATGACCTGAGCTAAAGGCAGAGGCGTAACCCGCTGAGCCACCCAGGTGCCCCTAAACATGAATAATTCTTTATTTTTTTAAGATTTTATTTATTCCTCTGACAGAGACAGATCAGAAGTAGGCAGAGAGGAAGGCAGAGAGAGGAGGAAGCAGGCTCCCTGCTAAGCAGAGAGCCAAATGCAGGACTCGATCCCAGGACCCTCAGATCATGTCCTGAGCTAAAGGCAGAGGCTTAACCCGCTGAGCCACCCAGGTGCCCCTAAACATTAATAATTCTTAAAGGTTCCTCTACTCACTTATATAGAAGCCCTTTTCCAAACAGAAGATAAAATCTCTCTTGGCTACTCCTATCAGCTTATTCTGAATTATTTTCAATCCAGAAGCATGAACTAGAAAACCACAGTTTTTACACAGTGTTTGGTTTTCCACCAAGAGAATCACATAATTTGTGGTGATTCAGTGTGGTGTGTTGCTAAAAGCATTTCCAATGCTGTGGATACAAGAGGGTAGTGCAGAGAGGTAAGGAAACAGGAGAAAGGGTATGGCTCTCTAATAAGCACTTTATTCTAGAATTTTCCTCCAGCCTTGGGAGCTCACCACTCACAAGTCTGTGCTGGTGCCTTGATCTCATGGGCCACAGTGCTCAGCATCTTCCAGCTGCTTTTTTAGTGAATACATATGTAACAATTGATTTCTTGCCCCGGACTTTGAGAGAAAAATCTGTTCAGAGGGATGGACACTCTGAACCAACACCAGAAAACACTCTCTGTAGTCTTCTTGTTAAATGAAAAAATATGGTTAAACCACTTTTGACAGTCTACTACATACAGCAAAATGTAAATCTTAATTGAAATATGTCCTCTCAGCTGTGCTTAAGCAACTGAGTCCTGAGCTTTTCAGGTTTTCAGTCTGAAAGAGTACACCTCTGGTGCTCTGAAAGGGAAGAGAAAGGACACCCTGTTCTCCATATAAATCAAAGAAGAGAAATCTGTGCATTTAAGTGGGCCATATAAAATTTATCAAGCAATTACCTCCTAACTCCTTCCTATCCATATTACCTGATATGCTCTCCCTACTCCTTTATTCCACGTTACTGCCTTTTCCAGGATTCTGTCTCACATCACAACATGTCTTCTGTTATTTCCTTCTTGCAAGCTACTTTTGTTTTCTCCATCTAAAAAAATCAACAATCATTGTGTATTTCAATTCCCATTTTCCTCAAATGCATTGATTCTTCTTATCTATTACTCTTTTCTCATAGTCAGTGTCTTTCTCTTTATGGGGTTTGTACTTTGCTTTTCCCCTCCTTTACTGCCATTATATAATCAAATCTAATAACTTCTTAGAGAAAGTTAAAAATTCCTGCATAGCCACACGTGAACACAAAGTCACTGATTTTTAGCAAACCTATAAGATAGTCAGACATTCATTCAATTTTTTTTTGTTAAGATTTTTTTATTTATTTGACAGAGAGAGTTGACAAGCAGGCAGAGAGGCGGGCAGAGGGAGAGGAGGAAGCAGGTTCCCTGCTGAGCAGAGAGCTCGATTTGGGGCTCGGTCCCAGGATCCTGGGATCATGACCTGAGCCGAAGACAGTGGCTTAACCCACTGAGCCACACAGGCATCCCTCCTTTCAATTTCTTAACTGAGTCTCAAATGCATCCTGAGTTCTAACCTAAACCTAAGTTCTACTTCTTACATGTTGCTATATGACCAAATTCTTTCAGTTCAGCATTTTGTAACATTTAAATATTAATCAATTGATGCTTTGTCTGTGTATTTCTATGAAAATAATGGGAATACTGTAGATTTATTGTTATATTTATAGATTTATAATCAAAGTTTCATCAGTTGAAGTTTTTGGAAATTTCAGATATAATGATTAACCTAAAATGATACTGCCTCAAATCCCTCTGATATCAAGGCCCAACACCTGATTATAGCCAAACCTGTGGTGGATAGTTCCATGGGAAATTGAAGTTACTTAACACTGATAGCATCTCATGTTCTCTCTCTCATTTTAGAATGTGTCCAACACAACCCAAAAGTGTAGGAGAGTTAATGTCCTATGAGGACAGCTCTCAGTGAAGTGGAAATAAGAACCATAGATAAAATTGTCAGTTTTCTGGTCTTCATGAGGACAACTTAAAGAAGTTTCTCAGGACCTTTCAGTAAAAGCAAGCCTTCATTTTCTATCCACAACAATTATATCAACAATGTACCTCTTTGACAAAGTTGCTTTCCCATTCTTTTCTACCTTGGATAATTTCCCAGATAAACTAACAGTACTCAAATCCTTTGTCCTACTCTTTGCTCTCAGGATAAATGGAGCCAAAAGACTTAGATTAATATCAAGTTCTGAATGGGATCTTAGAGCTATTTCTGTCCAGATTTACATAAACATAGGGACCATTGAATTATCAGGCTATAAATAAGTTCTAAATAGAGGGGGCAAAAGCAAAAAGTAGAAATTTTTATGTTTGATTTTTAATCATGATTAATTGACTTTATTGATTATTAAAAATACTAACATTATAAAAGTGTGGATCTTTGTAAAACAATGTCATAATGTAAGAAATAAGTTGCATAGTCCTTTGGAGAATATTAAATCAAGTGTTCAGGTGCCATCTAATTTCTTGTTTAATCCAGAACTTTGGTGTGCATTATCTTTAGGAATAGGATTTTGAAGTCCAGACAGACTAACAGAAAACTGACCCAAATGTGTGTGTTTATATTTCTGCTTTTGTTGTAAAAATCAAAGTGTGATTGCTGGTTTAAAATGGTAAAACTAATAATGTTCATGGACTCTATTATAAATTTTCTAATTGTATGGGAAGAATCCAATAAACATAGAATTAATTGATTTGCAAATCCTCAAAGAGCTACAGGATCAGGTAGTGGTATGTTCTGATTCAACAGCATCATAATGAAGCATTTTATATGTGTGGTTAATGGATATTTTCATGAATGCTTGCTAGCTAGTCAGCCAATACAGAGAAATATTAGGTAGGGTAATTACTCACAGTTGTGTTTAATAAAATGAGAGAAAATTATCAAATGACACTAATAATAATAATCCTATAGCAGGCTAAATAATTCAATGATAATTACAAGCATTAATCTACCTTTCTTCCCTGATTATGACTCTTCCCTCCTTTATCAAAATGGGAGTAGCAGATTGTCTGCAATGAATTGTGAAAACCCAGCAGTGACTTTGGCAGTGAAGGCCTCCCATCAATTTTGATAGGTTAAAATGATTCTGGTTGGTCTTGAGCAAATGTGTCAATTTTTTTTTTCTGTGTGTGTCATAAAAGAAAGTAGCAATAGTAATTTCTTGGCTGTTATTCCATGGAGCCAATAAAATCATACTGCCAACAAGAGGCTGTTGACACTGTAAGTGTAGTTAACTGTCTTGAAATACTAGGCCTGGAAATAAAATTCTAGCATTTCACATAACCTCTTTTTATTTAAAGAAAACAAAACAAAACAAAACAATTATACTGCTTACATTTAGGGCCCTGCTGTTGTGTAACTATTTTTGAACATGTCTACTGTAAGTGTATATATATATTTTTTTTTCTGTGCAAAAAATTCATTTAGAGATATATTTGGATTGCAAATTATTTTGGAGGAGGCATGGTATTTGTGGCTAGTCTTACAAGTAAAAAGGACTAAAAGAAAGAAGAAAAACATTTTTTATTACAGCCTATTTACATCTGCCCAAAGTACTTATTTACTATAATACTGACTAATGTATAATACTGTACACAAAGAAAGAAGTTAAATGAGTTAAAATTCAGTCAAAGTATAGCTGGCCATTTTAGAACTTACCACTGAATCTTTTTGGTATGAAAAGTGATATCTGGCAATCTGGTCCAGTTCATTACATCAGGTCATTTGTATGTTCTTATTACCATTTTGATAGCATAGCACATTTTATAACCCAGACATTTTACAATGGAACTCTGATGCATGTATTTCCAAAAGTATAGACATACATGAAGCTATCAGTTCAAAAAAGATGAATGTCTGTAGTACCACATAGACTCAACAAATAAAAGTGTCCAAAGCTCTGAGTGAGAGTTATGAATATTGTGTAAGATGAGGCCAACATGTGGTTTTGATATAAATAATCTGTTCTTAAATTAGAATTACAGACGTTGAGTACAGTGTTGAAAATTGCAGATAGATTTTAGCTATCTTTGCTCACTAGGGAAAATGGAAAAATGTTTAGTTTGGTCAGATTTTCACTTATCTTCTGAAAAATCTTACGTTTGAGAGAACCCTTCTGAAATAAGTATCCTTAAAGACATAACCCCTTTGGCACAAGTTTTCAAGAAACTTGTTTGATGTTGTAGACAATCATATGGCACACGTACTGTTCTAGATGTTTCATGCCAATAATATGTAAGCCATACCAAGGCTACATATACATATAGAGATGTTCCTCAGCTTACAAGGGGGCTATGTACAGAGAAACACATGAAAAATCGAAAATGAATTTAATACCCCTAAACTATCAAATATCATAGCTTACCTTAAGCTTATTTAAACATACTCAGAACACATACATTTGCCTGCATTTGGGCAAAATCGTCTTAAGCAAAGCCTATTTTATAACAAAGTATCAAATATCACATGCAATTTATTAAATATTACACTAAAAAAAAGAAGAATGGTTATATATAGAATGGTTGTAAGAATATCAGGTGTTCACCCCTGTAATCTTCTCGCTGACTGCGAGCTGTGGCACACTGCCCCTGCCCAGCATCACAAGACGGCACCATACCACATGTCACTGGCCCTTTTTATAAAGACCCAAATTCAAAATTCAAAGTACAGTTTCTACTGAATCACTTTCACTTTCACATCATTGCTAAATATATCATAAATTGAATCATTGTAAATCAGGAGCCATCTGATTTGAAAGTTAAATCACAGTCACCCATATACACACACAAAAAGGCCTTCATGTAGGGCCATCTATGTATCTCTAAACAACATAGCATGACATATCAGCGGCAAAAAATGGAGGTGAAGGGGACAATTGCTTTGCGTCAGTACTCTGAGCAGTAACATACATGGCCTTACTCACCTAGCAGAACTCCAGAGCTAGCTGATGGAAAGGAATTTTACAAATGTTTGCTGAACAGTTTAAGCACTATTATTTTTAACTAAGTGTGCATATCTGTTTTCTAAAGATATGTTAATTTATTTTATTGACTTATTACAAAACCAAATAATTTCCTCTTATTTAAGTGGCAGGTAAATAGCATTCTTTTTAATTTAAATCAAATGGCTTTTTAGGGAAAATATACTAAAAATTCTGAAACTTGTATTGCTTATGAATCTTTTATTGGAATCCTTATCAAGTTGTATTTTTCAAGTTTTTCCTAAATAATCTTCATTGAATTGAAAATATTTTTTGGATTTTATTCAAGGCTATTAACACACAATTTCACTTTGTTAAATATAGTGTTAAACGTTCAACCAAAACGTTGTGTCTTTTTTTTTCCACTACCACATCCTCCATCTACTGGCTGAATTCTCTCCCCAACTAGCACATATATACCATTGTCTATCTTTAGGATAAGTAAGGGTCATCTTTTGTCTTTATTCTATTCCTCGTATGCCTCTGAACTTGTTGAATTTTAATATAGTTATACCATAAGCATCACATATTTGATTCCCCTTTCAATAGTAAACAGTGCACAACCAGAGCATACCTTCAAAGCTATCAATAAACTTACTCTGATATATTATTTTTGTATTTTTGTAAATTAAAATAATTAAATTATAGAACAAGAGTTTCAGGTGGTAGGTGTTGTAAGTTTTACCCAAACTGACTTTTGTCAAACTAGTTTTTGTCATCGTATATGTCAAGTAGTTTTCTCAGGTTTATTTTTAGAATATCCTTGTATAATGAATATTTACACTGATATCTAGTATAAAAATCTTGCAATTTATTTTAGAAACATTAAGATATTGAAAATCAATCTATTTCTTTGATTCATTAAAGACATTTTTGGTTTGTTTCCAGTACTTTCTTACTGGTTAAAAAATGAATTTGAAGTAGTCTGAATTTCATTATTATATGGCACTTTCCCCTTGATGAATACAAAGACGATATTCTATATTAGCTATCTGAAAAGAATTCATTTTTTTAATTTTATTTATTTGTTAGAGAGAGAGTGAGAGAGAGCACAAACAGGGGGAGCAGCAGGGTGAGGGAGAAGCAAACTCCCGGCTAAGCAGGGAATCTGTTACAGAACTGAATCCCAGGACCTGAGCTAAAGGCTCAGGCGTTTAACTGACTGAGCCACCCAGGTGTCCCAATCTGAGAAGAGTTCTGTATGTTATTCCTATTCATATGAAGTTTAAAGTCTAGGTAATTAACTTAATATTTTAGTGGCTATTACATAGATAGCACTATGTTCCAGGCAGAGAGTAAGAAACAAATATTAAATCAACAATATTCTATGCATTCTAAATGAAAATAATTAATCAATCATAATAAATCCTTCTATTTATGGAATATCAACTTATAAGCTTTCCTCCATATGAACATTGCCAAATACCAGAATAAAGGGTCATCTAATACAAATAAAGGATAGAATTAAAGAATTCTGGTAAGCCATTTAATTTTGAAAAATGGTGCTTTATTGTTGCTGATTTGTGGTTTTTAGTTACATAATATCTGATAAATGTAGAAGTAACATGAGTGTTATGTGAGATGAGAAATGGTATATAATTAAGATATTTTTAAAGGTACAGATAAATACAAATTTGTAAACATAGCATTATGGAGGAATAAAAATAAATGATAGCTACACACTCTAAAGTGAATAAGTCTTGGAAAGTTAATAGAGAAGTAAAACAAGGACAGTGCGAAAGTATGGTACATTTTTATGAAGTTCAAACAAATTCTGTGAAACCGTAGATGGACTTAAAGATACTATTAAGTATCAAATATTGTAAAAATTAAGCAAGGAAATAGCAAACATAAAATAACCAAAGCATACAAACTTGGGTAGATACAATAGGTGTGATCATGTTCTACTTCATAAAGAGATGAGTTAATAGATAAATAGAAGTAACTAGACTTTTTAGAAGTTAATAAAACTTTGCCTGTTATTTCTTAGCAATATAAAATATATGGTTTTCTAACAAAAATGCTTATCTTAAAAATATTTAAAAATAAATTTCAGGGTACTCATAAGGTTATATTTACTTTTCCACTGAAGGAAAAGCTGGTTGTTGTAGTTGTAGTTTTTTGTATGTTTTAGTCTCCTCCTAGTTTTTATTATTATAATGTGGAATGATGAATGTTAGATTGAAAAGTGAATTATTTTATAGACGAAAATCATTACTTGATTCACCTCCTGGTACAGCAGATGGAACTCCTGAAAATATGCCCTTTTGCCTTATGGAAGAGTAACAGTTATGCTTACTTCTGAAACATACTTGGTGGTTGCCCTAAATAGTGACACCATAGTAAACATTTTGAATATTTGCAATTAATTTTTATACTCATAGGGCTCCAATGGCACTGCTGGTATTTTAGCAGGTATTTCAATAAAGCTAAAAGTTGCCTGACTGTTTAAAAATATTAACAAGGCACAAAACAAGGCAGAAGTACTGTCCTCAGATATTATTTTTTTCCATATGCTCCTGTTTCCAGACATGAAAGTTATTTTTTTAAAATTTTTTATAAGAGATTTTATTTATTTATTTGACAGAGATCACAAGTAGGCAGAGTCAGGCAGAGAGAGAGGAGGAAGCAGGCTCCCTGCTGAGCTGAGAGCCCGATGTGGGACTTGATACAAGGATCCTGGGATCATGACCTGAGACGAAGGCAGAGGCTTTAACCCACTGAGCCACCCTGCGCCCCCATGACAAGTTATTTTTGATAGATATATATACAATGTATTTTCCAGGTATAAGAAAAATGGTTCTGCTATTTTTAACCTTTTTAAAAAATTACATAATTTTTTAATTAAAATTTTTTTAATGTTTTACTATTCTTTTCTTTTTTAAAAGATTTTATTTATTTATTTGACAGGCAGAGATCACAAGTAGGCAGAGAGGCAGGCAGAGAGAGATAGAGAGAGAGGGAAGCAGGCTTCCTGTGGAGCAGGGAGCCCAATTCAGGGCTCGATCCCAGGACCCTGAGATCATGACCCGAGCCAAAGGCAGCAGCCCAAACCACTGAGCCACCCAGGCGCCCCAATGTTTTACTTTTCAATATACTACTTAGAATATAACACCTATTCCAGATGGTAAGAAGTTTACCGTTTAAAAAATGGTAATTTTCTCATTGTGTCTTCCCCACTCATTGCTTTATTTTGAATAAAAAATTTCACAAAAAACATAACTGATGCTTTCCTTTTGTAGTCCCTCTGTTGGTCATATTGTATATGAGCCATGACAATAAGTTTTACAAAATTTATTCATGTTTGTTGATATGTTTTATCATAACTAATTTTTCCTCCCTTATCTAGATTCCCCAGCTTTCAGACAGGTGGACACTTCAATAAACCATACCCAAGGGATGTATCAAGTACGTCTTAGACATCTCTCAGATCCTTGAGGTCTCATTTTGCTTAATATTAACAAATTTATTTTAAAGTTTATATGGAGAGGCAAAGACTCACAATAGTCAACATAGTGTTGAAGGAGAACAAAGACTGAGGACTGACTTCAAAGTTTACCATAACGATGGGGCGCCTGGGTGGCTCAGTGGGTTAAGCCTCTACCTTCGGCTCAAGTCATGATCCCAGGGGCCTGGGATCGAGTCCCGCATAGGGCTCTCTGCTCAGCAGGGAGCAGGGAGCCTGCTTCTCCTCATCTCTCTCTCTGTCTGTCTCTCTGCCTATTTGTGATCTCTCTCTCTGTCAAATAAATAAATCAAATCTTTTAAAAAAAGTATACCATAACGATAATTGTAAGCAAGATATTGTAATATCACAGAAAGACTAGATTAAAGGAATGGAATATATATTATCAATTATATTTTATATTTAATATAAAAGCAAAAGCAATACAAGAGAGCAAAATACAAACTTTTAAACAAAAGGTTCTGGAGTAATGGTGAAGCTAAATGTAAAAATATAAAATAAAAATAAAATAAAATAAATCCAGGCAGATATCATACACTCTTCACAAAAATTAACTCAGATTGGATTATAAACCTAAACATGAAACATGTAGAAGGTAATATAGAAGAAAATTTAAATGACCTTGGTTTTGGAAATAACTTTAGCTACAAAAGCACAAGCACTGAATTTAAAAATGTCTACTCTGTGAAACAATGCCAAGAGAATGAAAAGGCAAAGCATAGACTATGAGAAAACATTTGCATAATACACATCTGGCAAAGGACTGTTTATCAAAAATACACAAAGACCCCTTAAATCTCAACAATAGGGGAAAAACCTGATTAAAAATGACCTTAGCAGATACCTCACAAAGACCAAAGACCTTAGCAGATACCTCACAAAAGAAAATATTACAGATGGCAAATAAGCATATAAAAAGATGCTTCACATCATATGTCATCAGGAAAATGCAAATTAAAACAAAAAAGAGACACCAGTGCATACCCAGAATCCAGAACACTGACAACAGAACACGAAATGTTGGTGAGGATGTGGAGCAACAGGAATGTTCTTCCATGTCTATTGAGAATAAAGAATGGAAAACAACTTGGCAGTTTCTTACAAAACTAAACATATCCTTGCCAGATGATTCAGCAGTAGCAGTTCTTGGTATCTATCCAAAGAAGATGAAATCTATACCCACAAATATGTCTATAGTAGTTTTATTCATAACTGACAAAAGCTTGGAAGCAACCAAGATATCCTTCCATAGGTGAAAGGTGAAATAAAGTGTAGTACATGCAAACAATGGAATATTATTTAATGCTAGAGAAATGAATTACCACGCCATGAAAAGATATGGATATATATATTTAATAAATATTTGATTTTAGGCTTCTACCAGTCTATCAATAGTATTAGTATATTTAAACAGTGAATGCTCAGCATTCATGAATTTACCTAATAAAATGTTTTGGGTTCAATATTTTAAATACTTCAACCTCTATGATTATATACCTAATAATTTTGAATTGGGGTAAATAAACCTTAATTTTTTGTAACTTGTTTCTTATTGCAAAAGAGCTGAATGAAATTTTAGAAAATAAAAATTTACCTAAAAAAGTTTAGTTTACAATTGCCAAATGATTTAAAACTTTATCTTATATTCAAATACATATATTTTTCTAAATTGATTTATATGCTACTAAAACCAAAAACTTTTAGTTATATTAGATTTCATATCATGCAATCAATGCCAGAAAGCCATCTGGCGATGACTTGTCTTAAATAGAGTTAAGATGGGTGTTATTACAATGCAAGATGGAAACAAAGATAGTATAACAATTGAGTGTTACATAACTTTTCTGTTTTGATCAAGTTACTAATCTACAAAAGGCTTTTATTGGTGACAGACTTGGGAATTTAACAAAACTTTTAAACTAGCATGTGCGACTCATTCCTAGAAAACAACACAATCAATAACACTTTATTTAGATTAAATCATGACTATTTCTGCATTTGAATAAAAAAGGTAGCAACCCCAATAAGTTTATTGAACAGGAAAAGTTGAAATGCTATAATGCTCCTAAGTAATTAAATGATCCAGTCATGAATTACAAAAAAAGGATATAAAATACCAAAGTGTTTGTATAATTGGAATGTACAACTGCCCATTATCGTACAATAGTGTAGGCTTGTACAAGAACTCTATAAAAGAACTCCACTTCTAAACTGTGGAAAATATGTTCCCTTTCCCCCTATATACAACTATTAAGCCATTCATTTAGCTTTTAAAATATCCACTTAATACAGGCTTCTTACTCATTTGAACAGGCAGCAGGGCTCTATTCTTATTGCTTACATCTGAAGGATAGACTTCTAGCGTAAGAGGTAAAGCCCATAAAGGAGCCCAATAATAACAACAAAATACAGTTTAGTGAGCCCTTACAATCTGCCAGCTACCTTTCTGAGAATACTTCAATTAATAAAACTATAAAATACCTGACCACAAAGAGCTTACATTCTTTTGAAATATAATAGTGAAATAAACCAATAATAGAGGGGCACCTCGGTGGCTCAGTCCATTGAGTGACTGCCTTTGTCTTGGGTCATGATCTCAGGGTCCTGTGATGTAACTCCCCAGCAGGCTTTCTAGGCAGTGGGGTGTTTTCTTCTTCCTCTGTGCCCCCTCCCAATTCTCTCTCTCTCTGTCTCCAATAAGAAAATAAACCAGTAATAGAATAATGATTGATGGTTGATGGTGATAAGTGTTACAAAGAAATACAAGAAAGGTAAAAGCCATTGGAGAATGATGGAAGGAAAGTTAATTTTGTGTTGGGTGGTTATATCTCATTTATGAGATGTTATTTGCACAAAGACCCAGGAAGTGAAGAAGGGTGTTATACACATATTAAAGGAAAAGATTACTCTAGGCAGAGCAAGTAAGTATATAGACTTTGTGTGAACAGCTGGTCTGTTACTTTTGAGGAAAAGCAAGGACGCCAATGAGGAGTTCATAGTGGTGGAGAGAGGAAGAACGTATTGATGCGTGACCTTCTAGTACATTGAAACGCCTTCAGTTTTTATTTAATATGAAAGGGGAAGATACCAAAAGACTTTCAACAGACGAATAAAATCATCTGACTTGATTTTTAAGTTAAGTTGCTGTACCAAAATAAATTTGCAGGGAGAAAGGAGTGCAGTATGTGTGGAAGTGGGGTTATCAATCAAGTCAATAATTGAGGAACATATGATGGTGTTTTTAGCATGCTGGGTGGTAATAGAAGTGGTGAGGTATGGTTTTTATTTTGTATATATTTGGATGGTGAATATTCTGGTGAACAGGATGGAGTATGTGCAGGACAGACAATATCAACATTTATTTTACCTGCACAAACAGAAGGGTGGAGTCTTCATTCCCTGATATGGAGAGAACTCTGAGTTCAAATGTTCTTTCTGATTAAATGGCATAGTGATGATGAGGATTTAGTCAGACAGTGAAAGAGAGCAGTAAGCATAGTGTTAAGCGGTAAGACATTATAATATATTTGAAATTCAAAAAACTTTGTGTTGGATCATCTGTTTATGTGAGTAAATAAATAAATAAAGCTTCCTGGGGTTCTGATAGAGGTAAAGAAGACTACTATATGATCCAAAGGGGCACGTGCACCAAACAATATCCACAATAGCCAAACTATGGAAAGAACCTAGATGTCCATCAACAAATGAATTTTATATATATATATATATATATATATATATATATATATATATATATGATGGAATACTATGCAGCCATCAAAAGAAATAAAATCTTGCCATTTGCGATGACATGGATGATAGCAAAATAAGTCAACCAGAGAAAGACACTATCATATGATCTCCCTGATATGAGGAAATGGAGGTGCAATATGGGGGACAGGAAAAGAGTAAATGAAACAAGTTGGGATCGGGAGGGAGACAAACCATAAGAGACTCTTAATCTCACAAAACAAACTGAGAGTTGCCGGGGGGGTGGGGAGGGTTGGGAGAGGGTGGTGGGGTTATGAACATTGGGGAGGGTATGTGCTGTGCTGAGTGCTGTGAAGTGTGTAAACCTGGCGATTCACAGACCTGTACCCCTGGGGCTAATAATACATTATATGTTAATTAAAAAAAAAAGAAGAAGAAGAAGACTACTATAAATCAAATGCTATGGTTTTCAGCAAAGTGTGTGTAAATCAGGCATGTTTAATTAAAGTAACCAAGTAAAATGATGGTCGAAAATTGGAATAACAGAAAACATAAAAATCAGAGATTTATAAAAGAGATATGGGACAGTGTAGAGAATATAGTCAATGATATTATAATAGTGTTATATGGTGACAGATGGTGGCTATATTTGTAGTGATCATAGAATAATGTATGGAGATATTGAAAACCTGAAACCAATGTAACACTGAATATCAACTATACTCAAATAAAAGAATAGTAAAAATAAAACATTTTAATTTAAAAAGATAAAAAGAGGGACAAGAATTTGAAAAGTGAATTTCAAAAAGAGTAAAGATGAGGCTAAGACATACTCTGAACTTTGAGGAAAACACCATTTTGAAAATTCTTCCCATTTTGAGAAAACTCAAATGAATCAATACCATAAAAGAACCCATTTCAACTGAGAGATGTAATGAATGCTCAGGAAATAATTTTATGACAGGATAATTCTTCCCTATGAAACAGCATACAGAACCCAGGAGAAACACCTGGAAGCAAAATAAACTATACTGAAAATAAGAATTAGGAAAAAGATAAATGATGAAAGATAAGAAAATTAGACCTGCAACAGAGACCTAGTGAAGATAATTTTTAGCTTCTGGTTTAATGTTTTTGAGGATAATCTAGAGTTCATAACTGCCTTGAGGCAGGCTGGTTGTAGGCAGTTTAGGCAGACCCGTAAGACAGGCCACTTTGGGCAAGTGGTGTTGGAGGAGGCCATAGGGCTGGAAAGACAAATCCAACCATTTGACTAAAGTGTGTGTGAAGATGTTGAAGTCAGATGCAACAGAGAAAGACCTATCAAACCTAATCTCAGAAATGGAGATGATGAAGATGATTGGACAGCACAAGGACACCATCAACCTGCTGGGTCCTGCACACAGGACGGTCCTTTGTACACTCTCATGGAATATGCTTCCAAAGACAACATACAGGAGTACCTGCAGGCTCAGAGGCCTCCTGACCTGGAGCACTGTTACAATATCAGCCACAATGCAGCAGAGCAACTGTCCTCCAAGGACCTGGTAACCTGTGCCTATCAGGTAGCCTGAGGCATGGAGTACCTTGCCTCCAAGAAGTGCATACACCAAGACCTGGCCACCAGGGAAGTGCTGGTGACAAAGGACAGCATGATGAAGATCTCAGACTTCAGCCTTGCCAGAGATATCACCACATCAGTTACTATAAAAAGACAACCAACAGTGGACTGCCTGTGAAGTGGATGGTCCTTAAGGCCATGTTTGACCAGATCTACATCCACCAGAGTGACTTCTGGTATTTTGGGGTGATCCTGTGCAAAATCTTCACTCTGGAAGCCTCCCATATCCTGGAGTGCCTGTGGAGGTGGTTTTCAAGCTGCTGAAGGAGTCATTTGATGGATAAGACAATAAGTGAACCAGAGAGTTCTACACAATAATGAGGGGTGGCTGGCATGTGGTACCTTCAATCTGGTGGTAGGAGACCTGGATCATACTGTGGCATTAACCTCCAACCAGGAACAATACTGTCTATGCTTTCCCAACACCCAAAGCTCCACCTGCTCCTCAGAGAAGAATTCCACCTTCTCTCATGTGCCGTTGCCCAGGGAGGCCTATCTGCCCTGACACCCAGCCCAGCTTGCCAATTGTGGACTCAAATGACTAGTATCCCTATTACTCCTGTCCAGATTCCGTCATAAGCTGTACCCCTTACCTCCCACCCTCCCTGCAAGACTCACTGCCTTCTCCTTTGTCCCTTTCCTACTGGCAGGAGCCAGCTGCCTACCTGAGGCCTTCACCCCTTGAAGTTCACCTCTCTTCCCCTTCCTCTTCCTCCTCCTTACAACCTGCTCATGAAAGAAAGGCACAGAGAGGCAGGTACTTGCTCGTGGCTACTTCCTTCCCTCCCATATGTTGGACCAAGACCCCTCCCTGGCATCTGGTACTGCCTGGACGTCGAGGGAGTGGGAGATGAGGCATGCCAGTGAAAGCTTTCGGAGCTTTCCTGTTTTGGTTTTATCTGCTTAGCATAACATGTAAGACTGAGCTCTGGTGGCAGGGACCTAGTCCTTGGGGCTATAGCACTAGCGAGGGGAGGTCAAATGCTGTGGGCCTTGGCTAATAGCAACCCCTGCTTCAGAGATATGGTGCCAAGGGCTTATTAATTTTGATACTAATTTGCTTTGCTGACCAAATACCTGGTATCAAAAGATGGGAAGGCAAAGGCTGGAAGCAGTGTTGTGACCATGGGGTCCAGCCCCAAACTATGAAGAAAACACAAAGTGTATAAATCTGAGTAAGTATATATTTACACACCTTTGTAAATAGGTTGTTATCAAAGATTTAATCAATGGGTAATATGCTCCTCGTGGCTGGGAAGCATCAGTTGCCATATATTAAAAACAAAGAAAAGAGGTGTCTGGGTGGCTTCCTCCATAAGTGTCCCTTCTTTTCAGGTCATGATCCCAGGGTCCTGGGATGGAGCCCCACATCAGGCTCTCTGCTCAGTGGGAAACCTGCTTCTCCTTTTCCCTCTGCCCTGCTTATAGTTTCTCTTCCTGTCTCTCTGTCTGTCAAATAAATAAAATATTTTAAAAAAACAAGAAAGAAACAAAATGTTTTTAAAAGTTTTTTTTTTTTTAATTTTCTAGGGGTGCCTGGATGACTCAGTTGTTTAGGCAGATGTTTGCCTTTGGCTGAGGTCATGATTCCAGTGTACAGAGATCCAGCCCTGCATGGGACTACTTGCACCCCAAGGAGCTTGCTTCTTCCGATCCCTTTGCATGTGATTACCCCGCTTGTGGGTTACCTCTCTCCCTCTCTCTCTCTCTCTCTCTCTCACTGTCAATAAACAAAATAAAATCTTTTACTAAATAAATAAATAAAGTTCTAAACTTACTTCAGTTTAGGTCCCTTAACAAAAATCGCTACTGATTCATTATAAAAAAAAAAAAAAAGAAAAGAAAAGATAATTAGAAAGATGCTTCCAGAGCTAAAAAGCTGTTTATTTTTTTCTGGATTAAATATAGAAGTGCTGGGTCATAGGGCAGTTCTATTTTCAACATTTTGAGGAACCTCCATGCTGTTTTCCAGAGTGGCTGCACCAGCTTGCATTCCCACCAACAGTGGAGGAGGGTTCCCCTTTCTCCGCATCCTCGCCAGCATCTGTCATTTCCTGACTTGTTGATTTTAGCCATTCTGACTGGTGTGAGGTGATATCGCATTGTGGTTTTGATTTGTATTTCCCTGATGCCGAGTGATATGGAGCACTTTTTCATGTGTCTGTTCGCCACCTGGATGTCTTCTTTGCAGAAATGTCTATTCATGTCCTCTGCCCATTTCTTGATTGGATTATTTGTTCTTTGGGTGTTGAGTTTGCTAAGTTCTTTATAGATTCTGGACACTAGTCCTTTATCTGATATGTCGTTTGCAAATATCTTCTCCCATTCTGTCAGTTGTCTTTTGATTTTGTTAACTGTTTCCTTTGCTGTGCAAAAGCTTTTGATCTTGATGAAATCCCAGTAGTTCATTTTTTCCCTTGCTTCCCTTGCCTTTTGCGTTGTTCCTAGGAAGATGTTGCTGCGGCAGAGGTCGAAGAGGTTGCTGCCCGTGTTCTCCTCAAGGATTTTGATGGATTCCTTTCGTACATTGAGGTCCTTCATCCATTTTGAGTCTATTTTTGTGTGTGGTGTAAGGGAATGGTCCAATTTCATTTTTCTGCATGTGGCTGTCCAATTTTCCCAGCACCATTTATTGAAAAGGCTGTCTTTTTTCCATTGGACATTCTTTCCTGCTTTGTCGAAGATTAGTTGACCATAGAGTTGAGGGTCTATTTCTGGGCTCTCTATTCTGTTCCATTGATCTATGTGTCTGTTTTTGTGCCAGTACCATGCTGTCTTGATGATGACAGCTTTGTAATAGAGCCTGAAGTCCGGAATTGTGATGCCACCAACGTTGGCTTTCTTTTTCAATATCCCTTTGGCTATTCGAGGTCTTTTCTGGTTCCATATAAATTTTAGCATTATTTGTTCCATTTCTTTGAAAAAGATGGATGGTACTTTGATAGGAATTGCATTAAATGTGTAGATTGCTTTAGGTAGCATAGACATTTTCACAATATTTATTCTTCCAATCCAGGAGCATGGAACATTTTTCCATTTCTTTGTGTCTTCCTCAATTTCTTCCATGAGTACTTTATAGTTTTCTGAGTATAGATTCTGTGTCTCTTTGGTTAGGTTTATTCCTAGGTATCTTATGGTTTTGGATGCAATTGTAAATGGGATTGACTCCTTAATATCTCTTTCTTCTGTCTTGCTGTTCGTGTAGAGAAATGCAACTGATTTCTGTGCATTGATTTTATATCCCGACACTTTACTGAATTCCTGTATAAGTTCTAGCAGTTTTGGAGTGGAGTCTTTTGGGTTTTCCACATATAGTATCATATCATCTGCGAAGAGTGATAATTTGACTTCTTCTTTGCCGATTTGGATGCCTTTAATTTCCTTTTGTTGTCTGATTGCTGAGGCTAGGACCTCTAGTACGATGTTGAATAGCAGTGGTGATAATGGACATCCCTGCCGTGTTCCTGACCTTAGCGGAAAAGCTTTCAGTTTTTCTCCATTGAGAATGATATTTGCGGTGGGTTTTTCATAGATGGCTTTGATGATATTGAGGTATGTGCCCTCTATCCCTACACTTTGAAGAGTTTTGATCAGGAAGGGATGTTGTACTTTGTCAAATGCTTTTTCAGCATCTATTGAGAGTATCATATGGTTCTTGTTCTTTCTTTTATTGATGTGTTGTATCACATTGACTGATTTGCGGATGTTGAACCAACCTTGCAGCCCTGGAATAAATCCCACTTGGTCATGGTGAATAATCTTTTTAATGTACTGTTGAATCCTATTGGCTAGTATTTTGTTGAGTATTTTCGCATCTGTGTTCATCAAGGATATCGGTCTATAGCTCTCTTTTTTGGTGGGATCCTTGTCTGGTTTTGGGATCAAGGTGATGCTGGCCTCATAAAATGAGTTTGGAAGTTTTCCTTCCATTTCTATTTTTTGGAACAGTTTCAGGAGAATAGGAATTAGTTCTTCTTTAAATGTTTGGTAGAATTCCCCCGGGAAGCCGTCTGGCCCTGGGCTTTTGTTTGTTTGGAGATTTTTAATGACTGTTTCAATCTCCTTACTGGTTATGGGTCTGTTCAGGCTTTCTACTTCTTCCTGGTTCAGTTGTGGTAGTTTATATGTTTCTAGGAATGCATCCATTTCTTCCAGATTGTCAAATTTATTGCCATAGAGTTGCTCATAGTATGTTGTCTACGGCCATACCACCCTGAACGCGCCCGATCTCGTCTGATCTTGGTCTGTTACTTTTGATTAAAAGCAAGGAGGCCAATGAGGAGTTCATAGTGGTGGAGAGAGGAAGAACGTATTGATGCATGACCTTCTAGTACATTGAAACGCCTTCAGTTTTTATTTAATATGAAAGGGGAAGATACCAAAAGACTTTCGACAGCAGAATAAAATCATCTGACTTGATTTTTAGGTTAAGTTGCTGTACCAAAATAAATTTGCAGGGAGAAAGGAGTGCAGTATGTGTGGAAGTGGGGTTATCAATCAAGTCAATAATTGAGGAACATATGATGGTGTTTTTAGCATGCTGGGTGGTAATAGAAGTGGTGAGGTATGGTTTTTATTTTGTATATATTTGGATGGTGAATATTCTGGTGAACAGGATGGAGTATGTGCAGGACAGACAATATCAACATTTATTTTACCTGCACAAACAGAAGGGTGGAGTCTTCATTCCCTGATATGGAGAGAACTCTGAGTTCAAATGTTCTTTCTGATTAAATGGCATAGTGATGATGAGGATTTAGTCAGACAGTGAAAGAGAGCAGTAAGCATAGTGTGAAGCGGTAAGACATTATAATACATTTGAACATCAAAAAACGATGTGTTGGATCATCTGTTTATGTGAGTAAATAAATAAATAAAGCTTCCTGGGGTTCTGATAGAGGTAAAGAAGACTACTATATGATCCAAAGGGGCACGTGCACCAAATGTTTATAGCAGCAATATCCACAATAGCCAAACTATGGAAAGAACCTAGATGTCCATCAACAAATGAAATATATATATATATATATATATATATATATATATATATATATATGATGGAATACTATGCAGCCATCAAAAGAAATAAAATCTTGCCATTTGCGAAGACATGGATGGAACTAGAGGGTATTATGCTTAGCAAAATAAGTCAACCAGAGAAAGACACTATCATATGATCTCCCTGATATGAGGAAATGGAGGTGCAATATGGGGGACAGGAAAAGAGTAAATGAAACAAGTTGGGATCGGGAGGGAGACAAACCATAAGAGACTCTTAATCTCACAAAACAAACTGAGAGTTGCCGGGGGGGTGGGGAGGGTAGGGAGAGGGTGGTGGGGTTATGAACATTGGGGAGGGTATGTGCTGTGCTGAGTGCTGTGAAGTGTGTAAACCTGGCGATTCACAGACTTGTACCCCTGGGGCTAATAATAAATTATATGTTAATTTTTAAAAAAGAAGAAGAAGAAGACTACTATAAATCAAATGCTATGGTTTTCAGCAAAGAGTGTGTAATCAGGCATATTTTATTAAAGTAACCAAGTAAAATGATGGTCGAAAATTGGAATAAGAGAAAACATAAAAATCAGAGATTTTAAAAAGAGATAAGGGACAGTGTAGAGAATATAGTCAATGATATTATAATAGTGTTATATGGTGACAGATAGTGGCTATGTTTGTAGTGATCATAGAATAATGTATGGAGTTATTGAAAACCTGAAACCAATGTAACACTGAATATCAACTATACTCAAATAAAAGAATAGTAAAAATAAAACATTTTAATTTAAAAAGATAAAAAGAGGGACAAGAATTTGAAAAGTGAATTTCAAAAAGAGTAAAGATGAGGCTAAGACATACTCTGAACCTTGAGGAAAACACCATTTTGAAAATTCTTCCCATTTTCAGAAAACTCAAATGAATCAATACCATAAAAGAACCCATTTTAACTGAGAGATGTAATGAATGCTCAAGAAATAATTTTATGAAGGATAATTCTTCCCTATGAAACAGCATACAGAAACCAGGAGAAACACCTGGAAGCAAAATAAACTATACTGAAAATAAGAATTAGGAAAAAGATAAATGATGAAAGATAAGAAAATTAGACCTGCGACAGAGACCTAGTGAAGAGAACTTTTAGCTTGTGGTTTAATGTTTTCGAGGATAATCTAGAGTTCATAACTGCCTTGAGACAGGCTGGTTGTAGGCAGTTTAGGCAGAGCCCTAAGACAGGCCTACTTTGGGCAGGTGGTGTTGGAGGAGGCCATTGGGGTGGACAAAGACAAATCCAACCATTTGACTAAAGTGTCTGTGAAGATGTTGAAGTCAGATGCAACAGAGAAAGGCCTGTCAAACTTAATCTCAGAAATGGAGATGATGAAGATGATTGTACAGCACAAGGGCGCCATAAGCCTGATGGGTCCTGCACACAGGACGGTCCTTTGTACACTCTCATGGAATATGCCTCCAAAGACAACATACAGGAGTACCTGCAGGCCCAGAGGCCTCCTGACCTGGAGTACTGTTACAATATCAGCCACAATGCAGCAGAGCAACTCTCCTCCAAGGACCTGGTATCCTGTGCCTACCAGGTAGCCTGAGGCATGGAGTACCTTGCCTCCAAGAAGTGCATACACCAAGACCTGGCCACCAGGGAAGTGCTGGTGACAAAGGACAGCATGATGAAGATCTCAGACTTCAGCCTTGCCAGAGATATCACCACATCAGTTACTATAAAAAGACAACCAACAGTGGACTGCCTGTGAAGTGGATGGTCCCTAAGGCCATGTTTGACCAGATCTACATCCACCAGAGTGACTTCTGGTATTTTGGGATGATCCTGTGCAAAATCTTCACTCTGGAAGCCTCCCATATCCTGGAGTGCCTGTGGAGGTGGTTTTCAAGCTGCTGAAGGAGTCATTTGATGGATAAGCCAATAAGTGCACCAGAGAGTTATACACAATAATGAGGGGTGGCTGGCATGTGGTACCTTCAAGCTCCTGGTAGAAGACCGGGATCATACTGTGGCCTTGACCTCCAAACAGGAGTACCTGGACCTGTCCTTGGCCCTGGAACAATACTCTCTATGCTTTACCAACACCCAAAGCTCCACCTGCTCCTCAGAGAAGAATTCCACCTCTCTCATGTGCCGTTGCCCAGGGAGTCCTATCTGCCCTGACACCCAGCCCAGCTTGCCAATGGTGGACTCAAATGACTAGTATCCCTATTACTCCTGTCCTGATTCCGTCATAAGCTGTAACCCTTACCCCCCACCCTCCCTGCAAGACTCACTGCCTTCTCCTTTGTCCCTTTCCTACTGGCAGGAGCCAGCTGCCTACCTGAGGCCTTCACCCCTTGAAGTTCACCTCTCTTCCCCTTCCTCTTCCTCCTCCTTACAACCTGCTCATGAAAGAAAGGCACAGAGAGGCAGGTACTTGCTCGTGGCTACTTCCTTCCCTCCCATATGTTGGACCAAGACCCCTCCCTGGCATCTGGTACTGCCTGGACGTCGAGGGAGTGGGAGATGAGGCATGCCAGTGAAAGCTGTCAGAGCTTTCCTGTTTTGGTTTTGTCTGCTTGGCATAACATGTAAGACTGAGTTCTGGTGGCAGGGACCTAGTCCTTGGGGCTATAGCACTAGCGAGGGGAGGTCAACTGCTCTGGGCCATTACTAAGAGCAACCCCTGCTCCAGAGATATTGTGCCAAGGGCTTATTAATTTTGATATTAATTTGCTTTGCTGACCAAATACCTGGTATGGAAAGATGGGAAGGCAAAGACTGGAAGCAGTGTTGTGACCATGAGGTCCAGCCCCAAACTATGAAGAAAACACAAATTGTATAAATCTAAGTATATATTTACACACCTTTAAATAGGTTGTTATCAAAGATTTAATCAATGGGTAAAATGCTCCTCGTGGCTGGGAAGCATCAGTTGCCATATATTAAAAACAAAGAAAAGAGGTGTCTGGGTGGCTTCCTCCATAAGTGTCCCTTCTTTTCAGGTCATGATCCCAGGGTCCTGGGATGGAGCCCCACATCAGGCTCTCTGCTCAGTGGGAAACCTGCTTCTCCTTTTCCCTCTGCCCTGCTTATAGTTCCTCTTCCTGTCTCTCTGTCTGTCAAATAAATAAAATATTTTTAAAAAATGTTTTTAAAAGGTCTTTTTTTCTTTAAAATTTCTAGGGGTGCCTGGATGACTCAGTTGTTTAAGCAGATGTTTGCCTTTGGCTGAGGTCATGATTCCAGTGTACAGGGATCCAGCCCTGCATGGGACTACTTGCACCCCAAGGAGCTTGCTTCTTCCTCTCCCTCTGCACGTGATTTACCCCGCTTGTGCACTTCCTCTCTCCCTCTCTCCCTCTCTCTCTCTCTCTCTCTCTCTCTCTCTCGCTGTCAATAAACAAAATAAAATCTTTTACTAAATATATAAATAAGTAAAAGGAGTTCTAAACCTACTTTCAGTTTAGGTCCCTTAACAAAAATTGCTACTGATTCATTAAAAAAAAAAGAAAAGATAATTAGAAAGATGATTCCAGAGCTAAAAAGCTGTTTATTTTTTTCAGGATTAAATATAGAAGTGCTTTATAAAGTAAAAGAAAAAATATGCTATATTAACACTAATCACTCTATAACTTTGGTGGTTATATCAAGATAATGAAAAGTGTTTTTAAAGCAAATTTCATTACCAGACATAAAGATCAAGTCAAAATTACAGAAGAGTAAAAGGATGAATTCCTCAGGGAGTATAATAATTCTTAACTTTTAATACTTAATAACAGATTTGGGGATATATAGGGAAAAACTAAGAACAAAAATCATAACTTCTACCTTAGAAGAGAAATGTAAAAAAAATTTTCAACACCTTTATTTTAAGATTATATAGACAAATGGTCATCAAATTGGTAAGATATGTAAGACTTGAACAAAATTATCAACTAACTAGATATGCTTGATATTACAGAACACTCCCAACAGCTGCAGACTACATATATCTTAAGCCATGATTTTCTTTGCAAAGGTCAACATTGATAATGTTCTAGTCATACCTCCGTGTACCAGGAAAGAAGTAGCATATTTCTTGAAAGACACAGCTATCAAAGCTCCATTGAGAAACCGTAAAGATGGAGAAGGGATTTGCAACTTATATATCTGATAATGGACATCTACTCTGATTATTAAAAAATGAATAAAAATAAAAAATCCTTACTAATAACCAAACAGAGTATCCAATTTTACATGTGAAGAAAATTATTGAAGAGACATGTCAGCAAAAGGATATGGATGGCTTAAAAGCACATGACAAATTTCTCAACATTTAGATATTAAAGAAATACAAATTAAAATCATAATGAGACATGCTTACATATCTATTAGAATGGCTAAAATTATAAAGGCTAATTGTACTTCGTCTGAGCTAGATTGAGAAGCAACAAAAAATCTAAACTGTTCTTGGCATATATCATGATACCACCACTTTGGAAAATAGTTTGGAAATTTTTTTAAATGCAAAATATGTTGCAGTTCCACGAATAGCCATTTTACTTCTAGGTATTTAACCAAGAGAAACAAACCGTATGTTCGTACAAGGACTTGTATATGAATTTCATAGCAGCTTTATTTTTAAGAATTGAAAACAGTGGAAATGTTCATCAATGTCCATCAATAGAGCAAAGACAAATTATGATCTATTCATTAAAGAGATTACTATTCAACATCAAAATGAACTATTTACAATTGGAGATTCTCAAAGTAATGGTGCTGAGAAAAGAAAAGCCAGGCAATGAATAGTATATACTGTGTGATTCCATGACTATAAAAAAATCTAAAAAATACATATTTATATATAGTCACAGTCATCAAATATATTGGTGTGGTTTTAGTGCCTTCTTCTGTGCTCCCATAGCTTCCTACACTTGGATCTCCGAGCATTTGTTACACCATGTGAAAATATGAACTCTTTTTCTTTATTCTGTCTTACTAGAATAAGAATCCTTGAAATTTTATGGACATTTGAACTCTCAGTTATTAGCAGAAATTCTATCACACAGTAAATTTCCAAATATAAAAGCCAGAGTTTTACAATGACTTCTAAGCTTTTACATGATCTAGCCACTCATTTAACCTCTGTGACCTCTTTCCCTGCTACTCTTCAGTCCCTCACAGTGGCCTCATTGCTATTCCTCAGATATGCCAGGCACGACCCAACCTTATGGCCTTCAAGGTAGCCAATTCCTTTGGCTGGAGTGACCTTATTGCTGATAGTTCTGGGCAAATTCATCACCTTTCCATACCTTTGTTCAATTGTCAGCTTCATTGTAACTACCCTGATCTTCCTATTAAAATTCTTAACTCCCCATCCCCTGCCTAGCAACCTTGATTTTTTCACCCTGATCTAATTTTTCTTTTTCCCCATTGTACTCATCATTTTGAATGCACTATGCAATTTCTGTTAAGGTTTATAGCTTTTAATTGTCTCACCCTTTAAATAAAAGTTCTAGAAAGCCAAGTATTTCATTTACCAGTGTAGTCTGAAGTAATATCTGCCATATAATAGGTTCAGTAGACAATTGGTAAATTTCAGAAAAAATTAATGTTGAGAGTATACTGAATTTCATAAGTCATTTCAATATTTTTTTCCAAAAAATAAACTATGTAAAACATACCTTAAATTTACTTTCAAAATATTTTATAGCATATAATGGACTATATACATAAGCCTTAAAGAAACAATCATATAAATCACCATTTCATACCTACTTAAAAATTGCATAATACCACACTCCTAGATCCTCTCTGAATGCTCTAAAATCACCCTTCAAAGGAAATACATTTTTAAAAATAACAGATTTTTTGGCAAATATTTTAATAAAATAAAAGTTTCATTCATCTATGTAGATCATAATAAATGTTTTTAATAAGCATGAAATTATAACTCTGAAGTGTGCTAAAATGAAACCACCTGCTAAGGATGAGAGAACAAAAATAAACATCATTTTTCCAAATAAGAGGAATTTATTACCTTTGAATCAAAGCATGTGGATTTGTTCAAACTGGCAATAAAGGAATATGGAAACACAAACCATAGAATGTCATATTTTAGATTTCTAAAAGACTTCAAAGTGAAGAGTATACATTTTTTAAATGCTACATAATGACAAGATGACAGGTTGTGACAAATAGCATTTTAAAAGCTCTACTCATAATGGAACGGAAGGTGTCATTTCCCTATAATTTTATATATGTCATTAATTTACTGTATCGGGATACAACACATTACCAAACATATGTTCATCAAAGACTAAATCATTTTTAATGGAACATAATAATTTTAAACTACATTTATTAATCATTTTTTTCAATCTAACATTTATAGTCTCGCTAAACATTTTATCAGTTGTTGACAAAATTCAAAAAAAATAGGATAAAAAGTCTTGTTTGGAAAAGTAGATTTTCTTTGAAATTTGCATTTAAATGAAAATATTTGCTGATATTTTTAAAACTTTAAATGAAATTTTATTTATATCTGACCTATCAGATGATATAAATTTTTGGAGAAAATATGACTTATTTTTTTGATCTTGGTTGAAGGTATTAATAAAGAGCAACTGTTTGTATTATTTGTATTGTGATATCTTAGTTAATAAACATGAATAACTGGTATAAAATATGTTTTTTTAAAAATTTTATTTATTTACTTGACAGAGATCACAGGAAGGCAGAGAGGCAGGCAGAGAGAGAGGAATGGAAGCAGGCTCCCTGCTGAGAAGAGAGCCCACTGTGGGACTCAATCCCAGGAACCTGGAATCATGACCTGAGCCGAAGGCAGAGATTTTAACCCATTGAACCACCCAGGTGCCCTAAAATATGTTTTTTTTATATAGAATTATCTTTTCATACCAGGTATTTGGTCAGCAAAGCAAATTAATATCAAAATTAATAAGCCCTTGGCACAATATCTCTGGAGCAGGGGTTGCTCTTAGTAATGGCCCAGAGCAGTTGACCTCCCCTCGCTAGTGCTATAGCCCCAAGGACTAGGTCCCTGCCACCAGAACTCAGTCTTACATGTTATGCCAAGCAGACAAAACCAAAACAGGAAAGCTCTGACAGCTTTCACTGGCATGCCTCATCTCCCACTCCCTCGACGTCCAGGCAGTACCAGATGCCAGGGAGGGGTCTTGGTCCAACATATGGGAGGGAAGGAAGTAGCCACGAGCAAGTACCTGCCTCTCTGTGCCTTTCTTTCATGAGCAGGTTGTAAGGAGGAGGAAGAGGAAGGGGAAGAGAGGTGAACTTCAAGGGGTGAAGGCCTCAGGTAGGCAGCTGGCTCCTGCCAGTAGGAAAGGGACAAAGGAGAAGGCAGTGAGTCTTGCAGGGAGGGTGGGGGGTAAGGGTTACAGCTTATGACGGAATCAGGACAGGAGTAATAGGGATACTAGTCATTTGAGTCCACCATTGGCAAGCTGGGCTGGGTGTCAGGGCAGATAGGACTCCCTGGGCAACGGCACATGAGAGAGGTGGAATTCTTCTCTGAGGAGCAGGTGGAGCTTTGGGTGTTGGTAAAGCATAGAGAGTATTGTTCCAGGGCCAAGGACAGGTCCAGGTACTCCTGTTTGGAGGTCAAGGCCACAGTATGATCCCGGTCTTCTACCAGGAGCTTGAAGGTACCACATGCCAGCCACCCCTCATTATTGTGTATAACTCTCTGGTGCACTTATTGGCTTATCCATCAAATGACTCCTTCAGCAGCTTGAAAACCACCTCCACAGGCACTCCAGGATATGGGAGGCTTCCAGAGTGAAGATTTTGCACAGGATCACCCCAAAATACCAGAAGTCACTCTGGTGGATGTAGATCTGGTCAAACATGGCCTTAGGGACCATCCACTTCACAGGCAGTCCACTGTTGGTTGTCTTTTTATAGTAACTGATGTGGTGATATCTCTGGCAAGGCTGAAGTCTGAGATCTTCATCATGCTGTCCTTTGTCACCAGCACTTCCCTGGTGGCCAGGTCTTGGTGTATGCACTTCTTGGAGGCAAGGTACTCCATGCCTCAGGCTACCTGGTAGGCACAGGATACCAGGTCCTTGGAGGAGAGTTGCTCTGCTGCATTGTGGCTGATATTGTAACAGTACTCCAGGTCAGGAGGCCTCTGGGCCTGCAGGTACTCCTGTATGTTGTCTTTGGAGGCATATTCCATGAGAGTGTACAAAGGACCGTCCTGTGTGCAGGACCCATCAGGCTTATGGCGCCCTTGTGCTGTACAATCATCTTCATCATCTCCATTTCTGAGATTAAGTTTGACAGGCCTTTCTCTGTTGCATCTGACTTCAACATCTTCACAGACACTTTAGTCAAATGGTTGGATTTGTCTTTGTCCACCCCAATGGCCTCCTCCAACACCACCTGCCCAAAGTAGGCCTGTCTTAGGGCTCTGCCTAAACTGCCTACAACCAGCCTGTCTCAAGGCAGTTATGAACTCTAGATTATCCTCGAAAACATTAAACCACAAGCTAAAAGTTCTCTTCACTAGGTCTCTGTCGCAGGTCTAATTTTCTTATCTTTCATCATTTATCTTTTTCCTAATTCTTATTTTCAGTATAGTTTATTTTGCTTCCAGGTGTTTCTCCTGGTTTCTGTATGCTGTTTCATAGGGAAGAATTATCCTTCATAAAATTATTTCTTGAGCATTCATTACATCTCTCAGTTAAAATGGGTTCTTTTATGGTATTGATTCATTTGAGTTTTCTGAAAATGGGAAGAATTTTCAAAATGGTGTTTTCCTCAAGGTTCAGAGTATGTCTTAGCCTCATCTTTACTCTTTTTGAAATTCACTTTTCAAATTCTTGTCCCTCTTTTTATCTTTTTAAATTAAAATGTTTTATTTTTACTATTCTTTTATTTGAGTATAGTTGATATTCAGTGTTACATTGGTTTCAGGTTTTCAATATCTCCATACATTATTCTATGATCACTACAAACATAGCCACTATCTGTCACCATATAACACTATTATAATATCATTGACTATATTCTCTACACTGTCCCTTATCTCTTTTTAAAATCTCTGATTTTTATGTTTTCTCTTATTCCAATTTTCGACCATCATTTTACTTGGTTACTTTAATAAAATATGCCTGATTACACACTCTTTGCTGAAAACCATAGCATTTGATTTATAGTAGTCTTCTTCTTCTTCTTTTTTAAAAATTAACATATAATTTATTATTAGCCCCAGGGGTACAAGTCTGTGAATCGCCAGGTTTACACACTTCACAGCACTCAGCACAGCACATACCCTCCCCAATGTTCATAACCCCACCACCCTCTCCCTACCCTCCCCACCCCCCCGGCAACTCTCAGTTTGTTTTGTGAGATTAAGAGTCTCTTATGGTTTGTCTCCCTCCCGATCCCAACTTGTTTCATTTACTCTTTTCCTGTCCCCCATATTGCACCTCCATTTCCTCATATCAGGGAGATCATATGATAGTGTCTTTCTCTGGTTGACTTATTTTGCTAAGCATAATACCCTCTAGTTCCATCCATGTCTTCGCAAATGGCAAGATTTTATTTCTTTTGATGGCTGCATAGTATTCCATCATATATATATATAATTCATTTGTTGATGGACATCTAGGTTCTTTCCATAGTTTGGCTATTGTGGATATTGCTGCTATAAACATTTGGTGCACGTGCCCCTTTGGATCATATAGTAGTCTTCTTTACCTCTATCAGAACCCCAGGAAGCTTTATTTATTTATTTACTCACATAAACAGATGATCCAACACATCGTTTTTTGATGTTCAAATGTATTATAATGTCTTACCGCTTCACACTATGCTTACTGCTCTCTTTCACTGTCTGACTAAATCCTCATCATCACTATGCCATTTAATCAGAAAGAACATTTGAACTCAGAGTTCTCTCCATATCAGGGAATGAAGACTCCACCCTTCTGTTTGTGCAGGTAAAATAAATGTTGATATTGTCTGTCCTGCACATACTCCATCCTGTTCACCAGAATATTCACCATCCAAATATATACAAAATAAAAACCATACCTCACCACTTCTATTACCACCCAGCATGCTAAAAACACCATCATATGTTCCTCAATTATTGACTTGATTGATAACCCCACTTCC
The DNA here is from genome assembly GCF_030435805.1 of Mustela lutreola. Taxonomy (NCBI): domain Eukaryota; kingdom Metazoa; phylum Chordata; class Mammalia; order Carnivora; family Mustelidae; genus Mustela; species Mustela lutreola. The sequence goes on along the minus strand of NC_081299.1, from coordinate 115,620,461 downwards.
ACACATACTGCACTCCTTTCTCCCTGCAAATTTATTTTGGTACAGCAACTTAACCTAAAAATCAAGTCAGATGATTTTATTCTGCTGTCGAAAGTCTTTTGGTATCTTCCCCTTTCATATTAAATAAAAACTGAAGGCGTTTCAATGTACTAGAAGGTCATGCATCAATACGTTCTTCCTCTCTCCACCACTATGAACTCCTCATTGGCCTCCTTGCTTTTAATCAAAAGTAACAGACCAAGATCAGACGAGATCGGGCGCGTTCAGGGTGGTATGGCCGTAGACAACATACTATGAGCAACTCTATGGCAATAAATTTGACAATCTGGAAGAAATGGATGCATTCCTAGAAACATATAAACTACCACAACTGAACCAGGAAGAAGTAGAAAGCCTGAACAGACCCATAACCAGTAAGGAGATTGAAACAGTCATTAAAAATCTCCAAACAAACAAAAGCCCAGGGCCAGACGGCTTCCCGGGGGAATTCTACCAAACATTTAAAGAAGAACTAATTCCTATTCTCCTGAAACTGTTCCAAAAAATAGAAATGGAAGGAAAACTTCCAAACTCATTTTATGAGGCCAGCATCACCTTGATCCCAAAACCAGACAAGGATCCCACCAAAAAAGAGAGCTATAGACCGATATCCTTGATGAACACAGATGCGAAAATACTCAACAAAATACTAGCCAATAGGATTCAACAGTACATTAAAAAGATTATTCACCATGACCAAGTGGGATTTATTCCAGGGCTGCAAGGTTGGTTCAACATCCGCAAATCAGTCAATGTGATACAACACATCAATAAAAGAAAGAACAAGAACCATATGATACTCTCAATAGATGCTGAAAAAGCATTTGACAAAGTACAACATCCCTTCCTGATCAAAACTCTTCAAAGTGTAGGGATAGAGGGCACATACCTCAATATCATCAAAGCCATCTATGAAAAACCCACCGCAAATATCATTCTCAATGGAGAAAAACTGAAAGCTTTTCCGCTAAGGTCAGGAACACGGCAGGGATGTCCATTATCACCACTGCTATTCAACATCGTACTAGAGGTCCTAGCCTCAGCAATCAGACAACAAAAGGAAATTAAAGGCATCCAAATCGGCAAAGAAGAAGTCAAATTATCACTCTTCGCAGATGATATGATACTATATGTGGAAAACCCAAAAGACTCCACTCCAAAACTGCTAGAACTTATACAGGAATTCAGTAAAGTGTCGGGATATAAAATCAATGCACAGAAATCAGTTGCATTTCTCTACACGAACAGCAAGACAGAAGAAAGAGATATTAAGGAGTCAATCCCATTTACAATTGCATCCAAAACCATAAGATACCTAGGAATAAACCTAACCAAAGAGACACAGAATCTATACTCAGAAAACTATAAAGTACTCATGGAAGAAATTGAGGAAGACACAAAGAAATGGAAAAATGTTCCATGCTCCTGGATTGGAAGAATAAATATTGTGAAAATGTCTATGCTACCTAAAGCAATCTACACATTTAATGCAATTCCTATCAAAGTACCATCCATCTTTTTCAAAGAAATGGAACAAATAATGCTAAAATTTATATGGAACCAGAAAAGACCTCGAATAGCCAAAGGGATATTGAAAAAGAAAGCCAACGTTGGTGGCATCACAATTCCGGACTTCAGGCTCTATTACAAAGCTGTCATCATCAAGACAGCATGGTACTGGCACAAAAACAGACACATAGATCAATGGAACAGAATAGAGAGCCCAGAAATAGACCCTCAACTCTATGGTCAACTAATCTTCGACAAAGCAGGAAAGAATGTCCAATGGAAAAAAGACAGCCTTTTCAATAAATGGTGCTGGGAAAATTGGACAGCCACATGCAGAAAAATGAAATTGGACCATTCCCTTACACCACACACAAAAATAGACTCAAAATGGATGAAGGACCTCAATGTACGAAAGGAATCCATCAAAATCCTTGAGGAGAACACGGGCAGCAACCTCTTCGACTTCTGCCGCAGCAACATCTTCCTAGGAACAACGCAAAAGGCAAGGGAAGCAAGGGAAAAAATGAACTACTGGGATTTCATCAAGATCAAAAGCTTTTGCACAGCAAAGGAAACAGTTAACAAAATCAAAAGACAACTGACAGAATGGGAGAAGATATTTGCAAACGACATATCAGATAAAGGACTAGTGTCCAGAATCTATAAAGAACTTAGCAAACTCAACACCCAAAGAACAAATAATCCAATCAAGAAATGGGCAGAGGACATGAATAGACATTTCTGCAAAGAAGACATCCAGGTGGCGAACAGACACATGAAAAAGTGCTCCATATCACTCGGCATCAGGGAAATACAAATCAAAACCACAATGCGATATCACCTCACACCAGTCAGAATGGCTAAAATCAACAAGTCAGGAAATGACAGATGCTGGCGAGGATGCGGAGAAAGGGGAACCCTCCTCCACTGTTGGTGGGAATGCAAGCTGGTGCAGCCACTCTGGAAAACAGCATGGAGGTTCCTCAAAATGTTGAAAATAGAACTGCCCTATGACCCAGCAATTGCACTATTGGGTATTTACCCTAAAGATACAAATGTAGTGATCCAAAGGGGCACGTGCACCCGAATGTTTATAGCAGCAATGTCCACAATAGCCAAACTATGGAAAGAACCTAGATGTCCATCAACAGATGAATGGATCAAGAAGATGTGGTATATATACACAATGGAATACTATGCAGCCATCAAAAGAAATGAAATCTTGCCATTTGCGACAACATGGATGGAACTAGAGCGTATCATGCTTAGCGAAATAAGTCAAGCAGAGAAAGACAACTATCATATGATCTCCCTGATATGAGGAAGTGGTGATACAACATGGAGGCTTAAGTGGGTAGAAGAAGAATAAATGAAACAAGTTGGGATTGGGAGGGAGACAAACCATAAGTGACTCTTAATCTCACAAAACAAACTGAGGGTTGCCGGGGGGAGGGGGTTTGTGAGAAGGGGGTGGGATTATGGACATTGGGGAGGGTATGTGATTTGGTGAGTGCTTGAAGTGTGTAAACCTGGTGATTCACAGACCTGTACCCCTGGGGATAAAAATATATGTTTATAAAAAATAAAAAAAATTAAGGTCTAAAAAAAAAAAAAGAAAAAAAAAAAAGTAACAGACCAGCTGTTCACACAAAGTCTATATACTTACTTGCTCTGCCTAGAGCAATCTTTTCCTTTAATATGTGTATAACACCCTCCTTCACTTCCTGGGTCTTTGTGCAAATAACATCTCATAAATGAGATATAACCACCCAACACAAAATAAAATTAACTTTCCTCCCAGCATTCTCAAATGGCTTTTACCTTTCTTGTATTTCTTTGTAACACTTATCACCATCAACCATCAATCATTATTCTATTACTGGTTTATTTTCTTATTGGAGACAGAGAGAGAGAGAATTGGGAGGGGGCGCAGAGGAAGAAGAAAACACCCCACTGCCTCGAAAGACTGCTGGGGAGTTACATCACAGGACCCTGAGATCATGACCCAAGCAAAGGCAGTCACTCAATGGACTGAGCCACCCAGGTTCCCCTCTATTATTGGTTTCTTTCACTATCATATTTCAAAAGAATGTAAGCTCTTTGTGGTCAGGTATTTTATATGTTTTATTAATTGAAGTATTCTCAGAAAGGTAGCTGGCAGATTGTAAGGGCTCACTAAACTGTATTTTGTTGTTATTATTGGGCTCCTTTATGGGCTTTACCTCTTATGCTAGAAGTCTATCCTTCAGATGTAAGCAATAAGAATAGAGCCCTGCTGCCTGTTCAAATGAGTAAAAAGCCTGTATTAAGTGGATATTTTAAAAGCTAAATGAATGGCTTAATAGTTGTATATAGGGGGAAAGGGAACATATTTTCCACGGTTTAGAAGTGGAGTTCTTTTATTGAGTTCTTGTACAAGCCGACACTATTGTACGATAATGGGCAGTTGTACATTCCAATTATACAAACACTTTGGTAATTTATATCCTTTTTTTGTAATTCATGACTGGATCATTTAATTCCTTAGGAGCATTATAGCATTTCAACTTTTCCTGCTCAATAAACTTATTGGGGTTGCTACCTTTTTTATTCAAATGCAGAAATAGTCATGATTTGATCTAAATAAAGTGTTATTGATTGTGTTGTTTTCTAGGAATGAGTCGCACATGCTAGTTTAAAAGTTTTGTTAAATTCCCAAGTCTGTCACCGATAAAAGCCTTTTGTAGATTAGTAACTTGATCAAAACAGAAAAGTTATGTAGCACTCAATTGTTATACTATCTTTGTTTCCATCTTGCATTGTAATAACACCCATCTTAACTCTATTTAAGACAAGTCATCGCCAGATGGCTTTCTGGCATTGATTGCATGATATGAAATCTAATATAACTAAAAGTTTTTGGTTTTAGTAGCATATAAATCAATTTAGAAAAATATATGTTTTTGAATATAAGATAAAGTTTTAAATTATTTGGCAATAGTAAACTAAACTTTTTTTTTGTAAATTTTTTATTTTCTAAAATTTCATTGAGCTCTTTTGTAATAAGAAATAAGTTACAAAAAATTAAGGTTTATTTACCCCAATTCAAAATTATTAGGTATATAATCATAGAGGTTGAAGTATTTAAAATATTGAACCCAAAACATTTTAATAGGTAAATTCGTGAATGCTGAGCATTCACTGTTAAAATATACTAATACTATTGATAGACTGGTAGAAGCCTAAAATCAAATATTTATTAAATATATATATCCATATCTTTTCATGGCGTGGTAATTCATTTCTCTAGCATTAAATAATATTCCATTGTTTGCATGTACTACACTTTATTTCACCTTTCACCTATGGAAGGATATCTTGGTTGCTTCCAAGCTTTTGTCAGTTATGAATAAAACTACTATAGACATCTTTGTGGGTATAGATTTCATCTTCTTTGGATAGATACCAAGAACTGCTACTGCTGAATCATCTGGCAAGGATATGTTTAGTTTTGTAAGAAACTGCCAAGTTGTTTTCCATTCTTTATTCTCAATAGACATGGAAGAACATTCCTGTTGCTCCACATCCTCACCAACATTTCGTGTTCTGTTGTCAGTGTTCTGGATTCTGGGTATGCACTGGTGTCTCTTTTTTGTTTTAATTTGCATTTTCCTGATGACATATGATGTGAAGCATCTTTTTATATGCTTATTTGCCATCTGTAATATTTTCTTTTGTGAGGTATCTGCTAATGTCTTTGGCTCATTTTTAATCAGGTTTTTCCCCCATTGTTGAGTTTTAAGGGGTCTTTGTGTATTTTTGATAAACAGTCCTTTGCCAGATGTGTATTATGCAAATGTTTTCTCATAGTCTATGCTTTGCCTTTTCATTCTCTTGGCATTGTGTTTCACAGAGTAGACATTTTTAAATTCAGTGCTTGTGCTTTTGTAGCTAAAGTTATTTCCAAAACCAAGGTAATTAAATTTTCTTCTATATTACCTTCTACATGTTTCATGTTTAGGTTTATAATCCAATCTGAGTTAATTTTTGTGAAGAGTGTATGATATCTGCTTGGATTTATTTTATTTTATTATTTTATTTTATTTTTATTTTATATTTTTACATTTAGCTTCACCATTACTCCAGAACCATTTGTTTAAAAGATTGTATTTTGCTCTCTTGTATTGCTTTTGCTTTTATATTAAATATAAAATATAATTGATAATATATATTCCATTCCTTTAATCTAGTCTTTCTGTGGTATTACAATATCTTGCTTACAATTATCGTTATGGTATACTTTTTTTAAAAGATTTTATTTTTTTATTTGACAGAGAGAGAGATCACAAATAGGCAGAGAGACAGACAGAGAGAGAGATGAGGAGAAGCAGGCTCCCTGCTGAGCAGAGAGCCCTATGCGGGACTCGATCCCAGGCCCCTGGGATCATGACCTGAGCCGAAGGTAGAGGCTTAACCCACTGAGCCACCCAGGCACCCCATCATTATGGTAAACTTTGAAGTCAGTCCTCAGTCTCTGTTCTCCTTCAACACTATGTTGACTATTGTGAGTCTTTGCCTCTCCATATAAACTTTAAAATAACTTTGTTAATAGTAAAAAAAAAAAAAAAGAACTTGCTGGAATGCATTACTTGTATAGATAAACTTGGAAACCAGTGACCTCTTGAGCTTAGAAGGAGATAGACCATGGACATCAGTTGTCACAGTGGTGCCTCTGGCAGAACCTATTGCAAATCCCTAGGGAAACTGAGACCTCAAGGATCTGAGAGAATGTCTAAGAAGTACTTGATACATCCCTTGGGTATGGTTTATTGAAGTGTCCACCTGTCTGAAAGCTGGGGAATCTAGATAAGGGAGGGAAAATTAGTTATGATAAAACATAACAAACATCAATAAATTTTGTAAAACTAATTGTCATGGCTCATATACAATATGACCAACAGAGGGACCACCATAAGGAAAGCATCAGTTATGTTTATTGTGAAATTTTTTATTCAAAATATAGCAATGAGAGGGGAAGACACAATGAGAAAATTACCATTTTTTAAATGGTAAACTTCTTACAAAATGGAATAGGTTTTATATTCTAAGTAGTATATTGAAAAGTAAAACATTGGGGCGCCTGGGTGGCTCAGTGGTTTGGGCTGCTGCCTTTGGCTCGGGTCATGATCTCAGGGTCCTGGGATCGAGCCCTGCATCGGGCTCTCTGCTCCTCAGGAAGCCCGCTTCTCTCTCTCTCTCTCTCTCTCTCTCTGCCTGCCTCTCTGCCTACCTGTGATCTCTGTCTGTCAAATAAATAAATAAAATCTTTTTTGAAAAAAGAAAAGAAAAGTAAAACATTAAAAAATAAAATTTTAATTTAAAAAATTATGTAATTTTAAAAAAAGGATAAAAATAGAAGAACCATTTTTCTTATAACTGGAAAATACTGTGTATATATATCTATCAAAAATAACTTGTCGGGCGCCTGGGTAGCTCAGTGGGTTAAGCCGCTGCCTTCAGCTCAGTTCATGATCTCAGGGTCCTGGGATGGAGCCCCACATCGGGCTCTCTGCTCATCAGAGAGCCTACTACCTCCTCTCTATCTCTGCCTGCCTCTCTGCCTACTTGGAATCTCTCTCTCTGTCAAATAAATAAATAAATAAAATCTTAAAAAACTTGTCATGGGGGTGCCTGGGTGGCTCAGTGGGTTAAAGCCTCTGCCTTCGGCTCAGGTCATGATCCCAGGATCCTTGGATCCAGTCCCACATCGGGCTCTCAGCTCAGCAGGGAGTGTTCTTCCTCCTCTCTCTCTGCCTGACTCTGCCTACTTGTGTTCTCTGTCAAATAAATAAATAAAATCTCTTATAAAAAAATTAAAAAAAATACCTTGTCATGTCTTGAATCAGGAGCATATGGAAAAAAATAATATCTGAGGACAATACTTCTGCCATGTTTTGTGCCTTGTTAATATTTTTAAACAGTCAGGCAACTTTTAGCTTTATTGAAATACATGCTATGATACCAGCAGTGCCTTTTGGAGCCCTATGACTATAAAAATTAATTGCAAATATTCAAAATGTTTACTATGGTGTCACTATTTAGGGCCACCACCAAGCATGTTTCAGAAGTAAGCATAACTGTTACTCTTCTGTAAGGCAAAAGGGCATGTTTTCAGGAGTTCCATCTGCTGTACCAGGAGGTGAATCAAGTAATGATTTTTGTCTATAAAATAATTCACTTTTCAATCTAACATTCCTCATTCCACATTATAATAATAAAAACTAGGAGGAGACTAAAACAAACAAACAACTACAACTACAACAACCAGCTTTTCCTTCAGTGGAAAAGTAAATAGAACCTTATGAGTAGCCTGAAATTTATTTTTAAATATTTTTAAGATAAGCGTTTTTGTTAGAAAACCATATATTTTATATTACTAAGAAATAACAGGCAAAGTTTTAGTAACTTCTAAAAAGTCTAGTTACTTCTATTTATCTATTAACTCATCTCTTTATGAAGTAGAACATGATCACAACTATTGTATCTACCCAAGTTTGTATGCTTTGGTTATTTTATGTTTGCTATTTCCTTTCTTAATTGTTACAATATTTGATACATAATAGTATCTTTAAGTCCATCTATGGTTTCACAGAATTTGTTTGAACTTCATAAAAATGTACCATACTTTCGCACTGTCCTTGTTTTACTTCTCTATTAACTTTCCAAGACTTATTCACTTTAGAGTGTGTAGCTATCATTTATTTTTATTCCTCCATAATGCTATGTTTACAAATTTGTATTTATCTGTACTTTTAAAAATATCTTAATTATAAACCATTTCTCATCTCATGTAACACTCATGTTACTTCTACACTTATCAGAATTTATGTAACTGAAAACCACAACTCAGCAACAATATAGCACCATTTTTCAAAATTAAATGGCTTACCAGAATTCTTTAATTCTATCCTTTATTTGTATTAGATGACCCTTTATTCTGGTATTTGGCATTGTTCATATGGAGGAAAGCTTATGAGTTGATATTCCATAAATAGAAGGATTTATTATGATTGATTAATTATTTTCATTTAGAATGCATAGAATATGGTTGATTTAATATTTCTTTCTTACTCTCTGCCTGGAACATAGTGCTATCTATGTAATAGCCACTAAAATATTAAGTTAATTACCTAAACTTTAAACTTCATATGAATAGGAATAACATACAGAACTCTTCTCAGATTGGGACACCTGGGTGGCTCAGTCAGTTAAACACCTGAGCCTTTAGCGCAGGTCATGATCTTAGGGTCCTGGGACTCAGTTCTGCAACAGAATCCCTGCTTAGCCGGGAGTTTGCTTCTCCCTCACCCTGCTGCTCCCCCTGCTTGTGCTCTCTCTCACTCTCTCTCTTACAAATAAATAAAATTTAAAAAATGAATTCTTCTCAGATAGCTAATATAGAATATCGTCTTTGTATTCATCAAAGGGAAAGTGCCATATAATAATGAAATTCAGACTACTTCAAATTCATTTTTTAACCAGTAAGAAAGTACTGGAAACAAGCCAAAAATGTCTTTAATGAATTAAAGAAATAGATTGATTTTCAATATCTTAATGTTTCTAAAATAAATTGCAAAATTTTTATACTAGATATCAGTGTAAATATTCATTATACAAGGATATTCTAAAAATAAACCTGAGAAAACTACTTGTCATATAGTAGTTTGACAAAAGTCAGTTTGGGTAAAACTTACAACACCTACCACCTGCAACTCTTGTTCTATAATTTAATTATTTTAATTTACAAAAATACAAAACTAATATATCAGAGTAAGTATATTGATAGCTTTGAAGGTATGCTCTGGTTGTGCACTGTTTACTATTGAAAGGGGAATCAAATATGTGATGCTTATGGTGTGACTATATTAAAATTCAACAAGTTCAGAAGCATACGAGGAATAGAATAAAGACAAAAGATGACCCTTACTTATTCTAAAGATAGACATTGGTATATATGTGCTAGTTGGGGAGAGAATTCAGCCAGTAGATGGAGGATGTGTTAGTGGAAAAAAAAAGACACAACGTTTTGGTTGAATGTTTAGCACTAAATTTAACAAAGTGAATTGTGTGTTAATAGCCTTGAGTAAAGTCCAAAAAATATTTTCAATTCATTGAAGATTATTTAGGAAAAACTTGAAAAATACAACTTGATAAGGATTCCAATAAAAGATTCATAAGTAATACAAGTTTCAAAATTTTTAGTATATTTTCCCTAAAAAGCCATTTGATTTAAATTAAAAAGAATTCTATTTACCTGCCACTTAAATAAGAGGAAATTATTTGGTTTTGTAATAAGTCAATAAAATACATTAACATATCTTGAGAAAACAGATATGCACACTAAATTAAAAATAATAGTGCTTATGCTGTTCAGCAAACATTTGTAAAATTCCTTTCCATCAGCTAGCTCTGGAGTTCTGCTAGGTGAGTAAGGCCATGTATGTTACTGCTCAGAGTACTGACGCAAAGCAATTGTCCCCTTCACATCCATTTTTTGCCGTTGATATGTCATGCTATGTTGTTTAGAGATACATAGATGGGCCTACATGAAGGCCTTTTTTTGGTGTGTATATGGGTGACTGTGATTTAACTTTCAAATCAGATGGCTCCTGATTTACAATGATTCAACTTGTGATATATTTGGCAATGATGTGAAAGTGAAAGTGATTCAGTAGAAACTGTACTTTGAATTTTGAATTTGGGTCTTTATAAAAAGGGCCAATGACATGTGGTATGGTGCCGTCTTGTGATGCTGGGCAGGGGCAGTGAGCCACAGCTCCCAGTCAGCTAGAAGATTACAGGGGTGAACACCTGATATTCTTACAAGCATTCTATATATAACCATTCTTCTTTTTTTTAGTGTAATATTTAATAAATTGCATGTGATATTTGATACTTTGTTATAAAATAGGCTTTGCTTAAGATGATTTTGCCCAAATGCATGCAAATGTAAGTGTTTTGAGTATGTTTAAATAAGCTTAAGGTAAGCTATGATATTTGATAGTTTAGGGGTATTAAATACATTTTCAATTTTGTATGTATTTCTCTGTACATAGCCCCCTTGTAAGCTGAGGAACATCTCTAAATGTATATGTAGCCTTGGTATGGCTTACATATTATTGGCATGAAACATCTAGAACAGTACGTGTGCCATATAATTGTCTACAACATCAAACAAGTTTCTTGAAAACTTGTGCCAAAGGGGTTATGTCTTTAAGGATTCTTATTTCAGAAGGGTTCTCTCAAACGTAAGATTTTTCAGAATTTAAGTGAAAATCTGACCAAACTAAAAATTTTTACATTTTCCCTAGTGAGCAAAGATAGCTAAAATCTATCTGCCATTTTCAACACTGTACTCAACGACTGTAATTCTAATTTAAGAACAGATTATTTATGTCAAAACCACATGTTGGCCTAATCTTACACAATATTCATAAATCTCACTCAGAGCCTTGGACACTTTTATTTGTTGAGTCTATATGGTACTACGGACATTCATCCCTTTTGACCTCATAGCTTCATGTATGTCTATAATTTTGAAAATACATGCATCATAGTTCCATTGTAAAATGTCTGGGTTATAAAATGTGCTATGCTATCAAAATGGTAATAAGAACATACAAATGACCTGATGTAATGAACTGGACCAGATTGCCAGATATCACATTTCATACCAGAAAGATTCAGTGGTAAGTTCTAAAATGGCCAGTTATACTTTGACTGAATTATAACTCATTTAACTTCTTTTTTTGTGTACAGTATTAAACATTAGTCAGTATTATAGTAAAGAAGTACTTTGGACAGATGTAAGTATGCTCTAATAAAAAATGTTTTTCTTTTTTCTTTTAGTCCTTTTTACTTGTAAGACTAGCCACAAATACCATGCCTCCCCCAAAATAATTTGCAATCCAAATTTATCTCTAAATGAATTTATTGCACAGAAAAAAATATATATATATACACTTACAGTAGACATGTTCAAAAATAGTTACACAACAGCAGGGCCCTAAATGTAAGCAGTATAGTTGTTTTGTTTTGTTTTGTTTTGTTTTCTTTAAAAAATAAGAGGTTATGTGAAATATTGGAATTTTATTTCGAGGCCTAGTATTTCAAGACAGTTAACTACACTTACAGTGTCAACAGCCTCTTGTTGGCAGTATGATTTTATTGGCTCCATGGAATAACAGCAAGAATTTACTATTGCTTCTTTCTTTTATGACACACACAGAACAAAAAAATTGACATATTTGCTCAAGACCAAACAGAATCATTTTAACCTATCAAAATTGATGGGAGGCCTTCACTGCCAAAGTCACTGCTGGGTTTTCACAATTCATTGCAGACAATCTGCTACTGCCATTATGATAAAGGAGAGAAGAGTCATAATCAGGGAAGAAAGCTAGATTAATACTTGTAATTATCATTGAATTATTTAGCCTGCTATAGGATTATTATTATTAGTGTCATTTGATAATTTTCTCTCATTTTATTAAACACAACTGTGTGTAATTACCCTACCTAATATTTCTCTGTATTGGCTGACTAGCTAGCAAGCATTCATGAAAATATCCATTAACCACACATATAAAATGCTGCATTATGATGCTGTTGAATCAGAACATACCACTACCTGATCCTGTAGCTCTTTGAGGATTTGCAAATTAATTAATTCTATGTTTATTGGATTCTTCCCATACAATTAGAAAATTTATAATAGAGTCCATGAACATTATTAGTTTTACCATTTTAAACCAGCAATCACACTTTGATTTTTACAACAAAAGCAGAAATATAAACACACACATTTGGGTCAGTTTTCTGTTAGTCTGTCTGGACTTCAAAATCCTATTCCTCAAGATAATGCACACCAAAGTTCTGGATTAAACAAGAAATTAGATGGCACCTGAACACTTGGTTTAATATTCTCCAAAGGACTATGCAACTTATTTCTTACATTATGACATTGTTTTACAAAGATCCACACTTTTATAATGTTAGTATTTTTAATAATCAATAAAGTCAATCATGATTAAAAATCAAACATAAAAATTTCTACTTTTTGCTTTTGCCCCCTCCATTTAGAACTTATTTATAGCCTGATAATTCAATGGTCCCTATGTTTATGAAAATCTGGACAGAAATAGCTCTAAGATCCCATTCAGAACTTGATATTAATCTAAGTCTTTTGGCTCCATTTATCCTGAGAGCAAAGAGTAGGACAAAGGATTTGAGTACTGTTAGTTTATCTGGGAGATTATCCAAGGTAGAAAAGAATGGGAAAGTGAGACAGTGAAGAAGCAACTTTGTCAAAGAGGTACATTGTTGATATAATTGTTGTGGATAGAAAATGAAGGCTTGCTTTTACTGAAAGGTCCTGAGAAACTTCTTTAAGTTGTCCTCATGAAGACCTGAAAACTGACAATTTTATCTATGGTTCTTATTTCCACTTCACTGAGAGCTGTCCTCAGAGGACATTAACTCTCCTACACTTTGGGGTTGTGTTGGAGACATTCTAAAATGAGAGAGAGAACATGAGATGCTATCAGTGTTAAGTCACTGCAATTTCCCATGGAACTATCCACCACAGGTTTGGCTATAATCAGGTGTTGGGCCTTGATATCAGAGGGATTTGAGGCAGTATCATTTTAGGTTAATCATTATATCTGAAATTTCCAAAAACTTCAACTGATGAAACTTTGATTATAAATATATAAATATAACAATATCTACAGTATTCAAATTATTTTCATAGAAATAGACAAAGCATCAATTGATTAATATTTAAATGTTACAAAATACTGAACTGAAAGAATTTGGTCATATAACAACGTGTAAGAAGTAGAACTTAGGTTTAGGTTAGAACTCAGGATGCATTTGAGACTCAGTTAAGAAATTGAATGGAGGGACGCCTGGGTGGCTCAGTGGGTTAAGCCACTGTCTTCGGCTCAGGTCATGATTCCAGAGTTCTGGGATCGAGTCTCGCATCGGGCTCTCTGCTCAGCAGGGAGCCTGCTTCCTCCTCTCTCTCTCTGCCTGCCTCTCTGCCTATTTGTAACCTCTCTCTGTCAAATAAATAAATGAAAATCTAAAAAAAAAATAAAAATAAAAATAAAAAAAAGAAAGTCAAGTGAACTATCTTAGTGGTTTTCATGGCTTTTTATTCACAGTTGCAAAAATTGCTGTTGGAGTTCTCACTATTAAGCCCACATTTCTGGCAGAAAGATAGAGGTAAAAGAGAATGATAGCTTGTACAACTGATACTTTGTCGTATGGTTACAATATAACTAGAAAAGAGACAATAAAATATTTAATGTTGTTTTAAGTTTCCTGGTTGTCAATCCCTCAGTGCTTTCTGATATTAAAGGAAAAAGTAGATGGATATTGACCTGGCAACTATCAACACCTGTCAGTCTCTCTTGGATAACCAATATCTCTGTAATCTCTTCTTCCCAGTAAAAAATATAAAATATATTCATAACCCACACTGTGCCATCTCAAGTTACTGCATCAAGATAAAATTACAATGATTTTCAGTTGTCCCAAATGAACAGAATACCCTCCTTATGATATCATGTCTTATAAGATAGATAATTGGCTTGCTACCAATATACCCAGATGTGAGTGTGGAAGAGACAGGAAAAAAATAATAATATTTATTTATTCCTTGGGTTGAACCTATTTACACAGATGCATTACTATTAGAAAAGGTTGGTTTGGGACATTGGAATGAATTTACTTAATGGGTCTGTATGTAATTGGGTTGGAGGAAATTTTTAATTTCTACAAAAATTATTAGAATTCTATCTTATTCTCTTTTGTTAATTTTCACGTTAACAAAGCCAACGTTTTTATCTAGCAGACAAGATCTTAAATACTAACAAAACTCAATTTTTTCCTTTTTTTTTTAAGTTTGAGAGCATCATGTTCTCTCATGCTGCTTTAAATACAACTCAAAGGGCGCCTGGGTGGCTCAGTGGGTTAAAGCCTCTGCCTTCGGCTCAGGTCGTGATCTCAGGGTCCTGGGATCGAGTCCCGCATCGGGCTCTCTGCTCAGCAGGGAGCCTGCTTCCTTCTCTCTCTCTCTGCCTGCCTCTCTGCCTACTTGTGATCTGTCTCTGTCAAAGAAATAAATAAAATTAAAAAAAAAATAATAAATAAATACAACTCAAAAAAAAAAAAAGGAGCTAAATGGAGCAGTAAGACCAGACTTTTTATATTATTTTATTTATCTTATTTTTAATTAAAAAATTAAAGATTGTATTTATTTATTTGAGAGACAGAGCATGAGTGAGGCAGGGGGAGGTAGCTGCAGAGAGAGACTGAGAAGTATACTCCCTAATGAGCAGGAAGCCCGATATGGGGCTCGATCCCAGGATCCTGACTGAGATCATGACCAGAGACAAAGGCAGACACATGTGCAAAATACCTTTCTTTCTAGGAAACAATACGTTACAAGAGATGTTTGAAAAAGTACTGGGGAATCAACTTTAATCGGAGATACAAATATTAATTGACTTTTGTAAAGCTACAGGGACCCAAATGATGGGAATCCCAGCCCGTTTAGGTTGTGGACCACAGAGTATTCTTCTCTGTAATATTTTATTTACTTCCATGTCTACTAACTCCAGTCCAAGTTCACTGATCTCTTTTTAGATAGTGCACCTGTTTCTCCATGGTGTTGTTTCTGCGAGTTCCGGATATGGCACCTGGTGGCAAGCCCAAGACTGCCCTTGGGACAGGTGGCCAAGGAGATGCTGTCCCCTTGGGACCAGAGGCACAGGACAGGCCTGCCTTCTGCCCAAACTCCTTCCTCAGAGTGGAGCACGCGACCCTGCCCTAGTTGGCCCCTCATGTCTCCTTAGCAACCAGGCTTCCATCTCTCCGCACAGGGAGCAGGTGACACTTGTCCTGCCACCAGCCCGCTGTTCGTGCCAGGGCAGACTATCCTGCTTCCCGAGCGTTTCCTGACCCCAAGGCCAACAGCTCCTTCTCTTCTCTGGGGACAGCGTGCTGCGCCTTCCCCACGCTTGGCTTCTCTCTCAGGCAGAGGGGATGCTAGGGCAAAGGGTATTTCGCTCCATGCGGGTATCTTCCACCGAGCTGCGGAGACTAGCTCAGGCAAGCAGCAGCAGCATCCCCAAACCCAACTCTTATTTCCCAAGGAACGCTGTGCTTTCCCAGGGGAGATGCCCAGGCAAAAAGGCTTTCGCTGTATGCGAGTTTCTCCCACCGCGAGACTGGGCTCAGGCAAGCAGCAGCAGCCCGCAGAACATTTCTCAGTGAATGCTGTGCTTTCGCAGAGGCTTTGGCTTGGAGCGAACAGCACTTCGCTGCTGCTTCCTCAGCAAGGCTTCAGTCGCGTCAGGGAAGAAGAGCTGCGGGAGAGCTAGTGCCTCTTGGGCCCTGTTTACCCGGGTTCCATGTTCGCGTCCTGGGTTCACCCTGCCAGGCCGAACTAAGCAGACACAGCTACAACCCTCCAGTAGCGTGCGTAGCCTAGGATGGCACTCAATGCACACTACCATCTCCCAGTGTGGACATCACTTGGCCTTTTACTCTGGCGCTCAGGCGGACTCGCGGACTAGGCCAGTGCTTTCCCCACAGGAAAGGAGAGGTGACAGGATCCCTGCACACCACCCGTCCACTGAATAGGGAGCTTTGGGGGACTGTCACCACTCCTTCCCCTTAAAACCCGTGCCTCCTCCAAGCTTCCACATCCTGGAGGAAGTCGGCATATGACTCCCCGTTATTTCAGGGAGCTGTTTCTGCGAGTTCAGGGTAGGCGCCTGGTGGCTAGAGCATGTATGCCCCAGGGACAGGTGGCCAAGGAGCTGCTGTCTCCTTGGCCCACAGGCTCAGGACAGGCATGCTTTCTACCCAGACTCCTTCCTAAGAGGGGAACACGCGCCCTGCCATACTCATCCCCTCCTGTCTACTTAGCAGCCACGCTTCCGTCTCTCTGCACTGGGAGCGTATGACACTTGTATTACCAACGGCCCCTGTGCCTGTCAAGGACGGCTCTCCTGCTTCGCAACCGTTTCGAGACCAGAAGGCCAACGGCTCCTGCTCTTCTCCCCGGGCAGCGTGCTGCACCTTCCACAGACATGCTCCTGGGGAGCGCATGAAAGACGTGTCCCTTTTCTTAAGGCTCTTTCCACAGGCGCAACCGCGCTTCTCTCTCAGGCAGAGGGGATGCCCAGGCAAAGAGGATTTCGCTCCATGCTGGTTTATGACACCGTGATGAGGAGACCAGCTCAGCCAAACAGGAGCATCCCAGAGACCCGACTCTGATTTCCCAAAGAATGCTGTGCTTTCCCAGAGGGGTTGCCGGACAAAGAGGCTTTCGCTCTATGCGGGTTTTTCCCATCCTGCTATGAAAACAAGGCTAAGGCAAGCAGCCACAGCAGCCCACAGAACCGACTCTGATTTTCCAGCCAGTGCTATGCTTTCGCAGAGGTTGTCAGCTTGGCACGAACCGCACTTCACTGCTGCTTCCTCAGCAAGCCTTTGGGTGTTCGCTCTGTCGCGGCAGGGAAGAAGAGCCGCGGGAGAGCTGGTGCCTCTTGGGACTTGCTTTCCCGGGCTCCAAGTTCACGCCCGGGGTTCACCTTGCTATGCCGAACTAAGCAGACACAGTCACAACCGTGCAGCAGCGTGCGTGTCCTAGCATGGCACTCTATGCCTATTACCATCTCCTGGGGTAGGTAAGGCTATGCCTTTTGCTCCGGTGCTCAGGCAGACTCGGGTCTAGGTCAGTACCTTCACCAAAGGGGAGAGGTGGCGACAGGATCTCTGCACAAGACCCGTGCACTGGGATGGGGAACTGTGGGGGACTGTCTCCACTCCTTCCCGGGCACACGCCCTGCCACCCACATCGCTGCCACATCTTGGTGGAAGACGGCATCTGACTGCCCGTTTCTCCATGGGGCTGTTCCTGCGAGTTCCCGGTATGGCACCTGGTGGCAAGCCCAAGTCTGCCCTTCGGATAGGTGGCCAAGAAGATGCTGTCCCCTTGGGACCAGAGGCACAGGACAGGCCTGCCTTCTGCCCAGGCTTCTGCCTCAGAGTGGAGCACGCGACCCTGCCCTAGTCGTCCCCTCATGTCTCCTTAGCAGCCAGGCTTCCATCTCTCCACACAGGGAGCGAGTGACACTTGTCTTGCCACCAGCCTGCTGTTCGTGACACAGCAGGCTATCCTGCTTCCCGAGCGTTTCCTGACGCCAAGGCCAACGGCTCCTTCTCTTCTCCGGGGCGGCGTCCTCCGCCTTCCGCACACGTGGCTTCTCTCTCAGGCAGAGGGGATGCTAGGGCAAAGGGTATTTCGCTCCATGTGGGTATCTTCCACCGAGCAGCAGAGACTAGGCCAGGCAAGCAGCAGCATCCCCAAACCCAACTCTGATTTCCCAAGGAACGCTGTGCTTTCTCAGGGTAGATGCCCAGGCAAAGAGGCTTTCCCTGTATGCGGGTTTCTCCCACCGCGAGACTGGGCTCAGGCAAGCAGCAGCAGCCCGCAGAACATTTCTCAGTGAATGCTGTGCTTTCGCCGAGGCTTTGGCTGGGAACGAACAGCACTTCGCTGCTGCTTCCTCAGCAAGGCTTCAGTCGCATCAGGGAAGAAGAGCTTCAGGAGAGCTGGTGCCTCTTGGGCCTTGCTTTCACGGGCGCCATGTTCGCATCATGTTCGCCAGAGGCTCAGGACAGGCATGCTTTCTGCCCAGACTCCTTCCTAAGAGAGGAGCACGTGCCCTGCCCACCTCATCCCCTCCTCTCTCCTTAGCAGCCAGGCTTCCGTCTCTCTGCACATGGAGCCGGTGACACTTGTATAGCCACCGGCCGCTGTGCCTGCCAGGGCCGGCTCTCCTGCTTCGCACCCATTTCCAGACCAGAAGGCCAACGGCTCCTGCTCTTCTCCCTGGGCAGCGTGCTGCACCTTCCACAGACATGCTCCTGGGGAGCGCAGTGAAAGACGTGTCCCTTTCCTTAAGGCTCTTTCCAGAGGCACAAGCGCGCTTCTCTCTCAGGCAGATGGTATGCCCAGGCAAAGAGGATTTCGCTGTGGAGACCAGCTCAGGCAAACAGGAGCAACCCACAGACCCGAGTCTGATTTCCCAAAGAATGCTGTGCTTTCGCAGAGGGGAGGCCCGAGCAAAGAGGCTTTCACTCTATGCGGGTATCGTCCATCTTGCTACGAATACTAGGCTAAGGCAAGCAGACACAGCAGCCCACAGAACCGACTCTGATTTCCCAGCGACTTCAGCTTGGCACGAACCACACTTCACTGCTGCTTCCTCAACAAGGCTTTGGTCATTCTCTCTGTCGCGTCAGGGAAGAAGAGCCGTGGGAGAGCTGGTGCCTCTTGGGCCTTGCTTTCCCGGGCTCTATGTTCACGTCCTGGGTTCACCCTGCCAGGCCGAACTAAGCAATCACAGCCACAACCCTGCAGTAGCGTGCATAGCCTAGGATGGCACTCTATGCACACTACCATCTCCCAGTGTAGGCATCGCTTGGCCTTTTACTCTGGCGCTCAGGCAGATTTTCGGACTAGGCCAGTGCTTTCCCCACAGGAAAGGAGCGGTGACAGGATCCCTGCACACCACCCGTCCACTGAATAATGAGCTTTGGGGGACTGTCCCCACTCCTTCCCCTTAAACCCCGTGCCTCCTCCAAGCTTCCACATCCTGGAGGAAGTCGGCATATGACTCCCCGTTATTTCAGGGAGCTGTTTCTGCGAGTTCAGGGTAGGCGCCTGGTGGCTAGCGCATGTGTGCCCCAGGGACAGGTGGCCAAGGAGCTGCTATCTCTTTGGCCCAGAGGCTCAGGACAGGCATGCTTTCTACCCAGACTCCTTCCTAAGAGGGGAGCACGCGCCCTGCCATACTCATCCCCTCCTGTCTCCTTAGCAGCCAGGCTTCCGTCTCTCTGCACAGGGAGCGGGTGACACTTGTATTACCAACGGCCGCTGTGCCTGTCAGGGCTGGCTCTCCTGCTTCGCAACCATTTCCAGACCAGAAGGTCAACGGCTCCTGCTCTTCTCCCCGGGCAGCGTGCTGCACCTTCCACAGATATGCTCCTGGGGAGCGCAGTGTAAAACGTGTCCCTTTCCTTAAGGCTCTTTCCACAGGTGCAAGCGCGCTTCTCTCTCAGGCAGAGGGGATGCCCAGACATAGAGGATTTCACTCCATGCCGGTTTATTACACCGTGCTGAGAAGACCAGCTCAGGCAACAGGAGAATCCCTCAGACCCGACTCTGATTTCGGAAAGAATGCTGTGCTTTCCAAGAGGGGATGCCAGGGCAAAGAGGCTTTCGATCTATGTGGGATTCTCCCATAGTGCTGCGAATACTAGGCTAAGGCAAGCAACAAAAGCAGCCCACAGAACCGACTCTGATTTCCCAGCGACTGCTATGCTTTCGCAGAGGTTGTCAGCTTGGCACGAACCGCACTTCGCTGCTCCTTCCTCAGAAAGGCTTTGGGTGTTCACTCTGTCGCGGCAGGGAAGAAGAGCCGCGGGAGAACTGGTGTCTCTTGGGACTTGCTTTCCCGGGCTCCAAGTTCACGCCCGGGGTTCACCTTGCTCTGCCGAACTCAGCAGACACAGTCACAACCCTGCAGCAGCGTGTGTGTCTTAGCATGGCACTCTATGCCTATTACCATCTCCTGTGGTAGGTAAGGCTTTGCCTTTTGCTCTGGCGCTCAGGCAGACTCGGGGTCTAGGCCAGTGCCTTCACCACAGGAGAGAGGAGGGGACAGGATCCCTGCACACGGCCCGTGTACTGGGATGGGGAACTGTGGGGGACAGTCTCCACTCTTTCCCCAGCACACTCCCTGCCACCCACATCGCTGCCACATCTTGGTGGAAGACGGCATCTGACTGCCCGTTTCTCCATGGGGTTGTTTCTTTGAGTTCCGGGTATGGCACCTGGTGGCAAGCCCAAGACTGCCCTTGGGACAGGTGGCCAAGGAGATGCTGTCCCCTTGGGACCAGAGGCACAGGACAGGCCTGCCTTCTGCCCAGACTCCTTCCTCAGAGTGGAGCACGCGACCCTGCCCTAGTCGTCCCCTCATGTCTCCTTAGCAGCCAGGCTTCCATCTCTCCGCACAGGGAGCGGGTGAAACTTGTCTTGCCACCGGCCTGCTGTTCGTGCCATGGCAGGCTATCCTGCTTCCCGAGCGTTTCCCGACCCCAAGGCCAACGGCTCCTTCTCTTCTCCGGGGGCGGCATGCTGCGCCTTCCCCATACTTGGCTTCTCTCTCAGGCAGTGAGGATGCTAGGGCAAAGAGTATTTCACTCTATGCGGGTATCTTCCACCGAGCTGCGGAGACTAGCTCAGGCAAGCAGCAGCAGCATCCCTAAACCCAACTCTGATTTCCCAAGGAACGTTTTGCTTTCCCAGGGGAGATGCCCAGGCAAAGAGGCTTTCGCTGTATGCGGGTTTCTCCCACCACGAGACTGGGCTCAGGCAAGCAGCAGCGGCCCGCAGAACATTTCTGAGCGAATGCTGTGCTTTCGCAGAGGCTTTGGCTTGGAGCGAACAGCACTTCGCTGCTGCTTCCTCAGCAAGGCTTCAGTCGCGTCAGGGAAGAAGAGCCGTGGGAGAGCTGGTGCCTCTTGGGCCTTGCTTTCCCCGGCTCCATGTTCATGTCCTGGGTTCACCCTGCCAGACCGAACTAATCAAACACAGCCACAACCCTGCAGTAGCGTGCATAGCCTAGGATGGCACTCTATGCACACTACCATCTCCCAGTGTAGGCATCCCTTGGCCTTTTACACTGACACTCAGGCGGATTCTCGGACTAGGCCAGTGCTTTCCCCACAGGAAAGGAGAGGGGACAGGATCCCTGCACACCACCCGTCCACTGAATAGTGAGCTTTGGGGGACTGTCTCCACTCCTTCCCCTTAAACCCCGTGCCTCCTCCAAGCTTCCACATCCTGGAGGAAGTAGGCATCTGACTCCCCGTTATTTCAGGGAGCTGTTTCTGCGAGTTCAGCGTAGGCGTCTGGTGGCTAGCGCATGTGTGCCCCAGGGACAGGTGGCCAAGGAACTGCTGTATCCTTGGGCCCAGAGGCTCAGGACAGGCATGCTCTCTGCCCAGACTCCTTCCTAAGAGTGGATCACGCGCCCTGCCCACCTCATCCCCTCCTGTCTCCTTCGCAGCCAGTCTTCGGTCTCTCTGCACTGGGAGCGGGTGACACTTGTATTGCCACCGGCCGCTGTGCCTGCCAGGGCCGGCTCTCTTGCTTCGCAACTGTTTCCAGACCAGAAGGCCAATGGCTCCTGCTCTTCTCCCCAGGCAGCCTGCTGCACCTTCCACAGACATGCTCCTGGGGAGTGCAGTGAAAAACATTTCTTTTTCCTTAAGGCTCTTTCCAAAGGCGCAAGCGTGCTTCTCTCTCAGGCAGAGGTGATGCCTAGGCATAGAGGATTTCGTTCCATGCGGTTTATTACTCCGTGCTGAGAAGACCAGCTCAGGCAACAGGAGAATCCCTCAGACTGGACTCTGATTTCCCAAAGAATGCTGTGCTTTCCCAGAGGGGATGCCAGGGCAAAGAGGCTTTCGCTCTATGCGGGTTTCTCCCATAGTGCTGCGAATACTAGGCTAAGGCAAGCAACAAAAGCAGCCCACAGAACCGACTCTGATTTCCCAGCGACTGCTATGCTTTCGCAGAGGTTTTCAGCTTGGCGCGAACCGCACTTCGCTGCTGCTTCCTCAGCAAGGCTTTGGGTGTTCACTCTGTCGCATCAGGGAAGAAGAGCTGCGGGAGAGCCGGTGTCTCTTGTGGCTTGCTTTCCCGGGCTCCATGTTGGCGCCCTGGTTTCACCCTGCCAGGCCGAACTAAGCAGACACAGTCACAACCCTGCAGCAGCGTGCGTGGCCTAAGATGGCACTCTATGCACACTACAGTCTCCCGGTGTAGGCAACGCTTGGCCTTTGGAACTGGACCTCAGGCTGACTCGCGGACAAGGCCAGTGTTTCCCCACAGGAAAGGAGAGGTGACAGGATCCCTGATCACCGCCCGTTCACTGGAATGGGGAGTTTTGGGGATTGTCCCCACTCCTTCCCCCGCAAACCCCCTGCCACCGAAAACGCTGTCACATGTTGGAGGAATATGGCATGTGACTGCCCGTTTCTCGACTGAGCTGTTTCTGCGAGTTCCGGGTATGGCACCTGGTAGCTAGCCCAAGTCTGCCCTACAGACAGGAGGTCAAGGAGATGCTATCCCCTTGGGACCAGAGGCACAGGACAGGCCTGCCTTCTGCCCAGACTCCTTCCTCAGAGTGGAGCACGTGTCCCTGCCCTAGTTGTCCCCTCATGTCTCCTTAGGAACCAGGCTTTGTCTCTCCGCACAGAGGGCGGGTGACACTTGTCTTGCCACCGGCCTGCTATTCCTGCCATGGCAGGCTACCCTGCTTCCCGTCCTTTTCCCGACCACAAGGCCAAAGGCTCCTTCTCTTCTCTGGGGGAGGCGTGCTGCGCCCTCCCCAGACTTTCTCCTGGGGAGTGCAGTGACAGACGTGTGCAACCACGCTTCTCTCTCAGATCTCAAATACACAACATAACCCTACACCTAAAGGAGTTGGAGAAAGAACAACAAAGAAAGCCTAAATCCAGCAGGAGAAGAGGAATAATAAAGATCAGAGCAGAAATCAATGAAATAGAAACAAACAAACAAACAAACAAAAACCACAATAAACCAACAACAACAAAAAAAAACAATAGAACAAATCAACGAAACTAAGAGCTGGTTCTTTGAAAGAATTAATAAGATTGATAAACCCCTTTCCATACTTATCAAAAAGAAAAGAGAAAGAACCCAAATAAATAAAATCATGAATGAAAGTGGAGAGATCACAACCAACACCAAAGAAATACAAACAATTATAAGAACATACTATGAGCAAATCTACGCCAACAAATTCAAGAATCTGGAAGAAATGGATACATTCCTAGAGACATATAAACTACCACAACTGAACCAGGAAGAAATAGAAAACCTGAACAGACCCATAACCAGTATGGAGATTGAAACAGTCATCAAAAATCTCCAAACAAACAAAAGCCCCGGGCCAGATGGCTTCCCAGGGGAATTCTACCAAACATTTAAAGAAGAATTAATTCCTATTCTCATGATACTGTTCCAAAAAAATGAAATGGAAGGAAAACTCCCAAACTTTTTTTTTCTGAGGCCAGCATCACCTTGATCCCAAAACCAGACAAGGTTCCCATAAAAAATGTGAACTACAGACCAATATCCTTGATGAACACAGATGCGAAAATTCTCACCAAAATACTAGCCAATAGGATTCAACAGTACATTAAAAGGATTATTCACCACGACCAACTGGGATTTATTCCAGGGCTACAAGGTTGGTTCAACATCTGCAAATCAATCAATGTGATACAGCACATCAATAAAATATATGATACTCTCCATAGATGCTGAAAAAGCATTTGGCAAAGTGCAGTGTCCCTTCCTGATTAAAACTCTTCAAAGTGTAGGGATAGAGGGCACATATTATCAATATTATCAAAGCCATCTATGAAAAACCCACTGCAAATATCATTCTCAATGGAGAAAAACTGAATACTTTTCCGCTGAGGTCAGGAACACGGCAGGGATGTCCGTTATCACCACTGCTCATCAAAATAGTACTAGAAGTCCTAGCCTCAGCAATCAGACAACAAAAAGAAATTAAAGGCATCCAAATTTTGCCAAATTGGCAGAAGAGAAGTCAAACTATCCCTGTTTGCAGATGATATGATACTGTATGTGGAAAACTTAAAGGACTCCACTCCAAATCTGCTATAACTTGTATAGAAATTCTGTAAAGTGTCAGGATATAAATCAATGAACAGAAATTGGTTGCATTTTTTTATACAAACAAGACTGAAGAAAGAAATTAAGGAGTGAATCCCATTTACAATTGCACCCAAAACCCTAAGATGCCTAGGAATAAACCTAACAAAGTATCTATACTCAGAAAACTCTAAAGTACTCATGAAAGAAATTGAAAAAGACACAAAGAAATGGAAAAATGTTCCATGCTCCTGTATTGGAAGAACAAATATTGTGAAAATGTCTATGCTACCTAAAGCAATCTACACATTTAATGCAATCCCTATCAAAATCCCATCCATTTTTTTCAAAGAAATGGGACAAATCATCCTAAAATATATATGGAACCAGAAAATACTTCGAATAGCCAGAGGAATATTGAAAAAGAAAGCCAACGTTGTGTGCATCACAATTCCAGACTTCAAGCTCTATTACAATGTTGTCATCATCAAGATAGTAGGGAACTGTCCCCAAAACAGACATAGATCAATGGAACAGAATAGAGAGCCCAGAAATACACCCTCAACTCTATGGTCAACTAATCTTCAACCAAGCAAGAAGGAATGTCCTATGGAAAAAAGACAGCCTCTTCAGCAAATGGTGTTGGGAAAATTGAACAGCCACATGCAGAAAAATGAAATTGGACCATTTCCTTATACCATACATGAAAATAGACTGGAAATGGATGAAGAAGCATAATGTGAGAAAGGAATCCATCAACATCCTTGAGGAGAGAACAGGTAGCAACCTCTTTGACCTCAGCAGCAGCAACTTCTTCCTAGGAACATCGCCAAAGGCAAGGGAAGCAAGGGCAAGAATGAACTATTGGGATTTCATCAGATCAAAAAGCTTTTGCACAGCAAAGGAAACAGTTAACAAAGCCAAAAGTTGACTGTCAGAAGTTATCTGGGAGAAGATATTTGCAAATGACATACCAGATAAAGGGCCAGTATCTATCCAAAATCTATAAAGAGCTTATCAAACTCAACACCCTAAGAACAAATAATCGAATGAAAAAATGGGCAGAGGACATGAACAGACATTTCTGCAAAGAATACATCCAAATGGCCAACAGACACATGAAAAAATGCTCCACATCACTCGGCATCAGGGAAATACAAATCAAAACCAGAATGAGATACCACCTCACACCTTTCAGAATGGCTAAAATGAACAAGTCAGTCAATGACAGATGCTGGTGAGGATGTGGAGAAAGGGCAACCCTCCTACACTGTACGTGGGAATGCAAGCTGGTGCAACCACTCTGGAAAACAGCGTGGAGGTGCCTCAAAAAGCTGAAAATAGAACTACCCTATGACCCAGTGATTATAGTACTGGATATATACCCTAAAGATACAAACGTGGCATTCTGAAGGGGCACATGCACCCAAATGTTTATAGCAGCAATGTCCACAATAGTTAAACTATGGAAAGAACCTAAATGTCCTTCAACAGATCAATCAATAAATAAGATGTGGTATATATGTACAATGGGATACTGTGCAGCCATCAAAAGAAATGAAATCCTGCTATTTGTGATGACATGGATGGAACTAGAGGGTATTATGCTTGGCGAAATAAATCAATCTGAGAAAGACAACTATCATATGATCTCCCTGATATGATGAAGTGGAGATGCAACATAGGCGGTTTCGGGCATACGAAAAGAAAAATAAAAGAAGATGGGATTGGGAGGGAGACAAACCATAAAAGACTGAATCTCACAAAACAGACTGAGGGTTGCTGGGGGGAGGTGTGTTGAGAGAGGATGGTGGGGGTATGGACATTGGGGAGGGCAGGTGCTATGGTGAGTGATGGTGAGTGCTGTGAAATGGGTAAACCTGGTGATTCACAGACCTGTACCCCTAGGGATAAAAACACATTATATGTTTATAAAAATTTTTAAAAATAATTTAAAAAATCCATTAAAGAAAAAACACATATTGCAAGCCTAGAGCTAATCTCATATTCAATCAAAAAAGTTTGAATGTTTTCCCCTTAAAGATCAGAAAAAAGACAAGTGTGTCCACTTTCACTACTCTCATTTGACATAGTACTGGATGTCCTAGCCAGAGAAACAAGGAACACAAAGAAATAAAAGACTCCAAAAGAAAAAAAGGAAGAAGTAAAATTTTCTTTTTTTGGATAACATGAACTTACATGTAAAAAAATCCTAAAAACTTCACAAAAAATTTTGAATAGACAAATTTAATAAAGCTGCCAAATACAAGATCAATATATAAAAGACAAGAATTTTGTTTTGTTTCATTTTTTAAAATAGTTTTTCATGTCATCCTTGCTCAGTGATCACGCTAATCTTCTCTGCATCATTCCAATTTTAGTATATGTGCTGCCAAAGTAAGCACAAGACAGGAGCATTTTAACACTCTAATGATGAACTATCTGAAAAAATAAAGAGAACAATCTAATTCACAATAGCATCAAAAATAATAAAATACTTAGGAAAAGATTTAACTAAGAAGATGAAAGATCTGTACCCCATAAACTATGACATTGATAAAGAAATTGAAGGAGACATAAATGTAAAGATAGCTCATATTTATGAATGGTAAGAATTAACATTGTTAAAATGTCCATACTACCAAAAACCATCTGTAAATTCAATTCCTATCAAAAATCCAATGTTAGGGGCGCCTGGGTGGCTCAGTGGGTTAAGCCGCTGCCTTCGGCTCAGGTCATGATCCCAGGGTCCTGGGATCGAGCCCTGCATCAGGCTCTCAGCTCAGCAGGAAGCTGCTACCTCTTCTCTCTCTGCCTGCCTCTCTGCCTGCTTGTCATCTCTCTCTGTCAAATAAATAAATAAAAAATCTTTTTAAAAAATCCAATATTTTTTTTACAGAAGTAAAGAATCTTAAAATTTATATGAGACCATAAAAGACAACAAATAATTAAAGCAGTTCTGAGAAAGAATGAAGAAGCGAAATTGCACTCTTGATTTGAAACTATACTACAAAGCCCTCATGCTCAAAACAATAAGGTATACTGGCATAAAAATAGACCAATAAACAAGTAGAACAGAATTGAGAGTCTAGAAATAAATCCTTTCATACAGTCACCTAATATTTGACAGGGGCCAACATATGTAATGGGTAAAGATAGTCTGTTCAATAAATGATATTTAAAACTGAATAGTCACATAAACCAGCATGAAACTGGAACCTTATATCACTCATAAATCTTAACTTGAAATAGATTAAAGACTTAAATGTGATGCATGAAACTAAATTTCCTAAAGGAAAACATAGGAAAAATTCTCCTTGACATTGGTCTTGCCAATAGTTTTTTGGATACCAGGCCAAAAACACAAGCAAAAGAAGCAAAAATAAATGTATCAAACTAAAGTTTCTGCATTGCCAAAAAAAAAAAAGGGGGGGGGAATGAAAACACAATCCACAGAATGGAAGAAAATACTCACAAATCTTATATCTGAAAGGAGGTTAATAACCAACAGATACAAATAGAAAAATATATATAATTAAAAAAATAGCAAAAGGATCTCAATAGACTTTTTTTTCAAAAAAGTTATATAGATGGGATTGGGAGGGAGACAAACCATAAGTGACTCTTAATCTCACAAAACAAACTGAGGGTTGCCGGGGGGAGGGGGTTGGGGAGAAGGGGGTGGGATTATGGACATTGGGGAGGGTATGTGATTTGGTGAGTGCTGTGAAGTGTGTAAACCTGGTGATTCACAGACCTGGGGATAAAAATATATGTTTATAAAAAATATATGTTTATAAAAGTTATATAAATGACCAACAGGAGCATTAAAAAGTGCTCAACGTAAAAACTCAGGGCAAAGTCATTATGTTGTTGTTGTTGTTGTTTACCTCTGAAAAACACAACAAGATATTACTACCTATTAGAATATATACTACTAAAAAATTAAAACTAACAAATTTTGGTAAATATTGGGGAAAATGGGGAACTTATGCACTGTGATAGGGATATAAATTTGTATGGAAAACAGTATGGAGATTATTCATATTATTAAAAGTAAAATTACCATATGATTCAGTAATCCCACCTCTAGGTATATATCTAAAGGAAACGAAGTCACTATTCGAAGACATATCGGCACTCTTATGTTCATTATAAAATTATTAACTCTAAGCAAGAGATGGAAATAACTTCAGTATCCATTCATGGATGAATGAATAAAATAAGTATGGTAAATATATACTATGGAATACTACTTAACCATGAAAAATTAAGAAATACTGCCATTTACAACAGCATGGATGGATCTTGAAGGTATTATACTAAGGGAAATATTTCAAAGATTTTATATATATTTTTTAATTTATGTATTATGATATCCCTTACATACAGAATCTGAAGAAAAAGCAAACTAATGGAAACTTAGAGTTGAGTTGACAAGAGGTGAACCTGGGGTGGAATAAGGTGGTCAAAGGGTACAAACTTGCAACTATAATATGAAAAAGTTCTGGGGATCTAATGTACAGCATGATGATCATAGTTAATAATCTATACATACATTTTTATTGTGCTTCCCTTTATTAAACTTTGCATATATCACATTCTTACAAGTTGAAAGTTTATAGCAATCTTGTATAAAAGAGGTCTGCTGCCACCATTTTTCTAACAACATTTGTTCATTTTGTGTCTCTCTGTCACATGTTGGTAATTCTTGCAATATTTCAAGTTTTTTCATTATTATTGTATTTGTTATGGTGATCTGTGATCAGTAATTATGACCCATTGAAAACTCAGAACTAGTTTACTTAAGGTATATACATTGTTTTTCCTTAAAGACATAATGCTTTTGAACAGTACAGTATAGTGTTTATTTTTTATATGCACAGAGAAACATAATTTTTTATTTGCACTGGGAAACCAAAAAAAAATAATAATAATTTGACTTAGTTTATTGAGATAATCACTTTATTGAGGCGGTCTGGAACAAAACCCACAAGACCTCTGAAGTTTATCTCTACTGTACTATATACATAAAAGTTGCTAAGAGAGTAGATCTTAAAATTCCTTACCATACATGCATAAAAAACAGTGGCAACTATATGAGATAGTAGATGTATTAACATTTTTATGTAGATTATATTGCAATACAGATGTATGCCAATTTATCAAATTGTACAAAATTTACACAATGTTAAAAGTTTGCAATGTTATAAGAAACCATTTATTATATTTACAAATTATAATATGTCGATTATTTTTCAATAAAGCTGGAAAAAACTTTTTGTAGAATTAATCTAATTTTCAAAAAAGGAAGTAAGGAAGTAGAAACTGCAACTAACTCTGAAATAATAGAATACAAAATCCATTTTAGTTATATACACTGTGACAAAAACTATTAGTTAGTTTACAATGAAGGAGTACTTATGAAGCATGAAGGGCAGTCTATAAATAAGGCTGAAAGAACTCAGTTTTAAGGTTTAAATTTAAAATCTTCTTTTGAAATACTAAACTCACCACCCATTTTTCCAAACATAAATGTCTTAACTGCATGAATTTATTTCATACAACTCTATAATCTAGTTTCATAAGAAAGCAGCATGCAAATCTTGAATAAGACAGACTTGCTTAGGTTTCTTTATGTTCAACAGTAAAGGATACTTCCCTAAAAAGAAGAAAAATCAGCATATTTATTATGATAATTATTATTCATAATGAGATTCATATTGAATTAGGGAATATATATCCTCAGAGGGGGTAAAGTAAAATGAAATTTATTTTGGTAAATGTGTCTATGAATAGTCAATACAATGCCTCAATATAAATGAATATTATCATTTTGAACAATTTAATTACTATTATTAGAATTATTATAAGTATAAAAATAGCTATCATTTTAGCATGGAATATGAGACTCTCGTGCTCCATGCTTCATTACATCCACACAACAACTCTGCATAATAAGTATTATCATCACCATTTCATGGGTGAAACAACTGAGGCTAACACATTTAGATAACTGGTTTATGATTACATGGCTAGTAAAGATGCATCACACTAATTTAGGCTTTATGATTTCAGAATTGTACTCTTTCCACTACACATTCTATTACTCTGTAAATACTCGGCTTGTTTTCATTTAGTTCTTTAATTTTATTCATGTGACGATGGCTTAAAGCTCCATTTAAAGGAAGCTTAAAAAATTCATTTAGCCAAAAGCTCCCAAGAATTAAAAATGTCATGGATCTAATGTAGACATGGATATCATTAGTTAATGGGTAACTATATATTTTCCACTCTAGTGAGATAAAAATCAGAGTATTTTTCTAAGTTTTAGTCTCTGAGTGTTCAAAAGGACTTTGTTAAAATAGAAATATTTAGACAAAGGTGATCAAAAGTCTGGATCAGGTCACCTTAAGATAAATATTAGGAAACTGAGTAAACAAATGGAGATTTGAACACTGAGCTATGATATAATGAATGGTTTAAAGTATTTAGTAGAGCATAGAAAAGCCCTTTAAAGCCTGGTCTTAGCCTAGCATTGCAGCTTCTGGGATATCTATCATCTACCTACCTATCTATCTATCTATCTAGATATAAATTTGAAAACTTTTTTAACTAAAAGATTTTGAGAAATAGAACATAATTAGCACCATAGAAGATCTGTTTATGATAACAACCTAGCCCCTCCTCCCAGTTTGTTAATATTCTCTCTTATTTAATGTAACATTGTGCAAATATACCACTACTGATCTGCCGTTATGAATGAAATAACTATAATCATCTGTTTGCATATCCTGGTGAAAATATTCATTTAGTTCCATGTTGTATTTCTAGGAATGGACCAAATTTTTTTTTTAATTTTTAAGTTTTCTAAATATTGTCCAACTTACCTCATATGTTTTTATTATGTGCACTGTCATTCCTTCACATTCTTGCAAGACATTTTCACTGTTGCCCAATATGGTAAGTGTGTAATAGTATGTCATTCTAGGTTTTAATTTATTTTTAATTTAATTCCAGATTCATAATAAAGATAAACAGTTTTTATATATGAGTGGCCATTTGGATTACCCTTTCTGTAAAGTACATGCTCAAATCATTTGATATCTTAACATTGTGTCATACTGACTTCTTTAATAGTAGATTTTCTGAATGAACTTTTAGCTGTGTAGGTCTTCTCTATTTTATTTTGAACTTGTTTTCATTTCAAAATCTTTATATTTATTTTCATAATCTGCTTTTATTTTGCTTTGTCTATTATCTATCTATCTATTTATTTATTTATTTGCAAGCAAGAGAGAGCGAGCAAGTGAGAGCGCAGGGAGGGATAGAAAAAGAAGGGAAAAGAATCTTAAGCAGGCTCCAGGCTCAGCACAGAGCCCAACTCTGGGCTCTATTTCACAACCCTGACATCATGACCTGAGCCAAAATGAAAGAAATAAAATAAAATTAAGGTGTTAAAAAAAAAGGAAAAAGAATTGGAGGTTTAATTAAGTGAGCCACCCAGGCACCCCTGTGGTATCTTAAATTGGCTGTCATATCTTTAAAGTTCTAGAGTATCCATTTAATTCATTTATAAAATCTTTCTCAATATCATTTTTAGTTTCAGTTTTTTGTTCAATTTGCTTCCCCTCTCATTTCTTTGAGCAGAGTAATCAAGCCATTTTACAATCTTTATTGATCATTTTAACATCATACTTAATCCCATTTTGTCTATCAAATCTTGTTAATGGTTTTTCTTTGTGTGCTTTGTTCCATTTTGCTATGTTCAAGACATTATATTTGAAACTCTTATTGAGTAGGGATAATTAAGAGCTATAATAATGGTATGGTCCTCCTTGGCAGGATTTTCTCTTATATCTGAGACTCTACAAGACAATCATACTCCAAATTCAGTGATTGACTTTCTCAGTTTACACAGAAGGCAAGGTAGGCTATAGTCTTATTTCTGCTTCTCCTTGTGCTTTGGGGATCTCAACTTAAATTTGGGTTGTACCAAAGTCCTCAAATTTGATTGCTGCTGGATTTTGAATTTTGTTTCTCTAGTATCAAGTGTCTATTAAAAACACAGCTCAGTGTGTTTTAGCAGTTTCAAATGCTCTCATAACTAAAATGGCTTCAGGCATATATCTTTAGACTCTCATTGTGTTTCGTATTTTGGCCCAGTAATCCCTCACTTATTTTTATAATCATTCTGATATTTTTAACTTTAAAAGCTATTTTGTCTGGATTTTTAAGTTGTCTTAAGTAGGAGTTTTTAGATCACCATTACTAGAAGCAACAACAAATATACATGAAAATATCTGCAGTAGTTTATCACATCTTTATGACTTTGAACTTCCATAAGCCGAGGCATCCTTCTCTAATCACTTAGGCAAACTCCAATTTACCCTTTAAAACAACACAAGAATTGCTTCATTTAAGAACATGTTCAGGGATGACCCTTCCCCACTGTTCTTACCAACATTCCTACACACTCTTTGCTACGCACACCTTGTTTATGAACTTTCATTAGGTATATCAGCGTCACCAGAATTTTGCTCTATTGTATTTTTGTCCTTTAGAGCTTTAATTAAATATTAATTCCATAGAAAGTCTGTCCCTTTTCTTTCAAACCTGGGTTAGTTATTTCTTCTCATTCTTTTTCAGAAGTTACTTTATTAGAGAAACTTACAGCTGTATTGTGACTTTGGAGCCTTTACAGTTTTTGGACTGGAAAAATCACCCATCCCTGAGATTTTTATGCCGCTTCCTTGCTGATATTATTCAGAAATCTGTTCAAAACAGACTTTTTCAGGGAGGCCCTTTCGGACCACTCAGTTACAAAACCTCTTCTCAATCACTGCTCTTTTTAAAATGTGCTTATTTAGTTCAAATATGCATCACTATTAAAGAAAAACCAGTACGATTTTTTTCTTTTTAAAGTTGGCTTACCTATTATCTATCTCTCCAATTAAAATGATTCCTCTGGGCTGGAGTTTTTTTGTGCTCATCTTAGGCCAGGCACTCAATAAATTGTCTCTGAATGATTGAATTGTTTGACTCCCTTGCTAGATTCTCAACTTCATGAGGCCAAGGATTGTTCTATTCAGTCCTTCTTTATCCTCAATGTCTGTTATATTGCAGTCACTTACGTGACTAATGGGGAAAATCACAGAAAGAAGGAGTTAAAACTACAGAAAAACCCCGTAGGTTCAATAACACAAAGCTTTCTAAAATTATTTAGCCCAAGAATTGCATACTGGCTGCACTTTTGATTTTTTTAAAATGGTATTGAATTTTATTTAAATGGAAATACTTGAATGG
This sequence comes from Mustela lutreola, assembly GCF_030435805.1. Classification (NCBI taxonomy): domain Eukaryota; kingdom Metazoa; phylum Chordata; class Mammalia; order Carnivora; family Mustelidae; genus Mustela; species Mustela lutreola. The sequence goes on along the minus strand of NC_081299.1, from coordinate 115,586,770 downwards.
TAGAATAATAAAAAAATTATAAAAGCAACTTGCTCCTTAAAGTAAGAATTATATCGGGCATCTCTTCTAGAGGCAAAATTTTCAAATGTCAAACATCTGAAAGCATAGAAGGAGAAGTAAGAGTGTGAATTGTACTTCAATGCTCTTTTCTTTATATTCAGCAAACAGATTCATTCACACCTTTCCAATTTTTTTTTAACTCTTTTGACAAAGCCTTCAGAGGAGTTACTGCTGATGACAACCATCACAGCCTGACAGGAGAAAATTTATAAAGAAAAATAACAGCATGTTTTTCCCAAATTGTTAAGGATATGGTGAAGCTCTGTCGGATTCAAAGGAGGAATGTGCAATTCCATGCTATATATAATAATAACTTATTTTAATAGTGGCTTTGCAATTTTTCAGATATATCCATTTACTGAAACCACTATGAAATAAACAAAAACAAACAAATTAACAGGGGTTCGAGACAGGAATTATCTAATCTAAAAATAGCACATGTTCACAGAATACACAACACATATCCCAAGTACTACTATAGGTTTCAAGTAATAGTCAAAACAATAGTAAACATGATTCAGACCCTACAAGTCAAATCATAAATGGGACCTTAACTGTAAATCCTTATCTTTAGATCAAAGCGGGTAATTGGGTGCTGAAGATACATTATAGAACTAATATGTTATAGAACTCCTCTGAAATGAGTCATTTATTCCATCACTTTTCCTGCACAGCTGCTGACCCATGTTTTGGTTCCTGGAAATAGCTGCTACCCGGTCATACTTCTTAAAAGCACATATATTGATAACTCTACTCATTCCTCCATTCCTCTGTGACTGTCACTGTGTTAAAATGTGGAGTCAGCTGACTCACTTGTGGTGGTAATAAAGTAGAAGAGTTTTCAAAGTATTTTGTTATTTCTAAAAATGCAAAAACCAAATTACATTGAAATCCTAAGGGGTGTTTCAGGGAGAGCTGTAGGATGTGGTTTCTTGTGTAATCCACAGAGATTAGCTCCAACACATAGGAGCAACCTTAGTGGTAAAACAAGAAGATAAACAGATGTATACACACCCTGGCACAAAATTATCACTTATGTTTGGCTTCCTAGTCTCCTCGTGTTACTTATTTATCTTAACTTCTCTCTGAAATCAGGGAACACAGAATCTCAATCAGTTGACATTTTTCTACTGAATTACCCAATAGTCTGATCATACCCCTAAGACTTTTTAAAATTAGTTCACTCATAATCCCAAATCTGCTTTGCTTCCTCATCTTAGTACACTGTAATTTGATTTCAAAATGAGGACAGTTGTCAGTAATGCCACATTCATTAATCTCTTTTACAATTCCATGTACTTAGAACTATGAAAATATGTTAATAACATCCATTCCAATAAGCCACCCTAAATTTATTATCATGAAACAAGACCTCAAGAAAAAGAATTCAAAATCATCCATGTATTTGCAATTTATTTCAATAAAGCCTTTATCAATAGACTTCCCTGTGCACATGGTGGTCAAATTGCTGGTGAAAACCAGCCAGATCTATTACAAGCTTTCTCATGGCTTCTAGGTAACCCAAGTGAGCCTTTATTGATACTGGGAAGGGATAAAGCAGGGAAGGGATAAACAGTGATGTAAGAATTGGCTAGACAAAAGTAATGACTCTCATTACAGAGTGAGTATTTTAAAGCAAAAGAGCCTGTTGGGAATATTGTTTTATAAAATAGTGGTTTTTTTTAATTAACCTTTAAAAATTCAATTAGTTAGCATATAGTGTACCATTAGTTTCAAATGTAGATTTCAGTCATTCATCCATAGCATATAATAGCTAATGCTCAGTACTTACTGTTATAGCTTCTTGAAAGCAGAATTTTAACCCACTGAGCCACCCAGGCGCCCTAAAAAAGCAGAATTTTAGATCATATTTTCTGATTACTTCCATGTAGTACAACACTTTCCTGCTAGCAACCTTCAAAACATACTGTTTGTTAGAGGAATTTCTTTAATAATAAATAAATAGGAATTTATTTAGATTTATAAATATATAAAATAAATAGGAATTTATTTAAATTTATTTAAATATTGTACACTGTTTCATTGTTAATAAATAAGGTGATGATATTATAACCATTAGTTGGTAGCACTGATATATCACTTTCTTTTTACTTCTCAGTGCATTCTCTTTGCACAAAATAGATATATATTTTAAAAGAATCTGAATCTGTGGCAGACTTTTAAAAAACCCTATACAGTAAAGTTTATCATTTTAAGTAATCTCAATTATCTTCCTCAATTGTGATAGTATATCCTTCTATCTAGGCCAGATATTGTATGAGGGATTTGAAGAGACATACTTTTCTAAATTTCACTTTTCTCATCTGCAAAATGCTGATCATGATCCTACAATAAAATACACTTACAATTTTTTGATGAAAATGTATTTATTTATTTTAAGATTTTATTTATTTATCAGAGAGATTGGGCGAGAGAGCAAGCACAGGCAGACAGAATGGCAGGCAGAGGCAGAGGGAGAAGCAGGCTCCCGGCCGAGCAAGGAGCCCGATGCGGGACTCGATCCCAGGACGCTGGGATCATGACCTGAGCCAAAGGCAGCTGCTTAACCAACTGAGCCACCCAGGCATCCCTTTTGATGAAAATTTAATCTGTATAAACAATATATTTGCTGTAATGCGTGGTTCATGTAAAACATCTTATTTAATTATAAGCAACAACAGTATTAGAAATTAAGTAAATGTGTCTATAATATTTAAAGTTTTAACACATAATTCCAGTGCTTTGCCTTATTTTCTCAAATCCCTTTACCACTTTCACTGACAGAATCAAATGTACTTTTTCTACTAGTAGCCGGCTCTTTGTCTTTTGTCAGAAAGATGCCCTTGTGAATTATTTATAATAGAGATATTAGCAATAATAATAATAATAATAAATAGCAATGAAAATGTTAAAAAAAGTTTTCTTAACTAATTAGGGTTCTTAGACATCAATTAGAGGAACCACCTCTGGCAAGCAAATTAATCTGCAAGACATTCCCAGAATTAACAAGTCAGTCAGATACAGGGTTGTCCGTAGACTGAAAGGTGAAGCAAAAGGACTAGGTTTGGAAAATAGGTAAGGACAGTGAAAAAAATGATGAAATTTTGGGGCAAAATAAATTCTTAGGTGTCCTTTCAATGGAGTCCTGGGCATTATGTAGCAGAAACTCTGGAGATTATCTCAATCCATTAGAGTCACCCCGTTTATTAGCTTGCTATTGACAAAGTTATTTACAAACTGTAGAGCAAGTGGTTATAATGTAGAAAACTGATGGTAATGCACAAGATTCTTGTTAACAATAATGCAAGTTAGTGATTTTTCATTAGAAAACATAAATGCTATATCCCAAATTATGGGCCCAGAGCACTTCTGCTGCACAACTCTGCTTATATCCCAAATAACCATGTGAACTAGTTTTAATATCTGCTTCTCTTCTTAATTTTTGAATAAAAATTCTTGACACAAGTATTTTATAATTGTGTGATAATCATGCATTTAATTTCTTGGAGAACAAAACACACTTTAGCATAACTATGTTCTTTCACAGAACCAGCCTTGATAACACACTTCTATATGTTAGAAATGATGTAATAAATGTAGAATATTGGGCACTCGTTTGGTATTCTTTGCCATGTTTTGCACTATCTAAAAAGAGATCAGTGAACTTGGACTGGAGTTAGTAGACATGGAAGAAAATAAAATATTACAGAGAAGAATACTCTGTGGTCCACAACCTAAACGGGCTGGGATTCCCATCATTTGGATCCATGTAGCTTTACAAAAGTCAATTAAATTTTTGTGTCTCCTATTAAAGTTGATTCCCCAGTACTTTTTCACACATCTCTTGTAAAGTATTGTTTCCCAGAAAGAAAGGGATTTTGCACATGTATCTGCCTTTGTCTCTGGTCATGATCTCAGTCAGGATCCTGGGATCGAGCTCCATATCGGGCTTCCTGCTCATTAGGGAGTATACTTCACAGTCTCTCTCTGCAGCTACCTCCCCCTGCCCAACTCATGCTCTCTCTCTCAAATACATAAATACAATCTTTAATTTTTAATTAAAAATAAGATAAATAAAATAAAATAAAAATTCTGGTCTTACTACCCCACTTAGCTCCTTTTTTTTTTTTTTTGAGTTGTATTTAAAGCAGCATGAGAGAAGATGAGGCTTTTTTTTTTAAAAAAAAGGAAATAATTGAGTTTCGTTATGATTTAAGATCTTGTCTGCTAGAAAAAAACGTTGGCTTTGTTAACGTGAAAATTAACAAAAGAGAATAAGATAGAATTCTAATAATTTTTGTAGAAATTAAAAATTTCCTCCAACCCAATTACATACAGACCCATTAAGTAAATTCATTCCAATGTCCCAAACCAACCTTTTCTAATAGTAATGCATCTGTGTAAACAGGGTCAACCCAAGGAATAAATAAATATTATTTTTTTCCTGTATCTTCCACAGTCACATCTGGGTATATTGGTAGCAAGCCAATTATCTATCTTATAAGACATGATATCATAAGGAAGCGTATTCTGTCCATTTGGAACAACTGAAAATCATTGTAATTTTATCTTGGTGCAGTAACTTGAGATGGCACAGTGTGGGTTATGAATATATATATATTTTTTTATACTGGGAAGAGAGATTATAGAGATATTGGTTATCCAAGAGAGATTGACAGGTGTTGATAGTTGCCAGGTCAATATACATCTACTTTTTCCTTTAATATCAGAAAGCACTGAAGGATTGACAACAAGGAAACTGAAAACAACATCAAATATTTTATTGTCTCTTTTCTAGTGATATTGTAACCATACGACAAAGTATCAGTCGTACAAGCTATCATGCTCTTTTACCTCTATCTTTCTGCCAGAAATGTGGGCTTAATAGTGAGAACTCCAACAGCAATTTTTGCAACTGTGAATAAAAAGCCATGAAAACCTCTAAATAGTTCACTTGACTTTCTTAAGACTCTGAACCAACACCAGAAAACACTCTCTGTAGTCTTCTTGTTAAATGAAAAAGTATGGTTAAACCACTTTTGAAAGTGTACTACATACAGCAAAATGTAAATATTAATTGAAATATGTCCTCTCAGCTGTGCTTAAGCAACTGAGTCCTGAGCTTTTCAGGTTTTCAGTCTGAAAGAATACACCTCTGGTGCTCTGAAAGGGAAAAGAAAGGACACCCTGTTCTCCATATAAATTAAAGAAGAGAAATCTGTGCATTTAAGTGGGCCATATAAAATTTATCAAGCACTTATCTCCTAACCCCTTCCTATCCAAATTACCTGATATGCTCTCCCTACTCCTTTATTCCACGTTACTGCCTTTTCCAGGATTCTGTCTCACATCACAACATGTCTTCTGTTATTTCCTTCTTGCAAGCTAGTTTTGTTTTCTCCATCTAAAAAAAATCAACAATCATTGTGTATTTCAATTCCCATTTTCCTCAAATGCATTGATTCTTCTTATCTATTACTCTTTTCTCATACTCAGTGTCTTCGTCTTTATGGGGTTTGTACTTTGCTTTTCCCCATCCTTTACTGCCATTATATAATCAAGTCTAATAACTTCTTAGAGAAAGTTAAAAATTCCTGCATAGCCACACGTGAACACAAAGTCACTGATTTTTAGCAAACCTATAAGATAGTCAGACATCCATTCAATTTCTTTTTTCTTTAGGATTTTATTTATTTATTTGACAGAGAGAGAAGACAAGCAGGCAGAGAGGCAGGCAGAGAGAGAGGAGGAAGCAGGCTCCCTGCTGAGCAGAGAGCCCGATTTGGGGCTCGGTCCCAGGACCCTGGGATCATGACCTGAGCCGAAGACAGTGGCTTAACCCACTGAGCCACCCAGGCGTCCCTCCATTCAATTTCTTAACTGAGTCTCAAATGCATCCTGAGTTCTAACCTAAACCTAAGTTATACTTCTTACACGTTGTTATATGACCAAATTCTTTCAGTTCCGTATTTTGTAACATTTAAATATTAATCAATTGATGCTTTGTCTCTGTATTTCTATGAAAATAATCGGAATACTGTAGATTTATTGATATATTTATAGATTTATAATCAAAGTTTCATCAGTTGAAGTTTTTGGAAATTTCAGATATAATGATTAACCTAAAATGATTCTGCCTCAAATCCCTCTGATATCAAGGCCCAACACCTGATTATAGCCAAACCTGTGGTGGATAGTTCCATGGGAAATTGCAGTGACTTAACACTGATAGCATCTCATGTTCTCTCTCTCATTTTAGAATGTGTCCAACACAACCCCAAAGTGTAGGAGAGTTAATGTCCTCTGAAGACAGCTCTCAGTGAAGTGGAAATAAGAACCATAGATAAAATTGTCAGTTTTCAGGTCTTCATGAGGACAACTTAAAGAAGTTTCTCAGGACCTTTCAGTAAAAGCAAGCCTTCATTTTCTATCCACAACAATTATATCAACAATGTACCTCTTTGACAAAGTTGCTTCTTCACTGTATCACTTTCCCATTCTTTTCTACCTTGAATAATCTCCCAGATAAACTAACAGTACTCAAATCCTTTGTCCTACTCTTTGCTCTCAGGATAAATGGAGCCAAAAGACTTAGATTAATATCAAGTTCTGAATGGGATCTTAGAGCTATTACTGTCCAGATTTTCATAAACATAGGGACATTTGAATTATCAGGCTACAAATAAATTCTAAATGGAGGGGGCAAAAGCAAAAAGTAGAAAATTTTATGTTTGATTTTTAATCATTATTAATTGACTTTATTGATTATTAAAAATACTAACATTATAAAAGTGTGGATCTTTGTAAAACAATGTCATAATGTAAGAAATAAGTTGCATAGTCCTTTGGAGAATATTAAACCAAGTGTTCAGGTGCCATCTAATTTCTTGTTTAATCCAGAACTTTGGTGTGCATTATCTTGAGGAATAGGATTTTGAAGTCCAGACAGACTAACAGAAAACTGACCCAAATGTGTGTGTTTATATTTCTGCTTTTGTTGTAAAAATCAAAGTGTGATTGCTGGTTTAAAATGGTAAAACTAATAATGTTCATGGACTCTATTATAAATTTTCTAATTGTAGGGGTAGATTCCAATAAACATAGAATTAATTGATTTGCAAATCCTCAAAGAGCTACAGGATCAGGTAGTGGTATGTTCTGATTCAACAGCATCATAATGCAACATTTTATATGTGTGGCTACCGGATATTTTCATGAATGCTTGCTAGCTAGTCAGCCAATACAGAGAAATATTAGGTAGGGTAATTACTCACAGTTGTGTTTAATAAAATGAGAGAAAATTATCAAATGACACTACTAATAATAATCCTATAGCAGGCTAAATAATTCAATGATAATTACAAGTATTAATCTAGCTTTCTTCCCTGATTATGACTCTTCTCTCCTTTATCATAATGGGAGTAGCAGATTGTCTGCAATGAATTGTGAAAACCCAGCAGTGACTTTGGCAGTGAAGGCCTCCCATCAATTTTGATAGGTTAAAATGATTCTGGTTGGTCTTGAGCAAATGTGTCAATTTTTTTTTTCTGTGTGTGTCATAAAAGAAAGAAGCAATAGTAAATTCTTGCTGTTATTCCATGGAGCCAATAAAATCATACTGCCAACAAGAGCCTGTTGACACCGTAAGTGTAGTTAACTGTCTTGAAATACTAGGCCTCGAAATAAAATTCCAATATTTCACATAACCTCTTTTTTTTTTTTAGAAAAAAACAAAACAAAACAACTATACTGCTTACATTTAGGGCCCTGCTGTTGTGTAACTATTTTTGAACATGTCTACTGTAAGTTAATATATATATATATATTTTTCTGTGCAATAAAGTCATTTAGAGATAAATTTGGATTGCAAATTATTTTGGAGGAGGCATGGTATTTGTGGCTAGTCTTACAAGTAAAAAGGACTAAACGAAAGAAGAAAAACATTTTTTATTACAGCATATTTACATCTGTTCAAAGTACTTACTTAATATAGTACTGACTAATGTATAATACTGTACACAAAGAAAGAAGTTAAATGAGTTATAATTTAGTCGAAGTATAGCTGGCCATTTTAAAACTTACCACTGAATCTTTCTGGTATGAAAAGGGATATCTGGCAATCTGGTCCAGTTCATTACATCAGGTCATTTGTATGTTCTTATTACCATTTTGATAGCATAGCACATTTTATAACCCAGACATTTTACAATGGAACTATGATGCATGTATTTTCAAAATTATAGACATACATGAAGCTATGAGGTCAAAAGAGATGAATGTCCGTAGTACCATATAGACTCAACAAATAAAAGTGTCCAAGGCTCTGAGTGAGATTTATGAAATTGTGTAAGATTAGGCCAACATGCGGTTTTGATATAAATAATCTGTTCTTAAATTAGAATTACAGTCGTTGAGTACAGTGTTGAAAATGGCAGATAGATTTTAGCTATCTTTGCTCACTAGGGAAAATGGAAAAATGTTTAGTCTGGTCAGATTTTCACTTAACTTCTGAAAAATCTTACGTTTGAGAGAACCCTTCTGAAATAAGAATCCTTAAAGACATAACCCCTTTGGCACAAGTTTTCAAGAAACTTGTTTGATGTTGTAGACAATTATATGGCACACGTACTGTTCTAGATGTTTCATGCCAATAATATGTAAGCCATACCAAGGCTACGTATACATATAGAGATGTTCTTCAGCTTAAAAGGGGGCTATGTACAGAGAAATACATAAAAAATTGAAAATGCATTTAATACCCCTAAACTATCAAATATCATAGCTTACCTTAAGCTTATTTAAACATACTCAGAACACTTACATTTGCCTGCATTTGGGCAAAATCATCTTAAGCAAAGCCTATTTTATAACAAAGTATCAAATATCACATGCAATTTATTAAATATTACACTAACAAAAGAAGAATGGTTATATATAGAATGGTTGTAAGAATATCAGGTGTTCACCCCTGTAATCTTGTAGCTGACTGGGAGCTATGGCTCACTGCCCCTGCCCAGCATCACAAGACGGCACCATACCACATGTCACTGGCCCTTTTTATAAAGACCCAAATTCAAAATTCAAAGTACAGGGACGCCTGGGTGGCTCAGTTGGTTAAGCAGCTGCCTTCGGCTCAGGTCATGATCCCAGCGTCCTGGGATCGAGTCCCACATCGGGCTCCTTGCAGGGAGCCTGCTTCTCCCTCTAACTTTGCCTTCCACTCTGTCTGCCTGTGCTCGCTCTCACTCGCTCTCTCTCTCTGACAAATAAATAAATAAAATCTTTAAAAAAAAAAAAAAAAAAAAAAAAATTCAAAGTACAGTTTCTACTGAATCACTTTCACTTTCACATAATTTCCAAATATATCATAAGTTGAATCATTGTAAATCAGGAGCCATCTGATTTGAAAGTTAAATCACAGTCACCTATATACACACACACAAAAGGCCTTCATGTGGGCCATCTATGTATCTCTAAACAACATAGCATGACATATCAACGGCAAAAAATGGAGGTGAAGGGGACAATTGCTTTGCGTCAGTACTCTGAGCAGTAACATACATGGCCTTACTCACCTAGCAGAACTCCAGAGCTAGCTGATAGCAAGAAATTTTGCAAATGTTTGCTGAACAGCTTAAACGCTATTATTTTAAAATTAGTGTGCATATCTGTTTTCTGAAGATATGTTAATTTATTATATTGACTTATTACAAAACCAAATAATTTCCTCTTATTTAAGTGGCAGGTAAATAGAATTCTTTTTAATTTAAGTCAAATGGCTTTTTAGGGAAAATATACTAAAAATTCTGAAACTTGTATTGCTTATGAATCTTTTATTGGAATCCTTATCAAGTTGTATTTTTCAAGTTTTTCCTAATAATCTTCAATGAATTGAAAATATTTTTTGGATTTTATTCAAGGCTATTAACACACAATTTCACTTTGTTAAATATAGTGCTAAACGTTCAACCAAAACGTTGTGTCTTTTTTTTTCCAACACCACATCCTCCATCTACTGACTGGATTCTCTCCCCAACTAGCACATATATACCATTGTCTACCTTTAGGATAAGTAAGGGTCATCTTTTGTCTTTATTCTATTCCTTGTATGCTTCTGAACTTGTTGAATTTTAATATAGTCACACCATAAGCATCACATATTTGATTCCCCTTTCAATAGTAAACAGTGCACAACCAGAGCATACCTTCAAAGCTATCAATAAACTTACTCTGATATATTATTTTTGTATTTTTGTAAATTAAAATAATTAAATTATAGAACAAGAGTTTCAGGTGGTAGGTGTTGTAAGTTTTACCCAAACTGACTTTTGTCAAACTGGTTTTTGTCATCGTATATGTCAATTAGTTTTCTCAGGTTTATTTTTAGAATATCCTTGTATAATGAATATTTACACTGATATCTAGTATAAACATCTTGCAATTTATTTTAGAAACATTAAGATATTGAAAATCAATCTATTTCTTTGATTCACTAAATACATTTTTGGCTTGTTTCCAGTACTTTCTTACTGGATAAAAAATGAATTTCAAGTAGTCTGAATTTCATTATTATATGGCACTTTCCCTTTGATGAATACAAAGACGATATTCTATATTAGCTATCTGAGAAGAATTCATTTTTTAAATTTTATTTATTTGTAAGAGAGTGAGAGAGAGCACAAGCAGGGGGAGCAGCAGGGTGAGGGAGAAGCAAACTCCCGGCTAAGCAGGGAATCTGTTGCAGAACTGAGTCCCAGGACCCTAAGATCACGACCTGAGCTAAAGGCTCAGGCGATTAACTGACTGAGCCACCCAGGTGTCCCAATCTGAGAAGAGTTCTGTATGTTATTCCTATTCATATGAAGTTTAAAGTCTAGGTAATTAACTTAATATTTTAGTGGCTATTACATAGATAGCACTAAGTTCCAGGCAGAGAGTAAGAAAGAAATATTAAATCAACAATATTCTATGCATTCTAAATGAAAATAATTAATCAATCATAATAAATCCTTCTATTTATGAAATATCAACTTATAAGCTTTCCTCCATATGAACATTGCCAAATACCAGAATAAAGGGTCATCTAATACAAATAAAGGATAGAATTAAAGAATTCTGGTAAGCCATTTAATTTTGAAAAATGGTGCTATATTGTTGCTGAGTTGTGGTTTTCAGTTACATAAGTGTAGAAGTAACATGAGTGTTATGTGAGATGAGAAATGGTATATAATTAAGATATTTTTAAAGGTACAGATAAATACAAATTTGTAAACATAGCATTATGGAGGAATAAAAATAAATGATAGCTACACACTCTAAAATGAATAAATCTTGGAAAGTTAATAGAGAAGTAAAACAAGGACAGTGCAAAAAGTATGGTACATTTTTATGAAGTTCAAACAAATTCTGTGAAACCGTAGATGGACTTAAGGATACTATTATGTATCAAATATTGTAAAAATTAAGCAAGGAAGTAGCAAACATGAAATAACCAAAGCATACAAACTTGGGTAGATACAATAGTTGTGATCATGTTCTACTTCATAAAGAGATGAGTTAATAGATAAATAAAAGTAACTAGACTTTTTAGAAGTTAATAAAACTTTACCTGTTATTTCTTAGCAATATAAAATATATGGTTTTCTAACAAAAACGCTTATCTTAAAAATATTTAAAAATAAATTTCAGGCTACTCATAAGGTTATATTTACTTTTCCCTGAAGGAAAAGCTGGTTGTTGTAGTTGTAGTTGTTTGTTTGTTTTAGTCTCCTCCTAGTTTTTATTATTATAATGTGGAATGAGGAATGTTAGATTGAAAAGTGAATTATTTTATAGACAAAAATCATTACTTGATTCACCTCCTGGTACAGCAGATGGAACTCCTGTAAATATGCCCTTTTGCCTTATGGAAGAGTAACAGTTATGCTTACTTCTGAAACATACTTGGTGGTTGCCCTAAATAGAGACACCATAGTAAACATTTTGAATATTTGCAATTATTTTTTATAGTCATAGGGCTCCAAAAGGCACTGCTGGTATCTTCGCAGGTATTTCAATAAAGCTAAAAGTTGCCTGACTGTTTAAAAATATTAACAAGGCACAAAACATGGCAGAAGTACTGTACTCAGATATTATTTTTTTCCATATGCTCCTGATTCCAGACATGAATGTTATTTTTTAAAATTTTTGTTATAGAAGATTTTATTTATTTATTTGACAGAGATCACAAGTAGGCAGAGTCAGGCAGAGAGAGAGGAGGAATCAGGCTCCCTGTTGAGCTGAGAGCCCAATGCGGGACTTGATACAAGGATCCTTGGATCATGACCTGAGACGAAGGCAGAGGCTTTAACCCACTGAACCACCCTGCGCCCCCATGACAAGTTATTTTTGATAGATATATATACAATGTATTTTCCAGTTATAAGAAAAATGGTTCTGCTATTTTTAACCTTTTTTAAAAATTACATAATTTTTTTAAATTAAAATTTTATTTTTAATGTTTTACTTTTCTTTTCTTTTTTTAAAAGATTTTATTTATTTATTTGACAGACAGAGATCACAAGTAAACAGAGAGGCAGGCAGAGAGAGAGAGAGAGAGACAGGGAAGCAGGCTTCCTGCGCAGGAGGGAGCCCCATTCAGGGCTCGATCCCAGGACCCTGAGATCATGACCCGAGCCAAAGGCAGCAGCCCAAACCAATGAGCCACCCAGGCGCCCCAATGTTTTACTTTTCAATATACTACTTAGAATATAAAACCTATTCCAGTTGGTAAAAAGTTTACCGTTTAAAAAATGGTAATTTTCTCATTGTGTCTTCCCCTCTCATTGCTTTATTTTGAATAAAAAATTTCACAATAAGCATAACTGATGCTTTCCTTTTGAGAGTCCCTCTGTTGGTCATATTGCATATGAGCCATGACAATAAGTTTTACAAAATTTACTCATGTTTGTTGATATGTTTTATCATAACTAATTTTTCCTCCATTATCTAGATTCCCCAGCTTTCAGACAGGTGGACACTTCAATAAACCATACCCAAGGGATATATCAAGTACTTCTTAGACATCTCTCAGATCCTTGAGGTCTCATTTTGCTTAATATTAACAAACTTATTTTAAAGTTTATATGGAGAGGCAAAGACTCACAATAGTCAACATACTGTTGAAGGAGAACAAAGACTGAGGACTGATTTCAAAGTTTACCATAACGATAGGGTGCCTGGGTGGCTCAGTGGGTTAAGCCTCTACCTTCGGCTCAGGTCAGAGAGCCTGCTTCTCCTCATCTCTCTCTCTGTCTGTCTCTCTGCCTATTTGTGATCTCTCTCTCTGTCAAATAAATAAATGAAATCTTTTTAAAAAAGTATACCATAACGATAATTGTAAGCAAGATTTTGTAATATCACAGAAAGACTAGATTAAAGGAACAGAATATATATTATCAATTATATTTTATATTTAATATAAAAGCAAAAGCAATACAACAGAGCAAAATACAATCTTTTAAACAAATGGTTCTGGAGTAATGGTGAAGCTAAATGTAAAAATATAAAATAAAAATAAAATAAAATAATAAAATAAATTAAATCCAGGCTGATATCATACACTCTTCACAAAAATTAACTCAGATTGGATTATAAACCTAAACATGAAACAAGTAGAAGGTAATATAGAAGAAAATTTAAATGACCTTGGTTTTGGAAATAAATTTAGCTACAAAACCACAAGCACTGAATTTAAAAATGTCTACTCTGTGAAACAATGCCAAGAGAATGAAAAGGCAAAGCACAGACTAAGAAAAAATTTTCAAAATACACATCTGGCAAAGGACTGTTAATCAAAAATACACAAAGACCCCTTAAAACTCAACAATGGGGGAAAAACCTGATTAAAAATGAGCCAAAGACATTAGCAGATACCTCACAAAAGAAAATATTACAGATGGCAAATAAGCATATAAAATGATGCTTCACATCATATGTCATCCGGAAAATGCAAATTAAAACAAAAAAGAGACACCAGTACATACCCAGAATCCAGAATACTGACAACAAACACGAAATGTTAGTGAGGATGTGGAGCAACAGGAATGTTCTTCCATGTCTATTGAGAATAAAGAATGGAAAACAACTTGGCAGTTTCTTACAAAACTAAACATATTCTTGCCAGATGATTCAGCAGTAGCAGTTCTTGGTATTTATCCAAAGAAGATGAAATCTATACCCACAAAGATGTCTATAGCAGTTTTATTCATAACTGACAAAAGCTTGGAAGCAACCAAGATATCCTTCCATAGGTGAAAGGTCAAATAAAGTGTAGTACATGCAAACAATGGAATATTATTTAATGCTAGAGAAATGAATTTCCACACCATGAAAAGATATGGATATAAGTATTTAATAAATATATGATTTTAGGCTTCTACCAGTCTATCAATAGTATTAGTATATTTTAACAGTGAATGCTCAGCATTCATGAATTTACCTAATAAAATATTTTGGGTTCAATATTTTAAATACTTCAACCTCTATGATTATATTCCTAATAATTTTGAATTGGGGTAAAAAAAACCTTAGTTTTTTGTAACTTGTTTCTTATTGCAAAAGAGCTCAATGCAATTTTAGAAAATAAAAATTTACAAAAAAAAGTTTAGTTTACTATTGCCAAATAATTTAAAACTTTATCTTATATTCAAAAACATATATTTTTCTAAATTGATTTATATGCTACTAAAACCAAAAACTTTTAGTTATATTAGATTTCATATCATGCAATCAATGCCAGAAAGCCATCTGGCGATGACTTGTCTTAAATAGAGTTAAGATGGGTGATATTACAATGCAAGATGGAAACAAAGATAGTATAACAATTGAGTGTTACATAACTTTTCTGTTTTGATCATGTTACTAATCTACAAAAGGCTTTTATCGGTGACAGACTTGGGAATTTAACAAAACTTTTAAACTAGCATGTGCGACTCATTCCTAGAAAACAACACAATCAATAACACATTACTAAATTAAATCATGACTGTTTCTCCATTTGAATAAAAAAGGTACCAACCCCAATAAGTTTATTGAAAGGAAATGTTGAAATGCTATAATGCTCCTAAGGAATTAAATGATCCAGTCATGAATTACAAAAAAAGGATATAAATTACCAAAGTGTTTGTATAATTGTAATGTACAACTGCCCATTATCGTTCACTAGTGTCAGCCTGTACAAGAACTCTATAAAAGAACTCCACTTCTAAACCGTGGAAAATATGTTCCCTTTCCCCCTATATACAACTATTAAGCCATTCATTTAGCATTTAAAATATCCACTTAATACAGGCTTTTTACTCATTGGAACAGGCAGCAGGGCTCTATTCTTATTGCTTACATCTGAAGGATAGACTTCTAGCGTAAGAGGTAAAGCCCATAAAGGAGCCCAATAATAATAAAAAAAATACAGTTTAGTGAGCCCTTACATTCTGCCAGCTACCTTTCTGAGAATACTTCAATTAATAAAACATATAAAATACCTGACCACAAAGAGCTTACATTCTTTTGAAATATAATAGTGAAATAAACCAATAATAGAGGGGCACCTCGGTGGCTCAGTCCATTGAGTGACTGCCTTTGTCTTGGGTCATGATCCCAGGGTCCTGGGATGTAACTCCCCAGCAGGCTTTCTAGGCAGTGGGGTGTTTTCTTCTTCCTCTGCGCCCCCTCCCAATTCTCTCTCTCTCTGTCTCCAATAAGAAAATAAACCAGTAATAGAATAATGATTGATGGTTGATGGTGATAAGTGTTACAAAGAAATACAAGAAAGGTAAAAGCCATTTGAGAATGCTGGGAGGAAAGTTAATTTTATTTTGTGTTGGGTGGTTATATCTCATTTATGAGATGTTATTTGCACAAAGACCCAGGAAGTGAAGGAGGGTGTTATACACATATTAAAGGAAAAGATTGCTCTAGGCAGAGCAAGTAAGTATATAGACTTTGTGTGAACAGCTGGTCTGTTACTTTTGAGGAAAAGCAAGGAGGCCAATGAGGAGTTCATAGTGGTGGAGAGAGGAAGAACGTATTGATGCGTGACCTTCTAGTACATTGAAACGCCTTCAGTTTTTATTTAATATGAAAGGGGAAGATACCAAAAGACTTTCAACAGACGAATAAAATCATCTGACTTGATTTTTAAGTTAAGTTGCTGTACCAAAATAAATTTGCAGGGAGAAAGGAGTGCAGTATGTGTGGAAGTGGGGTTATCAATCAAGTCAATAATTGAGGAACATATGATGGTGTTTTTAGCATGCTGGGTGGTAATAGAAGTGGTGAGGTATGGTTTTTATTTTGTATATATTTGGATGGTGAATATTCTGGTGAACAGGATGGAGTATGTGCAGGACAGACAATATCAACATTTATTTTACCTGCACAAACAGAAGGGTGGAGTCTTCATTCCCTGATATGGAGAGAACTCTGAGTTCAAATGTTCTTTCTGATTAAATGGCATAGTGATGATGAGGATTTAGTCAGACAGTGAAAGAGAGCAATAAGCATAGTGTTAAGCGGTAAGACGTTATAATACATTTGAACATCAAAAAACGTTGTGTTGGATGATCTGTTTATGTGAGTAAATAAATAAATTAAGCTTCCTGGGGTTCTGATAGAGGTAAAGAAGACTACTATATGATCCAAAGGGGCACGTGCACCAAATGTTTATAGCAGCAATATCCACAATAGCCAAACTATGGAAAGAACCTAGATGTCCATCAACAAATGAATGGTATATATGATGGAATACTATGCAGCCATCAAAAGAAATGAAATCTTGCCATTTGCGATGACATGGATGGAACTAGATGGTATTATGCTTAGCAAAATAAGTCAACCAGAGAAAGACACTATCATATGATCTCCCTGATATGAGGAAATGGAGGTGCAATATGGGGGACAGGAAAAGAGTAAATGAAACAAGTTGGGATCGGGAGGGAGACAAACCATAAGAGACTCTTAATCTCACAAAACAAACTGAGAGTTGCTGGAGGGGTGGGGAGGGTAGGGAGAGGGTGGTGGGGTTATGAACATTGGGGAGGGTATGTGCTGTGGTGAGTGCTGTGAAGTGTGTAAACCTGGCGATTCACAGACCTGTACCCCTGGGGCTAATAATACATTATATGTTAATTAAAAAAAAAAAAAAGAAGAAGACTACTATAAATCAAATGCTATGGTTTTCAGCAAAGAGTGTGTAATCAGGCATATTTTATTAAAGTAACCAAGTAAAATGATGGTCGAAAATTGGAATAAGAGAAAACATAAAAATCAGAGATTTTAAAAAGAGATATGGGACAGTGTAGAGAAAATAGTCAATGATATTATAATAGTTTTATATGGTGACAGATGGTGGCTATAGTTGTAGTGATCATAGAATAATGTATGGAGATATTGAAAACCTGAAACCAATGTAACACTGAATATCAACTATACTCAAATAAAAGTATAGTAAAAATAAAACATTTTAATTTGAAAAGATAAAAAGAGGGACAAGAATTTGAAAAGTGAATTTCAAAAAGAGTAAAGATGAGGCTAAGACATACTCTGAACCTTGAGGAAAACACCATTTTGAAAATTCTTCCCATTTTGAGAAAACTCAAATGAATCAATACCATAAAAGAACCCATTTTAACTGAGAGATGTAATGAATGCTCAAGAAATAATTTTATGACAGGATAATTCTTCCCTATGAAACAGCATACAGAAACCAGGGGAAACACCTGGAAGCAAAATAAACTATACTGAAAATAAGAATTAGGAAAAAGATAAATGATGAAAGATAAGAAAATTAGACCTGCGACAGAGACCTAGTGAAGAGAATTTTTAGCTTCTGGTTTAATATTTTTGAGGATAATCTAGAGTTCATAACTGCCTTGAGGCAGGCTGGTTGTAGGCAGTTTAGGCAGACCCGTAAGACAGGCCACTTTGGGCAGGTGGTGTTGGAGGAGGCCATTGGGCTGGATAAAGACAAATCCAACCATTTGACTAAAGTGTCTGTGAAGATGTTGAAGTCAGATGCAACAGAGAAAGACCTGTCAAACCTAATCTCAGAAATGGAGATGATGAAGATGATTGGAAAGCACAAGGGCACCATAAACCTGCTGGGTCCTGCACACAGGAAGGTCCTTTGTACACTCTCATGGAATATGCCTCCAAAGACAACATACAGGAGTACCTGCAGGCCCAGAGGCCTCCTGACCTGCAGTACTGTTACAATATCAGCCACAATGCAGCAGAGCAACTCACCTCCAAGGACCTGGTATCCTGTGCCTATCAGGTAGCCTGAGGCATGGAGTACCTTGCCTCCAAGAAGTGCATACACCAAAACCTGGCCACCAGGGAAGTGTTGGTGACAAAGGACAACATGATGAAGATCTCAGACTTCAGCCTTGCCAGAGATATCACCACATCAGTTACTATAAAAAGACAGCCAACAGTGGAATGCCTATGAAGTGAATGGTCCCTAAGGCCATGTTTGACCAGATCTACATCCACCAGAGTGACTTCTGGTCTTTTGGGGTGATCCTGTGCAAAATCTTCACTCTGGAAGCCTCCCATATCCTGGAGTGCCTGTGGAGGTGGTTTTCAAGCTGCTGAAGGAGTCATTTGATGGATAAGCCAATAAGTGCACCAGAGAGTTCTACACAATAATGAGGGGTGGCTGGCATGTGGTACCTTCAAGCTGGTGGTAGGAGACCTGGATCATACTGTGGCCTTAACCTCCAACCAAGAGTACCCGGACCTTTCCTTGGCCCTGGAACAATACTGTCTATGCTTTCCCAACACCCAAAGCTCCACCTGTTCCTCAGAGAAGAATTCCACCTTCTCTCATGTGCCGTTGCCCAGGGAGGCCTATATGCCCTGAACCCAGCCCAGCTTGCCAATGGTGGACTCAAATGACTAGTATCCCTATTTCTCCTGTCCAGATTCCATCATAAGCTGTAACCCTTACCCCCCACCCTCCCTGCAAGACTCACTGCCTTCTCCTTTGTCCCTTTCCTACTGGCAGGAGCCAGCTGCCTACCTGAGGCCTTCACCCCTTGAAGTTCACCTCTCTTCCCCTTCCTCTTCCTCCTCCTTACAACCTGCTCATGAAAGAAAGGCCCAGAGAGGCAGTTACTTGCTCGTGGCTACTTCCTTCCCTCCCATATGTTGGACCAAGACCCCTCCCTGGCATCTGGTACTGCCTGGACGTCGAGGGAGTGGGAGATGAGGCATGCCAGTGAAAGCTGTCGGAGCTTTCCTGTTTTGGTTTTGTCTGCTTAGCATAACATGTAAGACTGAGTTCTGGTGGCAGGGACCTAGTCCTTGGGGCTATAGCACTAGCGAGGGGAGGTCAACTGCTCTGGGCCTTGGCTAAGAGCAACCCCTGCTCCAGAAATATGGTGCCAAGGGCTTATTAATTTTGATATTAATTTGCTTTGCTGTCCAAAATACCTCGTATCAAAAGATGGGAAGGCAAAGACTGGAAGCAGTGTTGTGACCATGGGGTCCAGCCCCAAACTATGAAGAAAACACAAAGTGTATAAATCTGAGTAAGTATATATTTACACACCTTTGTAAATAGGTTGTTATCAAAGATTTAATCAATGGGTAATAGGCTCCTCGTGGCTGGGAAGCATCAGTTGCCATATATTAAAAACAAAGAAAAGAGGTGTCTGGGTGGCTTCCTCCATAAGTGTCCCTTCTTTTCATGTCATGATCTCAGGGTCCTGGGATGGAGCCCCACATCAGGCTCTCTGCTCAGTGGGAAACCTGCTTCTCCTTTTCCCTCTGCCCTGCTTGTAGTTCCACTTCCTGTCTCTCTGTCTGTCAAATAAATAAAATATTTTTAAAAAAGAAAGAAAGAAATTGTTTTTAAAAGGTCTTTTTTTTTTTTTTTAAATTTTCTAGGTGTGCCTGGATGACTCAGTTGTTTAAGCAGATGTTTGCCTTTGGCTGAGGTCATGATTATAGTGTACAGGGATCCAGCCCTGCATGGGACTACTTGCACCCCAAGGAGCTTGCTTCTTCCTCTCTCTTTGCATGTGATTACCCCTGCTTTTGCGCTAACTCTCTCTCTCTCTCTCTCTCGCTGTCAATAAACAAAATAAAATCTTTTACTAAATAAATAAATAAAATTCTAAACCTACTTTCAATTTAGGTGCCTTAACAAAAATTTGTACTGATTCATTAAAAAAAAGAGAAAATATAATTTAGAAAGATGCTTCCAGAGCTAAAAAGCTGTTTATTTTTTTTTTCAGGATTAAATATAGAAGTGCTTTATAAAGTAAAGGAAAAAATATGCTATATTAACACTAATCACACTATAACTTTGGTGATTATATCAAGATAATGAAAAGTGATTTTAAAGCAAATTTCATTATCAGACATAAAGTTCAAGGCAAAATTACAGAAGAGTAAACGGATGAATTCATCAGGGAGTATAATAATTCTTGACTTTTAATACTTAATAACAGATTTGGGGATATATAGGGAAAAACTAAGAACAAAAATCATAACTTCTACCTTAGAAGAGAAATGGAAAAAAATTGCAACACCTTTATTTTAAGATTATATAGACAAATGGTCATCAAATTGGTAAGATATGTAAGACTTGAACAAAATTATCAACTAACTAGATATGCTTGATATTACAGAACACTCACAACAGCTGCAAACTACATATATCTTAAGCCATGATTTTCTTTGCAAAGGTCAACATTGATAATGTTCTAGTCATACCTCCGTGTACCAGGAAAGAAGTAGCATATTTCTTGAAAGACACAGCTATCAAAGCTCCATTGAGAAACCGTAAAGATGGAGAAGGGATTTGAAACTTATATATCTGATCATCGACATCTACTCTGATTATTAAAAAATGAATAAAAATAAAAAACTTTACTAATAACCACACAGAGTATCCAATTTTACATGTGAAGAAAATTATTGAAGAGACATGTCACCAAAAGGATATAAGCACATGACAAATTTCTCAATATTTAGACACTAAAGAAATACAAATTAAAATCACGAGACATGCTTACATATCTATTAGAATGGCTAAAATTATAAAGGCTAATTGTACTTCGTCTGAGCTAGATTGAGAAGCAACAAAAAAACCAAACTGTTGTTGACATATATCATGATACCACCACTTTGGAAAATAGTTTGAAATTTTTTTTAAATGCAAAATATGTTGCAATTACAGAAATAGCCATTTTAATTTTAGGCATTTAACCAAGAGATTACTATTCAACATCAAAATGAACTATTTACAATTGGAGATTCTCAAAGTAATGGTGCTGAGAAAAGAAAAGCCAGGCAATGAATAGTATATACTGTGTGATTCCATGACTATAAAAAAATCTAGAAAATACAAATTTATATATAGTCACAGTCATCAAATATATTGGTGTGATTTTAGTGCCTTCTTCTGTTGCCCATAGATTCCTACACTTGGATCTCCGAGCATTTGTTACACCATGTGAAAATATGAACTCTTTTTCTGTATTCTGTCTTACAAGAAAAAGAATCCTTGAAATTTTATGGACATTTGAACTCTCAGTTATTAGCAGAAATTCTATCACACAGTAAGTTTCCAAATATAAAAGCCAGAGTTTTACAATGACTTCTAAGCTTTTACATGATCTAGCCACTCATTTAACCTCTGTGACCTCTTTCCCTGCTACTCTTCAGTCCCTCACAGTGGCCTCCTTGCTATTCCTCAGATATGCCAGGCACAATCCAACCTTATGGCCTTCAAGATAGCCAATTCCTTTGTCTGGAGTGACCTTATTGCTGATAGTTCTGGGCAAATTCATCACCTTTCCATACCTTTGTTCAATTGTCAGCTTCATTGTAACTCCCCTGATCTTCCTATTAAAATTCTTAACTCCCCATCCCCTGCCTAGCAACCTTGATTTTTTCACCCTGATCTAATTTTTCTTTTTCCCCATTGTACTCATCATTTTTGAATACACTATGCAATTTCTGTTAAGGTTTATAGCTTTTAATTGTCTCACCCTTTAAATAAAAGTTCTAGAAAGCAAAGTATTTCATTTACCAGTGTAGTCTGAAGTAATATCTGCCATATAATAGGTTCAGTAGACAATTGGTAAATTTCAGAAAAAATTAATGTTGAGAGTTCACTGAATTTCATAAGTCATTTCAATATTTTGTTCCAAAAAATAAACTATGTAAAACATACCTTAAATTTACTTTCAAAATATTTTATAGCATATAATGGACTATATACATAAGCGTTAAAGAAACAATCATATAAATAACAATTTCATACCTACTTAAAAATTACATAACACCACACTCCTAGATCCTCTCTGAATGCTCTAAAATAACGCTTCAAAGGAAATACATTTTTAAAAATAACAAATTTTTTGGCAAATAATTTAATAAAATAAAAGTTTCATTCATCTTTGTAGATCATAATAAATGTTTTTAATAAGCATGAAATTATAACTCTGAAGTGTGCTAAAATGAAACCACCTGCTAAGGGTGAGAGAACAAAAATAAACATCATTTTTCCAAATAAGAGGAATTTATTACCTTTGAATCAAAGCATGTGGATTTGTTCAAACTGGCAATAAAGGAATATGGATACACAAACCATAGAATGTCATATTTTAGATTTCTAAAAGACTTCAAAGTGCAGAGTATACATTTTTTAAATGCTACATAATGCTACATAATGACAAGATGACAGGGTGTGATAAATAGCATTTTAAAAGCTCTACTCATAATGGAACGGAAGGAGTCATTTCCCTATAATTTTATATATGTCATTAATTTACTATATCTGGATACAACATATTACCAAACAGATGTTCATCAAAGACTAAATCATTTTTAATGGAACATAATATTTTGAACCTACATCTATTAATCATTTTTTCGATCTAACATTTATAGTCTCGCTAAACAATTTATCAGTTGTAGACAAAATTAAAAAAAAATAGGATAAAAAGTCGTGTTTGGAAAAGTAGATTTTCTTTGAAATTTGCATTTAAATGAAAATATTTGCTGATATTTTTAAAACTTTAAATGTAATTTTATCTATATCTGACCTATCAGATGATATAAAATTTTTGGAGAAAATATGACTTATTTTTTTGATCTTGGTTGAAGGTATTAATAAAGAGCAACTGTTTGTATTATTTGTATTGTTATATCTTAGTTAATAAACATGAATAACTGGTATAAAATATGTTTTTTTAAAATTTTATTTTTTACTTGACAGAGATCACAGGAAGGCAGAGAGGCAGGCAGAGAGAGAAAAATGGAAGCAGGCTCCCTGCTGAGAAGAGAGCCCACTGTGGGACTCAATCCCAGGAACCTGGATTCATAACCTGAGCCAAAGGCAGAGATTTTAACCCACTGAGCCATCCAGGTGCTCTAAAATATGTTCTTTTTTATATAGAATTATAGTTCTTGCCAAAATATGGAACTAGCTGGAACTGAATGCCTCCTTCAAAGTCAGCTCTGGAGAAATTATGCAAGTGTAATATAGAACTATTTCGGATATGTACCAAAAACAAAGAAATGATGATAAATTCCTTAAAAAGACTGAAAGTTGCTCTTGACTGGTATGTTTCAAGCTCTATTCCTGGTTTAATTAAGCTACCAGGTTTCAATGTATTTTATTGTTGCTTAGAAAATCCTAGCATACCCAGACTTTACAGAGATTTGATGATTCTACGAGGAGCTGAACTCATGGACCAAAATCACTATGCACATAGAAAGTACAATTACTTACCTAAAAAAGATGATGTGGTTAACTTTATATGGCAATCCAAGTGTTATTGGAACAGGAATTTTAAAAATAGCTTAAGGGCGCCTAGGTGGCCCAGTGGATTAAGCCATTGCCTTCAGCTCAGGTCATGATCTCAGGGTCCTGGGATAAAATCCTGCATCAGGCTCTCTGCTCAGCAGGGAGTCTGCTTCTCTCTCTCTCTCTCTCTCTCTCTCACTCTCTCTCTCTCTGCCTGCCCTCCATCTACTTGTGATCTCTCTCTGTCAAATAAATAAATAAATAAATAAAATCTTAAAAAAAAGAATGACTGTACTTTTAAAAAATAGCTTAAAAGGGGCACCTGGGTGGCTCAGTGGGTTAAAAAGACATGTAGACCAGTGGATTAGAGTAGAGTGCCCAGATATGGACCATCAACTCTATGGTCAAAAAATCTTTGACAAAGCAGAGAAAATTAAACAGTGGAAAAAGGACAGCGTCTTCAATCAATGGTGCTGGAAAAATTGGACAGCTATGTATGGAAGAATGACACTCAACCATTCTCTTATACCATACATAAAGATAAATTCGAAATGGACAAACGACCTCAACGTGAGCCAGGAATCTATCAAAATCCCAGAGTAGAACATAGGCAGTAACCTCTTGGACACTGGCCCCAGCAAATTCTTTCAAGACATGTCCCCAAAGACAAAGGAAACAAAAGCAAAAATGAACTTTTGAGACTTCATCAAGATCAAAAGTTTCTGCACAGCAAAGGAAACAGTCAACAAAATGAAGAGACAACCCACAGAATGGGAGATTTTCACAAATGACATTACAGATAAAGGGCTGATATCCAAGATCTATAAAGAACTCCTCAAACTCAACACACACAAAACAGATAATCATGTCAAAAAATGGGCAGAAGACATGAACAGACACTTCTCCAAAGAAGACATACAAATGGCAAACAGATGCATGAGAAAATGTTCATCATCATTAGCCATCAGGGAGATTCAAATCAAAAGCACATTGGGATACCACCTTACACAGTTAGAAGGGCCAAAATTAAGAAGGCAATAAACAACAAGTGTTGGAGAGGATGTGGAGAATGGGGAACCCTCTTACACTATTGGTGAGAATGCCAGTTGGTGCAGCTACTTTGGGATACAGTGTGGAGACTCCTTAAGAAATTAAAATTAGAGCTACCCTATGACCCTGCAATTGCACTACTGAGTATTTACCCCTAAGATACAGATGCAGTGAAAAGAAGGGACATCTGTACCCTAATGTTTATAGCAGCAATGGCCACAGTCATTAATCTTTGGAAAGAACCAAGATGACCTTCAATGGATGAGCGGATAAAGAAGATATGATCCATTTTTACAATGGAGTATTATGCTTCCTTCTGAAAGGAAGGATACCCAAGTTTTGTATCAACATGCACGGGACTGGAGGAGATAATCCTGAGTGGAATAATTCAAGCAGAGATTGTCAATTTCCATATGGTTTCACTTAATTGTGGAGCATAAAGAATAACACAGAAGACACTGGGTGATCAAGAGGAGAAGTGAGTGGGGGGAAATTGGAGGGGGAGACAAACCATGAGAGACTATGAGAAACAAACTGAGAGTTTTTAGGGGAGGGGGCAGAGGGTTGGGTAAGCCTGTTAATGGGAGTTATGGAGGGCACATATTGCATGGAGCACTGGGTGTGGTGCATAAACAGTGAATTTTGGAACCCTGAAAAAAAATAAAAATGACAACAACTCCTTTTCCCAACATGTGGTAGGAATCCCCCAAATGATTGGAAGCAGCCTCCATTAGAGATCAATCCACTGCATGTTGAAGGTCCTCCCACTTCAAAAAGACCAGGAAATATCCAATCCCAAAACAAAGCAAGGGCCAGCTCCACCTAATGGAATACCACCTGCTCTCCCTTAGATAGTGTGCTGTTGCTTTAATAAACCTGCCTTCTGCTTTCACTTGGGCATTGATATCTAACTCTCACGTGCCAACAATAAAAACAATGATGGTTTACCGTTACAATTCATAGAAAAGGAGGTACAGGGAAATTGAATGAAAGGGAATAACAAAGTAGGTTCATAAGTCAATCTTCCTTGTAAAAAAATTAACCTGAAAGTGCGTTTCTGCCACCTCTCTCCTGTTTGATCTGATAAAGAATGACCAAGATACATGAATTATAGTTCGGGATTTTGAAAAGCATTATAGCTTTATACAAACACTTGAGCATTTATTTATTTATTTATTTATTGCTAACAAGATAGGTCGATTTGATATGCGGTTCTTGACAACCAACCTCAGAAGAAATTCCATCTTCATCAGAAGTCAGAAAGAACCACAAACCAAACCTCAAAACAGATTCAAAGAGAAAATACTCTTAAAAAAATTTCCCTTCCTGGGGCACCCGAGTGGCTCAGTGAGTTTGGCTCACTGGGCCTTTGCGTTCGGCTCAGGTCATGATCCTAGGGTCCTGGGATTGAGCCCCATGTCTGGCTCTCTGCTCAGCAGGGAGCCTGCTTCCACTTCTCTCTCTACCTGCTCTCTGCCTACTTGTGATCTCTGTCTGTCAAATAAATAAATAAAATCTTTTTAAAAAATTTCCCTTGGGCACCTGGGTTGCAGAGTGAGTTAAAGTCTCTGCCTTCGGCTCAGGTCATGATTCCAGGGTCCTGGGATGGAGCCCCACATCAGGCTCACTCCACAGCAGGGAGCCTGTTTCTTCCTCTCTCTCTGCCTGCCTCTCTTCCTACTTGTGATCTCTATCAAATAAATAAATAAAATCTTTAAAAATAAAATTTCCCTTCCTATCAGAATCAGAACAAACCAATAACAAATTCCCCAGAAAGCTTCATCTAAAGGGTTGTACTTTCTTCAGACACCCAGCAGGACCTTCTTCTCTGGGCCTGGTATTTCTTCAATGGCCTATTCCAGAGAATAAGACACTAAACTCCTGAGCGCCAAGGGCCTCAGAACCACGAAAGAGATGATGAGGGGCACAAAGCACGCCTCTGGTCACCAAGAGGGTATGTAAACATTTGCTGCTTTTCTGCATTTTTCAAAGCTGAATTTTTAGCTGGTGGCCGCTCCTTTAGGATAAATTGCTGATACCATATAGTAAAAGCTATTATATGATCTTTTACGAACCATTTCCAATCTTTGCAATATCATGTGCCAGGACAGACACGGATTATTTAAAACCTTGAAGAGAGTGCTATTGCATTTAAATTGCCTGTAACCTTCGTGTAATAAATTTATGATTGATGATAGATTTGGTTAAAATATAACTGTTTTAAATGCTCATTTAAGTAAGTTGGTGCATAATCCCATTTCTATTAAAACATAGTGCAAGGACCAATGCCGCGCTTCCGAGAGAACCCCAAGCTCTTTTTCTAGAATGGCCATATGCGTATGTATCAGGTGTCCTCTTTTCACTCGCTTTGTGGAGCACCTACCATGGAGGTCATGTAATAACGAATAACCAAAAAACAAACAAAAAACCCAAACATCCAGGTCCAAGTGATTCGCGCGTGCCATCATGCAATGGCGGACCCTGCCTGGAGACTAGCAGACTGCTCAAAGAGATCGCGGGCAGGCATCTCAGCCCAGGCCTGTGCTGGGGAAGCTGGTTCCCGGCTTTGGGCACAATCAGGAAGCCAGCGAAGTGACCCGAGAGTGCAGCCGGGTTTAGGGCTGATGATCTTTTCGCAGCCAGGCAGCACCCGGACACCCGCTTGGGGAGCCAGGCTAGGAGGCTGCCCAGCGCTGGCGCTGGCCACGATCGCAGGCTCCCGGGGCTTCGCGGGCGCCTGTGCCCGGCCCGCGCCTCAGGACGGAGGGGGAGGGGTGCGGGGGCGGGGGCGGCCCGGAGAAGGGGCTTCGCTAATTGCGGAAGCGGGAAGTGAGCTCGTGGAGGAGGCCGCGCAGAGTCTGAGAGGAGGTGGAGGGGCTGGCAGAGGAGGGGCGCGCAGCGCCACGGTGCTGTGCTGCGGCCCAGTCGGGACTCAGGACCCCCTGCCTCGCCGCCCCTGCACTCCCGAGCTCCAGCCCAGCCCCTGAGGCCGCGCTGTCCTGCTCCCGGTGCCCGCTGCCCCTCCCCGCCCCATGGCTTCTCCGGAGGACCCTCTGTGAGCAGGTAAAGTGACACCGCGCCGCACCCTCACCTGGAGCAGAAAGCGCGGGCCGCGACCTCGCGGGGGTGTCGGTACCCAGCCGCCTGCGACCCCTGGGGCAGCGGGATCACCCCAGAGGACACGCCGCACCCGGGACCCCACGGGGTCGTGTCGGAGACCGAGCCATGCGAGGTGATCCCCGCCAGCGAGCGCAATAGCCCCCATCGTTTGGTACCCCATGCGCGGGTGCCGAGGACCCCCTTCCCTCATCCCGTGGCGTGGCCCCGCCACTTTTGTTCTGGACTTGGGATCCCAGGTGGAAACTAGTCCCTCAGACCTCCCTGGCAGCAAGGAGCACAGGGAGGGATTCTCGGTTTTTCAGCCCGCCATGGCTCTTCCTCTCTCCACATTCACATGCCTTCTCGCGTCCCTTTCCTCACCTCATTGTCACTATTATTAAATGGTTTTGTTCTGCATGTTGACCCGCAGAGCGGTTCCATGAATGAATATACAGGAAACTGAGTGGGAGCCCACCTGTGAGAGCCCACCTGTGGAGGCCTTTCATTAGAATGGTCTCTGGTTCTAGCCTCAGTTCAGAATAATGCGTGTACCTGAGGACCGAGTCCAGATGTTTCTTTCATCTCTGACTTGAGTTTGAAATCCTAACGTCACTATGACCTGGGAAGCCGAGGTCCACAGCATCTTCATCTGAAATTCCACTAGAGCTCCCATTTACCTAGTGCCCAGCCTGAGTCTGTTTTCCACTACTGTCAGGGTTCTAGAAGTTCATGAACTGCCCACCACTGACAGTAGGGGCATCTCTCTGTCCAGATTTTCCCTTTACATAAGGAGGTCAGTTACAGGAGATTAGGGCCCACTCTAACGACCTCACTGTAATGTGATTGCATATGTAAGGACTCTAGTTCCACATAAGGTCACGTTCTGTGGTACCAGAGATAAGGACAGCAGCAAGGTTTCTGGGGGTAATTCAGGTCAGCTCTTTTTTTTTTTAATTTTTTATTTTTTTATAAACATATATTTTTATCCCCAGGGGTACAGGTCTGTGAATCACCAGGTTTACACACTTCACAGCACTCACCAAAGCACATACCCTCCCCAATGTCCATAATCCCACCCCCTTCCCCCAAAACCCCTCCCCCCAGCAACCCTCAGTTTGTTTTGTGAGATTAAGAGTCACTTATGGTTTGTCTCCCTCCCAATCCCATCTTGTTTCATTGATTCTTCTCCTACCCACTTAAGCCTCCATGTTGCATCACCACTTCCTCATATCAGGGAGATCATATGATAGTTGTCTTTCTCTGCTTGACTTATTTCGCTAAGCATATGCTCTACTTCCATCCATGTTGTTGAAAATGGCAAGATTTCATTTCTTTTGATGGCTGCATAGTATTCCATTGTGTATATATACCACATATTCTTGATCCATTCATCTGTTGATGGACATCTAGGTTCTTTCCATAGTTTCGCTATTGTGGACATTGCTGCTATAAACATTCGGGTGCATGTGCCCCTTTGGATCACTACATTTGTATCTTTAGGGTAAATACCCAATAGTGCAATTGCTGGGTCATAGGGCAGTTCTATTTTCAACATTTTGAGGAACCTCCATGCTGTTTTCCAGAGTGGCTGCACCAGCTTGCATTCCCACCAACAGTGTAGGAGGGTTCCCCTTTCTCCGCATCCTCGCCAGCATCTGTCATTTCCTGACTTGTTGATTTTAGCCATTCTGACTGGTGTGAGGTGATATCTCATTGTGGTTTTGATTTGTATTTCCCTGATGCCGAGTGATATGGAGCACTTTTTCATGTGTCTGTTGGCCATCTGGATGTCTTCTTTGCAGAAATGTCTGTTCATGTCCTCTGCCCATTTCTTGATTGGATTATTTGTTCTTTGGGTGTTGAGTTTGCTAAGTTCTTTATAGATTCTGGACACTAGTCCTTTATCTGATATGTCGTTTGCAAATATCTTCTCCCATTCTGTCAGTTGTCTTTTGATTTTGTTAACTGTTTCCTTTGCTGTGCAAAAGCTTTTGATCTTGATGAAATCCCAATAGTTCATTTTTTTCCCTTGCTTCCCTTGCCTTTGGTGTTGTTCCTAGGAAGATGTTGCTGCGGCAGAGGTCGAAGAGGTTGCTGCCCGTGTTCTCCTCAAGGATTTTGATGGATTCCTTTCGCACATTGAGGTCTTTCATCCATTTTGAGTCTATTTTTGTGTGTGGTGCAAGGAAATGGTCCAATTTTATTTTTCTGCATGTGGCTGTCCAATTTTCCCAGCACCATTTATTGAAGAGGCTGTCTTTTTTCCATTGGACATTCTTTCCTGCTTTGTCGAAGTTTAGTTGACCATAGATTTGAAGGTCTATTTCTGGGCTCTCTATTCTGTTCCATTGATCTATGTGTCTGTTTTTGTGCCAGTACCATGCTGTCTGGATGATGACAGCTTTGTAATAGAGCTTGAAGTCCGGAATTGTGATGCCACCAACGTTGGCTTTCTTTTTCAATATCCCTTTGGCTATTCGAGGTCTTTTCTGGTTCCATATAAATTTTAGCATTATTTGTTC
The DNA here is from genome assembly GCF_030435805.1 of Mustela lutreola. Taxonomy (NCBI): domain Eukaryota; kingdom Metazoa; phylum Chordata; class Mammalia; order Carnivora; family Mustelidae; genus Mustela; species Mustela lutreola. Next base: position 115,556,236 of record NC_081299.1, on the reverse strand, counting down.
CATTTCTTTGAAAAAGATGGATGGTACTTTGATAGGAATTGCATTAAATGTGTCGATTGCTTTACGTAGCATAGACATTTTCACAATATTTATTCTTCCAATCCAGGAGCATGGAACATTTTTCCATTTCTTTGTATCTTCCTCAATTTCTTTCATGAGTACTTTATAGTTTTCTGAGTATAGATTCTGTGTCTCTTTGGTTAGGTTTATTCCTAGGTATCTTATGGTTTTGGATGCAATTGTAAATGGGATTGACTCCTTAATATCTCTTTCTTCTGTCTTGCTGTTCGTGTAGAGAAATGCAACTGATTTCTGTGCATTGATTTTATTTCATGACACTTTACTGAATTCCTGTATAAGTTCTAGCAGTTTTGGAGTGGAGTCTTTTGGGTTTTCCACATATAGTATCATATCATCTGCGAAGAGTGATAATTTGACTTCTTCTTTGCCGATTTGGATGCCTTTAATTTCCTTTTGTTGTCTGATTGCTGAGGCTAGGACCTCTAGTACGATGTTGAATAGCAGTGGTGATAATGGACATCCCTGCCGTGTTCCTGACCTTAGCGGAAAAGCTTTCAGTTTTTCTCCATTGAGAATGATATTTGCGGTGGGTTTTTCATAGATGACTTTGATGATATTGAGGTATGCGCCCTCTATCCCTACACTTTGAAGAGTTTTGATCAGGAAGGGATGTTGTACTTTGTCAAATGCTTTTTCAGCATCTATGGAGAGTATCATATGGTTCTTGTTCTTTCTTTTATTGATGTGTTGTATCACATTGACTGATTTGAGGATGTTGAACCAAACTTGAAGCCCTGGAATAAATCCCACTTGGTCGTGGTGAATAATCTTTTTAATGTACTGTTGAATCCTATTGGATAGTATTTTGTTGAGTATTTTTGCATCTGTGTTCATCAAGGATATCGGTCTATAGCTCTCTTTTTTGGTGGGATCCTTGTCTGGTTTTGGGATCAAGGTGATGCTGGCCTCATAAAATGAGTTTGGAAGTTTTCCTTCCATTTCTATTTTTTGGAACAGTTTCAGGAGAATAAGAATTAGTTCTTCTTTAAAAGTTTGGTAGAATTCCCCCGGGAAGCCGTCTGGCCCTGGGCTTTTGTTTGTTTGGAGATTTTTAATGAGTGTTTCAATCTCCTTACTGGTTATGGGTCTGTTCATGCTTTCTATTTCTTCCTGGTTCAGTTGTGGTAGTTTATATGTTTCTAGGAATGCATCCATTTCTTCCAGATTGTCAAATTTATTGCCGTAGAGTTGCTCATAGTATGTTCTTATAATAGTTTGTATTTCTTTGGTGTTAGTTGTGATCTCTCCTCTTTCATTCATGATTTTATTTATTTGGGTCCTTTCTCTTTTCTTTTTGATAAATCAGGCCAGGGGTTTATCAATTTTATTAATTCTTTCAAAGAACCAGCCCCTACTTTCGTTGATTTGTTCTATTGTTTTTTTTTGGTTTCTATTTCATTGATTTCTGCTCTGATCTTTATGATTTCTCTTCTCCTGCTGGGCTTAGGGTTTCTTTCTTGTTCTTTCTCCAGCTCCTTTAGGTGTAGGGTTAGGTTGTGTACCTGAGACCTTTCTTGTTTCTTGAGAAAGGCTTGTACCGCTATATATTTTCCTCTCAGGACTGCCTTTGTTGTGTCCCACAGATTTTGAACCGTTGTATTTTCATCATCATTTGTTTCCATGATTTTTTTCAATTCTTCTTTAATTTCCCGGTTGACCCATTCATTCTTTAGAAGGATACTGTTTAGTCTCCATGTATTTGGGTTCTTTCCAAACTTCCTTTTGTGGTTGAGTTCTAGCTTTAGAGCATTGTGGTCTGAAAATATGCAGGGAATGATCCCAATCTTTTGATACCGGTTGAGTCCTGATTTAGGACCGAGGATGTGATCTATTCTGGAGAATGTTCCATGTGCACTAGAGAAGAATGTGTATTCTGTTGCTTTGGGATGAAATATTCTGAATATATCTGTGATGTCCATCTGGTCCAGTGTGTCGTTTAAGGCCTTTATTTCCTTGCTGATCTTTTGCTTGGATGACCTGTCCATTTCAGTGAGGGGAGTGTTAAAGTCCCCTACTATTATTGTATTATTGTTGATGTGTTTCTTTGATTTTGTTATTAATTGGTTTATATAGTTGGCTGCTCCCACGTTGGGGGCATAGATATTTAAAATTGTTAAATCTTCTTGTTGGACAGACCCTTTGAGTATGATATAGTGTCCTTCCTCATCTTTTATTATAATTTTTGGCTTAAAATCTAATTGATCTGATATAAGGATTGCCACTCCTGCTTTCTTCTGATGTCCATTAGCATGGTAAATTCTTTTCCACTCCCTCACTTTAAATCTGGAGGTGTCTTCGGGCTTAAAATGAGTTTCTTGGAGGCAACATATAGATGGGTTTTGTTTTTTTATCCATTCTGATGCCCTGTGTCTTTTGACAGGGGCATTTAGCCCATTCACATTCAGGGTAACTATTGAGAGATATGAATTTAGGGCCATTGTATTGCCTGTAAGGTGACTGTTACTGTATATGGTCTCTGTTTCTTTCTGATCTACCACTTGTAGGCTCTCTCTTTGCTTAGAGGACCCCTTTCAAGATTTCCTGTAAAGCTGGTTTGGTGTTTGCAAATTCTTTCAGTTTTTGTTTGTCCTGGAAGCTTTTAATCTCTCCTTCTATTTTCAATGATAGCCTAGCTGGATATAGTATTCTTGGCTGCATGTTTTTCTCGTTTAGTGCTCTGAAAATATCATGCCAGCTCTTTCTGGCCTGCCAGGTCTCTGTGGATAAGTCAGCTGCCAATCTAAGATTTTTACCATTGTATGTTACAGACTTCTTTTCCCGGGCTGCTTTCAGGATTTTCTCTTTGTCACTGAGACTTGTAAATTTTACTATTAGGTGACGGGGTGTGGGCCTATTCTTATTGATTTTGAGGGGCGTTCTCTGGACCTCCTGAATTTTGATGCTCGTTCCCTTTGCCATATTGGGGAAATTCTCCCCGATAATTCTCTCCAGTATATCTTCTGCTCCCCTCTCTCTTTCTTCTTCTTCTGGAATCCCAATTATTCTAATGTTGTTTCGTCTTATGGTGTCACTTATCTCTCGAATTCTCCCCTCGTGGTGCAATAGCTGTTTGTCCCTCTTTTGCTCAGCTTCTTTATTCTCTGTCATTTCGTCTTCTATATCACTAATTCTTTCTTCTGCCTCATTTATCCTAGCAGTGAGAGCCTCCATTTTTGATTGCACCACATTAATAGCTTTTTTAATTTCAACTTGGTTAGATTTTAGTTCTTTTATTTCTCCAGAAAGGGCTTTTATATCTCTCGAGAGGGTTTCTCTCATATCTTCCATGCCTTTTTTGAGCCCGGCTAGAACCTTGAGAATTGTCATTCTGAACTCTAGATCTGACATATTACCAATGTCTGTATTGATTAGGTCCCTAGCCTTTGGTACTGCCTTTTGTTCTTTTTTTTGTGTTGAATTTTTCCGTCTTGTAATTTTGTCCAGATAAGAGTATATGAAGGGGCAAGTAAAATACTAAAAGGGTGGCAACAACCCCAGGAAAATATGCTTTAACCAAATTAGAAGAGATCCAAAATCGTGAGGGGGGAGAAAGGGGATAAAAAAAGGTTCAAAAAGGAAGAAAGATAGAAAAAAAACGAAAAAAATTAAAAATAAGAAAAACCTAAGAAAAATATAAAAAAGAAAAAATATATATATTAGATAAACTAGTAAAAAATCGTTAAAAAAGAAAAAGGTAACAGTTTTAAAAAAAATTTACCCAAAGGCGAGAAAAAAAAAACAAAAAATGAAAAAGAAAAAAATTTAATTAACTGCAAGACTAAAAAAAATCACAGGGAAAAAGCCATGAGTTCCGTGCTTGGCTTTCTCCTCCTCTGGAATTCTGCTGCTCTCCTTGGTAGGTGAACTTGGTCTCCCCTGGATTTCTTGTTGATCTTCTGGGGGAGGGGCCTGTTGTAGTGATTCTCAAGTGTCTGCCCCAGGCGGAATTACACCGCCCTTACCCAGGGCCAGGGTGAGTAATTCGCTTGGGTTTGCTTTTAGGAGCTTTTGTTCCCTGAGCGCTTTCCGTAGAGTTTCGGAGGACGGGAATACAAATCGCAGCCTCCTGGTCTCCGGCCCGGAGGAGCCAAGAGCCCAGGGCCGCACTCCTCAGTGCGCCCTCAGAGAACAGTGCCCAGTTACTCCCGTCTGCCTGACCTCCGGCCGCGCTCTGAGCTCACTGAGCCTACGACCGGTTCAAAGTAACACCAAGCTGCGAGCTTACTGTCGGCTCTGTCTCTGCAGCCGGCTTTCCCGTTCCAATACCCGCAAGCTCTGCGACACTCAGACACCCCCGATCCTTCTGTGACCCTGCGGGACCTGAGGCCACACTGAACTCGTGTGGGCTTTTCCCCGGGTAGCCTCTGGAGCGATGTCCCTCAGCGGAACAGACTTTTAAAAGTCCTGATTTTTTGCGCGGTTTCTCCGCCGCAATCCGGGAGCCGGCCCCTCCCCCCGGGGTCTATCTTCCTGTCGCTTTGGATTCACTTCTCCGCCGGTCCTACCTTTCAGAAAGTGGTTGTTTTTCTGTTTCCAGAATTGCTGTTCTTTTTCTCTTCGATCTACAGATGGATTTTCAGGTGTTTGCAATCTTTAGATAAGCTATCTAGCTGATCTCCGGCTAGCTGAAGTAGTCTCAGCCAGCTACTTCTCCGCCATCTTCATATCTGCTAATTTTTAATCAACGTGGATATGCTGCATCAAATAGTTCCTTCTTCTTCAAATATAAATATATAAATATATTGATCAAGTCACACGCAAGTCTTAGGAGAATGTCATACCTTTAGTAGCAAACTTGAAATCTTGGCCATTGGTTATGATTTTTGTTTTGGTTTGATTGGGTTCGGTTTTTGTAATTTTAAAAATCCCCCCAGCCCTTGGCTCTGTCTGACCTGATTGCTTTCAGCTGTTTCTGCATCAAAGTTGTCCCAGCAGCGAAAACTCTCATTGTTTACAGTGGCGCCCCCTTCTGAACACTTTGTTAATAAAAAGCTTTTTCTTTTTTTTTTTTTTTTTTTGGCTATGGTAAAAATGGAACAACAGTGAGGTATTTCAAAGAGGTGAACCACAGATAAATTTCTCTAAGGGTGGGGTGAGGGTTACTCAAAAAGGAACTTGACAAGGCTTTTAAAGATATCGACAATCATTATAACATAACGTGACTGATTGTTACCGTGCTCTTAACTGGACAAACACTTGTTGGCTTCCAAGATAGACTAACATAGTTGAGATGGTTCTAGCGGCCTTCTAGCACAGGGTCTCATGAGGCAGGGATTCTAGCTACTGGCTGTGCAAGGCATGAGGCCTGTTAGTGATTCTATTTTTTCCTCTACAGAATGGGTCTTTCTACATTCCAGGTCCTTTCTACCTCAATAAATAATGCGGCGAATCTCTCAGTGAGTTGTACTTTTGGTTTAAAGAGCCAACTGTCTCTTAAAAAGGAATTTTGTTTAAATTCCTTTAAAAAAAAAAGTCCTTTCAAAAAAATCTTTTATTTTTTATTTTTTATTTTTTAATCCCATAGGTTTACTCTGATGCTGGAACTTTGTCATTTTGACCTTCTCTACTGATTAAAATATTCTTCATCATCAGCACCTACTGCTCTCCTCTCCTGGTGGTCTCCCGGGAAGGGGTTTTCTCTAGCTCTTCTAGCAGGAGATGGGCACTTCCCCTCTACCCCTGTTGCCGGACCAACCTTACCTATCCTGCAGGGTCAGGTCGGCCTGGCTTTTATCTGTTGTTCTCTTCTGAGTGGTTAGCTTTTCATAGATACCGTGCTTTGCTTTTGTCAGGATTTACCCTGGACTGTCAAAACCCTATTCTTGTGCCAGTGAAGCCTAAGAAACAGTCCTGATGAGAGAACCAGGAACTCGAACAGATCATATTTATCCTGAATGTTCCGTCCAAAATGGAAAATACATTTCTGAGGAGCCTCAAGATCTCTGAGAAGGGAATTTCACCAACTCTGTCATGTAGGGGCATCAATTCCGATTCTGTGTCAATTTTCCTACTTTCCCAGCTAATAATTCTCTACCTCAGAAAGCCCACTCTCAACCGTTTCCTCTCACAAAGGCAGTTGCTCTTAGAGTCTGCACATGGCACTTGGGGCCTGCTGGTCGTTGGCTACTGCCCTCTGTACCTTGGGTCTAACAGCTGCGGGGCATCAAGATGAGAATGTCTCTTGTTCTAAGACTTAATATAGTTGGGTGCACATGGTAAGCAATAATCACTTATTTTGTTGATCCAAGTGTTCGACCTTTCTTAATTATTCTAGTACCACAGTTTACTTGTTTTAAGATTTGTCCTCCCCCCCCTCATTATAATATCTCTTAAGGTGGCACTCACCTTGCACTTGAGGACATATCCTAGTTTAACTGAGAGCATTTCTCTTTCTTAGTCGAACATAAACTATAGTGCATCTTACCCTTGATGAAAGCTAGGATGCAATTAAATACTCTATTATGGTTACGATTCTGATATTTGAAATCCTCTGGTAGCTCCCTGTGCCCCCACAGTGTAGTACCTCACCTCCTCGGCATAGTATACAAACCATCTCACCCCAGTGTTAACCCCGGGGCTCAGCCTCCATCCCCAGGTGATGCTGCCAGATCAGCTGTCGGTTGACATGAACTTGCTGTAGTTTCCCGAATGCACTGTGCTGCCTCCTGGCACTTTGAAACTTGACACACTCATCCTCATTCTTCGCTTTGTCCTTGTCTATCACCTCCCCTGAAAACCTGTTCCTAAGTGGCTTTTCCCAGCTCCAACCTACCCTTGGCAGTCTTTTCTCTCCCTGTGGTAAAGACTGTCACACTGCACCATGGACATGCCGGTTGTCCCCCTGAGAAGAGAAAAGGGACAGTGAGGGCCCCCCAGCATTTGCAGCTCTAGTGCAGAGCCCCATGCCTGGCTTGTAGGAAATGCCAGATCATGAAGACAAACGGAGATCATCGTCTGGCTAAAACCAGCTCTTCTTTGCCTACCGCAGGAGCTGGATCATTAAAGAGCAGCCAGTTATTATTGCTGTTTTTCTAGGGATTTTTTCCCCATATATTTCCCAGGTCTTTACTCTTTTTATAGCACTTTAATTCAGGCTTCAACTACTTCCTTGTCTGATCAAGTGAAATCATTTTCCTTCCCATACCCTCGATGTATTTCACACCTAGTAATTCTTTTTTTAAAGATCTTATTTACCCATTTGACAGATCACATGTAGCTAGAGAGGCAGGCATATAGAGAGGGGGATGCAGGCTCCCCGCTGAGCAGAGAGCCTGATGTGGGGCTCCATCCCAGGACCCTGAAATTATGAGCTGAGCCGAAGGCAGAGGCCTAAACCACTGAGCCACCCAGGAGCCTCATATCTGGTCATTTTTAATCAACATGGATTTGCTGCATCAAATAGTTCCTTCTTCTTCAAATATAAATATATAAATATATTGATCAAGTCACACGCATATGTTAGGAGAATGTCATACCTTTAGTAGCAAACTAGAAATCTTGGCCATTGGTTATGATTTTTGTTTTGGTTTGATTGGGTTCGGTTTTTGTAATTTTAAAATCCCTCCAGCCCTTGGCTCTGTCTGACCTGATTGCTTTCAGCTGTTTCTGCAACAAAGTTGTCCCAGCAGCAAAAACTCTCATTGTTTACAGTGGCGCCCCCTTCTGAACACTTTGTTAATAAAAAGCTTTTTCTTTTTTTTTTTTTGGCTATGGTAAATGTGGAACAGTGAGGTATTTCAAAGAGGTGAACCACAGATAAATTTCTCTAAGGGTGGGGTGAGGGTTACTCAAAAAGGAACTTGACAAGGCTTTTAAAGATATCGACAATCATTATAACATAACGTGACTGATTGTTACCATGCTCTTAACTGGGCAAACACTTGTTGGCTTCCAAGATAGACTAACATAGTTGAGATGGTTCTAGCGGCCTTCTAGCACAGGGTCTCATGAGGCAGGGATTCTAGCCACTGGCTGTGCAAGGCATGAGGCCTGTTAGTGATTCTATTTTTTCCTCTGCTGAATGGGCCTTTCTACATTCCATGTCCTTTCTACCCCAGTAAATAATGCGACGATTCTCTCAGTGAGTTGTACTTTTGGTTTAAGCAGCCAACTGTCTCTAAAAAAGGACTTTTGTTTAAAGTCCTTTAAAAAAAAAGTCCTTTCAAAATAAATTTTTTTTATCTTTTATTTTTTAATCCCATATATTTACTCTGATCGTGGAACTTTGTCATTTTGACCTTCTCTGCTGATTAAAATATTCTCTCTAAAATGTTAGTTATTTGCAGGTACTTGCACTGTAGACATTCTTTACATATTTTTTAAAAAATCCATTCACGATTCTTAGTGAAAATCCCGGGAATCTGAAAGACTACCATTTGCTATTCATCGAACAGTTACTGTCTCCACTAAGTGACAGGGTTTCAGAGAACGTGAGTTCACAGAGATGTAACCTTTTTTCCACTTTCTGCTACCATGTTTATTTCTATGTTATTCAGAGGAGCCTTCTTTGTAGAAACACATTATCCAATCTTTTATAAAGCTGAATTTAAATTCTGTCCCTTCATTCCCCACAAAGCTTAAAAAGCCAAGCAAATTTTGTTCCATTTTTTAAAAGCCCATAGATGGCATTTTTTTAATGTTGCATTTTTGAGTTTTCATCACTCTTTATGTTACTTCTACTTCACAGATAAACAATTGCTAATGACAATGTGAACTTCCTACAAATGTGCAATCAAAATCCCTAGGTACACATTACTGAAGTTCTTCGTTCCCTTTAAACATTATTTCTCTCTTGATATGCATTCTTGTTTTATATTATATTGCATTATAAAGTTTTTTTTAACATACTGCATTTTTTAGAGTAGTTTGGGGATCAAAGTAAAATTCCCTTTCCCCACATACACACAGCCTTCCCCATTATCCACATCCTGTACCATGGTGATAATTTTTCACGCTCACTGACCCTACACTGACACCTCATTATCACCCCAAAGTCCACAGTTTACATTAGAGTTCACTCTTGGTGGGGCACCAGGGTGGCTCAGTGGGTTAAGGCTTCTGCCTTCGGCTCAGGTCATAATCTCGCGGTCCTGGGATCGAGCCCCAGACCACACTCTCTGCTTGGCAGGGAGCCTGCTTTCCCCCAACCCCTGCTTTCCCCGCCTGCCTCTCTGCCTGCTTTGATGCCTGTCAAATAAATAAATAAAATCTTAAAAAAACCTTTTCTCATAGAGTTCACTCTTGGTATAGTATCTTATGCATTTTGACAACTGTGTAGCGATATATATCTAAAATATCATACATGTCATACAGAACAGTTTCACTGGCCTAAAAATCCTCTGTGCTCTGCCTGTTCATCCTGCTCCTCTCCTAACTGCTACAAACCGCTGACCTTTATACCATTTGCATAGTTCTGCCTTTTCTAGAAGGTCATATAGTTGGAACCTTGCAACATGAAGCTTTTTCAAATTGACTTCTTTCACTGATTATGACGGATTTTAAGTTTGTTCCATGTCTTTTCATTGCTTGATAGCCATTTCTCTTTATCGCTGAATCATATCCCATTGTTTCAATGGACCACAGTTTATCTATCCATTCTCCTCCTGAAGGACATCTTGGTTACTTCCAACTCTTGGCACGTATGGGTAAAGCTGTTACAAACACAGGTTTATATGCAGGATTCTGTGTACACAAAGTTTTCGTTCTTTTGGGTGAGTACCAAGGAGCACGATTGCTGGATCATATGGTAAGAACATGTTTAGTTTTGTAAGAAACTGCCCAACTGTCTTCCAAAGTGGTAGCACCATTTTGGTGTTAACACCAGAATGAATGAGAGTTTCTCTTGTTCCTCATCGTCAAAAGCATTTTATGTTGTCAGTATTTTGGATTTTAGCCATTCTAATAGATGTGTAGTGATATATCATTGTTTTATTTATTTATTTATTTAAAAAAATATTTTATTTATTTATTTGACAGAGAGAGATCACAGGAAGATGGAGAGGCAGTCAGAGAGAGAGAAAAAGGGAAGCAGGCTCCTGCTGAGCAGAGAGCCCAATGTGGAACTCGATCCCAGGACCCTGAGATCATGACCTGAGACAAAGGTAGCGGCTTAATCCACTGAGCCATCCAGGTGCCCCTCATTGTTCTTTTAATCTACAATTCCTTAATTAGACATGCTGTGGATCATCACAGCATCTTTTCATATCATTATTGCCATCTCAGTATCTTCTTAAGTGAGGTGTCTGTTCCAGTCCTTGCCAATTTTTCAATCAAGTCCTTCATTTTCTTGTGTTTGAGTTAATAAATGAATAAATAATAATAATAAATAATAAATGAATGAATGAATTTATTATATATATTATATATGTTATATATTATATATATATTATATATTAAATAATAATTTATTAAAAATAAATTTACTAATGAGGCCAAGAATTCAGAATCACAAATACTTCAGAACTAATAATAACGGCCTTCACTTGATGTTATTCTATAAGATAAATCCTACGATCAAGTTTCAATTTTAAATTCTTACAATTTTAAATTCTTAAATCCTTATGAAGAAGCATCATTTGGAGGGAGCAGTTTTCATAATTTAGCATCCATCAGCCTTTTTTAAAAGATTTTATTTATTTATTGGACATAGAGAGAGAGAGAGATCACAAGTAAGCAGAGAGGCAGGCAAGCAGGGAGGGAAGCAGGCTTCCTTTTGAGCAGAGCCCGATGTGGGGCTGGATCCCAGGACCCAGAGACCATGACTTGAGATGAAGGCAGAGGCTTAAGCCACCACGCACGTGATGAGAGAGCCCCTCAGGTGCCCCTCATCCATCAGTCTTAAATGTTTGGAGGAAAATGTGTGGATTAATAATGCCTTAGGGAGCTGATCTCTCTAAAGAATTTTCAAGCCTTTACCCCTTCAAGGTTTTTGTATAGTTCTGATAGCCTCTAATCATCCAGCTGATTTCTACAGTGGCAGGCCTATTAAAACCTGTCCTCAAACCAGGAATAGAGCTTGAAACATACCAGTCAAGAGCAACTTTGAGTCTTTTAAGGAATTTATCATCATTTCTTTGTTTTTGGTTCATATCCAAAATAGTTCCATATTACACTTGCATAATTTCTCCAGAGCTGACTTTGAAGGAGGCATTCAGTTCCAGCTAGTTCCATATTTTGGCAAGAACTATATTTCTATATAAAAAAAAAACCTATTTTAGGGCACCTGGGTGGCTCAGTGGGTTAAAATCTCTGCCTTCGGCTCAGGTTATGATTCCAGGTTCCTGGGATTGAGTCCCACAGTGGGCTCTCTTCTCAGCAGGGAGTCTGCTTCCATTCCTCTCTCTCTGCCTGCCTCTCTGCCTTCCTGTGATCTCTGTCAAGTAAATAAATAAAATTTTAAAAAAACATATTTTATACCAGTTATTCATGTTTATTAACTAAGATATCACAATACAAATAATACAAACAGTTGCTCTTTATTAATACCTTCAACCAAAATCAAAAAAATATGTCATATTTTCTCCAAAAATTTTATATCATCTGATAGGTCAGATATATAAAAAATTACATTTAAATTTTTAAAACTATCAGCAAATATTTTCATTTAAATGTAAATTTCAAAGAAAATCTACTTTTCCAAACACGACTTTTTATCCTATTTTTTTATTAATTTTGTCGACAACTGATAAAATGTTTAGCGAGACTATAAATGTTAGATCGAAAAATATGATTAATAGATGTAGGTTCAAATTATTATGTTCCATTAAAAATGATTTAGTCTTTGATGAACATCTGTTTGGTAATATGTTGTATCCAGATATAGTAAATTAATGACATATATAAAATTATAGGGAAATGACACCGTCCGTTCCTTTATGAGTAGAGCTTTTAAAATGCTATTTGTAACACCCTGTCATCTTGTCATTATGCATTATGTAGCATTTAAAAAATGTATACTCTTCACTATGAAGTCATTAGAAATCTAAAATATGACTTTCTATGGTTTGTGTTTCCATATTCCTTTATTGCCAGTTTAAACAAATCCACATGCTTTGATTCAAAGGTAATAAATTCCTCTTATTTGGAAAAATGATGTTTATTTTTGTTCTCTCACCCTTAGCAGGTGGTTTCATTTTAGCACACTTCAGAGTTATAATTTCATGCTTATTAAAAACATTTATTATGATCTACCTAGATGAATGAAACTTTTATTTTATTAAATTATTTGCCAAAAAATCTGTTATTTTTAAAAATGTATTTATTTTGAAGGGTTATTTTAGAGCATTCAGAGAGGATCTAGGAGTGTGGTATTATGCAATTTTTAAGTAGGTTTGAAATGGTTATTCATATGATTGTTTCTTTAAGGCTTTTGTCTTATTTTGGGTTTTGTTTTTTGTCTTATTTTGTCTTATTTTGTCCATTATATGCTATAAAATATTTTGAAAGTAAATTTAAGGTATGTTTTACATAGTTTATTTTTTGGAAATAATATTGAAATGACTTATGAAATTCAGTATAATCTCAACACTAATTTATTCTGAATTTACCAATTGTCTACTGTCTATTATATGGCAGATATTACTTCAGACTACACTGGTAAATGAAATACTTGGCTTTGTAGAACTTTTATTTTAATGAGTGAGACAATTAAAAGCTCTAAACCTTAATAAAAATTGCACAGTGCATTCAAAAATGATGAGAACAATGGGAAAAAAGAAAAATTAGATCAGGGTGAGAAAAATCAAGGTTGCTAGGCAGGGGATGGGGAGTTAAGAATTTTAATAGGAAGATCAGGGTAGTTACAATGAAGCTGACAATTGAACAAAGGTATGGAAAGGTGATGAATTTGCCCAGAACTATCAGCAATAAGGTCACTCCAGACAAAGGAATTGGCTATCTTGAAGGCCATAAGGTTGGATTGTGCCTGGCATATCTGAGGAATAGCAAGGAGGCCACTGTGAGGGACTGAAGAGTAGCAGGGAAAGAGGTCACAGAGGTTAAATGAGTGGCTAGATCATGTAAAAGCTTAGAAGTCATTGTAAAACTCTGGCTTTTATATTTGGAAACTTACAGTGTGATAGAATTTCTGCTAATAACTGAGAGTTCAAATATCCATAAAATTTCAAGGATTCTTATTCTAGTAAGACAGAATAAAGAAAAAGAGTTCATATTTTCACATGGTTTAACAAATGCTCGGAGATCCAAGTGTAGGAAGCTATGGGAGCACAGAAGAAGGCACTAAAATCACACCAATATATTTGATGACTGTGACTATATATAAATTTGTATTTTCTAGATTTTTTTATAGTCATGAAATCACACAGTATATACTATTCATTGCCTGCCTTTTCTTTTCTCAGCACCATTACTTTGAGAATCTCCAATTGTAAATAGTTCATTTTGATGTTGAATAGTAATCTCTTTAATGAATAGATCATAATTTGTCTTTGCTCTATTGATGGACATTGATGAACATTTTCACTGTTTTCAATTCTTAAAAATAAAGCTGCTATGAAATTCATATACAAGTCCTTGTACGAACATAGGGTTTGTATCTCTTGGTTAAATGCCTAGAAGTAAAATGGCTATTCATGTAACTGCAACATATTTTGCATTTAAAAAAATTTCCAAACTATTTTCCAAAGTAGTGGTATCATGATATATGCCAACAACAGTTTAGATTTTTTGTTGCTTCTCAATCTAGCTCAGACGAAGTACAATTAGCCTTTATAATTTTAGCCATTCTAATAGATATGTAAGCATGTCTCATTATGATTTTAATTTGTATTTCTTTAATGTCTAAATCTTGAGAAATTTGTCATGTGCTTATAAGCCATCCATATCCTTTTGGTGACATGTCTCTTCAATAATTTTCTTCACATGTAAAATTGGATACTCTGTTTGGTTATTAGTAAGGTTTTTTATTTTTATTCATTTTTTAATAATCAGAGTTGATGTCCATTATCAGATAATATAATTTGCAAATCCCTTTTCCATCTTTAAGATTTCTCAATGGAGCTTTGATAGCTGTGTCTTTCAAGAAATGTGCTACTTCTTTCGTGGTACACGGAGGTATGACTAGAACATTATCAAAGTTGACCTTTGCAAAGAAAATCATGGCTTAAGATATATGTAGCCTGCGGTTGTTGGGAGTGTTCTGTAATATCAAGCATATCTAGTTAGTTGATAATTTTGTGGAAGTCTTACATATCTTACCAATTTGATGACCATTTGTCTATATAATCTTAAAATAAAGGTGTTGAAATTTTTTTTACATTTCTCTTCTAAGGTGGAAGTTATGATTTTTGTTCTTAGTTTTTCCCTATATATCCCCAAACCTGTTATTAAGTATTAAAAGTCAAGAATTATTATACTCCCTGATGAATTCATCCTTTTACTCTTCTGTAATTTTGCCTTGATCTTTATGTCTGATAATGAAATTTGCTTTAAAATCACTTTTCATTATCTTGATATAACCACCAAAGTTATAGTGTGAATAGTGTTAATATAGCATATTTATTCTTTTATGTTTAAAGCACTTCTATATTTAATCCTGAAAAAAAAAAAAAAACAGCGTTTTAGCTCTGGAAGCATCTTTCTAAATTATCTTTTCTTTTTTTTAATTAATCAGTAGCAATTTTTGTTAAGGGACCTACACTGAAAGTAGGTTTAAAAATTTATTTATTTATGTATTTATTTATTTAGTAAAAGATTTTATTATGTTTATTGACAGCGAGAGAGAGAGAGAGAGAGAGAGAGAGAGGAAGCGCACAAGTGGGGGTGATCACGTGCAAAGGGAGAGGAAGAAGCAAGCTCCTTGGGGTGCAAGTAGTCCCATGTAGGATGTAGGGCTGGATCCCTGTACACTGGAATCGTGACCTCAGCCAAATGCAAACATCTGCCTAAACAACTGAGTCATCCAGGCACCCCTAGAAAATAAAAAAAAAAAAGACCTTTTAAAAACATTTTGTTTGTTTCTTTTTTTAAAATATTTTATTTATTTGACAGACAGAGAGACAGGAAGAGGAACTATAAGCAGGGCAGAGGGAAAAGGAGAAGCAGGTTTCCCACTGAGCAGAGAGCCTGATGTGGGGCTCCATCCCAGGACCCTGGGATCATGACCTGAAAAGAAGGGACACTTATGGAGGAAGCCACCCAGACACCTCTTTTCTTTGTTTTTAATATATGGCAACTGATGCTTCCCAGCCACGAGGAGCATTTTACCCATTGATTAAATCTTTGATAACAACCTATTTAAAGAGGTGTGTAAATATATACTTACTCAGATTTATACACTTTGTGTTTTCTTCATAGTTTGGGGCTGGACCCCATGGTCACAACACTGCTTCCAGTCTTTGCCTTCCCATATTTTGATACCAGGTATTTGGTCAGCAAAGCAAATTAGTATCAAAATTAATAAGCCCTTGGCACCATATCTCTGGAGCAGGGGATGCTCTTAGCCAAGGCCCAGAGCAGTTGACCTCCCCTCACTAGTGCTATAGCCCCAAGGACTAGGTCCCTGCCACCAGAACTCAGTCTTATATGTTATGCTAAGCAGACAAAACCAAAACAGGAAAGCTCCGACAGCTTTCACTGGCATGCCTCATCTCCCAATCCCTCGACGTCCAGGCAGTACCAGATGCCAGGGAGGGGTCTTGGTCCAACATATGGGAGGGAAGGAAGTAGCCACGAGCAAGTACCTGCCTCTCTGTGCCTTTCTTTCATGAGCAGGTTGTAAGGAGGAGGAAGAGGAAGGGGAAGAGAGGTGAACTTCAAGGGGTGAAGGCCTCAGGTAGGCAGCTGGCTCCTGCCAGTAGGAAAGAGACAAAGGAGAAGGCAGTGAGTCTTGCAGGGAGGGTGGGGGGTAAGGGTTACAGCTTATGATGGAATCTGGACAGGAGTAATAGGGATACTAGTCATTTGAGTTCACCATTGGCAAGCTGGCTGGGTGTCAGGGCAGATAGGCCTCCCTGGGCAGCGGCACATGAGAGAAGGTGGAATTCTTCTCTGAGGAGCAGGTGGAGCTTTGGGTGTTGGGAAAGCATAGAGAGTATTGTTCCAGGGCCAAGGACAGGTCCGGGCACTCCTGGTTGGAAGTCAAGGCCACAGTATGATCCAGATCTTCTACCACCAGCTTGAAGGTACCACATGCCAGATACCCCTCATTATTGTGTAGAACTCTCTGGTGCACTTATTGGCTTATCCATCAAATGACTCCTTCAGCAGCTTGAAAACCACCTACACAGGCACTCCAGGATATGGGAGGCTTCCAGAGTGAAGATTTTGCACAGGATCACCCCAAAAGACCAGAAGTCACTCTGGTCGATGTAGATCTGGTCTAACATGGCCTTAGGGACCATTCACTTCACAGGCAGTCCACTGTTGGCTGTCTTTTTATAGTAACTGATGTGGTGATATCTCTGGCAAGGCTGAAGTCTGAGATCTTCATCATGTTGTCCTTTGTCACCAACACTTCCCTGGTGGCCAGGTCTTGGTGTATGCACTTCTTGGAGGCAAGGTACTCCATGCCTCAGGCTACCTGATAGGCAAAGGATACCAGGTCCTTGGAGGAGAGTTGCTCTGCTGCATTGTGGCTGATATTGTAACAGTACTGCAGGTCATGAGGCCTCTGGGCCTGCAGGTACTCCTGTATGTTGTCTTTGGAGGCATATTCCATGAGAGTGTACAAAGGACCATCCTGTGTGCAGGACCCAGCAGGTTGATGGTGTCCTTGTGCTTTCCAATCATCTTCATCATCTCCATTTCTGAGATTAGGTTTGATAGGTCTTTCTCTGTTGCATCTGACTTCAACATCTTCACAGACACTTTAGTCAAATGGTTGGATTTGTCTTTATCCAGCCCAATGGCCTCCTCCAACACCACCTGCCCAAAGTGGCCTGTCTTACGGGTCTGCCTAAACTGCCTACAACCAGCCTGCCTCAAGGCAGTTATGAACTCTAGATTATCCTCAAAAACATTAAACCACATGCTAAAAGTTCTCTTCACTAGTTCTCTGTCGCAGGTCTAATTTTCTTATCTTTCCTCATTTATCTTTTACCTAATTCTTATTTTCAGTATAGTTTATTTTGCTTCCAGGTGTTTCCCCTGGTTTCTGTATGCTGTTTCATAGGGAAGAATTATCCTGTCATAAAATTATTTCCTGAGCATTCATTACATCTCTCAGTTAAAATGGGTTCTTTTATGGTATGGATTCATTTGAGTTTTCTCAAAATGGGAAGAATTTTCAAAATGGTGTTTTCCTCAAGGTTCAGAGTATGTCTTAGCCTCATCTTTACTCTTTTTGAAATTCACTTTTCAAATTCTTGTCCCTTTTTATCTTTTTAAATAAAATTGTTTTATTTTTACTATTCTTTTATTGAGTATAGTTGATATTCAGTGTTCATTGGTTTCAGGTTTTCAATATCTCCATACATTATTCTATGATCACTACAAATATAGCCACCATCTGTCACCATATAACACTATTATAATATCATTGACTATATTTTCTATACTGTCCCATATCTCTTTTTAAAATCTCTGATTTTTATGTTTTCTGTTATTCCAATTTTCGACCATCATTTTACTTGGCTACTTTAATAAAATATGCCTGATTACACACTCTTTGCTGAAAACCATAGCATTTGATTTATAGTAGTCTTCTTCTTCTTCTTCTTTTTTTAATTAACATATAATGCATTATTAGACCCAGGGGTACAGGTCTGTGAATCGCCAGGTTTACACATTTCACAGCACTCACCACAGCACATACCCTCCCCAATGTTCATAACCCCACCACCCTCTCCCTACGCTCCCCACCCCCCCGGCAACTCTCAGTTTGTTTTGTGAGATTAACAGTCTCTTATGGTTTGTCTCCCTCCCGATCCCATCTTGTTTCATTTACTCTTTTCCTGTCCCCCATATTGCACCTCCATTTCCTCATATCAGGGAGATCATATGATAGTGTCTTTCTCTGGTTGACTTATTTTGCTAAGCATAATACCCTCTAGTTCCATCCATGTCATCGCAAATGGCAAGATTTCATTTCTTTTGATGGCTGCATAGTATTCCATCATATATACCATTCATTTGTTGATGGACATCTAGGTTCTTTCCATAGTTTGGCTATTGTGGATATTGCTGCTATAAACATTTGGTGCACGTGCCCCTTTGGATCATATAGTAGTCTTCTTTACCTCTATCAGATCCCCAGGAAGCTTTATTTATTTATTTACTCACATAAACAGATGATCCAACACAACGTTTTTTGATGTTCAAATGTATTATAACGTCTTACCGCTTAACACTATGCTTACTGCTCTCTTTCACTGACTAAATCCTCATCATCACTATGCCATTTAATCAGAAAGAACATTTGAACTCAGAGTTCTCTCCATATCAGGGGATGAAGACTCCACCCTTCCGTTTGTGCAGGTAAAATAAATGTTGATATATTGTCTGTCCTGCACATACTCCATCCTGTTCACCAGAATATTCACCATCCAAATATATACAAAATAAAAACCATACCTCACCACTTCTATTACCACCCAGCATGCTAAAAACACCATCATATGTTCCTCAATTATTGACTTGATTGATAACCCCACTTCCACACATACTGCACTCCTTTCTCCCTGCAATTTATTTTGGTACAGCAACTTAACCTAAAAATCAAGTCTGATGATTTTATCCTGCTGTTGAAAGTCTTTTGGTATCTTCCCCTTTCATATTAAATAAAAACTGAAGGTGTTTCAATGTACTAGAAGGTCACGCATCAATACGTTCTTCCTCTCTCCACCACTATGAACTCCTCATTGGCGTCCTTGCTTTTCCTCAAAAGTAACAGACCAGCTGTTCACACAAAATCTATATACTTACTTGCTCTGCCTAGAGCAATCTTTTCCTTTAATATGTGTATAACACCCTCCTTCACTTCCTGGGTCTTTGTGCAAATGACATCTCATAAATGAGATATAACCACCCAACACAAAATAAAATTAACTTTCCTCCCAGCATTCTCCAATGGCTTTTACCTTTCTTGTATTTCTTTGTAACACTTATCACCATCAACCATTAATCATTATTCTATTACTGGTTTATTTTCTTATTGGAGACACAGAGAGAGAGAATTGGGAGGGGGCACAGAGGAAGAAGAAAACACCCCACTGCCTAGAAAGCCTCCTGGGGAGTTACATCCCAGGACCCTGAGATCATGACCCAAGCCAAAGCAGTCACTCAATGGACTGAGCCACCGAGGTGCCCCTCTATTATTGGTTTATTTCACTATTATATTTCAAAAGAATGTAAGCTCTTTGTGGTCAGGTATTTTATATGTTTTATTAATTGAAGTATTCTCAGAAAGTTAGCTGGCAGATTGTAAGGGCTCAGTAAACTGTATTTTGTTGTTATTATTGGGCTCCTTTATGGGCTTTACTTCTTACGCTAGAAGTCTATCCTTCAGATGTAAGCAATAAGAATAGAGCCCTGCTGCCTGTTCCAATGAGTAAAAAGCCTGTATTAAGTGGATATTTTAAAAGCTAAATGAATGGCTTAATAGTTGTATATAGGGGGAAAGGGAACATATTTTCCACGGTTTAGAAGTGGAGTTCTTTTATAGAGTTCTTGTACAAGCCGACACTATTGAACGATAATGGGCAGTTGTACATTCCAATTATACAAACACTTTGGTAATTTATATCCTTGTTTTGTAATTCATGACTGGATCATTTAATTCCTTAGGAGCATTATAGCATTTCAACTTTTCCTGTTCAATAAACTTATTGGGGTTGCTACCTTTCTTATTCAAATGGAGAAATGTCATGATTTAATCTAAATAAAGTGTTATTGATTGTGTTGTTTTCTAGGAATGAGTCGCACAGGCTAGTTTAAAAGTTTTGTTAAATTCCCAAGTCTGTCACCGATAAAAGCCTTTTGTAGATTAGTAACTTGATCAAAACAGAAAAGTTATATAACACTCAATTGTTATACTATCTTTGTTTACATCTTGCATTGTAATAACACCCATCTTAACTCTATTTAAGACAAGTCATCGACAGATGGCTTTATGGCATTGATTGCATGATATAAAATCTAATATAACTTTTTGGTTTTAGTAGCATATAAATCAATTTATAAAAATATATGTATTTGAATAAAGATAAAGTTTTAAATTATTTGGCAATAATAAACTAAACTTTTTTTTGTAAATTTTTATTTTCTATAATTTCATTGAGCTCTTTTGCAATAAGAAACAAGTTACAAAAAATTAAGGTTTATTTACCCCAATTCAAAATTATTAGGAATATAATCATAGAGGTTGAAGTATTTAAAATATTGAACCCAAAATATTTTATTAGGTAAATTCATGAATGCTGAGCATTCACTGTTTAAATATACTAATACTATTGATAGACTGGTAGAAGCCTAAAATCATATATTTATTAAATATTTATATCCATATCTTTTCATGGCGTGGTAATTCATTTCTCTAGCATTAAATAATATTCCATTGTTTGCATGTACTACACTTTATTTGACCTTTCACCTATGGAAGGATGTCTTGGTTGCTTCCAAGCTTTTGTCAGTTATGAATAAAACTGCTATAGACATCTATGTGGGTATAGATTTCATCTTCTTTGGATAAATACCAAGAACTGCTACTGCTGAATCATCTGGCAAGAATATGTTTAGTTTTGTAAGAAACTGCCAAGTTGTTTTCCATTCTTTATTCTCAATAGACATGGAAGAACATTCCTGTTGCTCCACATCCTCACCAACATTTCGTGTTCTGTTGTCAGTGTTCTGGATTCTGGGTATGTACTGGTGTCTCTTTTTTGTTTTAATTTGCATTTTCCTGATGACATATGATGTGAAGCATCTTTTTATATGCTTATTTGCCATCTGTAATATTTTCTTTTGTGAGGTATCGGCTAAGGACTTTGGCTCATTTTTAATCAGGTTTTTCCCCCATTGTTGAGTTTTAAGGGGTCTTTGTGTATTTTTGAATAACAGTCCTTTGCCAGATGTGTATTTTGCAAATTTTTTCTTAGTTTGTGCTTTGCCTTTTCATTCTCTTGGCATTGTTTCACAGAGTAGACATTTTTAAATTCGGTGCTTGTGCTTTTGTAGCTAAAGTAATTTCCAAAACCAAGGTCATTTAAATTTTCTTCTATATTACCTTCTACATGTTTCATGTTTAGGTTTATAATCCAATCTGAGTTAATTTTTGTGAAGAGTGTATGATATCAGCCTGGATTTGTTTTATTTTATTATTTTATTTTATTTTTATTTTATATTTTTACATTTAGCTTCACCATTACTCCAGAACCATTTGTTTAAAAGATTGTATTTTGCTCTCTTGTATTACTTTTGCTTTTATATTAAATATAAAATATAATTGATAATATATATTCCATTCCTTTAATCTAGTCTTTCTGTGGTATTACAATATCTTGCTTACAATTATCGTTATGGTATACCTTTTTAAAAAGATTTTATTTATTTATTTGACAGAGAGAGAGATCACAAATAGGCAGAGAGACAGACAGAGAGAGAGATGAGGTGAAGCAGGCTCTCTGCTGAGCAGAGATTCCTATGTGGATAGGGACTCGATCCCAGGCCCCTGGGATCATGACCTGAGCCGAAGGTGGAGGCTTAACCCACTGAGCCACCCAGGCGCCCTATCGTTATGGTAAACTTTGAAGTCAGTCCTTAGTCTTTGTTCTCCTTTAACACTATGTTGAATATTGTGAGTCTTTGCCTCTCCATATAAACTTTAAAATAAGTTTGTTAATATTAAGCAAAATGAGACCTCAAGGATCTGAGAGATGTCTAAGAAGTACTTGATACATCCCTTGGGTATGGTTTATTGAAGTGTCCACCTGTCTGAAAGCTGGAGAATCTAGATAATGGAGGAAAAATTAGTTATGATAAAACATATCAACAAACATGAATAAATTTTGTAAAACTTATTGTCATGGCTCATATACAATATGACCAACAGAGGGACTATCAAAAGGAAAACATCAGTTATGTTTATTGTGAAATTTTTTATTCAAAATAAAGCAATGAGAGGGAAAGACACAATGAGAAAATTACCATTTTTTAAACGGTAAACTTCTTCCCAACTGGAATAGGTTTTATATTCTAAGTAGTATATTGAAAAGTAAAACATTGGGTCGCCTGGGTGGCTCAGTGCTTTGGGCTGCTGCCTTTGGCTGAGGTCCTGATCTCAGGGTCCTGGGATCGAGCCCTGAATTGGGCTCACTGCTCCACAGGAAGCCTGCTTCCCTCTCTCTCTCTCTCTCTCTCTCTCTGCCTGCCTCTCTGTTTACTTGTGATCTCTATCTGTCAAATAAATAAATAAAATCTTTTAAAAAAAGAAAAGTAAAGTAAAACATTAAAAAATAAAATTTTAATTTAAAAAAATTATGTAATTTTTTAAAAAGGTTAAAATAGCAGAACCATTTTTCTTATAACTGGAAAATACATTGTATATATATCTTTCAAAAATAACTTGTCATGGGGGCACAGGGTGGCTCAGTGGGTTAAAGCCTCTGCCTTTGTCTCAGTTCATGATCCCAGGATCCTTGTATCAAGTCCCACATCAGGCTCTCAGCTCAACAGGGAGTCTGCTTCCTCCTCTCTCTCTGCCTGAGTCTGCATACTTGTGATCTCTGTCAAATAAATAAATAAAATCTTTTATAACAAAAATTTTAAAAAATAACTTTCATGTCTGGAATCAGGAGCATATGGAAAAAAATAATATCTGAGGACAATACTTCTGCCATGTTTTGTGCCTTGTTAATATTTTTAAACAGTCAGGCAACTTTTAACTTTATTGAAATACCGGCGAAGATACCAGAAGTGCCTTTTGGAGCTCTATGACTATAAAAATTAATTGCAAATATTCAAAATGTTTACTATGGTGTCACTATTTAGGGCCACCACCAAGCATGTTTCAGAAGTAAGCATAACTGTTACTCTTCCATAAGGCAATAGGGCATATTTTCAGGAGTTCCATCTGCTGTACCAGGAGGTGAATCAAGTAATGATTTTTGTCTATAAAATAATTCACTTTTCAATCTAACATTCCTCATTCCACATTATAATAATAAAAACTAGGAGGAGACTAAAACAAACAAACAACTACAACTACAACAACCAGCTTTTCCTTCAGTCAAAAAGTAAATATAACCTTATGAGTAGCCTGAAATTTATTTTTAAATATTTTTAAGATAAGCGTTTTTGTTACAAAACCATATGTTTTATATTGCTAAGAAATAACAGGCAAAGTTTTATTAACTTCTAAAAAGTCTAGTTACTTTTATTTATCTATTAACTCATCTCTTTATGAAGTAGAACATGATCACACCTATTGTATCTACCCAAGGTTGTATGCTTTGGTTATTTCATGTTTGCTACTTCCTTGCTTAATTTTTACAATATTTGATACATAATAGTATCTTTAAGTCCATCTACGGTTTCACAGAATTTGTTTGAACTTCATAAAAATGTACCATACTTTTTGCACTGTCCTTGTTTTAATTCTCTATTAACTTATCAATATTTATTCACTTTAGAGTGTGTAGCTATCATTTATTTTTATTCCTCCATAATGCTACATTTACAAATTTGTATTTATCTGTACCTTTAAAAATATCTTAATTATATACCATTTCTCATCTCACGTAACACTCATGTTACTTCTACACTTATCAGATATTATGTAACTGAAAACCACAACTCAGCAACAATATAGCACCATTTTTCAAAATTAAATGGCTTACCAGAATTCTTTAATTCTATCCTTTATTTGTATTAGATGACCCTTTACTCTGGTATTTGGCATTGTTCATATGGAGGAAAGCTTATAAGTTGATATTCCATAAATAGAAGGATTTATTATGATTGATTAATTATTTTCATTTAGAATGCATAGAATATGGTTGATTTAATATTTCTTTCTTACTCTCTGCCTGGAACATAGTGCTATCTATGTAATAGCCACTAAAATATTAAGTTAATTACCTAGACTTTAAACTTCATATGAATAGGAATAACATACAGAACTCTTCTCAGATTGGGACACCTGGGTGGCTCAGTCAGTTAAACGCCTGAGCCTTTAGCTCAGGTCATGATCTTAGGGTCCTGGGACTCAGTTCTGCAACAGATTCCCTGCTTAGCCGGGAGTTTGCTTCTCCCTCGCCCTGCTGCTCCCCCTGCTTGTGCTCTCTCTCACTCTCTCTCTTACAAATAAATAAAATTAAAAAAATGAATTCTTCTCAGATAGCTAATATAGAATATTGTCTTAGTATTCATCAAAGGGAAAGTGCCATATAATAATGAAATTCAGACTACTTCAAATTCATTTTTAACCAGTAAGAAAGTACTGGAAACAAGCCAAAAATGTCTTTAATGAATCAAAGAAATAGATTGATTTTCAATATCTTAATGTTTCTAAAATAAATTGCAAGATTTTTATACTAGATATCAGTGTAAATATTCATTATACAAGGATATTCTAAAAATAAGCCTGAGAAAACCACTTGACATATATGATGACAAAAACGATTTTGACAAAAGTGTCTGGGTAAAACTTACAACACCTACCACCTGAAACTCTAGTTCTATAATTTAATTATTTTAATTTACAAAAATACAAAAATAATATATCAGAGTAAGTATATTGATAGCTTTGAAGGTATGCTCTGGTTGTGCACTGTTTACTATTGAAAGCTGAATCAAATATGTGATGCTTATGGTGTGACTATATTAAAATTCAACAATTTCAGAAGCATACGAGGAATATAATAAAGACAAAAGATGACCCTTACTTATCCTAAAGATAGACAATGGTATATATGTGCTAGTTGGGGAGAGCATCCAGTCAGTAGATGGAGGATGTGGTAGTGGAAAAAAAAAGAAACAACGTTTTTGTTGAACGTTTAGCACTATATTTAACAAAGTGAATTTGTGTTAACAGCCTTGAATAAAATCCAAAGCATATTTTCAATTCATTGAAGATTATTTAGGAAAAACTTGAAAAATACAACTTGATAAGGATTCCAATAAAAGATTCATAAGCAATACAAGTTTCAGAATTTTTAGTATATTTTCCCTAAAAAGCCATTTGATTTAAATTAAAAAGAATTCTATTTACCTGCCACTTAAATAAGAGGAAAATATTTGGTTTTGTAATAAGTCAATAAAATAAATTAACATATCTTCAGAAAACAGATATGCACACTAATTTTAAAATAATAGTGCTTAAGCTGTTCAGCAAACATTTGTAAAATTCCTTGCCATCAGCTAGCTCTGGAGTTCTGCTAGGTGAGTAAGGCCATGTATGTTACTGCTCAGAGTACTGACGCAAAGCAATTGTCCCCTTCACCTCCATTTTTTGCCGTTGATATGTCATGCTATGTTGTTTAGAGATACATAGATGGCCCTACATGAAGGCCTTTTTTTGTGTGTATATGGGTGACTGTGATTTAACTTTCAAATCAGATGGCTCCTGATTTACAATGATTCAACTTACGATATATTTGGAAATGATGTGAAAGTGAAAGTGATTCAGTAGAAACTGTACTTTGAATTTTGAATTTGGGTCTTTATAAAAAGGGCCAGTGACATGTGGTATGGTGCCGTCTTGTGATGCTGGGCAGGGGCAGTGAGCCACAGCTCCCAGCCAGCTAGAAGATTACAGGGGTGAACACCTGATATTCTTACAACCATTCTATATATAACCATTCTTCTTTTTTTTAGTGTAATATTTAATAAATTGCATATGATATTTGATACTTTGTTATAAAATAGGCTTTGCTTAAGATGATTTTGCCCAAATTCAGGCAAATGTAAGTGTTCTGAGTATGTTTAAATAAGCTTAAGGTAAGCTATGATATTTGATAGTTTAGGGGTATTAAATGCATTTTCAATTTTGTATGTGTTTCTCTGTACATAGCCCCCTTGTAAGCTGAAGAACATCTCTATATGTATACGTAGCCTTGGTATGGCTTACATATTATTGGCATGAAACATCTAGAACAGTACGTGTGCCATATAATTGTCTACAACATCAAACAAGTTTCTTGAAAACTTGTGCCAAAGGGGTTATGTCTTTAAGGATTCTTATTTCAGAAGGGTTCTCTCAAACGTAAGATTTTTCAGAAGTTAAGTGAAAATCTGACCAGACTAAACATTTTTCCATTTTCCCTAGTGAGCAAAGATAGCTAAAATCTATCTGCCGTTTTCAACACTGTACTCAATGACTGTAATTCTAATTTAAGAACAGATTATTTATGTCAAAACCACATGTTGGCCTAATCTTACACAATATTCATAAATCTCACTCAGAGCCTTGGACACTTTTATTTATTGAGTCTATATGGTACTACGGACATTCATCTCCTTTGACCTCATAGCTTCATGTATGTCTATACTTTTGAAAATAAATGGATCATAGTTCCATTGTAAAATGTCTGGGTTATAAAATGTGCTATGCTATCAAAATGTAATAAGAACATACAAATGGGGGCGCCTGGGTGGTTCAGCGGGTTAAGCCGCTGCCTTCGGCTCAGGTCATGATCTCAGGGTCCAGGGATCGAGTCACATATCGGGCTCTCTGCTCAGCGGGGAGCCTGCTTCCCTCTCTCTCTCTCTCTCTCTCTGCCTGCCTCTCCATCTACTTGTGATTTCTCTCTGTCAAATAAATAAATAAAATTAAAAAAAAAAAGAACATACAAATGACCTGATGTAATGAACTGGGCCAGATTGCTAGATATCACATTTCATACCAGAAAGATTCAGTGGTAAGTTTTAAAATGGCCAGCTATACTTCGACTGAATTATAACTCATTTAACTTCTTTCTTTGTGTACAGTATTATACATTAGTCAGTATTGGAGTAAATAAGTACTTTGGGCAGATGTAAATATGCTGTAATAAAAAATGTTTTTCTTCTTTCTTTTAGTCCTTTTTACTTGTAAGACTAGCCACAAATACCATGCCTCCCTCAAAATAATTTGCAATCCAAATTTATCTCTAAATGAATTTATTGCACAGAAAAAAATATATATATACACTTACAGTAGACATGTTCAAAAATAGTTACACAACAGCAGGTCCATAAATGTAAGCGGTATAGTTGTTTTGTTTTTTTCTTTAAAAAAAAAAAGAGGTTATGTGAAATACTGGAATTTTATTTCCAGGCCTAGTATTTCAAGACAGTTAACTACTCTTACAGTGTAAACAGCCTCTTGTTGGCAGTTTGATTTTATTGGCTCCATGGAATAACAACGAGAATTTACTATTGCTTCTTTCTTTTATGACACACACAGAATAAAAAATTTGAAACATTTGCTCAAGACCAACCAGAATCATTTTAACCTATCAAAATTGATGGGAGGCCTTCACTGCCAAAGTCACTGCTGGGTTTTCACAATTCATTGCAGACAATCTGCTACTCCCATTATGATAAAGGAGAGAAGAGTCATAATCAGGGAAGAAAGCTAGATTAATACTTGTAATTATCATTGAATTATTTAGCCTGCTATAGGATAATTATTATTAGTGTCATTTGATAGTTTTCTCTCATTTTATTAAACACAACTGTGAGTAATTTCCCTACCTAATATTTCTCTGTATTGGCTGAATAGCCAGCAAACATTTATGAAAATATCTGGTAGCTACACATATAAAATGTTGCATTATGATGCTGTTGAATCAGAACATAGCACTACCTGATCCTGTATCTCTTTGAGGATTTACAAATCAATTAATTCTATGCTTATTGGATTCTTCCCATACAATTAGAAAATTTATAATAGAGTCCATGAACATTAAAAATCAAACATAAACATTTCTACTTTTTGCTTTTGCCCCCTCCATTTAGAACTTATTTATAGCCTGATAATTCAAAGGTCCCTATGTTTATGAAAATCTGGACAGAAATAGCTCTAAGATCCCATTCAGAACTTGATATTAATCTAAGTCTTTTGGCTCCATTTATCCTGAGAGCAAAGAGTAGGACAAAGGATTTGAGTACTGTTAGTTTAGCTGGGAGATTATCCAAGGTAGAAAAAAATGGGAAAGTGAGAGAGTGAAGAAGCAACTTTGTCAAAGAGGTACATTGTTGATATAATTGTTGTTGAAAGAAAATGAAGGCTTGCTTTTACTGAAAGGTCCTGATAAACTTCTTTAAGTGGTCCTCATGAAGACCTGAAAACTGTCAATTTTATCTATGGTTCTTATTTCCACTTCACTGAGAGCTGTCCTCAGAGGACATTAACTCTCCTCCTACACT
This sequence comes from Mustela lutreola, assembly GCF_030435805.1. Classification (NCBI taxonomy): domain Eukaryota; kingdom Metazoa; phylum Chordata; class Mammalia; order Carnivora; family Mustelidae; genus Mustela; species Mustela lutreola. Next base: position 115,527,853 of record NC_081299.1, on the reverse strand, counting down.
TTTGGGTTGTGTTGGAGACATTCTAAAAAAAGAGAGAGAATATGAGATGCTATCAGTGTTAAGTAACTGCAATTTCCCATGGAACTATCCACCACAGGTTTGGCTATAATCAGGTGTTGGGCCTTGATATCAGAGGGATTTGAGGCAGTATCATTTTAGGTTAATCATTATATCTGAAATTTCCAAAAAATTCATCTGATGAAACTTTGATTATAAATCTATAAATATAACAATAAATCTACAGTATTCAAATTATTTTCATAGAAATACACAGACAAAGCATCAGTTGATTAATATTTAAATGTTACAAAATACTCAACTGAAAGAATTTGGTCATATAACAACGTGTAAGAAGTAGAACTTAGGTTTAGGTTAGAACTCAGGATGCATTTGAGACTCAGTTAAGAAATTGAATGGACGGACGCCTGGGTGGCTCAGTGGGTTAAGCCACTGTCTTCGGCTCCGGTCATGATCTCAGGGTCCTGGGATCAAGCTCCACATCAGGTTCTCTGCTCATCGGGGAACCTTTTTCCCCCTCCCTCTTTCTGCCTGTCTCTGCCTACTTGTGATCTCTGTCAAATAAATAAATAAACATTTTTAAAAAAAATAAATATTCATGTTTACATATATGCACCAGAATGCTATGTCCTTGTCAAATAGGCTTCAAATCAAGAAAAATGATAATATTTTACTTAATAAGTTTTTTAATTCCTCTGTTAACATTTTGGAATACATTATTTTAATGCACATCTGCAAATTTGTAATCACTTCATGTGAGACAAGGAATGCTTAAAAAGGCAACCAGGGGCACCGGGGTGGCTCAGTGGGTTAAGCCTCTGCCTTTGGCTCAGGTCATGATTTCAGGGTCCTGGGATCAAGCCTTGCATCAGTCACTCTGCTCAGCCGGGAGCCTGCATCTCTCTCTCTCTTTCTGCCTGCCTCTCTGCCTGCTTGTGATCTCTCTCTGTGTCATATAAATAAATACAATCTTTAAAAAAAAAAAGGGCAACCAAAAAACATTTACAGTTTTGGACAGGAGTTTCCCTTACATTTGGATAAGGATGCAAATTCATAATAAATTACACTGCATCATAAAGATTAAATGCACTCAGGGATTGCGTTCTCTCCTCCCTCCACCCTATCGTACACACAGCTGCCAGACTAATCTTCCAAAAACACACATTTTCATGTGCTTCTTTTCAAAACTAGCTTCCTGGCTTCCTGTTGCCTGAAAAAATAGCCTCAAATGCTTCTGTCTGGCATTCAGGGCTCTCTAGGACACATGGTTTGGTTTCTCCTCTGGCCTGATTCTGCGGCAGCCCCGCTCTGTCCTCCTCAGACTTCAGAGCAATATCTGAATAAGAGGAGAAAGGACCAGGGGGTCAGGAAGGTGGCCACCGAAGAGTGACTTCTCTGGAGGGTGGCTGAGCGAGCGAGTGAGCGTGTTAGTCCTGGATGTGTTAGTGTTAGTGAGCGTGTTAGTCCTCCATCCTGGATGGAGCTGATGAGGGGCCAGGGAAGGGGAGGAGGAGCAGAGAGCAGGGACAAAGGGACCAAAGAGGAGATTCAGACGAAGGGAAGTAATTGGGAGGAAAGAGAAGTAACTCTAGAAGACAGGCATGTAAGAAAGGAAAAGGGATGAAGTGGGCATCGGGAAAGGGCACCACCAGGGAAGGAGAGAGGGGAAGGGAAGAGGGAGGGAGGGAGGAAAGGGGAAAGGAAGAAGGGAGGAGTCAGCACGCCAGGGCTCCCCCTGCATCTGAAGAAGAGTTGGCTGGTCCAGCTTGTCAAACAGGGTGCTCACTCTTTGGTCCCAGTTTCTGCTCCCAGTGCTACTGGGCTTTGCAAGGAAGGCAGGCTGTCCCCTGGGACCCACTGGAGCCCACGGGAGCCCACAGGAGGGTCGGAGAGTTAAGATGCCACCTGATCCTGTCCTGAGCTGCTCCCAGCTGCTAGCCTCACCACATGGTGCAAGACAGACCCCAGAACAAAGGACACAGGCCCGCATGTCTGCAGGTGGCCCTGGGCACTTAGCTCATCGCAGTGAACCACACCGCCTCCTCAACCCAGGTTTTCAAAGCCTGCTTCTTCGTTCCTGGCTTTCATGTCTGTACGAACATGAGCCAGATCTATCTCATCTCCGACAGACAATTCTGACTCACCCCATGTCAGATTTTTATTAGTGGCTGTGATAGAGTAAGATAGCAATGCTCTAACAAACGAACTATTTCCTCCCACGTGACCACAACAGTCTTATACATTTTCTTAGCAAAAAAATCTTGTCTCCTTCCATTAAGCTCATAACGTGGTCTAATAGTATACATGTGCCTTCGTTAGATGTGAAGCGATACAGAGGTCCTTTTTTTTTTTTTTAATTTTACAAGGTAAAGTCAGTGAACACATCTAACTTGACAAATACGTCACTGAAATGTCAATCCAGGCAAAGCTTTTTCTACCTACAGCTCGGAGCCTACGTGGTGACATTTTTAAAACGCTTTCAGTCCCTCAGTGAGGCTCTTAGAAGCTAGCCAGGGCTTACTACGTGCCAGGCACTGTGTCAGGTGTTGGAGCTAAACGGACAGAGAGCTTGGAGGCAGGCTGAGGAGGGACATCCGTGACACAACCACAGCTAGAAACGGAGGCCAGTGCTAGAAAAGAGAGAGCAGGCTGCATGGAGAGTGTGTACCATGGGGCTCGTGAGCTCACGAATAAGTGGGAGTAACTGGAGTGGGGAGACGGGGGAGAGGAAGAGGGTCTTCCCATCAATGGGAATCACCTGTGCTTGGAGGCAGGCACCATGAGGGGTCTCCACAGGAAGAGGGAGGCAGCGTGGTTGAAGGGCAGAAAGACAGGGCAGAACAGGCATCAGTCAATTGGAAGGGTAAGAAGGGACGGATGGGAGGATTATGGATGCCTTTGGAGGACTGAGAATTTGTTAGAAGATCAGTGCAGTTTTCTATGGAGACAAATGCCAGGAACTGATAGGTCTTTGAAAGGTCACTCTGGCTGCCTTGTGGCAAAGGGTTTGGTAAAAGGCACGTGCAGGTGTGAACACACCAGGTGGGAGGTGAGTGCAGGAAATCAGGTGAGGGAGCATGGGAACTTGGTCCGGGGGTATATAAGGGAAAGTAGCCTTTAATGAGTTCCACAAATTGGCACCAGCTGTAGCTTCATTACAGCGCTGGAAGGGGTAGGTGGGTGTGTCCTGGAGGTTACAGAAATTACATGAGAAAGGGAAGTCTTTTTAGATCTTTTTTCCAACTAGAGGAACTCTCACCTTATTGATAGAATTCCAGAGTGGGAACGGACGGTCATGAGGACATCTTTGAAATGTCTGAATATGTTCTTCGACATCTTTGCAAGTGACGAGGAGACCTTGACCTTAGGAGGCCTTGGCCTTCTTTGTAGCCAAGAAGATTTCACCTACAGATTTGGGTTCTCCCTTTTAAAGTCAAGAAGACAGTCCTTCCAAAGGACACCTCCTATCATTTTACGCTCTCATAATACCACACTTGCTGGGATCTCCAAGACGCTCTTTTCCAGGTTGTGAGTATCCACTTTGGCCGGGCTGGTCTCGCCAAGAACACCACCACAGGAAATCTAGAGCCTGTAGTGCTATTAATAACATCATCTAAGACTGTCTTTGCTGCCCTCATGGCCTCTTCCCACCATGACTCACTGAAGCTTTTTACATGTTGTATCCATTAAGCTATAGTTCCCAAAGCTCATCTTCTCTAGTGCCATTAATTTTTAGGGGACCAGGCAAACCTTAAACTTGTCCCCCTTAATTGGATCCCTGTGCCCCCACAATCTCTTTGAATGACTTTCACCATGATCCTTGAATGAGCTCTGAGACCACTGCTGGTACCTAACACTTCTTGGCACCTTGTCTGTTAGTTCTTGGAAGAGGAGGTGGCTATGGAGGTGAGTGGGGATGGGAGTGGGTGGATTTCTCCCTTCACTTCCTTTTTTGTTTTTTCAAATAATGGGTTTTGAGGGGGAGGGAAAGGTTAACCAGACAGTTTATTTTTCATCTCCCATTGATAAAATGTTTACCACTCCCCATTGGAAGAATTTAGATCTTTCTTTAGAATCTCCAGGAAAATCTCCCAAACCCAGCCCACCACCATGTGGGTTCAGCCATCTTCTGATTCACCTGCAGATTGTCTCCTCCTAACTGCCCAAGCCACAGGTTAAGGGCGAAATGTTCAATGCCTAAGCAATTAAGTGGAGAATACGTTTATCTAAGCAATTGCATGCAGCTCTGTATCTGCGTACAGGGGGTCTCTCCCAAGCCTTTCCAACCTCAGCAAAACAAGAAAAAGCCCCAGCGACCTGGGGGTATATATCATTCATTCATTCCTGTGTTCAACACTCATGGTGGATCCCAAACGAGACAGTGGGAGAGCAAGGACGGGAGCAATCCCGGAAGCTGAAGTCTGAGGAGGATTTCAATTTCAAGTCAGAGATGAAAGAAACATCTGGACTCGGTCCTCAGGTACACGCAGTATTCTGAACTGAGGCTAGAAACAGAGACCATTCTAATGAAAGGCCTCCACAGGTGGGCTCTCACAGGTGGGCTCTGACTCAGTTTCCTGTATATTCATTCATGAAATCGCTCTGCGGGTCAACATGCAGAACAAAACCATTTAATAAAAGTGACAATGAGGAGAGGAAAGGGAGGCCAGAAGGCATGTGAATGTGGAGAGAGGAAGAGCCAGGGTGGAAAAACCGAGAATCCCTCCCTGCTGCCAGGGAGGTCTGAGGGACTAGTTTCCACCTAGGATCCCAAGTCCAGAACAAAAGCGGTGGGGCCATGGCGGGAGACAAGGGAAGGGGGACCTTGGCATGCACACATGGGGGTGCCGAACGATGGGGGCTAGCGCACCCGCTGGCGGGGGGCACCTCGGGCGGTGCCATCCCCTGCCCGATCCCGTGTGGACCTCGGTGCGGCGCGGCGTCCGGGGTGGTCCCGGTGCCCTGGGGGTCGCGGGAGGCTGGGTCCCCACATCCCTGCGAGCTCGAGGCCCGCGCTTTCTGCTCCAGGTGAGGGCGCAGCGCGGTTTCAATTTGCCTCCGCGCAGAGGGTCCTCTGGAGACGCCCTGGGGCTGGGAGGGGCAGCGGGCCCCTGGAGCGAGACAGCACAGGCTCAGGGGCTGGGCAGGAGCGCAGGAGCGCAGGAGCGCAGGAGCGCAGGAGCGCAGGAGCGCAGGAGCGCAGGAGCGCAGGAGCGCAGGAGCGCAGGAGCGTCCTGTGGGTCCTGCAGTCCCGACTGGGCCGCAGCACAGCACCGCGGCGCTGCACGCCCCTCCTCCGCCAGCCCCTCCACCTCCTCCCAGACTCTCCGCCACGTCCTCAGCGAGCTCACTTCCCGCTTCGGCAATTAGCAAGGCCCATTCTCCGGGCCGCCCCCGCCACCCTCCTTCCTGAGGCCAAGGCCCGGGCCTGGGCACGGGGTGAAGCCCCGGGGGCCTGCGAGCGTGGCCAGCGCCAGCGCTCAGTGGCCTCCTAGCCTGGCTCCCGGAGCGGGTGTCCGCGCGCAGCCTGGGTGCGAAAAGATCATCAGCCCTAAACCCGGCTGCACTCTCGGGTCACTTCGCTGGCTTCCTGATTGGGCCAGAAGCCCGGAACCAGCTTCCCCAGCACAGGCCTGGGCTGAGATGCCTGCCTGCTATTTGAGCAGTCTCCTGGTCTTCAGGCAGGGTCTGCCTTTGCATGATGGCAGGCGCGAATAACTTCGACCTGGATGTTTGGGTTTTTTGTTTGTTTTTTGGTCATTGGTTATTACATGACCTCCATGGTAGGTGCTCCACAAAGCAAGTGAAAAGAGGACGCCTGGTACATAGGCATATGGCCATTCTAGAAAAAGAGCTTGGGGTTCTCGTGGAAGCGCGGCATTGGTCCTTGCACTATGGTTTAATAGAAAAGGGATTATGCACCAACTTACTTAAATGAGCATAGGTTGAAATCGTTTACTGAGAATAAATATTTAAAACAGTTATCTTTTAACTAAATCTATCATCAATCATAAATCTATTGCACGAAGGTTACAGGCAATTTAAATGCAATAGCACTCTCTTCAGGGTTTTAAATAATCCATGTCTGTCTTGGCACATGAGAATGCAAAGATAGGAAATGGTTTGTAAAAGATCATATAACAGCTTTTACTATATGGTATCAGCAATTTATCATAAAGGAACGGCCTCCAGCTAAAAATTCAGCTTTGAAAAATGCAGAAAAGCAGCAAACATTTACATACTTTCTTCGTGACCAGAGGCGTGCTTTGTGCCCCTCATCATCTCTTTCGTGGTTCTGAGGCCCATGGAGCTCAGTAGTTTAGTGTCTTATTCTCTGGAATAGGCCGTTGAAGAAATACCAGGCCCAGAGAAGAAGGTCCTGCTGGGTGTCTGAAGAAAGTACAACCCTTTAGATGAAGCTTTCTGGGGGAATTTGTTAGTGGTTTGGTCTGCTTCTGATAGGAAGGGAAATTTTTTTTTAAAGATTTTATTTATTTATTTGACAGACATAGATCACCAATAGGCAGAGAGTAGGCAGAGAGAAGTGGATGCAGGCTCCCCGCTGAGCAGAGAGCCAGACATTGGGCTCAATCCCAGGACCCTACGTTCATGACCTGAGCCGAACACAGAGGCTTTAACTCACTGAGCCACTCGGGTGCCCCAGGAAGGGAAATTTTTTTAAGAGAATTTTCTCTTTGAATCTATTTTGAGGTTTGGTTTGTGGTTCTTTCTGAGTTCTCATGAAGATGGAATTACTTCTGAGGTTGGTTGTCAGGAACCGCATATCAAATCGAGCTATCTTGTTAGCAAATATACATAAATAAATAAATAAATAAATAAATAAATAAATAAAAGCTCAAGTGTTGGTATAAAGCTATTATGCTTTTCAAAACCCCGAACTATAATTTATGTATCGTGGTCATTCTTTATCAGATCAAACAGGAGAAAGGTGGCAGAAACGCACTTTCAGGTTAATTTTTTTTTACAAGGAAGATGGACTTATGAGCCTACTTTGTTATTCCCTTTCATTCAATTTCCCTGTACCTCCTTTTCTATGAATTGTAACGGTAACCCATCATTATTTTTATTGTTGGCACGTGCTTAGTGAACCATAAAGTGTATGCTATAAATGGGAGTGCTTTTCTTTTTTTGCAGTTTACAAAAAACTAATTTTTTAAATTTATTTTTTATTTATTTTCAGCATAACCGTATTCATTCTTTTTGCACCACACCCAGTGCTCCATGCAAGCAGTGCCCTCTATAATACCCACCACCTGGTACCCCAACCTCCCAACCCCCCGCCCCTTCAAAACCCTCAGATTGTTTTTCAGAGTCCATAGTCTTTCATGGTTCAGCTCCCCTTCGAATTTCTCCCACCTCCCTTCTCCTCTCTAACTCCCCATGTCCACGAAAAACTAATTTAAAAACATTCATCCACCAGAGTACCCAAAGGGCTCCCACATAAACTATCTTTCATTACATTATGTCATTCTGCTTTCGCTTCTATTGCTGTCCAAACAATGTTTTAAAACATTCTTTAAAATGGGCCTTTTTAACAAGATTTTTACAAAGGATTTAATTTATTCATTTGTCAGAGAGATAGCACAAGCAGAGGGAGAGGCAGGCAGAGTGGGAAGCAGGCTCCTGGTAAGCAAGAAGCCTGATGGGGGACTCAATCCCAGGATGCTGGGATTATGACCCGAGCTGGAGGTAAACAATTAACCAACTGAGCCATCCATGTGTCCCTGAAATGGGCATTTTTGACAGTTCCTGATAGCACCTACACACTCATGAATCTCAGATTCATGATATATGGGGCTAGTGGACTTGACAATCATGGAGTCAAGCATGCTGGATTTGACTCACGGGCCTGTCACTGTGAATTTGGGTGGCTTGCTAAACTTGCTACATAGAAACCCAAGCATGTAAGAATTTGCAGGATTGTGACATTTCAGTGGTATAATGTATACATAAAAATACCTAAACCAGTGTCTCTCACAAAGTAGGTCCAAATAGACCAGCTCCCTTCCTGCCTTCATTCTGTCCTTGGAATTCCGTCCCTTGGGAGAAGTTCCTACTGCCTTTGTTACAAGAAATGAACGATATTGGGATGCCTGGGTGGCTCAGTTGGTTAAGCCGCTGCCTTCGGCTCAGGTCATGATCCCAGGGTCCTGGGATCGAGTCCCACATCAGGTTCCTTGCTTGGCGGGGAGCCTGCTTCTCCCTCTCCTTTGCCTGCCTCTCTGTCTGCCTGTGCTCACTCGCTCTCTCTCATTCTGTCTCTGACAAATAAATAAATAAAATTAAAAAAAAAAAAGAAATGAACGATATTTACTACACTGTTGGTGCATAGCATGGATCAATATATTGAGTGATAGTATTAACATACTTCTTGAACTGCCCATTGCCCCTCAAGCACCAAATAAAATGTCATGCTCTGGGGAAACCAAAGTGAGAGGTCCCCAACTTTTAGGAGTTTTGGACAGGAGAGAGATGCAAATACTGTGTCAGTGTAGAACCAGGGTAACTAATGTTTAAACCAGGAAGAGAATGTGTGTGGAAGAAAGGCACTGATGATGTTTAAAGCCATTTGGCTGCATGGTGACTACCCTCAGACTGACAATTTGCCATGAAAGCTTCCAGGCAAATTTGAGATCTTTATTAGTGACAATATGGCTATAGCCTTAAGGGGAAGAAAAAAACCAAAAACCAAAAACCAAAACACACATACACACAAACTGTTGGTCTTGTGTCTTTTCACAAATAATGACAGTTATCAGAAATTTTATCTTTAAATGGGGAAAACAGCAACTGAAAATGTATTTCATTTGATTCATCACAGAATATGGTGTTTTTGTTCATTTCACACCATTTTTGTTAAGTTTTATTTAAATTAATGCAATCTGAGATAAAATGTTAATATTCCTGAGGGTATGGACATTGTACACAAATGAAGCCAGCTAAGTGGGTTCCTGGACAGGGTCTGATCTATTTATAAAAGTAGCTGGAGCTAAGTGGTTTGTTCCAGAAGAAGATAACGCCTTCCCTCCGTTGCATTTGCCTTCTACAGCCTAAGTGGGAGTTAATACGTTCACTTGTCTCCTTAAATTTTGTCCAGAGTGTGTTAAAGCAGTCATAGGGGACCTGGGTGGTTTTGCCGTCTGCCTTCTCATAACAATGCCCCAGTTTTCTCCTGGAGAATCAACGTTCCCGCTTTCAGTCCATGCACTTAGGCAGCGGCAACTTCACACTGGCTCCTGACTCTAGCAGTGGCATGTCACCCACTAATGGCCTTTGAGAACATCATTGAGTGAGCCGCGAGTTTAGTAGATGCACGAGACCTTTGCTGGGTCGGTGAGGAGGTGGGTCTCTGAATAACTAGCCCGAGATCCACTTGTGTGTGGTGGAACAAATGAGCTGTGATGTGTTGGCCAGAGTGCCCATCCTAGAGAGCCCTGAATGCCAGACAAAAGCATTTGAGGCTATTTTTTCAGGCAACAGGAAGCCAGGAAGCTAGTTTTGAAAAGCAGCACATGAAAATGTGTGTTTTTGGAAGATTAGTCTGGCAGCTGTGTGTACGATAGGGTGGAGGGAGGAGAGAACGCAATCCCTGAGTGCATTTAATCTTTATGATGCAGTGTAATTTATTATGAATTTGCATCCTTATCCAAATGTAAGGGAAACTCCTGTCCAAAACTGTAAATGTTTTTTGGTTGCCCTTTTTTTTTTAAAGATTGTATTTATTTATATGACACAGAGAGAGATCACAAGCAGGCAGAGAGGCAGGTAGAAAGAGAGAGAGAGATGCAGGCTCATGACCTTAGCCAAAGGCCGACGGCAAAACCACCCAGGTCCCCTATGACTGATGCAAGCAGAGAGACTGATGCAAGGCTCGATCCCAGGACCCTGAAATCATGACCTGAGCCAAAGGCAGAGGCTTAACCCACTGAGCCACCCCGGTGCCCCTGGTTGCCTTTTTAAGCATTCCTTGTCTCACATGAAGTGATTACAAATTTGCAGATGTGCATTAAAATGATGTATTCCAAAATGTTAATAGAGGAATTAAAAAACTTATTAAGTAAAATATTATCATTTTTGTTGATTTGAAGCCTATTTGACAAGGGACATAGCATTCTGGTGCATATATGTAAACATGAATAATTATTTTTTAAAAAAATGTTTACTTATTTATTTGACAGAGATCACAAGTAGGCAGAGACAGGCAGAAAGAGCGAGGGGGAAAAAGGTTCCCCGCTGAGCAGAAAACCTGATGTGGATCTTGATCCCAGGACCCTGAGATCATGACCTGAGCTAAAGGCAGAGGCTTAACCCACTGAGCCACCCAGGTGCACCTAAACAGGAATAATTCTTTTTTTTAAGATTTTATATATTCCTTTGAGAGAGACAGATCAGAAGTAGGCACAGAGGAAGGCAGAGAGGGGAGGAATCAGGCTCCCTGCCAAGCAGAGAGCCCGATGCGGGACTTGATCCGAGGACCCTGAGATCATGACCTGAGCTAAAGGCAGAAGCTTAACCCGCTGAGCCACCCAGGTGCCCCTAAACATGAATAATTCTTAAAGGTTCCTCTACTCACTTATATAGAAGGCCTTTTCCAAACAGAAGATAAAATCTCTCTTGGCTACTCCTATCAGCTTATTCTGAATTATTTTCAATCCAGAAGCATGAACTAGAAAACCACAGTTTTTACACAGTGTTTGGTTTTCCACCAAGAGAATCACATAATTTGAGGTGATTCATTGTGGTGTCTTGCTAAAAGCATTTCCAAAGCTGTGGATACAAGAGGGTAGTGCAGAGAGGTAAGGAAACAGGAGAAAAGGTATGGCTCTCTAATAAGCACTTTATTCTAGAATTTTCCTCCAGCCTTGGTAGCTCACCACTCACAAGTGTGTGCTGGTGCCTTGATCTCATGGGCCACAGTGCTCAGCATCTTCCAGCTGCTTTTATAGTGAATACATATGTAACAATTGATTTCTTGCCCCAGACTTTGAGAGAAAAATCTGTTCAGAGGGATGGACACTCTGAACCAACACCAGAAAACACTCTCTGTAGTCTTCTTGTTAAATGAAAAAATATGGTTAAACCACTTTTGACAGTCTACTACATACAGCAAAATGTAAATCTTAATTAAAATATGTCCTCTCAGCTGTGCTTAAGCAACTGAGTCCTGAGCTTTTCAGGTTTTCAGTCTGAAAGAGTACACCTCTGGTGCTCTGAAAGGGAAGAGAAAGGACACCCTGTTCTCCACATAAATTAAAGAAAAGAAATCTGTGCATTTAAGTGGGCCATATAAAATTTATCAAGCATTTATCTCCTAATACCTTGTATCCAAATTACCTGATATGCTCTCCCTACTCCTTTATTCCACGTTACTGCCTTTTCCAGGATTCTGTCTCACATCACAACATGTCTTCTGTTATTTCCTTCTTGCAAGCTAGTTTTGTTTTCTCCATCTAAAAAAACAACAATCATTGTGTATTTCAATTCCCATTTTCCTCAAATGCATTGATTCTTCTTATCTACTACTCTTTTCTCATACTCAGTGTCTTTGTCTTTATGGGGTTTGTACTTTGCTTTTCCCCATCCTTTACTGCCATTATATAATCAAATCTAATAACTTCGTAGAGAAAGTTAAAAATTCCTGCATAGCCACACGTGAACACAAAGTCACTGATTTTTAGCAAACCTATAAGATAGTCAGACATCCATTCAATTACTTTTTTAAAAAAATTTTATTTATTTATTTGACAGAGAGAGTTGACAAGCAGGCAGAGAGGCAGGCAGAGAGAGAGAAGGAAGCAGGCTCCCTGCTGAGCAGAGAGCCTGATTTGGGGCTCGGTCCCAGGACCCTGGGATCATGACCTGAGCCGAAGACAGTGGCTTAACCCACTGAGCCACCCAGGCGTCCCTCCATTCAATTTCTTAACTGAGTCTCAAATGCATCCTGAGTTCTAACCTAAACCTAAGTTCTACTTCTTACACGTTGTTATATGACCAAATTCTTTCAGTTGAGTATTTTGTAACATTTAAATATTAATCAATTGATGCTTTGTCTGTGTATTTCTATGAAAATAATTTGAATACTGAACATTTATTGTTATATTTATAGATTTATAATCAAAGTTTCATCAGTTGAAGTTTTTGGAAATTTCAGATATAATGATTAACCTAAAATGATACTGCCTCAAATCCCTCTGATATCAAGGCCCAACACCTGATTATAGCCAAACCTGTGGTGGATAGTTCCATGGGAAATTGCAGTTACTTAACACTAATAGCATCTCATTCTCTCTCTCTTTTTAGAATGTCTCCAACACAACCCAAAAGTGTAGGAGGAGAGTTAATGTCCTCTGAGGACAGCTCTCAGTAAAGTGGAAATAAGAACCATAGATAAAATTGTCAGTTTTCAGGTCTTCATGAGGACAACTTAAAGAAGTTTCTCAAGACCTTTCAGTAAAATCAAGCCTTCATTTTCTATCCACAACAATTATATCAACAATGTACCTCTTTGACAAAGTTGCTTCTTCACTGTATCACTTTCCCATTCTTTTCTACCTTGGATAATCTCCCAGATAAACTAACAGTGCCCAAATCCTTTGTCCTACCCTTTGCTCTCAGGATAAATGGAGCCAAAAGACTTAGATTAATATCAAGTTCTGAATGGGATCTTAGAGCTATTTCTGTCCAGATTTTCATAAACATAGGGACCTTTGAATTATCAGGCTATAAATAAGTTCTAAATGGAGGGGGCAAAAGCAAAAAGTAGAAATGTTTGTGTTTGATTTTTAATCATGATTAATTGACTTTATTGATTATTAAAAATACTAACATTATAAAAGTGTGAATCTTTGTAAAACAATGTCATAATGTAAAAAATAAGTTACATAGTCCTTTTGAGAATATTAAACCAAGTGTTCAGGTGCCATCTAATTTCTTGTTTAATCCAGAACTTTGGTGTGCATTATCTTGAGGAATAGGATTTTGAAGTCCAGACAGACTAATAGAAAACTGATCCAAATGTGTGTGTTTATATTTCTGCTTTTGTTGTAAAATCAAAGTGTGATTGCTGGTTTAAAATGGTAAAACTAATAATGTTCATGGACTCTATTATAAATTTTCTAATTGTATGGGAAGAATCCAATAAACATAGAATTAATTGATTTGCAAATCCTCAAAGAGCTACAGGATCAGGTAGTGGTATGTTCTGAATCAACAGCATCATAATGCAGCATATTATATGTGTGGTTACCGGATATTTTCATAAATGTTTGCTAGCTAGTCCCGCCTGGGTGGCTCAGAGAGTTGGGCCGCTGACTTCGGCTCAGGTTATGATCTCAAGAGTCCTGAGATCGAGTCCCACATTGGGCTCCCTGCTCAGCGGGGAGCCTGCTTCCCTCTCTCTCTCTCTCTCTGCCTGCCTCTCCATCTACTTGTGATTTCTCTCTGTCAAATAAATAAAATCTTTAAAAAAAAATTAAAAAAATAAAATGATTCTGGATGGTCTTGAGCAAATGTTTCAAATTTTTTTTTCTGTGTGTGTCATAAAAGAAGGAAGCAATAGTAAATTCTTGCTGTTAATCCATGGAGCCTATAAAATCATACTGCCAACAAGAGGCTGTTGACACTGTAAGAGTAGTTAACTGTCTTGAAATACTAGGCCTGGAAATAGAATTCCAATATTTCACATAACCTCTTTTTTTTTTTTTTAAAGAAAAAAACAAAACAACTATACCACTTACATTTAGGGACCTGCTGTTGTGTAACTATTTTTTAATATGTCTACTGTAAGTGTATATATATATATTTTTTCTGTGCAATAAATTCATTTAGAGATAAATTTGGATTGCAAATTATTTTGAGGGAGGCATGGTATTTGTGGCTAGTCTTACAAGTAAAAAGGACTAAAAGAAAGAAGAAAAACATTTTTTATTACAGCATATTTACATCTGTCCTAAGTACTTATTTACTCTAATACTGACTAATGTATAATACTCTACACAAAGAAAGAAGTTAAATGAGTTATAATTCAGTCGAAGTATAGCTGGCCATTTTAAAACTTACCACTGAATCTTTCTGGTATGAAATGTGATATCTGGCAATCTGGTCCAGTTCATTACATCAGGTCATTTGTATGTTCTTATTACCATTTTGATAGCATAGCACATTTTATAACCCAGACATTTTACAATGGAACTATGATGCATGTATTTTCAAAAGTATAGACATACATGAAGCTATGAGGTCAAAAGGGATGAATGTCCGTAGTACCATATAGACTCAACAAATAAAAGTGTCCAAGGCTCTGAGTGAGATTTATGAAATTGTGTAAGATTAGGCCAACATGTGGTTTTGACATAAATAATCTGTTCTTAAATTAGAATTACAGTCGTTGAGAACAGTGTTGAAAACGGCAGATAGATTTTAGCTATCTTTGCTCACTAGGGAAAATGGAAAAATGTTTAGTCTGGTCAGATTTTCACTTAACTTCTGAAAAATCTTACGTTTGAGAGAACCCCTCTGAAATAAGAATCCTTAAAGACATAACCCCTTTGGCACAAGTTTTCAAGAAATTTGTTTGATGTTGTAGACAATTATATGGCACACGTACTGTTCTAGATGTTTCATGCCAATAATATGTAAGCCATACCAAGGCTACATATACATATAGAGATGTTCTTCAGCTTACAAGGGGGCTATGTACAGAGAAACACATAAAAAATTGAAAATGCCTTTAATACCCCTAAACTATCAAATATCATAGCTTACCTTAAGCTTATTTAAACATACTCAGAACACTTACATTTGCCTGAATTTGGGCAAAATCATCTTAAGCAAAGCCTATTTTATAACAAAGTATCAAATATCATATGCAATTTATTAAATATTACACTAAAAAAAAGAAGAATGGTTATATATAGAATGGTTGTAAGAATATCAGGTGTTCACCCCTGTAATCTTCTAGCTGGCTGGGAGCTGTGGCTCACTGCCCCTGCCCAGCATCACAAGACGGCACCATACCACATGTCACTGGCCCTTTTTATAAAGACCCAAATTCAAAATTCAAAGTACAGTTTCTACTGAATCACTTTCACTTTCACATCATTTCCAAATATATCATAAGTTGAATCATTGTAAATCAGGAGCCATCTGATTTGAAAGTTAAATCACAGTCACCCATATATACACAAAAAAAGGCCTTCATGTAGGGCCATCTATGTATCTCTAAACAACATAGCATGACATATCAACGGCAAAAAATGGAGGTGAAGGGGACAATTGCTTTGCGTCAGTACTCTGAGCAGTAACATACATGGCCTTACTCACCTAGCAGAACTCCAGAGCTAGCTGATGGAAAGGAATTTTACAAATGTTTGCTGAACAGCTTAAGCACTATTATTTTTAACTTAGTGTGCATATCTGTTTTCTAAAGATATGTTAATTTATTTTATTGACTTATTACAAAACCAAATAATTTCCTCTTATTTAAGTGGCAGGTAAATAGCATTCTTTTTAATTTAAATCAAATGGCTTTTTAGGGAAAATATACTAAAAATTCTGAAACTTGTATTGCTTATGAATCTTTTATTGGAATCCTTATCAAGTTGTATTTTTCAAGTTTTTCCTAAATAATCTTCAATGAATTGAAAATATGCTTTGGATTTTATTCAAGGCTGTTAACACAAATTCACTTTGTTAAATATAGTGCTAAACGTTCAACAAAAACGTTGTTTCTTTTTTTTTCCACTACCACATCCTCCATCTACTGACTGGATGCTCTCCCCAACTAGCACATATATACCATTGTCTATCTTTAGGATAAGTAAGGGTCATCTTTTGTCTTTATTATATTCCTCGTATGCTTCTGAAATTGTTGAATTTTAATATAGTCACACCATAAGCATCACATATTTGATTCAGCTTTCAATAGTAAACAGTGCACAACCAGAGCATACCTTCAAAGCTATCAATATACTTACTCTGATATATTATTTTTGTATTTTTGTAAATTAAAATAATTAAATTATAGAACTAGAGTTTCAGGTGGTAGGTGTTGTAAGTTTTACCCAAACTGACTTTTGTCAAACTCGTTTTTGTCATCATATATGTCAAGTAGTTTTCTCAGGTTTATATTTAGAATGTCCTTGTATAATGAATATTTACACTGATATCTAGTATAAAACTCTTGCAATTTATTTTAGAAACATTAAGATATTGAAAATCAATCTATTTCTTTGATTCATTAAAGACATTTTTGGCTTGTTTCCAGTACTTTCTTACTGGTTAAAAAATGAATTTGAAGTAGTCTGAATTTCATTATTATATGGCACTTTCCCTTTGATGAATTCAAAGACGATATTCTATATTAGCTATCTGAGAAGAATTCATTGTTTAATTTTATTTATTTGTAAGAGAGAGAGTGAGAGAGAGCACAAGCAGGGGGAGCAGCAGGGGGAGGGAGAAGCAAACTCCCGGCTAAGCAGGGAATCTGTTGCAGAACTGAGTCCCAGGACCCTAAGATCATGACCTGAGCTAAAGGCTCAGGCATTTAACTGACTGAGCCACCCAGGTGTCCCAATCTGAGAAGAGTTCTGTATGTTATTCCTATTCATATGAAGTTTAAAGTCTAGGTAATTAACTTAATATTTTAGTGGCTATTACATAGATAGCACTATGTTCCAGGCAGAGAGTAAGAAACAAATATTAAATCAACCATATTCTATGCATTCTAAATGAAAATAATTAATCAATCATAATAAATCCTTCTATTTAGGAATATCAACTTATAAGCTTTCCTCCATATGAACAAAGCCAAATACCAGAATAAAGGGTTATCTAATACAAATAAAGGATAGAATTAAAGAATTCTGGTAAGCCATTTAATTTTGAAAAACGGTGCTATATTGTTGCTGAGTTGTGGTTTTCAGTTACATAATATCTGATAAGTGTAGAAGTAACATGAGTGTTACGTGAGATGAGAAATGGTATATAATTAAGATATTTTTAAAGGTACAGATAAATACAAATTTGTAAACATAGCATTATGGAGGAATAAAAATAAATGATAGCTACACACTCTAAAGTGAATAAATCTTGGAAAGTAAATAGAGAAGAAAAACAAGGACAGTGCAAAAAGTATGGTACATTTTTATGAAGTTCAAACAAATTCTGTGAAACTGTAGATGGACTTAAAGATACTATTATGTGTCAAATATTGTAAAAATTAAGCAAGGAAATAGCAAACATAAAATAACCAAAGCATACTAACTTGGGTAGATACAATAGGTGTGATCATGTTCTACTTCATAAAGAGATGAGTTAATAGATAAATAGAAGTAACTAGACTTTTTAGAAGTTAATAAAACTTTACCTGTTATTTCTTAGCAATATAAAATATATGGTTTTCTAACAAAAACGTTTATCTTAAAAATATTTAAAAATAAATTTCAGGCTACTCATAAGGTTCTATATACTTTTCCACTGAAGGAAAAGCTGGTTGTTGTAGTTACAGTTGTTTGTTTGTTTTAGTCTCCTCCTAGTTTTTATTATTATAATGTGGAATGAGGAATGTTAGATTGAAAAGTGAATTATTTTATAGACAAAAATCATTACTTGATTCACCTCCTGGTACAGCAGATGGAACTCCTGAAAACATGCCCTTTTGCCTTACAGAAGAGTAACAGTTATGTTTACTTCTGAAACATGCTTGGTGTTGGCCCTAAATAGTGACACCATAGTAAACATTTTGAATATTTGCAATTAATTTTTATATTCATAGAGCTCCAAAAGGCACTGCTGGTATCTTAGCAGGTATTTTAATAAAGCGAAAAGTTGCCTGACTGTTTAAAAATATTAACAAGGCACAAAACATGGCAGAAGTATTGTCCTCAGATATTATTTTTTTCCATATGCTCCTGTTTTCAGACATGAAAGTTATTTTTTAAAATTTTTGTTATAGAAGATTTTATTTATTTATTTGACAGAGATCACAAGTAGGCAGGGTCAGGCAGAGAGAGATGGGGAAGCAGGCTCCCTGCTGAGCTGAGAGCCCGATGTGAGACTCAATCCAAGGATTCTGGGATCATGACCTGAGCCAAAGGAAGAGTCTTTAACCCACTGAGCCACCCAGGTGCCCCCATGACAAGTTATTTTTTTTAAAGATTTTATTTATTTATTTGACAGAGAGAGATTACAAGTAGGCAGAGGGGCAGGCAAAGATAGAGAGGAGGTAGCAGGCTCTCCGTTGAGCAGAGAGCCCGATGTGGGGCTCCATCCCAGGACCCTGAGATCATGACCTGAGCTGAAGGCAGCGGCGGCTTAACCCACTGAGCCACCCAGGAGCCCGACAAGTTATTATATATATATATATATATATATATATATATATATATATATATAATGTATTTTCCAGTTATAAGAAAAATAGTTCTGCTATTTTTAAGCTTTTTAAAAAATTACATATTTTTTAAATTAAAATTTTATTTTTTAATGTTTTACTTTACTTTTCTTTTTTTTTTAAAGATTTTATTTATTTATTTGACAGACAGAGATCACAAGTAGGCAGAGAGGCAGGCAGAGAGAGAGAGAGAGAGAAGCAGGCTTCCTGTGGAGCAGAGAGCCCAATGCAGGGCTTGATCCCAGGACCCTGAGATCATGACCCGAGCCGAAGGCAGCAGCCCAAACCACTGAGCCACCCAGGTGCCCCAATGTTTTACTTTTCAATATACTACTTAGAATATAAAACCTATTCCATTTTGTAAGAAGTTTACCATTTAAAAAATGGTAATTTTCTCATTGTGCCTTCCCCTCTCATTGCTATATTTTGAATAAAAAATTTCACAATGAACATAACGGATGCTTTCCTTTTGATGGTCCCTCTGTTGGTCATATTGTATATGAGTCATGACAATTAGTTTTACAAAATTTATTGATGTTAGTTGATATGTTTTATCATAACTAATTTTGCTTCCCTTATCTAGATTCCCCAGCTTTCAGACAGGTGGACACTTCAATAAACCATACCCAAGGGATGTATCAAGTACTTCTTAGACGTTCTCTCAGATCCTTGAGGTCTCATTTTGCCTAGGGATTTGCAATAGGTTCTGCCAGAGGCACCACTGTGACAACTGAAGTCCATGGTCTATCTCCTGCTAAGCTCAAGAAGTCACTGATTTCCAAGTTTATCTATACAATTAATGCATTCCAGCAAGTTCTTTTTTTTTAATATTAACAAACTTATTTTAAAGTTTATATGGAGAGGCAAAGACTCACAATATTCAACATAGTGTTGAAGGAGAACAAAGACTGAGGACTGACTTCAAAGTTTACCATAACGATGGGGTGCCTGGGTGGCTCAGTGGGTTAAGCCTCTGCCTTCGGCTCAGGAAGGCTCAGGTCATGATCCCAGGGGCCTGGGATCAAGTCCCGCAGTGGGCTCTCTGCTCAGCAGGGAGCCTGCTTCTCCTCATCTCTCTCTCTGTCTGACTCTCTGCCTATTTGTGATCTCTCTCTCTGTCAAAAAAATAAAATCTTAAAAAAAAGTATACCATAATGATAATTGTAAGCAAGATATTGTAATACCACAGAAAGACTAGATTAAAGGAACAGAATATATATTATCAATTATATTTTATATTTAATATAAAAGCAAAAGCAATAAAAGAGAGCAAAATACAATCTTTTAAACAAATGGTTCTGGAGTAATGGTGAAGCTAAATGTAAAAATATAAAATAAAAATAAAATAAAATAATAAAATAAAATAAATCCAGGCAGATATCATACACTCTTCACAAAAATTAATTCAGATTGGATTATAAACCTAAACATGAAACATGTAGAAGGTAATATAGAAGAAAAATTAAATGACCTTGGTTTTGGAAATAACTTTAGCTACAAAAGCACAAGCACTGAATTTAAAAATGTCTACTCTGTGAAACACAATGCCAAGAGAATGAAAAGGCAAAGCACAGACTATGAGAAAAAATTTTCAAAATACACATCTGGCAAAGGACTGTTAATCAAAAATACACAAAGACCCCTTAAAACTCAACAATGGGGGAGAAACCTGATTAAAAATGAGCCAAAGACATTAGCAGATACCTCACAAAAGAAAATATTACAGATGGCAAATAAGCATATAAAAAGATGCTTCACATCATATGTCATCAGGAAAATGCAAATTAAAACAAAAAAGAGACACCAGTACATACCCAGAATCCAGAACACTGACAACAGAACACGAAATGTTGGTGAGGATGTGGAGCAACAGGAATGTTCTTCCATGTCTATTGAGAATAAAGAATGGAAAACAACTTGGTAGTTTCTTACAAAACTAAACATATTCTTGCCAGATGATTCAGCAGTAGCAGTTCTTGGTATTTATCCAAAGAAGATGAAATCTATACCCACAAAGATGTCTATAGCAGTTTTATTCATAACTGACAAAAGCTTGGAAGCAACCAAGATATACTTCCATAGGTGAAAGGTCAAATAAAGTGTAGTACATGCAAACAATGGAATATTATTTAATGCTAGAGAAATGAATTACCACGCCATGAAAAGATATGGATATATATATTTAATAAATATTTGATTTAGGCTTCTACCAGTCTATCAATAGTATTAGTATATTTTAACAGTGAATGCTCAGCATCACGAATTTACATAATAAAATGTTTTGGTTTCAATATTTTAAATACTTCAACCTCTATGATTATATTCCTAATAATTTTGAATTGGGGTAAATAAACCTTAATTTTTTGTAACTTGTTTCTTATTGCAAAAGAGCTCAATGAAATTAGAGAAAATAAAAATTTACAAAAAAAACCAGTTTAGTTTAATATTGTCAAATAATTTAAAACTTTACCTTATATTCAGATACATATATTTTTCTAAATTGATTTATATGCTACTAAAACCAAAAACTTTTAGTTATATTAGATTTCATATCATGCAATCAATGCCAGAAAGCCATCTGGCGATGACTTGCCTTAAATAGAGTTAAGATGGGCGTTATTACAATGCAAGATGGAAACAAAGATAGTATAACAATTGAGTGTTACATAACTTTTCTGTTTTGATCAAGTTACTAATCTACAAAAGGCTTTTATTGGTGACAGACTTGGGAATTTAACAAAACTTTTAAACTAGCCTGTGCGACTCATTCCTAGAAAACAACACAATCAATAACACTTTATTTAGATTAAATCATGACATTTCTCCATTTGAATAAAAAAGGTAGCAACCCCAATAAGTTTATTGAACAGGAAAAGTTGAAATGCTATAATGCTCCTAAGGAATTAAATGATCCAGTCATGAATTACAAAACAAGGATATAAATTACCAAAGTGTTTGTATAATTGGAATGTACAACTGCCCATTATCGTTCAATAGTGTCGGCTTGTACAAGAACTCTATAAAAGAACTCCACTTCTAAACCGTGGAAAATATGTTCCCTTTCCCCCTATATACAACTATTAAGCCATTCATTTAGCTTTTAAAATATCCACTTAATACAGGCTTTTTACTCATTGGAACAGGCAGCAGGGCTCTATTCTTATTGCTTACATCTGAAGGATAGACTTCTAGCGTAAGAGGTAAAGCCCATAAAAGAGCCCAATAATAACAACAAAATACAGTTTAGTGAGCCCTTACAATCTGCCAGCTACCTTTCTTAGAATACTTCAATTAATGAAACATATAAAATACCTGACCACAAAGAGCTTACATTCTTTTGAAATATAATAGTGAAATAAACCAATAACAGAGGGGCACCTCGGTGGCTCAGTCCATTGAGTGACTGCCTTTGGTTTGGGTCATGAGCTCAGGGTCCTGGGATGTAACTCCCCAGCAGGCTTTCTAGGCAATGGGGTGTTTTCTTCTTCCTCTGTGCCCCCTCCCAATTATCTCTCCCTCTGTCTCCAATAACAAAATAAACCAGTAATAGTATAATGATTGATGGTTGATGGTGATAAGTGTTACAAAGAAATACAAGAAAGGTAAAAGCCATTGGATAATGCTGGGATGAAAGTTAATTTTATTTTGTCTTGGGCTGTTATATCTCATTTATGAGATGTTATTTGCACAAAGACCCAGGAAGTGAAGGAGGGTGTTATACACATATTAAAGGAAAAGATTGCTCTAGGCAGAGCAAGTAAGTATATAGACTTTGTGTGAACAGCTGGTCTGTTACTTTTGAGGAAAAGCAAGGACGCCAATGAGGAGTTCATAGTGGTGGAGAGAGGAAGAACGTATTGATGCGTGACCTTCTAGTACATTGAAACGCCTTCAGTTTTTATTCAATATGAAAGGGGAAGATACCAAAAGACTTTCAACAGCAGAATAAAATCATCTGACTTGATTTTTAGGTTAAGTTGCTGTACCGAAATAAATTTGCAGGGAGAAAGGAGTGCAGTATGTGTGGAAGTGGGGTTATCAATCAAGTCAATAATTGAGGAACATATGATGGTGTTTTTAGCATGCTGGGTGGTAATAGAAGTGGTGAGGTATGGTTTTTATTTTGTATATATTTGGATGGTGAATATTCTGGTGAACAGGATGGAGTATGTGCAGGACAGACAATATCAACATTTATTTTACCTGCACAAACGGAAGGGTGGAGTCTTCATTCCCTGATATGGAGAGAACTCTGAGTTCAAATGTTCTTTCTGATTAAATGGCATAGTGATGATGAGGATTTAGTCAGAGAGTGAAAGAGAACAGTAAGCATAGTGTTAAGCGGTAAGACATTATAATACATTTGAACATCAAAAAACGTTGTGTTGGATCATCGGTTTATGTGAGTAAATAAATAAATAAAGCTTCCTGGGGTTCTGATAGAGGTAAAGAAGACTACTATATGATCCAAAGGGGCACGTGCACCAAATGTTTATAGCAGCAATATCCACAATAGCCAAACTATGGAAAGAACCTAGATGTCCATCAACAAATGAATGGTATATATGATGGAATACTATGCAGCCATCAAAAGAAATGAAATCTTGCCATTTGCGATGACATGGATGGAACTAGAGGGTATTATGCTTAGCAAAATAAGTCAACCAGAGAAAGACACTATCATATGATCTCCCTGATATGAGGAAATGGAGGTGCAATATGGGGGACAGGAAAAGAGTAAATGAAACAAGATGGGATCGGGAGGGAGACAAACCATAAGAGACTGTTAATCTCACAAAACAAACTGAGAGTTGCCGGGGGGGTGGGGAGCGTAGGGAGAGGGTGGTGGGGTTATGAACATTGGGGAGGGTATGTGCTGTGGTGAGTGCTGTGAAATGTGTAAACCTGGCGATTCACAGACCTGTACCCCTGGGTCTAATAATGCATTATATGTTAATTAAAAAAAGAAGAAGAAGAAGAAGACTACTATAAATCAAATGCTATGGTTTTCAGCAAAGAGTGTGTAATCAGGCATATTTTATTAAAGTAACCAAGTAAAATGATGGTCAAAAATTGGAATAACAGAAAACATAAAAATCAGAGATTTTAAAAAGAGATATGGGACAGTTTAGAGAATATAGTCAATGATATTATAATAGTGTTATATGGTGACAGATGGTGGCTATATTTGTAATGATCATAGAATAATGTATGGAGATATCTCAAACCTGAAACCAATGTAACACTGAATATCAACTATACTCAAATAAAAGAATAGTAAAAATAAAACATTTTAATTAAAAAAGATAAAAAGAGGGACAAGAATTTGAAAAGTGAATTTCAAAAAGAGTAAAATGAGGCTAAGACATACTCTGAACCTTGAGGAAAACACCATTTTGAAAATTCTTCCCATTTTGAGAAAACCCAAATGAATCAATACCATAAAAGAACCCATTTTAACTGAGAGATGTAATGAATGCTCAAGAAATAATTTTATGACAGGATAATTCTTCCCTATGAAACAGCATACAGAAACCAGGAGAAACACCTGGAAGCAAAATAAACTATACTGAAAATAAGAATTAGGAAAAAGATAAATGATGAAAGATAAGAAAATTAGACCTGCGACAGAGACCTAGTGAAGAGAACTTTTAGCTTGTGGTTTAATATTTTTGAGGATAATCTAGAGTTCATAACTGCCTTGAGACAGGCTGGTTGTAGGTAGTTTAGGCAGACCCGTAAGACAGGCCTACTTTGGGCAGGTGGTGTTGGAGGAGGCCATTGGGCTGGACAAAGACAAATCCAACCATTTGACTAAAGTGTCTGTGAAGATGTTGAAGTCAGATGCAACAGAGAAAGACCTGTCAAACCTAATCTCAGAAATGGAGATGATGAAGATGATTGGACAGCACAAGGACACCATCAACCTGCTGGGTCCTGCACACAGGAAGGTCCTTTGTACACTCTCATGGAATATGCCTCCAAAGACAATACAGGAGTACCTGCAGGCCCAGAGGCCTCATGACCTGCAGTACTGTTACAATATCATCCACAATGCAGCAGAGCAACTCACCTCCAAGGACCTGGTATCCTGTGCCTATCAGGTAGCCTGAGGCATGGAGTACCTTGCCTCCAAGAAGTGCATACACCAAGACCTGGCCACCAGGGAAGTGCTGGTGACAAAGGACAACATGATGAAGATCTCAGACTTCAGCCTTGCCAGAGATATCACCACATCAGTTACTATAAAAAGACAACCAACAGTGGACTGTCTGTGAAGTGGATGGTCCCTAAGGCCATGTTTGACCAGATCTACATCAACCAGAGTGACTTCTGTTCTTTTGGGGTGATCCTGTGCAAAATCTTCACTCTGGAAGCCTCCCATATCCTGGAGTGCCTATGGAGGTGGTTTTCAAGTTGCTGAAGGAGTCATTTGATGGATAAGCCAATAGGTGCACCAGAGAGTTATACACAATAATGAGGGGTGGCTGGCATGTGGTACCTTCAATCTGCTGGTAGAAGTCCTGGATCATACTGTGGCCTTGACCTCCAACCAGGAGTACCCGGACCTGTACTTGGCCCTGGAACAATACTGTCTATGCTTTCCCAACACCCAAAGCTCCACCTGCTCCTCAGAGAAGAATTCCACCTTATCTCATGTGCCATTGCCCAGGGAGGCCTATCTGCCCTGACATCTAGCCCAGCTTGCCAATGGTGAACTCAAATGACTAGTATCCCTATTACTCCTGTCCAGATTCCGTCATAAGCTATAACCCTTACCCCCCACCCTCCCTGCAAGACTCACTGCCTTCTCCTTTGTCCCTTTCCTACTGGCAGGAGCCAGCTGCGTACCTGAGGCCTTCACCCCTTGAAGTTCACCTCTCTTCCCCTTCCTCTTCCTCCTCCTTACAACCTGCTCATGAAAGAAAGGCACAGAGAGGCAGGTACTTGCTCATGGCTACTTCCTTCCCTCCCATATGTTGCACCAAGACCCCTCCCTGGCATCTGGTACTGCCTGGACGTCGAGGGAGTGGGAGATGAGGCATGCCAGTGAAAGCTGTCAGAGCTTTCCTGCTTTGGTTTTGTCTGCTTAGCATAACATGTAAGACTGAGTTCTGGTGGCAGGGACCTTGTCCTTGGGGCTATAGCACTAGCGAGGGGAGGTCAACTGCTCTGGGCCTTGGCTAAGAGCAACCCCTGCTCCAGAGATATGGTGCCAAGGGCTTAATAATTTTGATACTAATTTGCTTTGCTGACCAAATACCTGGTATCAAAAGATGGGAAGGCAAAGACTGGAAGCAGTGTTGTGACCATGGGGTCCAGCCCCAAACTATGAAGAAAACACAAAGTGTATAAATCTGAGTAAGTATATATTTACACACCTCTTTAAATAGGTTGTTATCAAAGATTTATTCAATGGGTAATATGCTCCTCGTGGCTGGGAAGCATCAGTTGCCATATATTAAAAACAAAGAAAAGAGGTGTCTGGGTGGCTTCCTCCATAAGTGTCCCTTCTTTTCAGGTCATGATCCCAGGGTCCTGGGATGGAGCCCTACATCAGGCTCTCTGCTCAGTGGGAAACCTGCTTCTCCTTTTCCCTCTGCCCTGCTTATAGTTCCTATTCCTGTCTCTCTGTCTGTCAAATAAATAAAATATTTTAAAAAAAGAAACACACAAAATGTTTTTAAAAGGTCTTTTTTTTTTTTTAATTTTCTAGGGGTGCCTGGATGACTCAGTTGTTTAAGCAGATATTTGCCTTTGGCTGAGGTCATGATTCCAGTGTACAGGGATCCAGCCCTGCATGGGACTACTTGCACCCCAAGGAGCTTGCTTCTTCCTCTCCCTTTGCACGTGATTCCTCCTGCTTGTGCGCTTCCTCTCTCTCTCTCTCTCTTGCTGTCAATAAACAAAATAAAATCTTTTACTAAATAAATAAATAAATAAATCTACTTTCAGTTTAGGTCCCTTAACAATAATTGCTACTGCTTCATTTAAAAAAAAAAAAAAGATAATTTAGAAAGATGCTTCCAGAGCTAAAAATCTGTTTTTTTTTTTCAGGATTAAATATAGAAGTGCTTTATAAAGTAAAAGAAAAACTATGCTATATTAACACTAATCACACTATAACTTTGGTGGTTATATCAAGATAATTAAAAGTGATTTTAAAGCAAATTTCATTATCAGACATAATGATCAATTCAAAATTACAGAAGACTAAAAGGATGAATTGATCAGGGAGTATAATAATTCTTGACTTTTAATACTTAATAACAGATTTGGGGATATATAGGGAAAAACTAATAAGAAAAATCATAAGTTCTACCTTAGAAGAGAAACGGAAAAAAGTTTCAACACCTTTATTTTAAGTTTATATAGACAAATGGTCATCAAATTGGTAAGATATGTAAGACTTCCACAAAATTATCAACTAACTAGATATGCTTGATATTACAGAACACTCCCAACAACCCCAGACTACATATATCTTAAGCCATGATTTTCTTTGCAAAGGTCAACATTGATAATGTTCTAGTCATACCTCCGTGTACCAGGAAAGAAGTAGAACATTTCTTGAAAGACACAGCTATCAAAGCTCCATTGAGAAACCGTAAAGATGGAGAAGGGATTTGCAAATTATATATCTGATAATGGACATCTCCTCTGATTATTAAAAAATGAATAAAAATAAAAAACCTTACTAATAACCAAACAGAGTAACCAATTTTACATGTGAAGGAAATTATTGAAGAGACATGTCACCAAAAGGATATGGATGGCTTATAAGCACATGACAAATTTCTCAACATTTAGACATTAAAGAAATACAAATTAAAATCATAATGAGACATGCTTACATATCTATTAGAATGGCTAAAATTATAAAGGCTAATTGTACTTCGTCTGAGCTAGATTGAGAAGCAACAAAAAATTTAAACTGTTGTTGGCATATATCATGATACCACCACTTTGGAAAAGAGTTTGAAAATTTTTTTAAATGCAAAATATGTTGCAGTTACACAAATAGCCATTTTACTTCTAGGCATTTAACCAAGAGAAACAAACCCTATGTTCATACAAGGACTTGTATATGAATTTCATAGCAGCTTTATTTTTAAGAATTGAAAACAGTGGAAATGTTCATCAATGTCCATCAATAGAGCAAAGACAAATTATGATCTATTCATTAAAGAGATTACTGTTCAACATCAAAATGAACTATTTACAATTGGAGATTCTCAAAGTAATGGTGCTGAGAAAAGAAAAGCCAGGCAATGAATAGTATATACTGTGTGATTTCATGACTATAAAAAAATCTAGAAAATACAAATTTATATATAGTCACAGTCATCAAATATATTGGTGTGATTTTAGTGCCTTCTTCTGTGCTCCCATAGCTTCCTACACTTGGATCTCCAAGCATTTGTTACACCATATGAAAATATATGAACTCTTTTTCTTTATTCTGTCTTACAAGAAAAAGAATCTTTGAAATTTTATGGACATTTGAACTCTCAGTTATTAGCAGAAATTCTATCACACAGTAAGTTTCCAAATATAAAAGCCAGAGTTTTACAATGACTTCTAAGCTTTTACATGATCTAGCCACTCATTTAACCTCTGTGACCTCTTTCCCTGCTACTCTTCAGTCCCTCACAGTGGCCTCCTTGCTATTCCTCAGATATGCCAGGCACGATCCAACCTTATGGTTTTCAAGATAGCCAATTCCTTTGTCTGGAGTGACCCTATTGCTGATAGTTCTGGGCAAATTCATCACCTTTCCATACCTTTGTTCAATTGTCAGCTTCATTGTAACTATCCTGATGTTCCTATTAAAATTCTTAACTCCCCATCCCCTGCCTAGCAACCTTGATTTTTCTCACCCTGATCTAATTTTTCTTTTTCCCCATTGTACTCATCATTTTTGAATGCACTATGCAATTTTTATTAAGGTTTATAGCTTTTAATTGTCTCACTCATTAAAATAAAAGTTTTACAAAGCCAAGTATTTCATTTACCAGTGTAGTCTGAAGTAATATCTGCCATATAATAGGTTCAATACACAATTGGTAAATTTCAGAAAAAATTAATGTTGAGAGTATACTGAATTTCATAAGTCATTTCAATATTTTTTTCCAAAAAATAAACTATGTAAGCATACCTTAAATTTACTTTCAAAATATTTTATAGCATATAATGGACAATATACATAAGCCTTAAAGAAACAATCATATAAATAACCATTTCATACCTACTTAAAAATTGCATAATACCACACTCCTAGATCCTCTCTGAATGCTCTAAAATAACCCTTCAAAGGAAATACATTTTTAAAAATAACAGAATTTTGGCAAATAATTTAATAAAATAAAAGTTTCATTCATCTATGTAGATCATAATAAATGTTTTTAATAAGCATGAAATTATAACTCTGAAGTGTGCTAAAATGAAACCACCTACTAAGGGTGAGAGAACAAAAATAAACATAATTTTTCCAAATAAGAGGAATTTATTACCTTTGAATCAAAGCATGTGGATTTGTTCAAACTGGCAATAAAGGAATATGGAAACACAAACCATGGAAAGTCATATTTTAGATTTCTAAAAGACTACAAAGTGAAGAGTATACATTTTCTAAATATTACATAATGCTACATAATAACAAGATGACAGGTTGTGACAAATAGCATTTTAAAACCTCTACTCATAATGGAATGGAAGGTGTCATTTCCCTATAATTTTATATATGTCATTAATTTACTATATCTGGATACAGAATATTACCAAACAGATGTTCATCAAAGACTAAATCATTTTTAATGGAACATAATAATTTGAACCTACACCTATTAATCATTTTATTTGATCAAACATTTATAGTCTCGCTAAACATTTTATCAGTTGTCGACAAATTAAAAAAAAATAGGATAAAAAGTCGTGTTAGGAAAAGTAGATTTTCTTTGAAATTTGCATTTAAATGAAAATATTTGCTGATATTTTTAAAACTTTAAATGTAATTTTATATATATCTGACCTACCAAATGATATAAAATTTTTGGAGACTTAATATAGTTTGGGACACATGGTAAGCAATAATCACTTTTTTAGTTGATCCAAGTGTTCGACCTTTCTTAATTATTCTAGTACCACAATTTACTTGTTCTAAGATTAGTCCTCCCCCCCCATTTTAATATCTCTTAAGGTGGCACTCACCTTGCACTTGAGGACATATCCTGGTTTAACTGACAGCATTTCTCTTTCTTAGTCGAACATAAACTATATTGCATCTTACACTTGATGAAAGCTAGGATGCAATTAAATACTCTATTATGGTTACGATTCTGATACTTGAAATCCTCCGGTAGCTCCCTGTGCCCCCACAGTGTAGTACCTCACCTCCTCGGCATAGTATACAAACCATGTCACCCCCAGTGTTAACACCGCGGCTCAGCCTCCATACCCAGGTGATGCTGTGAGATCAGCTGTCGGTTGTCATGAACTTGCTGTAGTTTCCCGAATGCACTGTGCTGCCTCCTGGCACTTTGAAACTTGACACACTCATCCTCATTCTTCGCTTTGCCCTTGTCTATCACCTCCCCTGAAAATCTGTTCCTAAGTGGCTTTTCCCAGCTCCAACCTACCCTTGGCAGTCTTTTCTCTCCCTGTGGTAAAGCCTGTCACACTGCACCATGAACATGCCCTTTGTCCCACTGAGAAGAGAAAAGGGACAGTGAGGGCCCCCCAGCATTTGCAGCTCTAGTGCAGAGCCCCATGCCTGGCTCGCAGGAAATGCCAGATCATGAAGAGAAACGGAGATCATCCTCTGGCAAAAACCAGCCCTTCTTTGCCTACCGCAGGATCTGGATCAATAAAGGGCAGCCAGTTATTATTGCTGTTTTTCTAGGGATTTTTTTCCCCATATATTTCCCAGGTCTTTACTCTTTTTATAGCACTTTAATTCAGGCTTCAACCACTTCCTAGTCAGATCAGATGAAATCATTTTCCTTCGCATACCCTCGATGTCCTCGATGTATTTCACACCTAGTAATTCTTTTTTTAAAGATCTTATTTACCCATTTGACAGACACATCACAAGTAGGTAGAGAGGCAGGCAGAGAGAGAGGAGGGTAGCAGGCTCCCCGCTGAGCAGAGAGCCCGATGTGGGGCTCCATCCCAGGACCCTGAAATCATGACCTGAGCCGAAGGCAGAGGCCTAAACCACTGAGCCACGCAGGAGCCCCCACATCTGTAATTTTTAATCAACGTGGATTTGCTGCATCAAATAGTTCCTTCTTCAAATATAAATATATAAATATATTGATCAAGTCACTCACATGTCTTAGGAGAATGTCATGCCTTTAGTAGCAAACTTGAAATCTTGGCCATTGGTTTTGATTTTTGATTTTTGTTTTGGTTTGATTTGGTTCGGTTTTTGTAATTTTAAAAATCCCTCCAGCCCTTGGCTCTGTCTGACCTGATTGCTTTCAGCTGTTTCTGCAACAAAATTGTCCCAGCAGCGTAAACTCTTATTGTTTACAGTGGCGCCCCCTTCTGAACACTTTGTTAATAAAAAGCTTTTTTTTTTTTTGGCTATGATAAATGTGGAACAAAAATGAAGTATTTCAAAGAGGTGAACCACAGATAAATTTCTCTAAGGTTTGGGTGAGGGTTACTCAAAAAGGAACTTGACAAGGCTTTTAAAGATATCGACAATCATTATAACATAATGTGACTGATTGTTACCGTGCTCTTAACTGGGCAAACACTTGTTGGTATCCAAGAAAGACTAACATAGTTGAGATGGTTCTAGCGGCCTTCTAGCACAGGGTCTCATGAGGCAGGGATTCTAGCCACTGGCTGTGCAAGGCATGAGGCCTGTTAGTGATTCTATTTTTTCTTCTGCAGAATGGGTCTTTCTACATTCCAGGTCCTTTCTACCCCAATAAATAATGTGGCGATTCTCTCAGTGAGTTGTACTTTTGGTTTAAACAGCCAACTGTCTCTTAAAAAGGACTTTTGTTTAAACTCCTTAAAAAAAAAATGTCCGTTTAAAAAACTCTTTTTTTTTTTTTAATTTTTAATCCCATACGTTTACTCTGATCGTGGAACTTTGTCATTATGACCTTCTCGGCTGATTAACATATTCATCATCAGCACCTACTGCTCTTCTCTCCTGGTGGTCTCTCCGGAAGGGGTCTTCTCTAGCTCTTCTAGCAGGAGATGGGCACTTCCCCTCTACCCCTGTTGCCGGACCAACCTTACCTATCCTGCAGGGTCAGGTCGGCCTGGCCTTTTATCTGTTGTTCTCTTCTGAGTGGTTAGTTTTTCATAGATACCGTGCTTTGTCAGGATTTACCCTGGACTGTCAAAACCCTTTTCTTGTGCCAGTGAAGCCTAAGAAACAGTCCTGATGAGAGAACCAGGAACTCGAACAGATCATATTTATCCTGAATGTTCCGTCCAAAATGAAAATTACATTTCTGAGGAGCCTCAAGATCTCTGAGAAGGGAAATTTCACCAACACTGTCATGTAGGGGCATCATTTCCGATTCTGTGTCAATTTTCCTACTTTCCCAGCTAATAATTCTCTACCTCATAAAGCCCACTCTCAACCGTTTCCTCTCACAAAGGCAGTTGCTCTTAGAGTCTGCACATGGCACTTGGGGCCTGCTGGTCGTTGGCTACTGCGCTCTGTACTTTGGGTCTAACAGCTGCGGGGCATCAAGATGAGAACGTCTCTTGTTCTAAGACTTAATATAGTTTGGGGCACATGGTAAGCAATAATCACTTTTTTAGTTGATCCAAGTGTTCGACCTTTCTTAATTATTCTAGTACCACAATTTACTTGTTCTAAGATTTGTCCTCCCCCCCATTTTAATATCTCTTAAGGTGGCACTCACCTTGCACTTGAGGACATATCCTGGTTTAACTGACAGCATTTCTCTTTCTTAGTCGAACATAAACTATATTGCATCTTACACTTGATGAAAGCTAGGATGCAATTAAATACTCTATTATGGTTACGATTCTGATACTTGAAATCCTCCGGTAGCTCCCTGTGCCCCCACAGTGTAGTACCTCACCTCCTCAGCATAGTATACAAACCATGTCACCCCCAGTTTTAACCCCGCGGCTCAGCCTCCATCCTCAGGTGATGATGCCAGATCAGCTGTCGGTTGTCATGAACTTGCTGTAGTTTCCCGAATGCACTGTGCTGCCTCCTGGCACTTTGAAACTTGACACACTCGTCCTCATTCTTCTCTTTGCCCTTGTCTATCACCTCCCCTGAAAATCTGTTCCTAAGTGGCTTTTCCCAGCTCCAACCTACTCTTGGCAGTCTTTTCTCTCCCTGTGGTAAAGCCTGTCACACTGCACCATGGACATGCCCTTTGGCCCACTGAGAAGAGAAAAGGGACAGTGAGGGCCCCCCAGCATTTGAAGCTCCAGTGCAGAGCCCCATGCCTGGCTTGTAGGAAATGCCAGATCATAAAGACAAACGAAGATCATCCTCTGCCTAAAAGCAGCTGTTCTTTCCCTAACACAGGATCTGGATCAATAAAGGGCAGCCAGTTATTATTGATGTTTTTCTAGGGATTTTTTCGCCATATATTTAAGGGCTTTCTGGTTAGCCCCAGAGGGAATGTTTTTTCTTCTGGAGGGCAGGCAGAGGGTTGCATTGTACTTCTGAAATTGCCAAACTGGAGGGCTTTGGGTCAGGAGTTGAGGACAGAAGTCTGAGAACACAAGCAATCTTAGGTTTCTGGGCAAGGGCATGGCAGTTACGCGCTGCAGAGCTGAGAGGAGATCTCGTGCATCTGAAATCAGGTGAGGATCTGACGAACGCTCAGGTTGGAGTTTCAGTCCCTTATGGCCCTCTTCAAGAAGAGGTGGTGGATCACGAGGCCATGGAATTTTTCCAACCATGGGAGTTGTGAGATGCTCCAAATCGTAAAGAGTCTTCTGCAGGATGATTGAGACCTGTTGGTTGGCTCCAGGATTTCCCATACGGATCGATTCTGAGTAGGGTTGGGAATGGATGGCTGGGAAGCCCGACTCTCATTCCTCTTGTCTCCGAGTGACAAGACAGGTTAGATCTGCTGGATCTTGGGGAGAAACTGAGAGGGTTGAGTTGAAATGGACTCTCTTGTGGATGGGTCCTGATGTGGGTTTGTGTCCATGGAGAACTTGGAATGAGGCAGTGGCACAGGGTCCCTGAAGGGTTCTCCTAACCAGAGGCTTTGACACAGCACCAACGTGCAAGATTCCCACGTGGAGACGAGATTTGTTCTGATGGGTGCCTCAAGAAACAGCCATATGCTGCTATTGGAATCCAGGCCTCTGAGGAGAGATGACTGGACAACAAAGCAATGGATCCGATTAGGATCTAGGGGCCTGCTCATTCCAATTTACCTCTGGGGACATCTGTCCACGGGTCTAAGTGCAGGTAGAGGCTCAGCTGGTGTCAGACCACCCTTGTTATTCCTGGGCAGTCAACACTATTGGGATGGCCCCGGGCACTTTGGAGGTTTATCATCCTATTTCTAGGTTTGTGGCCAATGGAATGGGCAGAATTCCCAGGCACAGTCCTCAGGTTTGGCTCCAAGAACCTGTGCCTGTAGGTTTTGTGGGCCAGGGCTGTGGGGACAGTTGTCTGAAAACACAAACTCGGCTTAGGTTTCGGGTCGTAGGTATTGCAGGACTGATCTACAGACCGTGAGGAGAACTCTTCAGGATATGAAGAAGGGGGCGAGTGTGAGACGCTTGCTCAAGATTTTGTCTCTGGATATTGTGTCATTGATGGCCGTGGAATGTCCGGGTGGCCTCATGGGCCATGGACGAGTCTTCCTCTCTGGGCATTTGGCCCGATCCCAAGAGTTTGGGGTTATTCTTTGAGATGGGAGGAGTCGGTTTTGTTTTGTTTTTACCTCAGGTGTCCCACCAAAAGAGAGTTTCCAGAGCAGAGCCCTGGGGAGGGGCGACTGGACAACCAGAAAGCTGGTTAAAACTTGGGGCCTAGGGGCATGGCAAGCCCATTATGACATCTAATGGTCCAGCCACTGAGAGGACTTACTAGAGGACAGGACTCACGCTGAGGGTCACAATGCGTGTTTGTGCCCTCTTCGTACTCAAGCATGGGCGGGGCCTCATGGTGAACGCTGGTTTCTCCTACACTGAACGTGGGACTACATGCCAACCACAAGGTTTCTTGCCATAGGGAAGGAGGAGTTCTGATTTCTTCATCACATTCACCCCTTGGCGGGGTGTGGAGTTAAGGTCTATGTTCTGAAGTCTGAGAAGCTAGGTTGGGAATAGATGACGAGCTAAGGCCATGGCGGGTCTGTTGTGCTCAGTGTGCGGTCAGCTGTCTCGGTGTTGGTCAGGAAGTCCGGGCTCAGGCTGTGTCAGACAGTGTATTAGTGCCCAGATTTGTCGATATAATTTGTGTACAGAAGGGTGCCGTGTAGGTCTATCCTCATTTGGGGTGTCTGGGAAGCTCCATAGGGCAACATTTTGTTCTTTTTTCTGGAGGGCAGGCAGAGTGCTGCCTTGTGGGTCCAGAATTGCCAAACGTGAGGTCTTGGGGGCGAGGAGTGTGAGGACGGACATTGGAGAACAGAAGTTTCACATAGGTTTAAGGGCGAGGGCAAGGCCGGCACACTCTGCACAGCTGAATCGAGATGTCGTGCATCCGAATTCAGGGCGAGGATCAGACGTTGGCTCAGGTTGGAGTTCCTGTCCATGATTTCCCCTTCAGAAATGGGGTGGGGGCTTCAGAAAGCCATCACGGTTTTCCCACGTTGGGAGTTGTGAGATGCTCCAAAACGCAAGGATTCCTTCTGCAGGACATTTGAGACCTTTTGGATGGGTCCAGGACGTTCCATATGGAAGGACGCCAGAGCAGGGTTCTAAGGGCGGAGCCCTGGGCAACCCGCCTCGCATCTCAATTGTCTCCTAGCAACAAGACAGGTTCTATCTGCTGGCTCTGGGGGAGCAACCGAGAAGCCAGAGTTGAAATGGACTCTCCTGCGGATGGATCCTAATGTGGGTTTGTGTCCATGGAGACCTTGGAAAGGGGTGGTGGCACCAGGCCCTGAAGGATTCTCCTAACCGGAAGTTTTGACACAGTTCCAGCCTGCTATTTTCCCATGTCGAGACAAGATTTGCCTCCGGAAACCCCCGCATGCTTGTATTTGAAAACATGCCTCTGAGGAGAGATGCCTGGAAACCAAAGCAATGGATCCGATCACGGCCTAGGGACCTGTGAGGTTCAATCTACTACCCTGGTGACATCCAACTACGGTATGAGTGGAGGTAGATGCTCAGCTGTTGTCAGACGCCCTTGTTTGTCCCGGGCGGCCTACACAATTGGGATGGCTTCAGGGACTGTGGAGGTTTCTCCTAATTTGGAGGCGTGTGGTCAAGTGAATGGGCAGAATTCCAGTGGAGTGGGCAGGCACAGACCTGATGTGTGGCTCCAGGGGCCCCAGCCTTGAGGGTGTGTGGGCCAGGAGTGTGGGGATAGAAGTCTGAAAACACTAACTCAGCTTACGTTTGGGGATATAAGTGTGGCAGGCCCGATCTACAGACCGTGAGGAGAACTCTTCGGGATATGAAGAAAGAGTGAGTGTGAGGCATTTATTCAGGCTTTTGTCTCTGGATTTTGTGTCAACAATGGCCGTGGAATGTCAAGGAGGCCTTATGGGCAAGTCTTCCTCTCTGGGCATTTGGCACGAACCCAATTGTATTGGGTCCATCTTGGGGATGGGAGGAGTCCTTTCAGTTTGGTTACCTCAGGTGTCCCAACAAAAGAGGGATTTCAAAGCAGAACCCGGGGCGGGGGGGCGAATGGACAAACCGATCTATGGTTACTTCCAGCCACTGAGAGGCCTTCCTTGAGGACAGAACTCACGGTGAGGGTCACAATGTGTGTTTATGCCTTCTAGGCGCTCAAGCATGGGCGGGAATCATGGTCCACGCTGTTGCTCCTACACTGAACGTTGGGCTCCATGCCAACCACATGTATTCTTGCCATGGGGAAGTAGTAGTTCTGATTTTTTCATCTGTTTCACCGCTGGGCCGTGATTGGAGTTAAGGTCTAGGTTGTGTAGTCTGAAAACCGAGCTTGGGAAGAGATGACGACTTAAGTCCATGTCAGGTCCGACGTGCTCAGTGTGGAGCCAGCTCGCTGAGTGTTGGTCGGGAGGTTCAGGCCTAGGCTGCGTGAGACCAGGCATTAGATTTCAGGGTATATTGTATAATTGGGGGAGAGTCGAGTGCCGTGCAGCTTGATCCGCATTTAGCGTTTCTGGGTAGCCCCAAGGGCAACGTTTTTCTTCTGGAGGGCAGGCAGAGTGCTGCTTTGTGGCTCCGGAATTCCCAAACTGGATGCCCTTTGGGCAAGGAGTGTGAGGACGGAAGAATAAGAACACAAGTTAGGTGTAGGTTTCGGGACGAGGGCACGGCAGGCACTCTCTGCAGATCTGAATCGGGACTTCGTGCATCTGAAGTCAGGGAGAGGTTCAGACCTAGGCTCAGGTTGGAGTTTCTGTCCATTATGGCCCTTTCTTGAAGGGGGCAGCATCTCGAGGCCATGGAGGTTTACCCAGGAGGGGAGTTGGGATATGCTCCAAGCCACAAGGATTTTTTCTGATCAACAATTGAGATCTGTTGGATCACTCCAGGATGTTTCATACGGAATGACAGCAAAGCAAGGATCGAAGGATGGAACCCTGGGCAGACTGCCTCGATTCTAACTGTCTCCTAGTTAATAGACAGTTTTGATATGCTAGCTCTAGGGGAGCAATGGAGGGGGCTGAGTTGAAATGGACTCTCCTGCGGATAGGTCCTAATGTGGGTTTATGTGCATGGAGACCTTGGCACGGGGCGGTGGCACACGGACCCTGAATGCTTCTCCTAACCAGAGGTTTTGCGTCATCTCCAAAAGACAAGTTTCCCATGTGGAGACTAGATTTGATCTGATTGGTGCCTCAGGAAAGCCCCACATGCTGATATTGGAAACCAGGCCTCTGATGAGAGATAGCAGGAAACCAAAACAATGGACCCCATTAGGGCCTAGGGCCCTGTCCCGTTCAATCTCCTTCTCTGGGGACATCCATCTACAGTATGGGTGGAGATGGAAGCTCAGCTGGTTCCAGGCAGCCCTTGTTTGTCCTGGGCGTTCTATGCTATTGGGATGGCCTTGGGGACTTTGGAGGTTTCTCCTAGTTTGTATGATTGTGGTCAATGGAAGGGGCAGAATTCCCGTGGAGTTGAGAGGCAGAGACCTGATGTGTGGCTCCAGGGTCCCCAGGCTGGAGGGTATGGAAGCCAGGAGTGTGGGGATAGAAGTCTGAAAACACACACTCGGCTTGTTTTGGGGACGTAGGTATGGCAGTCCCGATCTACAGACCGTGAGGGGAACTCTTTAGGATATGAAGAAAGAGCGAGTGTGAGGCGCTTATTCAGGCTTTTGTCTCTGGATTTTGTGTCAACGATGGGCTTGGAATATCGGGGAGGCCTAATGGGCCATGGATGAGTCTTTCTCTCTGTGGATTTGGCCCGATCCCAATTGGGGGGTCAATCTGTGGGATGGGAGGAGTCCTTTCAGTTTGGTTACCTCATTCTAAAGCAGAGCACTGGGGAGGGGCGAATGGACAACAGGAACTATGGTTAAAAATTGGGGCCTAGGGGCATGGCAAGCCCAATATGCCGTCTCTTGGTCCAGCACTGTGAGACCTTACTTGGGGACTGGGCTCACGCTGAGGCTCACAATGCGTATTTGTGACCAACGTGGCCCTCAAGCATGGCGGGGTCAAAGGGCCACACTGCTATCAACTACACAGAACGCCAACCCCAAGATTTCTTGCCATGGGGAAGGATTTCTGATTTCTGCCTCATGTTCAACCCTGGGCAGTGATTGGAGAAAACGTCTAGGTTCTGAAGCCTGAAAACCGAAGTTGGGAAGAGATGACGACCTAAGGCTTTGGCAGGTCCGATGTGTTCAGCGTGAGTCCAGCTGGCTGGGTGTGGGTCGGGAGGTCCAGGCTCAGGCTGTGACAGAAAGGGCATGAGTGCCCAGGGCATCCTGTAGAATTGGGGTACAGTCAAGTGGCAAAAAGGTTGATCCTCATTTGGGGTTTCTGGTTAGCCCCAGAGGGCAATGTTTTTTCTTCTGGAGGCAGAGGGCTGCATTGTTGTTCTGGAATTGCCAAACTGGAGGGCTTGTGGGCCAGGAGTTGAGGACAGAAGACGGAGAACACAAGCAACCTTAGGTTTCTGGGCGAGGGCAAGGCAGGTATGCTCTGCAGAGCTGAATCGAGAACTCGTGCATCTGAAATCAGGTGAGGATCTGACGAACGCTCAGGTTGGAGTTTCTGTCCCTTATGGCCCTCTTCATGAAGAGGTGGTGGATCACGAGGCCATGGAATTTTTCCCACGATGGGAGTTGTGAGATGCTCCAAACCGTAAAGATTCTTCTGTGGGACGATTGAGACCTGTTGTTTGGCTCCAGGACTTCCCATACGGATCGATTCCGAGTAGGGTTCTAAGGATGGATGGCTGGGAAGCCCGACTCTCATTCCTCTTGTGTCCTAGTGACAAGACAGGTTAGATCTGCTGGATCTGGGGGAGAAACTGAGAGGGTTGAGTTGAAATGGACTCTCTTGTGGATGGGTCCTAATGTGGGTTTGTGTCCATGGAGAACATGGAATGAAGCAGTGGCACAGGGTCCCTGATGGGTTCTCCTAACCAGAGGCTTTGACACAGCTCCAACGTGCAAGATTCCCACGTGGAGACGAGATTTGTTCTGATGGGTGCCTCAAGAAACAGCCATATGCTGCTATTGGAATCCAGGCCTCTGAGGAGAGATGACTGGACAACAAAGCAATGGATCCGATTAGGATCTAGGGGCCTGCTCATTCCAATTTACCTCTGGGGACATCTGTCCACGGGTCTAAGTGCAGGTAGAGGCTCAGCTGGTGTCAGACCACCCTTGTTATTCCTGGGCAGTCAACACTATTGGGATGGCCCCGGGCACTTTGGAGGTTTATCATCCTATTTCTAGGTTTGTGGCCAATGGAATGGGCAGAATTCCCAGGCACAGTCCTCAGGTTTGGCTCCAAGAACCTGTGCCTGTAGGTTTTGTGGGCCAGGGCTGTGGGGACAGTTGTCTGAAAACACAAACTCGGCTTAGGTTTCGGGTCGTAGGTATTGCAGGACTGATCTACAGACCGTGAGGAGAACTCTTCAGGATATGAAGAAGGGGGCGAGTGTGAGACGCTTGCTCAAGATTTTGTCTCTGGATATTGTGTCACTGATGGCCGTGGAATGTCCGGGTGGCCTCATGGGCCATGGACGAGTCTTCCTCTCTGGGCATTTGGCCCGATCCCAAGAGTTTGGGGTTATTCTTTGAGATGGGAGGAGTCGGTTTTGTTTTGATTTTACCTCAGGTGTCCCACCAAAAGAGAGTTTCCAGAGCAGAGCCCTGGGGAGGGGCGACTGGACAACCAGAAAGCTGGTTAAAACTTGGGGCCTAGGGGCATGGCAAGCCCATTATGACATCTAATGGTCCAGCCACTGAGAGGACTCACGCTGAGGGTCACAATGCATGTTTGTGCCCTCTTTGTACTTAAGCATTGGCGGGGCATAATGGTGTCAGGGTCAGTGTCAATGTCAGGGTTTGGGTTAGGGTTTGGGGCAGGCTCACAGGCAGTGTCAGGGTCAGGGTTAGTGGTTACTGTTAGGGTGAGCCCCGCTCCTGGGTCATGGACCCATCCGTTCAGGGTCTCAGGATAAACCCTGGGCAGAAGGGTGTAGACCCTCCACCCAATCCCACTTAACCAGCCTTAAACTGGGGTGTGAACATAACTTGCCAACCAGACATCTAAACCCTCATCAGCCTGACCCTACTTGGGTCATCTCCTCCCACGATGGCATGGCGAGGTCCTCTTTACACACAGACACACAGACACCCAGAGGCACACACACACACACACAGACACACACACAGAAACGGGGAAGAGACCTAGGGCTACACCAGTGGATCAGAAGGTGTGGGACTCTCTGACTCTGAGCCGCCTGGTGTCACCTTTTGATTTTATTAGCCAAAGGGTCTGAGGCATTGGGGAATCCTGATATGACCTGAAGGGAGACCACGTGTCTGGCGGGCGATCTCTCTTCTCCCTGCATCCTCTCGGCTTCAGTACAGCAGAAGAACATATCGCTTCCTTTAGGATGTGCCTAGAAATGAGCTAGGCAGGGGGGTTTTCTCTGTAATGGGGTGCCTGGATACGTGGGTTCCAATTCCGTTGGGCTCTGTCGTCAGGGAAGTGAGGTCACCACTGCCTGGGGGCTCCTTACCGAACTTCCTGCTTCACCAGAGCTCCCTGAGCCTCCGGTCCACAAGCTGCTCAGGCTCACACTCCACTCAATGCAGTGCCCATCCAGTGTCCCCCATACAGCCTCCACCCCGCGCCTGGGAGGCCTGGGTGCAGCTGTTGTCCCCGCTGGAGGCAACCGAGCTGGGTTTAGACTAGGTTAGTGTTAGGGTTTAGGGTTTTGAAAAACTTAGGGTCAGAGTTAGGTTTAGACGTCGTTGGGGTCAGGGTTAGCGTAAGGCTTAGGGTAGGGGTCATGGTTAGGGTTAGGTTCATGTTTAGGTTTAGGGTCAGGCTCACAGTAGGGTCACGGTTAGCGTAACGGTCAGAGTTAGGGTCAGGGTCAGTGTTAGGGTGACGGTTAGGTTTAGGGTCAGGTTCAGGGTCATAGTCAGATTTAGGGTCAGGTTCAAGTTTAGGTTTGGGGGCAAGGTTCATGTCAGGGTCAGGGTTAGGTTTGGGACAGGTTTAGTGTCAGGGTTAGGGTCAGGGTCAGGGTTAGGTTCATGGTTATGGTAAGGTCAGCTTTATGTTTAGGTTCTGTTTTATGAGTCGGTTCAGGATCAGTGTTACCTTTAGGGTTACGATTCTGTCCAGCATCACAGATTGGGTCAAAGTTAGGTTTACAGGCAGGGTTAGGGTCAGTGTTAAGGTCAAGGCCAGGGTCAGGTTTAAGGTTAAGTTCTGACATAGGCAAAGTTCAGAGTTAGGGTTATGATCAGGGTCAGGGTCAGGTAGAGGGTCAAGATTATTGTTAAAGTGGGTTAGGGTTAGGGTAGGAGGTAGGTTGAGGGTTAGAGTTAGACCGGGTTAGGGTCAGTGTTAGGGATATTGTTAGGGGTTAGTTTTAGGCTTAGGTTCAGCATTAGTTTTCAGGTCAGGGCCCATGTTAGTGTCAGGGTTAGGGTTACGTTTAGTGTTAGAGTTAGGGTCAGGCTCACATTCACTGTCAGGGTTATTGTTAGGGTCGGGGTGAGTGTCACTGTTAGGGTCAGGGTTAGGTTTATGGTCTTGGCCTGGGTCAGGGTCAGGGTGAAGTGTAGCACCAGTGTCAGGTTTAGGGTCAGGTTCAGGTATTGTTTTAAAGACCACATTCGGGTCTGGGACAGGGTTATGTAGTGGTCAGTGTTAGAGTCATTGTTAGGACTAGGTTCAGGGTCAGGGTCAGGTGAAGGTCATGGACAGGGTCAGGTTTAGCGTCAGGCTTTGGTTTAGGGTCAATGTTCGGTTCTGTGTCACAGTTAGGTTTTGGCTGTAGGGTTTGGGATGGGGTTAGTGTTAGAGTTAGAAGTAGGGTTATGGTTAGTGGTAGGGTTAGTCAGCTTAAGGTCAGAGTTAGGGTTTGGTTTAGGGTAGGGGTTAATATGGGGGTCAGGGTCAGCATTAAGTTTATGAAGGGTCCGTATTAGGGTCATGTTTAGACTTACCTTTAGTTTAGGGTTAGGATCAGGCTCACAGTCACGTTCAGGGTTAGGGTTATGGTGAGGGTTAGGTCAGCGTCAGGTGTAGGATTAGGGTCAGGGTCAGTGTCTTGTTTAGGTATGAGTCATGGTTACGGTAATGTCAGAGTTAGGTTTAGGTTCAGGGTCCACATCAGGCTGAGTGTCAGGCTTAGGTTTAGGTTTAGGGTTCAGGTCAGGATCACAGACAGGGTCAGGGTCAGGGTCAGGGCTTCACTTAGGGTTTGGGGCAGGCTCAGAGTCAGTGTCAGGGTCAGGGTTAGTGGTTACTCTTAGGATTAGGCCCGCTCCTGGGTCATGTACCCATCCCTATAGGGTCTCACGAGAAACCCTGGGCATAAGGGTATAGACCTTACACCCCATCCCACTTAACCAGCCTTAAACTGCGGTGTGAACATGACTTGCCCACCAGACATCTAAGCCCTCATCAGCCTGATCCTGCTTGGGGCATCTCCACCCACGATGGCATGGCCAGGTCCTTTTTACACACAGACACACAGACACCAAGAGGCACACACACACCCAAACACACACACACACAGAGAGACGAGGAGGAGACCTAGGGTACACCGGTCGATCAGAAGGTGTGGGACTCTCTGACTCTGAGCCCCCTGGTGTCACCTTTTGATTTTATTAGCCAAATGGCCTTGGGCATTGGGGAAACCTGATATGACCTGCCAGGGAGGGGACTTGTCTGGCGGGCGAGCTCTCTTCTCCCTGCATCCTCTCGGCTTCAGTACAGTAGAAGAACAGTGGCTTCCTTTAGGATGTGCTTTGAAATGAGCTGGGCAGTGGGGTTTTCTCGGTAATGGGGTGCCTGGATACGTGGGTTCCAATTCCTTTGGGTTCTGTCGTCAGGGAAGTGAGATCACCACTGCCTGGGGGCTCCTTACCAAACTTCCTGCTGTACCAGAGCTCCCTGAGCCCCCAGTTCCCGAGCTGCTCAAGGTTCACCCTCCACTCAATGCAGTGCCAAACCAATGACCCACATACAGCGTCCCCCCAGCCCCTGGGAGGCCTGGGTGCAGCTGTTGTCCCCGGTCAAGGCAACAGAGCTAGGTTTAGACTAGGTTAGTGTTAGGGTTAGGGTTAAGGAAGAATTAGGATCACGGTGAATGTTAGACTTCATTGGGGTCAGGATTAGCGTAAGGGTTAGGGTAGGTTTCAGGTTTAGGGTTAGGTTCATGGTTAGGTTTAGGGTCAGGCTCAGAGTAGGGTCACGGTTAGCATTATGGTCAGAGTCAGGGTCAGGGTCAGTGTTAGTGACGGTTAGTTTTAGGGTCAGGTTCAGGGTCTTGGTCAGATTTAGGGTCAGGTTCAGGTTTACGTTTGGGGGCAAGGTTCTTGTCAGGTTTAGGGATAGGTTTGGCACAGGTTTAGTGTCAGGGTTAGGGTCAGGTTCAGGGTTAGGTTCATGGTTACGGTAAGGTCAGCTTTATGTTTAGGTTCTGTTTTATGTGTAGGTTCAGGATCAGGGTTAGCTTTAGGGTTACGATTCTGTCAGGATCACGGATTGGGTGAGAGTTGGGTTTACAGGCAGGGTTAGGGTCAGTGTTAAGGTCAAGGCCAGGGTCAGGTTTAAGGTTAAGGTCTGACATAGGCAAAGTTCAGAGTTAGGGTTATGATCAGGGTCAGGGAGAGGGTCAGGTTTATTGTTAAAGTGGGGTTAGGTTTAGGGTTAGAGGTAGGTTGAGGGTTAGGGTTAGACCGGGTTATGGTCAGTGTCAGGGATAATGTTAGGGGATAGTTTTAGTGTTAGGTTCAGCGTTAGGTTTCTGTCAGGGCCCGTGTTAGTGTCAGGGTCATGGTTATGTTTAGTGTTAGAGTTAGGGTCAGGCTC
This sequence comes from Mustela lutreola, assembly GCF_030435805.1. Lineage (NCBI taxonomy): Eukaryota > Metazoa > Chordata > Mammalia > Carnivora > Mustelidae > Mustela > Mustela lutreola. The sequence goes on along the minus strand of NC_081299.1, from coordinate 115,483,750 downwards.
ACAGTCAGGGTCAGGTTTAGTGTTCAGGTCAGGGTCGGGGTCACTTTTAGGGTCATGGTTAGGTTTATGGTCATGGTCTGGGTCAGGGTCAGGGTGAAGTCTAGGGCCAGTGTCAGGTTTACGGTCAGGATCAGGTATTGGTTTAAAGTCCACATTCGGGTCAGCGACAGGGTTATGTAGTGGTCAGTTTTAGGGTCATGGTTAGGTTTAGGATCAGGGCCAGGGTCAGGTATAGGGTCAGGGTCTGGTATAGACGAAGTTCAGGGTTAGGGTTATGATCATACTCAGTTATAGGGTCAGGGTTATTGTTAAAGTTAGGGTTAGTGTTAGGGTTAGCATTTGGTTGACGGTTAGGGTTAGAGCTTGTTAGGATCAGGGTCCATGGTAGGGTTATTGGTTAGTGTTAGGGTTGGGTTCAGCGATAGGATCTGGGGGAGGTCCCGTGTTAGTGTCAGGGTCAGGGTTACATTTAGGGTTAGTGTTAAGGTCAGGCTCACAGTCAGGGTCAGGTTTGTTGTTCATTCAGGGTCGGGTTCACTGTTAGGGTCAGGGTTAGGTTTATCATCATGGTCAGGGTCAGGGTCAGGGTGAAGTTTAGCACCAGTGTCAGGTTTAGGGTCAGGTTCAGGTATTGGTTTAAAGTCCACATTCGGGTCAGGGACAGGTTTGTGTAAGGTTAGCATCAGGCTCACAGTCACGGTCAGGGGTAGGGTTAGGGTCAGGGTTAGGTCAGCGTCAGGGTTAGGATTAGGGTCAAGGTCAGGGTCATGGTTACATATGATTCTTAGTTACAGTATTATCAGCATTAGGTTTAAGTGCAGCGTCCACATCAGGGTTAGTGTCAGGCTTAGGTTTAGGTTTAGAGTTCAGTTCAGGATCACAGTCAGTGTCAGGGTCAGGGTTAGTGGTTACTTTTGGGGTTAGACCCGCTCCTGGGTATGGACCCATCCCTTCAGGGTCTCAGGATAAACCCTGGGCAGAAGGGTGTAGACCCTCCACCCGACCCACTTAACCAGCCTTAAACTGGGGTATGAACATGACTTGCCCACCAGACATCTAACCCCTCATCAGCCTGATCATGCTTGGGGCATCTCCACCCACAATGGCATGGCCAGCTCTTCTTTACACACAGACTCACAAACACCCAGAGGCACACACGCACACACACACACACACACACACACACACACACACAGACGGGGAGGAGACCTAGGGCTATACCCGTGGATCAGAAGGTGTGGGACTCTGACTCTGAGCTCCCTGGTGTCATCTTTTGATTTTATTAGCTAAAGGGCATGAGGCATTGGGGAAATCTGACATGACCTGCCAGGGAGGGGACGTGTCTTCTCCCTGCATTCTCTCGGTTTCAGTACAGCAGAAGAACATGTCACTTCCTTTAGGATGTGCCTAGAAATGAGCTGGGCAGGGGGGTTTTCTCTGTAAAGGGGTGCCTGGATTCGTGGGTTCCAATTCTGTTGGGCTCTGTCATCAGGGAAGCCAAGTCACCACTTCCGGGGTGCTCCTTACCGAACTTCCTGCTCCACCAGAGCTCCCTGAGTCCCCGATCCCCAAGCTGCTCAAGGCTCACACTCCACTCAATGCATTGCCCATACAGTGACCCCCATACAGCCTCCCCCCAACCCCTGGGACACCTGGGTGCAGCTGTTGTCCCTGCTGGTGGGAACAGAGCTGGGTTTAGACCAGGTTAGTGTTAAGATTAGGCTTAGAAAGCCTTAGGGTCAGGGTTAGGGTTAGACCTCATTGGGGTCAGGTTAGACGTCTTTGGGGTCAGGGTTAGTGTAAGGCTTAGTGTAGGGGTCAGGGTTAGGGTTAGGTTCATGTTTAGGTATAGGGTCAGGCTCACAGTAGGGTCATGGTTAGCGTTACGGTCACAGTCAGGGTCAGGCTCAGTGTTAGGGTGACGGTTAAGTTTAGGGTCAGGCAGGGTCATGGTCAGATTTAGGGTCAGGTTCAAGTTTTGGTTGGGGGCAGGTTCATGTCAGGGTCATTGATAGGTTTGGGACAGTTTTAGTGTCAGGGTTAGGGTCAGGGTCAGGGTTAGGTTCATGGATATGGTAAGGTCAGCTTTATGTTTAGGTTCTGTTTTATGAGTAGGTACTGGATTAGGCTTAGTTTTAGGGTTACGATTCTGTTCAGGATCACGGATTGGGTCAAGGTTAGGGTTATGATCAGGGTCAGGTTAGGGTCAGGATTATTTTTAAAGTGGGGTTAGGGTTAGGGTTAGAGGTAAGTTGAGGGTTAGGGTTAGACCGGGTTAGGATCAGTGTCAGGGACAATGTTAGGTTTTTAGTTTTAGGGTTAGGTTCAGTGTTAGGTTTCGGGTCAGGGCCCGTGTTAGTGTCAGGGTTATGTTTAGGGTTAGAGTTAGGGTCAGGCTCACATTCAGTATCAGGGTAAGTGTTAGGGTCAGGGTCAGGGTCACTATTAGGGTCAGGGTTAGGTTTATGGTCTTTTCCAGGATCAGGTTCAAGGTGAAGTCTAGGGCCTGTGTCAGTTTCCGGTCAGGAGCAGATATGGTTTAAAGTCCACATTCAGGTTAGCGACAGGTTTATGTAGTGGTCAGTGTTAGGGGCATGGTTAGGTTTTGGATCAGGGCCAGGTTCAGGTATAGGGTCAAGGTCTGGTATAGGCAAAGTTCAGGGTTAGGGTTATGATCATAGTCAGGTATAGGGTAGGGTTATTGTTAAAGTTAGGGTTAGTGTTAGGGTTAGCATTTGGTTGACGGTTAGGGTTAGAGCTTGTTAGGATCAGGGTCCATGGTAGGGTTATTGGTTAGTGTTAGGGTTGGGTTCAGCGATAGGATCTGGGGGAGGTCCCGTGTTAGTGTCAGGGTCAGGGTTACATTTAGGGTTAGTGTTAAGGTCAGGCTCACAGTCAGGGTCAGGTTTGTTGTTCATTCAGGGTCGGGTTCACTGTTAGGGTCAGGGTTAGGTTTATCGTCATGGTCAGGGTCAGGGTCAGGGTGAAGTTTAGCACCAGTGTCAGGTTTAGGGTCAGGTTCAGGTATTGGTTTAAAATCCACATTTGGGTTAGGGACAGGATTGTGTAGTGGTCAGTGTTAGTGTCATGGTTAGGATTAGGGTCAGTGTCAGGGTCAGGTTTAGAGTCAGGCTTTGGTTTAGGGTCAATGTTCGGTTCAGTGGCACAGTTAGGTTTTGGCGGTAGGGTTTGGGATTGGGGTTAGGGTTAGAGTTAGAAGTAGGGTTATGTTTAGGGTTAGACAGCGTAAGGTCAGGGTTAGGGTTTGGTTTAGGGTAGGGGTTAGTGTTAGTGTTAGGGTCAGCGTTAGGTTTAGGTTCAGGGTCCGTATTAGGGTCATGGTTAGAGTTACCTTTAGGTTTAGGGTTAGGGTCAGGCTCACAGTACGGTCAGGGTTAGGGTTAGGGTCAGGGTTAGGTCAGCGTCAGGGTTAGGATTAGGGTCAGGGTCTGTGTCATGATTAGGTTTGAGTCATGGTTATGGTAATGTCAGATTTAAGTTTAAGTTCAGGGTCCACATTAGGGTGAGTGTCAGGCTTAGGTTTAGGTTTAAGGTTCAGGTCAGGACACAGGGTCAGGGTCAGGGTCAGGGTCAGGGCTTGGGTTAGGGTTTGGTGCAGGCTCACAGTCAGGGTCAGGGTCAGGGTTAGTGGTTACTGTTGGGATTAGCCCCACTCCTGGGTATGGAAACATCCCTTCAAGGTCTCAGGATAAACCCTGGGCAGAAGGGTGTAGACCCTACAGCCGATCTCACGTAACCAGCCTTAAACTGGGGTGTGAACATGACTTGCCCACCAGATCTCTAACCCCTCATCAGCCTGATCCTCCTTGGGGCATCTCCACCCACGATGGCATGGCCAGCTCCTCTTTACACTCAGACTCACAAACACCCAGAGGCACACACGCACACACACACACACACAAACACACACACAGAGGGAGAGGAGACCTAGGGCTACACCCGTGGATCAGAAGGTGTGGGACTCTCTGACTCTGAGCCCCCTGGTGTCACCTTTTGATTTTATTAGCCAAAGGGCCTGAGGTGTTGAGAAATCCTGATATGACCTGCCAGGGAAGGGACCTGTCTGTCAGGCGAGCTCTCTTCTCCATGCATCCTCTCGGCTTCAGTACAGCAGAAGAACAGGTCGCTTCCTTTAGGATGTGCCTAGAAATGAGCTGGGCAGGGGGGTTTTCTCTGTTATGGGGTGCCTGGATACGTGGGTTCCAATTCCGTTGGGCTCTGTCGTCAGGGAAGTGAGGTCACCACTGCCTGGGGGCTCCTTACCGAACTTCCTTCTCCAGCAGAGCTCCCTGAGCCACCGGTCCCCAAGCTGGTCAAGGCTCACACTCCACTCAATGCAGTGGCCATCCAGTGACCCCCATGTAGCCTCCCCCAAACCCCTGGGAGGCCTGGGTGCAGCTGTTGTCCCCGCCAGAGGGAACAGAGCTGGGTTTAGACCAGGTTAGTGTTAGGGTTAGGTTTAAGAAAGACTTAGGGTGACGGTTAGGGTTAGACATCTTTGGGGTCAGGGTTAGCGTTAGGCTTAGGGTAGGGGTCAGGGTTAGGGTTAGGTTCATGGTTAGGTTTAGGGTCAGGCTCACAGTAGGGTCACTCTTAGCGTTACGGTCAGAGTCAGGGTTAGGGTCAGTGTTAGGGTCACAGTTAGGTTTAGGGTCCAGCAGGGTCATGGTCAGATTTAGGGTCAGGTTCAAGTTTTGGTTTGGGAGCAAGGTTCATGTCAGGGTCAGGGATAGGTTTGGGACAGTTTTAGTGTCATGTTAGGGTCATGGTCAGGGTTAGGTTCATGGTCAGCTTTAGGTTTCGGTTCTGTTTTATGAGTAGGTTCTGGATCAGGCTTAGTTTTAGGGTTACGATTCTGTTCAGGATCACGGATTGGGTCAGAGTTAGGGTTATGATCAGGGTCAGGGAGAGGGTCAGGATTATTGTTAAAGTGGGGTTAGGGTTAGGGTTAGAGGTAAGTTGAGGGTTAGGGTTAGATCGGGTTAGGATTAGTGTCAGAGACAATGTTAGGTTGTTAGTTTTAGGGTTAGGTTCACTGTTAGGTTTCGGGTCAGGGCCTGTGTTAGTGTCAGGGTCAGGGTTACGTTTAGGGTTAGAGTTAGGGTCAGGCTCACATTCAGTATCAGGTTTAGTGTTAGGGTCAGGGTCAGTGTTAGGGTAACGGTTAGGTTTAGGGTCCGGCAGGGTCATGGTCAGATTTAGGGTCAGGTTCAAGTTTTGGTTTGGGGGCACGTTTCATGTCAGGGTCAGGGTTAGGTTTGGCACAGGTTTAGTTTCAGGGTTAGGGTCAGGGTCTGGGTTAGGTTCATGGTTATGGTAAGGTCAGCTTTATGTTTAGGTTCTGTTTTATGCGTAGGTTCAGGATCAGGGTTAGCTTTTGGGTTACGATTCTGTTCAGGATCATGGATTGGGTCAGAGTTAGGTTTACAGTCAGGGTTAGGGTCAGTGTTAAGGTCAAGGCCAGGGTCAGGTTTAAGGGTAAGGTCTAACATAGGCAAAGTTCAGAGTTAGGGTTATGATCATGATCAGGGAGAGGGTCAGGATTATTGTTAAAGTGGGGTTAGTGTTAGGGTTAGAGGTAGGTGTATGGTTAGTGTTAGATCGGATTAGGGTCAGTGTTAGGGATAATGTTAGGGGTTAGTTTTAGGGTTAGGTTCACCGTTAGGTTTTCGGTCAGGGCCCTTGTTAGTGTCAGGGTCAGGGTTACGTTTTGGGTTAGAGTTAGGGTCAGGCTCACATTCAGTGTCAGGGTTAGGGTTAGGGTCAGGGTTAGGTTTCTGGTCTTTGCCTGGGTCAGGGTCAGGGTGAAGTCTAGGGCCAGTGTCAGGTTTATGGTCAGGATCAGGTATTAGTTTAAAGTCCACATTCGGTTCAGCGACAGGGTTATGTAGTGGTCATTGTCTGGTTCATGGTTAGGTTTAGGGTCAGGGCCATGGTCAGGTTTAGGGTCAGGGTTGAGGGTTGGGGTTATGAGCATAATCAGGTATACGTTCAGGGTTATTGTTAAAGTTTAGGGTTAGTGTTAGGGTTAGAGTTAGGTTGAGGATTAGGTTTAGACCTGGTTAGGGTCAGGGTCCGTGGTAGGTTTAGGGTATAGTGTTAGGGTTAGTTTCAGTGATAGGATTCAGCGGAGGGCCCATGTTAGTGTCAGGGTCAGGGTTACATTTAGGGTTAGAGTTTGGGTCAGGCTCACATTCAGTGTCAGGGTTAGTGTTAGGTTCTGGGTCAGGGTCACTGTTAGGGTCAGGGTTAGGTTTATGGTCATGGCCTGGGTCTGGGTCAGGGTGAAGTTTAGGGCCAGTGTCAGGTTTAGCGTCAGGATCTGGTATTGGTCTAAAGTCCACATTCGGGTCAGGGACAAGGTTATGTAGTGGTCACAGTTAAGGTCATGGTTAGTATTAGGGTCAGGGTCAGGGTCAGGTGAAGTTCAGGGCCTGGGTCAGGTTTAGGTTCAGGCTTTGCTGTATGTTCGGTTCAGATTCACAGTTAGGTTTAGGGGAAAAGTTTGGGATGGGGTTAGGGTTAGAGTTAGAAGTAGTGTTATCGTGAGTGTTAGGGTTAGACAGCGTAAGGTCAGGGTGAGGGTTTGGTTTAGGGTAGGGGTTAGTGTTAGGTTCAGGGTCAGCGTTTGGTTTAAGTTCAGTGTCTGTATTATGGTCAGGGTTAGGGTTACCTTTAAGGTTAGGATTAGGGTCAGGCACACAGTCACGGTCAGGTTTAGGGTTAGGGTCAGTGTTAGGTCAGCATCACGGTTAGTATTAGAGTCAGGGTCAGGGTCAATGTTAGGGATGAGTCATAGCTAGGTTATCTCAGAGTTAGGTTTAGGTCCAGGGTCCAGATCAGGGTCAGCGTAAGGCTTAGCTTTAGTTTTAGGGTTCAGGTCGGGATCACGTCATAGTTAGGGTCAGGTACAGGGTCAGGGCTCGGGTTAGGGTTGGGGGCAGGCTCACAGTCAGTGTCAGGGTCAGGGTTAGTGGTTACTGTTAGGGTTAGCCCTGCTCCTGGGTCATGGACCCATCCCTTCAGGTTCTCAGTATAAACCCTGGGCAGAAGGGTGTAGACCCTATACCCCATCCCACTTAACCAGCCTTAAACTGGGGTGTGAACATAACTTGCCCACCAGACATCTAACCCCTCATCAGCCTGATCCTGCTTGGGGCATCTCCACCCACGATGGCATGGCCAGGTACTCTTTACACACAGACACAGAAACGCAGAGGTGCACACACACACACCCACACCCACACACACACACACACACAGAGAGACGGGGAGGAGACCTAGGGCTACACCGGTGGATCAGAAGGTGTGGGACTCTCTGACTCTGAGCCCCCTGGTGTCATCTTTTGATTTTATTAGCCAAAGGGCCTGAGGTGTTGGGGAAACCTGATATGACCTGCCAGGGAGGGGACGTGTTGGCGGGAGAGCTCTCTTCTCCCTGCATCCTCTCGTCTTCAGTACAGCAGAAGAACATGACGCTTCCTTTAGGATGTGCCTAGAAATGAGCTGGGCAGGGGTTTTTCTCTGTAATGGGGTGCCTGGATACGTAGGTTCCATTTCCGTTGGGCTCTGTCATCAGGAAAGTGAGGTCACCACTGCCGGGGGACTCCTTACTGAACTTCCTGCTACACCAGAGCTCCCTGAGCCAGCAGTCCCCAAGCTGCTCAGGCTCACCCTCCACTGAATGCAGTGCCAATCCAATGACCTCCATACAGCCTCTCCCCAGCCCCTTGGAGACCTGGGTGCAGCTGTTCTCTCTGCTTCAGGGAACAGAGCTGGGTTTAGACAAGGTTAGTGTTAGGGTTAGGGTTAACAAAGACTTAGGATCAGGGTTAGGGTTAGAAGTCCTTGGGGTCAGGGTTAGCGTAGGCTTAGGGTGCGGGTGAGGGTTAGGGTTAGGTTCATGGTTAGGTTTAGTGTCAGGCTCACAGTAGGGTCTCGGTTAGCGTTATGGTCAGAGTCAGTGTCACGGTCAGTGTTAGGGTGACGGTTAGGCTTAGGGTCAGGTTCAGGGTCATGGTCAGATTTAGGGTCAGGTTCAAGTTTTGGTTTGGGGGCAAGGTTCATGTCAGGGTCAGGGTTAGGTTTGGGACAGTTTCAGTGTCAGGGTTAGGGTCAGGGTCAGCGTTAGGTTCATGGTTATGGTAAGGTCAGCTTTATGTTTAGGTTCTGTTTTATGAGTAGGTTCAGGATCAGGGTTAGTTTTAGGGTTATGATTCTGTTTAGGATCACGGATTGGGTCAGAGTTAGGTTTACATTCAGGTTTAGAGTCAGTGTTAAGGTCAAGGCCAGGGTCAGGTTTAAGATTAAGGTCTGACATAGGCAAAGTTCAGTGTTAGGGTTATGATCAGGGTCAGGGAGAGGGTCAGGATTATTGTTAAAGTGGGGTTAGGGTTAGGGTAGGAGGTATTTGAGGGTTAGGGTTAGACCGGGTTAGGGTCAGTGTCAGGGATAATGTTAGGGGTTAGTTTTAGTGTTAGGTTTAGCGTTAGGTTTCGGGTTGGGCCCGTGTTAGTGTCAGTGTCAGGGTTATGTTTAGGGTTTGAGTTAGGGTCAGGCTCACAGTCAGGGTCAGGGATAGTGTTAGGGTCGGGGTCAGGGTCACTGTTAGGGTCAGGGTTAGGTTTATGGTCTTTGCCTGGTTCAGGGTCAGGGTAAAGTGTAGCGCCAGTGTCAGGTTTAGGGTCAGGTTCAGGTATTGGTTTAAAGTCCACATTCGGGTCTGGGACAGGGTTATGTAGTGGTCAGTGTTAGTGTCATGGTTAGGATTAGGGTCAGGGTCAGGTGAATTTCATGGTCAGGGTCAGGTTTAGCGTCAGGCTTTGGTTTAGGGTCAATATTTGGTTCAGTGTCACAGTTAGGTTTTGGCGGTAGGGTTTGGGATTGGGGTTAGGGTTAGAGTTAGAATTAGGGTTATGGTTAGGGTTAGAGTTAGACAGCGTAAGGTCAGGGTTAGGATTTGGTTTAGGGTAGGGGTTAGTGTTACGGTCAGGGTCAGCGTTAGGTTTAGGTTCAGGGTCCGTATTAGGGTCATGGTTAGAGTTACCTTTAGGTTTAGGGTTAGGGTCAGGCTCACAGTCATGGTCAGGGTTAGGATTAGGGTCAGGATTAGGTCAGCATCAGGGATAGGATTAGGGTCAGGGTCAGGGTCATGGTTAGGAATGAGTCTTGGTTACAATAATATCAACGTTAGGTTTAGGTTCAGGGTCCACATCAGGCTGAGTGTCAGGCTTAGGTTTAGGTTTAGGGTTCAGGTCAGGATCACAGACAGGGTCAGGGTCAGGATCAGGGTTTCGGGTAGGGTTTGGGGCAGTCTCACAGTCAGAGTCAGGGTGAGGGTTAGTGGTTACTGTTAGGGTTAGCCCCGCTCCTGGGTCATGGACCCATCCGTTCAGGGTCTCAGGATAAACCCTGGGCAGAAGGGTGTAGACACTCCATCCGATCAATCTTAACAAGCCATAAACTGGGGTGTGAACATAACTTGCCCACCAGACATCTAAACCCTCATCAGCCTGATCCTGCTTGGGGCATCTCCACCCACGATGGCATGGCCAGGTCCTCTTTACACACAGACACACAGACACCCAGAGGCACACACACACACACACACACACACACACACACACACACACACAGACATACACACGCACACACATAGAGAGACGGGGAGGAGACCTAGGGCTATACCGGTCGATCAGAAGGTGTGGGACTCTCTGACTCTGAGCCCCCTGGTGTCACCTTTTGATTTTATTAGCCAAAGGGCCAGAGGCATTGGGAAATCCTGATATGACCTGCCAGGGAGGAGACGTGTCTGGCGGGCGAGCTCTCTTTTCCCTACATCCTCTTGGCTTCAGTACAGCAGAAGATCATGACGCTTCCTTTATGATGTCCCTAGAAATGAGCTGGGCAAGGGGATTTTCTCTGTAATGGGGTGCCTGGATATGTTGGTTCCAATTCCGTTGGGCTCTGTCATCAGGGAACTGAGGTCACCACTGCCTGGGGGCTCCTTACCGAACTTCCTGCTGTACCATAGCTCCAGAGCCGCCGGTCCCCAAGCTGCTCAGGCTCACACTCCACTCAGGCAGTGCCATCCAGTGACCTGCATACAGCCTCCCCCCAGCCCCTGGGAGGCCTGGGTGCAGCTGTTGTCCCCGCTGGAGGCAACAGAGCTGGGTTTAGACTAGGTTAGTGTTAGGGTTAGGGTTAAGAAAGACTTAGGGTCAGGGTTAGGTTTAGACGTCCTTGGGGTCAGTGTTAGCGTAAGGCTTAGTGTAGGGGTCAGGGTTAGGGTTAGGTTCATGGTTAGGTTTAGGGTCCGGCTCACAGTAGCAATAAGGTTAGTGTTACCGTCAGAGTCACGTCAGGGTCAGTGTTAGGGTGACGGTTAGGTTTAGGGTTAGGTTCAGGGTCATGATTAGATTTAGGGTTAGGTTCAAGTTTTGGTTTGGTGGCAGGGTCATGTCAGGGTCAGGGTTAGGTTTGGGACAGTCTAGTGTCAGGGTTAGGGTCAGGGTCAGTGTTAGGTTCATGGTTATGGTAAGGTCAGCTTTATGTTTAGGTTCTGTTTTATGAGTAGGTTCAGGATCAGGGTTAGCTTTAGGGTTACGATTCTGTTTAGGATCACGGATTGGGTCAGAGTTAGGTTTACAGTCAGGGTTAGGGTCAGTGTTAAGGTCAAGGCCAGGGTCAGGTTTAAGGTTAAGGTCTGACATAGGCAAAGTTCAGAGTTATGGTTATGATCAGGGTCAGGATTATTGTTAAAGTGGGGTTAGGGTTAGGGTAGGAGGTAGGTTGAGGGTTAGGGTTAGACCGGGTTAGGGTCAGTGTCAGCAATTATGTTAGGGGTTAGTTTTAGGGTTAGGTACAGCGTTAGGTTCTGTCAGGGCCCGTTTTAGTGTCATGGTCAGGGTTACGTTTAGGGTTAGAGTTAGGGTCAGGCTCACATTCAATGTCAGGTTTATTGTTAGGGTAAGGTCAGGGTCACTGTTAGGGTCAGGGTTAGGTTTCTGGTCTTTGTCTGGGTCAGGTTCAGGGTGAAATCTAGGGCCAGTGTCAGGTTTACTGTCAGAATCAGGTATTGGTTTAAAGTCAACATTCGGGTCAGCGACAGGGTTATGTCGTGGTCAGTGTTAGGGTCATGGTTAGGTTTAGGCTCAGGGCCAGGTTCAGGTATAGGGTCAGGGTCTGGTATAGGCAAAGTTCAGGGTTAGGGTTATGATCATAGTCAGGTACAGGGTCAGGGTTATTGTTAAAGTTTAGGGTTAGTGTTAGGGTTAGCGTTTGGTTGACGGTTAGGGTTAGAACTTGTTAGGATCAGGGTCCGTGTTAGGTTTAGGGGTTACTCTTAATGTTAGGTTCACCGATAGGATTCGGGGGAGGGCCCGTGCTAGTGTCAGGGTCAGGGTTACATTTAGGGTTAGAGTTAGGGTCAGGCTCACCGTAAGGGTCAAGTTTAGTGTTCAGGTCAGGGTCGGGGTCACTGTTAGGATCAGGGTTAGGTTTATGGTCATGGTCTGGGTCAGGGTCAGGGTGAAGTTTAGCGCCAGTGTCAGGTTTAGTGTCAGGTTCAAGTATTGGTTTAAAGTCCACATTCGAGTTAGGGACAGGATTGTGTAGTGGTCAGAGTTAGTGTCATGGTTAGGATTAGGGTCAGGGTCAGGGTCAGGTGAAGGTCAGGGCCAGGGTCCGGTTTAGGGTCAGGCTTTGGTTTAGGGTCAATATTCGGTTCAGTGTCACAGTTAGGTTTTGGCGGTAGGGTTTGGGATTGGGGTTAGGGTTAGAGTGAGAAGTAGGGTTATGGTTAGGGTTAGAGTTAGACAGCGTAAGGTCAGGGTTAGGATTTGGTTTAGGGTAGGGGTTAGTGTTAGTGTTAGGGTCAACGTTAGGATTAGGTTCAGGGTCCGTATTAGGGTCATGGTTAGAGTTACCTTTATGTTTAGCGTTAGGGTCAGGCTCACAGTAACAGTCAGGGTTAGGATTAGGGTCAGGGTTAGGTCACCATCAGGGTTAGGATTAGGGTCAGGGTCAGGGTCATGGTTCGGAATCAGTCTTAATTACAGTAATATTAATGTTAGGTTTAGGTTCAGGGTCCACATCAGGGTCAGTGTCAGGCTTAGGTTTAGGTTTAGGGTTCAGGTCAGGTACAGACAGGGTCAGGGTCAGGGTCAGGGTTTCGGTTAGGTTTTGGGGCAGGCTCAGAGTCAGAGTCAGGGTCAGGGCTGGTGGTTACTGTTGGGGTTAGCCCCGCTCCTGGATATGGACCCATCCCTTCAAGGTCTCAGGATAAACCCTGGGCATTAGGGTGTAGACCCTCCACCTGATCCTACTTAACCAGCCTTAAACTTGGGTGTGAACATAATTTGCCCACCAGACATCTAATTCCTCATCAGCCTGATCCTGCTTGGGGAATCTCCACCCACAATGGCATGGCCAGGTCCTCTTTACACACAGACTCACAAACACCCAGAGGCACACACACACACACACACACACACACAGAGAGATAGAGATGGGGAGGAGACCTAGGGCTACACCCGTGGATCAGAAGGTGTGGGACTCTCTGACTCTGAGCCCCCTGGTGTCACCTTTTGATTTTAGTAGCCAAAGGGCCTGACGCATTGGGGAAACCTGATATGACCTGCCAGGGAGGGGACGTGTCTGGCGGGAGAGCTCTCTTCTCCCTGCATCCTCTCATCTTCAGTACAGCTGAAGAACATGTCGCTTCCTTTAGGATGTGCCTAGAAATGAGCTGGGCAGGGGGGTTTTCTCTATAATGGGGTGCCTGGATACGTGGGTTCCAATTCTGTTGGGCTCTGTCATCAGGAAAGTGAGGTCACCACTGCCTGGGGGCTCCTTACCGAACTTCCTGCTCCACCAGAGCTCCCTGAGCCGCCAGTCCCCAAGCTGCTCAAGGCTCACTCTCCACTCAATGCAGTGCCTATCCTATGACCCCCATACAGACTCCCCCAAGCTCCTGGGAGACCTGGGTGCAGCTGTTGTCCCCGCTGGAGGCAACAGAGCTGGGTTTAGACAAGGTTAGTGTTAGGGTTAGGTTTAACAAAGACTTAGGATCAGGGTTAGAGTTAGACGTCATTGGGGTCAAGGTTAGCGTAAGGCTTAGGGTAGGGGTCAGGGTTAGGGTTAGGTTCATGGTTAGATTTAGGGTCAGGCTCACATAGGGTCAGGGTTAGGGTTATGGTCAGAGTCAGGGTCAGGGTCAGTGTTAGGGTGACGGTTAGGTTTAGGTTCAGGTTCAGGGTCATGGTCAGAGTTAGGGTCAGGTTCAAGTTTTGGGTTTGGGGCAAGGTTCATGTCAGGGTCAGGGTTAGGTTTGGGACAGGTCTAGTGTCAGGGTTAGGGTCAGGGTCAGCATTAGGTTCATGGTTATGGTAAGGTCAGCTTTATGTTTAGGTTCTGTTTTATGAGTAGGTTCAGGATCAGGGTTAGCTTTAGGGTTATGATTCTGTTTAGGATCACGGATTGGGTCAGAGTTAGGTTTACAGTCAGGGTTAGGATCAGTGTTAAGGTCAAGGCCAGGGTCAGGTTTAAGGTTAAGGTCTGACATAGGCAAAGTTCAGAGTTAGGATTATGATGAGGGTCAGGGAGAGGGTCAGTATTATTGTTAAAGTGGGGTTAGGGTTAGGGTTAGAGGTAGGTTGATGGTTAGACCGGGTTAGGGTCAGTGACAGGGATAATGTTAGGGGTTAGTTTTAGGGTTAGGTTCAGCGTTAGGTTTCTGTCAGGGCCCGTGTTAGTGTCAGGGTCAGGGTTACGTTTAGGGTTAGAGTTAGGGTCGGGCTCACATTCAATGTCAGGGTTATTGTTAGGGTCGTGGTCTGGGTCACTGTTAGGGTCAGGGTTAGGTTTATGGTCTTTGCCTGGTTCAGGGTCAGGGTGAAGTGTAACGCCAGTGTCAGGTTTTCGGTGAGGATCATATATTGGTTTAAAGTCCAAATTCTGGTCAGCGACAGTGTTATGTAGTGGTCAGTGTTAGGGTCATGGTTAGGTTTAGGCTCAGGGCTAGGGTCAGGTCTGGTATAGGCAAAGTTCAGGGTTAGGTTTATGATCATAGTCAGGTATAGGGTCAGGGTTATTGTTAAAGTTTAGGGTTAGTGTTTAGTTGACGGTTAGGGTTAGAACTTGTTAGGATCAGTGTCCGTGGTAGGATTAGGGGTTACTCTTAGGGTTAGGTCAGTGATAGGATTCGGTGGTGGGTCCATGTTAGTGTCAGGGTCAGGGTTACATTTAGGGTTAGAGTTAGTGTCAGGCTCACAATCAGGGTCAGGTTTAGTGTTCAGGTCAGGGTCGGGGTCACTGTTAGGGTCAGCCTTAGGTTTATGGTCATGGTCTGGGTCAGGGTCAGGGTGAAGTTTAGTGCCAGTGTCAGGTTTAGGGTCAGGTTCAGGTATTGGTTTAAAGTCCACATTCGGGTCAGGGACAGGATTGTGTAGTGGTCAGATTTAGTGTCATGGTTAGGATTAGGTTCAGGGTCAGGGTTTGGTGAAGGTGAGGGCCAGGGTCTGGTTTAGGGTCAGGCTTTGGTTTAGGGTCAATGTTCAGTTCAGTGTCACAGTTAGGTTTTGGCGGTAGGGTTTGGGATTAGGGTTAGGGTTAGAGTTAGAAGTAGGGTTATGTTTAGGGTTATGTTTAGACAGCGTAAGATCAGGGTTAGGGTTTGGTTTAGGGTAGGGGTTAGTGTTAGGGTCAGGGTCAGCGTTAGGTTTAGGTTCAGGGTCCGTATTAGGGTCATGGTTAGAGTTACCTTTAGGTTAGTGTTAGGATCAGGCTCACAGTCATGGTCAGGGTAGGGTTAGGGTCAGTGTTAGGTCAGCGTCAGGGTTAGGATTAGGGTCAGGGTCAGGGTCATGTGTAGGTATGAGTCATGGTTACGGTAATGTCAGAGTTAGGTTTAGGTTCAGGGTTCACATCAGGGTCAGTGTCAGGCTTAGTTTTAGGCTTAGGTTTCAGGTCAGGATCACAGTCAGGTTCAGGGTCAGGGTCGGGTCAGGGCTTGGGTTAGCGTTTGGTGCAGGCTCACAGTCAGTGTCAGGGTCAGGGTTAGTGGTTTCTCTTAGGGTTAGCCCCGCTCCTGGGTCATGTACCCATCCATTCATGGTCTCAGGATAAACCCTGGGCAGAAGGGTGTAGACCCTCCACCCGATCCCACTTAACCAGCCTTAAACTGTGGTGTGAACATGACTTGCCCACCAGACGTCTAACCGCTCATCAGCCTGATCCTGCTTGGGGCATCTCCACCCACGATGGCATGGCCAGGTCCTCTTTACACACAGAAACACAGACACAACGAGGCACACACACACACACACACACACACACACACACACACACAGGAATTCTATGCAGCCATCAAAAATGAAATCTTGCCTTTTGCAATGACTTGGATGGAGCTAAAGTTTATTATGCTAAGTGAAGTAAGTCAATCAGAGAAAGGCAATTATCATATGATCTGTCTGATATGACGAATTTGAAAGGCAGGGTAGGGGGTCATGGGAGGTAGAGAGGGTTAAAATGAAACAAGATGGGATGGGGAGAGAGACAAACCATAACAGACTTAATCTCACAAAACAAACTGAGGTTTGCGGGGATGGAGGGTGTATGGAGAGGGTGGCTGGGTTATGAACATTGGGGAGGTTATGTGATACGGTGAGTTCTGAGAAATGTGTAACACAGATGAATCACAGACCTGCACCCTTGGGGCAAATAATACATTATATGTTAATTTAAAAAAATTTCACCTGTGCTTTCTGCAGTCTGGAGGAGGATGGGCACACATATAAACCCATATAGTGATTAGTCCACCTGACACCAATAGGACCAATCAGAGTCTCCCTGGGATTGATATGTAAATGACAGGAAGACGAGGTTCTCTCTTTAGGCGAGTGACTGGCCTTGCTGGATGGGATTCAGGAGCTGGCCATGGCCATCTTCCTGGACACTTGAAGAGTCTGACCAGAGAAGAAAGCAGCCATATGGAGACGAGTAAACATGAAACATGGACAAATAGAAAACTGTTTTGCCGGGTTCCAGTCCCTGTTCTTGATTCCGAAATTTTAGTTCTGCAGCTCTTCTTTTGATTTTTAAAAAGATTTTTTTTTAATTTATCTGACAGAGATCACAAGTAGGCAGAGAGGCAAGCTGAGAGAGAGGAGGAAGCAGGCTCCCTGCAGAGCAGAGAGCCCGATGTGGGGGTCGATCCCAGGACCCTGGGATCATGACCTGAGCCGAAGGCAGAGGCTTAACCCACTGAGCCACCCAGGTGCCCCATCTTCTTTTGGAATTTTATGAACTTCTGTGGTATCCATCCCTACAGGAACCTGGACATTCCTTTGTTTTTTGATTGTTTGCTTGCTTTTCCCTTTTTGTTCCTCCAGTTTTCTTTGGATTGCTGCCACTTGCAAGCAAAGGGTCTTGTAAAAATACCACACCAAGGAAATTCACACGTCCTTAGGAGCTATTGAGTAAGTTCCTATAGGGGAAGGACACAGTGAGATGCACATTTTAGAGTGATCATCTTAGAATAAGTTTAGAGGATGAATTGGTGTGAGGAGGGGAGGGAAAGGGGCATATTCCTGAAGATGAGATGACAGGTTGGAAGGCCGTTATGGTCATTGTGGCAAAGTATTGTGAGTGCCTGAAACAGAAGAGAAAAGGGGGCCGAGGAAAGATTAAACTTACACAAGGTGAGAAGACTAATGAGACTTTATGAAATCTGAGTTTGTGAAATCGGATATTGCTAGGCTTTTAGCACACTTACTTTGGGATCTAATCTTCAAAAATATTTAAATATCTCTGGTGGTGACAACACCATCGTCTTTCCAGTGATTAAGAACTCTGAAATCTTAATCTGGCCTGGGCTGTAGAATGTCAGCTGCGGCTTAATCACAACGAAAAGCCGTTGAAGGGTTTTACACTGGTGGGTGGAGGGTGGTCATGGGATTCCTTTTGCATTTTTAAAATGTCATTTTTGGCTGCTGTGTAAAGAATGGATAGAGAAAAGGCAAAAATAGTAACAAATCATTCTCCAATATTTACGGAACATCTACTATGTGTCAGGTACTGTTCTAAACCCTAAAGACAGAATAGTTAACAAGAGACAAAATAAATTTGATGTCCTCTTGGAGTTTTCATTTTAGTTGTTGAGTGAGAAATGAAGCAAATAAATATACATACATATCAGGGCCGTTTGTTCTGGCGGGCCTTGCCTCAGCACTCTGGAAAGTCCCAGGTCCACTCTATTCCTCATTTGTCTTTTCTTTTGACAGACCGGGTGATCACAGACAATAGACATCCTGGTATGTGTTGCCATCTGGCTATGGGGACAATCAAGCCTTCAGCAAGGGGAGAGGGGGTGCTGTGGGGACATCAGGTTATTTAAACAAGCCTTTAGCAAGGGGGGAGGGGTCTTTCATTCCCCCCTTTTTCTTTATCATGGATAGAATCCTATATCCATTCAATTTGTTTATGAAGTAAGTCAGTTTGAGAGCCGGTTTGTTTAATTAGTTGATATTGCTGTGTCAGTACCATTGTCTGGATTACTGACAAGCGATCTTTTACTGTACGAGTTTATTTAAGATACAAGGGCCGATTGAAAATTGGGCTATTGATAAGGTAACTTCTTTGTTGTAATCTCAAGGACATTTGCAAACCAAGGGAGGCTCCTATCTTGCAGGATTGTGATCTTAGCAAGTCAACTATTTATCATTTTATGGCAGTCAGGGGTGCCTGAGGAATGCTACACATATGGAGGGGAGCGGGTGAAGGGGGGATGCAAGGCGCCAGCTTTTAAAGACCCTTAAATTTTTAAGGTGGTTGAAGGTGGAAGGTCTCATCTTCTATAACTTCTTCGTGCTGAATAGGGGCGTAGAGCTGTCCCTACCTACTGGGGTTAATATTGATCAGGGTAGGAATGTATAAGGGAGTTTCGAAAGGTGGAGGCAGCTGAATCCAGCGCTGACAGTGAAGAGGTGTCCTTGCACGCGACAAGGATCGTCTGTCGTGGTGTAGTCATTGTAGCAATGGAGTCTCGACACCAAGTAGAGAAACATGGAACAAAGCAACATATTAAGGTTAATAAGGTGATAAGAATGAGAAGCCCGAAAAGGAGATTCGGTCATAGTCCTCCTTCAAACCAGGAACTTAACCATTCACTGAGAGAGAGAGCAGGATCTTGTAGGCCTTAATTTGGGTATTCATATCTTTTATTAGTCCTGTGACATTTTTGTGATAGTCTGGGATATACACACAACATTCTGTCTTGATAATTGCACATGTGCTACCTTGGGCTACTGTCAGGACATCTAAGGCCATCCTATTTTGTAGGACTGCCTTGCGTATCTGTGACACTTCGGTATTAAGCTGGGAGATGCTATTTAGTGAATCATTGAGTGCCTTTGTAGTATATTTATTAAAGGCTTCTTCATGCCACATGATATCCCCTAGTCCCGCAGATGGAACAAAAATGGATGCTAAGTGATCATACCATTTAAAAACAGATCGCGTCCATCTTTGTCTCAAGTAGGGGAGATTAGCTGGAGTTGTAATGGTTTTAGTAATGCGCCCATGATTCCAGGAAAATACCCTTTTCTTCCAAATAGCTCCATGGGCATGTGGTACCAGGAAGGCATATTTGGAGTCAGTATACATGTTAATTCTTAGGCTTTGGCAATTGCAAAGTGCTAGTGAGCACTATGGCACACCTAACTTTTCTTCTTCTTTCTATGAAAACTATTTTCATCAAAAAACCAACTTTCATTTGTAATTTTAACAGGGGCATCTTAAACCTGGCCATATAGAATAAGCTAGATTAATAATCTCTGAACATTTTTGCTCTATAGAGAAAGAAGTACAGTGGTCAGGTTCAGGCATACAGGTAACTAGGTTTAAAGTTTGACAAATTTTAAGTTTTATTTCTGGCATCTCTGTTAATGTAGCCCAGTATTTAATAAGTTGGCCTCCATCATCCATTGGTGGCCTTTGGCTACTAAGACAAATCTGGACCTGATGTGACATTATTACAGTTAGGGACTGTCCCATAGTGAGCTTTGAGGCTCTTTTATGAGGGCTGTTTTAGGTTTTGCTAAAGCATCTGTTTGCAATTGCACCTCAATGGAGGTGGCCTCTAGATAAATATGACTAAGGGATGAAACCAATAAGAAGACCTTTGAGTGGTCCAGCCTTAACAATATCCTAATGACAGAGGATCATTGTCAAGTGGGAGAAGAGTACGGTATGCTGGCTTTTAGGCAATTTCATTATTCCAGTCGTTTAATCATGTGCCGTGGGGTCTGCTAATATCCCCACAAAATAATAAGATTGAATAAAGAAGCTATTTTACAAGTTCTCTGAAGTTTACCTCAAATTGTTTAGCTTAGGTAAACAAACATTGAAAGACAATCAAATCTAGAATTTAACATCCATAAAGGTGTTTTACTAAAATAGAATTTTTTTCTCTAAAATAACCCTCATTTACAGAGATAGCCAAATCAGGACTAATTCACTTGTGAAACAAGTTTAGTTTTGACAAACTTGGCCTATTATTTACATAAGCTCAGCAAGAACAATAAGTTTGATCAATAGATCTTTTAGCATCTGCTTTGCTGGAACTTTTAATAAGGAATCTCTAGGTTGAACTTTTAGTAGCCTCTCTGGGCCAGAAGCCAAGCCCTGTACTGGCCATCAGGCATGCCTGCAATACCTGTCGATTTGGGCGAATCTCTCATTGGGGAATTCCTCTTCTGAGACCGCACCTACCAAGGAGTGACATTCTTTACTCACCTGGTGAGGCTGCTGGGAACTCTGTAAGCAAGGTATCAGGCCAACAGTCCCAAGGGGCTTTATGGCTCTAGGTTTTATAAAGTCAACCTTAGTTCCTTTAAACTGTCTGGTTATATCCGAGTCTTTTTAAATATGACATTCCAGCCAACGCCTTGATAAAATAAACCGTGTTTCCAATTCTTTCCTGTTACAAGGAGAACAGATTCTTATTGGACTTATGCAAATGACTGATTGTCATGGAAGAATGTTTACTTACTGAGACCTTTTGGTTTCAGAGGGTTCAGATAGAGAGAAAAGCTTGAATGCTTTGAGCTCTTTTATAAATGAGCACTTTTACATCTCTATAAGTTACAGATAACTAGGAGGAAGTATCCCTAGTCTGGAAAAGTAAGTAAGTTTAAAGTAAGACAAAACATTAAGAGATATAACATTATAATTTTTTAGTTCATTTAGTCCCGTGTTACCAAATCTAGTGAATGCGGCTTTAGTCAGTTTTGGAAATTTTTACCCATTTCAGTTTTAGGATTTTCAAGTATATCAAATATCTGTATTTGTCCTGAAAGTCCTTTATAGGAATCTCCTTGAAAATAAAACTCATTTTATAAGAGAATTAAAACAATTATAAATGACAAAAACTCAGAATGGATATGGTTAAAGCTAAGGAGACACGGGAGTTTACAATTTAGCTGCAAGGAAATCAGGTTATTTTTGTGATACATAACATTTCCATAATTACAGTATCAAGCGATGATCTCTCAAAACATTAAAACTTTAGGAAGTGCGTAGAATCTCTAGAATAGTTATAGTATTTTCCCAAATGTAATCCAAGGTTTATCATCGGTTCAGTAGTATTTCATGAGCAACTTCATATATTAAGGAAAAGCCTGAGTTAAAGAGATTTTACAATTTAAATCTTGTCAACATTTGCTAAGATCTCAGAAAGTTTTGAAGCACATGCCTAAATATAATTAGGGATGTTAAACACCTGATAAAACAAAACATAGAAACTGGTTTTTCTGGGCAGGCAAAGAGAAAATCACTTACATTCTCGTAACAGGAGATCAATTAATCTAAGAAAACTTTGTCCTTTGAACAGAAAATTTTAGTCTTGTACTAATGTAATATACTTTTAAAACCCATTTATTTAGTCTATTTTAGTCCGTCCTGACCATAGCTAAAATTCCTTTTCTGAAGATTTCCCTTTATAAATCTTTTATAACTTTCCTTTGCACTCAGGTCTTGTCCTAAGCCATTTCTTACTAAGCAACCATCTCATTTAGGATAAAATTACCTTCCCTTACCTTCAACAAAATGTATTCCCATTCCTTAAATTTTTTTACTTATCATCTACTTTCCTACAGAGTTTCCCTTATTTCCATCAGTCTTAGTTACACTAAGCAGAATTTGATACTCTTAGAAACCCCTTAATCTCTAGTGAAGACTAAGTATTAACCAATTGTGAACTGTTACAACAGAATTCTTCAGGTGGCAAATTTATGAATCAGTTAAGTGGCAAACAAGTTTACCAACAGATTTAAATACTCTTAGTTTCTTTGCAGTAAGAAGTCAAAAGCACAAACCTATATCCAGTAATTAATGACCTAGCATTTTATCCTGCTTGGTTAAGACCTAGATGTTTATAATTCAATTTTATTTGTCATCCAAGCAAAACTTTAAAGCTTTCAGATTATCAAAGACTTTGAAAACGACTTCAGCAATTACCCATTAGAACTTTGAGACAGACAATTAACCACCAGTTTAGTTATTTCTTTGCTAACAAATTTTAATAAATAACATGAGCTTATTTGACCTTCAGTAAACTTCGAAGTTTTACATTTACTGCTGATAACTTAAAAGACAGGTCTTATTTTAATTAAACCAACAAACTTAACTTAGTTCCAACACTGATTTACGTTCCATCTGGACCTGAGACATGGTTGGGAAGATCTGGAGTGAGGGGGTGTTAGGTCCAGGGGGTGCTCTTCTTGCTCCTTGACAGTGAAGAGAGAAGGAGCTGTGGTGCATGATCTAGAGGCGAGTCATGAGGGCTGCACACACGTTGGTATAGAAATAGGAGAAGAGGGAAACAGAAGAAAGAAAGTGCTGCCAGGAGGCAGAGAAAGGATTCCCAGTTTTGGAGCTCCTAAGCCCCAACAGAGGAGCAGATGCCATGCTTTTTCATTAACCAGGGGGGAGGGGTTAGGCAGTCCAAGTCAGGCCAGAGAACACAGGGAAATCTCCCCGAAACAAAGAGTTTCGGCAGCTGCTTGGGAATATTCCCTATAGTCTCTGTCCCGAGTCAGACCAACCCCATTTGGCTTCAGTTATAGCCATCAACATAGGAAGTGAGTGAGGGAGAAGCTCCCACATCTATTAGGAGAAACAGAGAGAAATAAAGCCAGAGTCCCCTTTGCTAGGGATGGCCCAGCAACCTGGGTTTACTAGAAGAAGGCTTATTTACATAATTATTATCCAATATGTCAGGAGGAAATTTACTAGCTGACTCATTGAATCTGGTTTTAGTTCTTAATACCTATCTTTTATATTTCCTTCCGATATGTATGATGTTGCAGACAAGGGGAGGGGGACCTTTCAGGTGCTGTCCTGCTCACGTCCCTCGTGGGAACTTAGGAGCATCTTAGCTAAGGTCTATCCACATAAACACCGGACCAGGCTACTCCATGGAGTAGATGACCGTTATGCCGTATGACGCTCCGCGAGACTCAGGGTGCAGCCCACTCAGACTCCATAGCTAAAGGCAGTGGAGCCACATAAACATTCATACAGTCAGGCATTCCTCAGATTCAAACGGATCAGACATTTTTTCCTAAACAGAATGTTACCTTCATAACTGAAACAAAGAACATATAGACACTTAGGACGTCGACAGGACAGCCTGGACACAAGAGACAAAAATAGAAATTGCTGTGCGGGTTCGGTCCAGAAATCGAGACTACGGGTTATGGTCAGGAGGAACGCAAGATCCTCTCTGACCGACAGGTGGCCCAAGATAATGGCCCTCTTCGGAAACCCCAAGGCATACCCTGGAGTAAACTGAAACCCCCGAGGCGTCCCTCGGTTGCAGCAGGGGAGAAGTCTGAGTTCGTCAACTCCTTCTCAGCCTGCCCAAAAATACGGAGCAACAACGTTGTTGTACGGAACAGAAAAACAGACAAACAGAGAGACAGAGACACGAATGACAGAGACACGGATACTGGCCAGCTTACCTCCTGGTGGGGACCGGCTAGAGTCTTGCGTGGGACTTCAAGAGATCTCGGTGGGACCTCCAAATGAAAGACCCTGGAGCCGCACCCAAGAATCAAACAGCACACCTCCACTGGATGCAAACTGCAAGAGGTTTATTGGTTACACAGGCGCCTGCGGACACATCAGACTTTGTGGGCTGAGCGCGCCGGGCTAAGTTGGGGAGCAGATTATATAGGGCAGGGTTGGGGTGGCGGGAAGAAAGCTTACAGAAGCAGATGCATGGTTACAGGGATCTGATTGGTTAATTAGTCAGGCGTTGGGTTTAAGGCAAGGACACAGTCATTTGTTCTGGCGGGCCTTGCCTCAGCACTCTGGAAAGTCCCAGGTACACTCTATTCCTCATTTCTCTTTTCTTTTGACAGACCGGGTGATCACAGACAATAGACATCCTGGTATGTGTTGCCATCCGGCTATGGGGACAATCAAGCCTTCAGCAAGGGGAGAGGGGGTGCTGTGGGGACATCAGGTTACTTAAACAAGCCTTTAGCAGGGGAGAGGGGTCTTTCAGTAGGAGGTAGGTAAGGAAGGTAGTGGGGTCAGATCACATAAAGTATTCAAGGCCATTGTAAAGATTTGCCTTTAACTTTGTGACAGATGAGAAGAGCTTGGATGGTTTTGAAGAGGCTTGACTTGATTTAGATTAGAAAAGGATCGGGGTGCCTGGGTGGCTCAGTGGGTTAAGCCTCTGCCTTCAGCTCAGGTCATGGTCTCGGGGTCCTGGCATCGAGCCCCACATTGGGCTCTCTGCTCATCAGGGAGCCTTATTCTCCCTTTCCCACTGCCTGCCTCTCTGCCTACATGGATCTCTCTCTCGCTCTGTCAAATAAATAAATAAAATCTTAAAGAGAAAAGAAAAGAATCACTCAGGCTGCTGTGTGCAGAACGGACTTGCGGGGTTGTGGGGTGGGGATGCTACTTGCATTAATGTAGACTGAGATTTCTATACTGTTGACATTTGGGGCCACATTAATTTTTGTTATGGGGAGCTGTCCTGTGCACTGACCACTAGATCGCAGGAGTGCCCTTTCCCACTCTCAACTTGTGACAACGAAAAGTGTGTCCAGACCCTGTCAAAATCCCCTGTGGGGGAGCAGGTACACAAAACTCTCCTGGTTGAGGACCACTTATTTGGGTGAGAAGGGGTATTGGCCCAGACCAGAGCAGTAGATGCAGGGGTGGGGAGAAGGGGGGAGATTTTGGGTGTATATTGAAGACAAAACATGCAGGATTTGTAAATATATTAAGTGTGGAGTGTTCGGAAAAGACAAGAGTTGGGATGATTTTACAATTTTGGGGGCCCGAGGCCCTGGAACAGTGACGTTACCACTTGCTAAGATGGGAAAGATGACGGGAGAAGCAAGTTTGATGGGCAACAGGTGTTTGTTTCTGGAGATGGTGGCTGAATCCACATGGGGATGCCCAACCAGCAGCTGAACACAGGAGTCTGGCATTCATGGGTGAGGTCCAGGCTGGAGGCACAAATATGAGCACCGTTAGGACATAGGGTTCAAGCTCTGAGAAGAAGTGGGCTTACCTACGCAGTGAGTATGGACAGAGGTGTGTTTGGCAACATGATAAGGCAGCTTCATGATATCTGTCCCCTGGTATTTGTCCTGTGAGTATGGATGGGAGTGTGTATGGGACTTAGGACTTGCTTTTAACCAGTAGAATTTGGCAAGGTAAGAAGATGTCACTATTATGATCTCATTATATTAAATCAGACTGTTTTACTGATAGGAGTTAGAGGCTGTCCTGGACTTGAAGAAGCAAAGAGCCAAGTTCAGAATCACCTGTGGAGAGAGTTATATGGCAGGAAACCGCAAGCAGCCTCTGGGGGCTGAGGATGGTTTCCAGTTAACAGCCTGGAGAATCTCCCTGGCCCACCCCAGCATGGGCTGCCCCCCAAATCACAAAGCTACAAGGAAATGAGTTCTTCCAACAACCCGAGTGAGTTTGGAAGCAGAGCCATCCCTAGTGGAACCTTCAGGTGAGAACACAGCTTGGTGGGTGCCTTCTCTCCTCCTTTGAGTGAGACCCAGAGCCAAGGACCCTGGTTAAGCTGTTTCTGGCCTCCTGACAGCTAGAGATGGTAGGATAGTAAACTGAGCTGTTTAAAGTTACTAAACTTGTTATTATTTGTTATGAAGTAACTATTAAAAACAAAACAAGAGGCCCAAAATGGAGTTGCTTATGCTAAGCCCCATGTCCCCCAAACCAGACTTAATTATGATTTCAGCTGTCCCAAAAATGGAATCTGAGCCCAGGCAAGCAGACACCACCTGATCCCCACTCCCTCAGACCCCTGCCATCCCCAGAAGCCAAGTCACCTGGCCATAACCAACCTGCCTTGTTTGCCTGACGTGACTTCCTTGCTCCTCCTATCTTCTGCCTATAAACGTCTTTCATTTTGTACTGCTCCTCCGAGCTCCTTTCAGTCTGCAAGCAGGATGCTGCCCATTTCGTGAATCATTGAATAAAGCCAATAGGTTCTTTAAAATGTACTCAGCTGAATTTTTTTTTAACACAACAGAAAACTCAAGCAGAAGGTCCGAGTCCCAGAGCACAGGACTGATGTCTAAAGTTCAGGAAGCTCAACAAAACCCAGCCAGGAAAGGAGCCATCATCACTGACCAGTGTGGAAGAGGAAGGGAGAGCCAACATCACGATGAAAAAGGTAGAATATTTCCAGAGAAGTGGAGGGAGTTCCTTGTCTATAGGACTGACAGGTTGAGTCATTTGGATCTGAAAGTTAATCATTGGATTTGGCAACTTGGCAGTGATTAGCTATCTTGTAAAATATCTGTGTAGGTGTAGTCGTGGGACCAATGACTGTTAGCAGTGTCTGAAGTGCAAAAAAAAATTCAGGGTTTGGATTGAAATGGGAGCAGTGGATATAAAGAGCAGTGAGCAAGTCTGACTTCTGTTTTGGAGGTCAAATCAGTTGGTTTTGCTGATGGATTAGATACGAGAAAAGGGAAAGGGGGAATTTATCCCACGGGCTGAGGCTTTAGCCAGTAGGAGGTGGGGATGCTGTTTACTAAAATGGGGAGACTGGGACAGGAGCAGGTTGAGGAGGGAGCAGGATAGAAATCATGGTGAAAATAAGACTCCTGTTACATATTCATGGAGAAATATGCTGCAGGCAGTTGGCCATGTGAATCTCAGCTTCAAGGGCGGGTTAGGATTAAAGACATTAACTTCAGAGCCTTCAGCTTCTACAAAGAACTGAAATCAATGATGCTGAATGGAATCGGCCAAAGCAGTGGTTTTAAAACTGGGGCTGGGAGGCAAGGAGTTTTGCTCCCAGGGCCGATTGAACAATATCTGGCGACATTTTTGGTGGTCACCACTTGGGGGGGTGGGTGCTGCTGGCATCTAGTGGCTAGAGACCAGAGATGCTGCTAACTGTCCTGCAGGGCACAGGACAGCCCCACAGCAGAGAATCACCCACTAGGTATCAATAGTGCTAGGTTGCGAAAGCCTGATGGAGGGAGAGAGAGAGAGAGAGCGAACGCATAGCTACAGAAGACCCAGAATCAAGCTCTTCAAAGGGGCAGAGATGAAATAGAGAAGCAAATTGAGAATACAGGTCCAGGATGGTAGGAAGAGAAACCATGTGATTAAGAGGGCACTAAGGAAGCTGGAACCTAGAGACACCGAGTACATCCACGTTTGCTAGTGATAGGCGTGTATGGTGCATGGACCGCCTAAGAGAATTCACACACCTTGCACATTTTTAAGTGGACATCTGAAACTTTTTAATCATAAACTTTTCATCACAATATATGTATATTTTATTAACTAGGTGTTGAAAATATTAAACATTTAAAAAATGAGGTAGAGGGCACCTGGGTGGCTCAGTCACTAAGCAGCTGCCTTTGGCTCAGGTAATGATCCCAGGGGCCTGGGATGAAGTCCCACATTCCTGATCAGCAGGAAGCCTGCTTCTCCCTCCCCGGCTCTCCCTACTTGTGTTCTCTCTCTCTCTCTCTCTCTGTGTGTGTGTGTGTGTGTGTCTCTACCAAATAAATAAATAAATCTTTAAAAAGAAAATGAGATAGGAAAAAATTGACGTCATTGGAATAACATTTGCCTGCTACAAGTTGATTTTTTTTTAAAGCAGAACAGTCTCATTTTCTGTTATTTTATTCCCCAAACCACACTGGAATGGAATGAAACCATTAAAATCCTTACTTGTGCTTTTTCCTATTATGTCCCTAAAAATATGTAGTTTAATTTAAATATTAAGGATTGAGTGTCACTAACCAAAACTGATTGTTATTCTGATGTCAGAGCACTTCCAACATCTGCCCTAATCCCCTTTCCGATGTTAACCTTTACCCTTAATAAGGAGAGGAAGCTCTAAAGGCGGAGCCTCAGGACTGCCCACAGAAGGGCATTATTTGAAACAAAATTGGTATTTCAACTTTGGTATCAGCCCAAGTCCTACACTCTAATAAGATCTGAGAGGAGTGTCTTGATCTTCTAGGAAGGAGAGGAGTATCCTGATATCAGACCCAATAATGGGTATATCACCTATCCTACAAAGCACACATGGAGTTTGGATCTGGAAATGGACTCCCTTAAAATGATCTGCACATAAGGATTCTTTATAGAGATTTTTCAACTACCCTTGGGGACATGGTACCCTACACCCACAGGTGTAGACAAATATTTTACAAGCTATGCTGGGAATGAGGTGGGGAGAGAAATATGGAGGTTGTTATAGGAAGGTAGAAGGTTAAGGGAAGTCTTTGTTTTGGGTTTTTTCCTTTTGTTTTTAAGAAAAAGGTCATTTGTCTTCTGACTGGAAGGATCCATTGGAACAAGAACTTGATATTGACTCTGGGAGTGGAGTCCTGGAGAGGGCTGGAGGGAACAAATCCCAGGCACAAGGAAGAACAAACCCCAGCTGGGGATGTCTGCTCTTTTCAATAAACCTGCTCTGTCTTCAACTCTTTCTGTGTTTCTTGTACATTTCTCCAATTACCATGTAAATTCCATGATGCCAGGGACTTTTCTGTGTCGTTCGCCACAGATTTACAAACACTCAGGGCAGTGTGTAGCACACAGTAGGTACTGACTAAATATTTGTTGAGTAAATGTCTAAAAACAAATTAAAAATGGATACAAATGTAGGTATAGATTTGATTGGGTGGTGGTAAGATAAGGAAATTCCTGCACAAGGGGCTTTTATTTTCTTGAAGTGTGACACTAGTGATGAAGTTTTGGAACACAGGTGAGGTTTGGTGGGGTGAGGTTCAGAGCCGATGACCAAGAAAGGATTCTTGAGACGTCTTAGGTGCAAATGGTGGTTTTATTAGAACACAGGGACAGGACCCAGGGGAAGAAAGAGCTGCTCAGACAGAGGCATGGTTGACTGGGAGCTGAGGAAGGTGAGGACAAATGGGGTGTCCAGATGGACTGTCATATGCTAAAGAAGAATTTCAGGATAAGGGAGACCTGGTTATTGTCAAGTCA
The DNA here is from genome assembly GCF_030435805.1 of Mustela lutreola. NCBI lineage: Eukaryota > Metazoa > Chordata > Mammalia > Carnivora > Mustelidae > Mustela > Mustela lutreola. The sequence continues at coordinate 115,455,187 of NC_081299.1, read as the reverse complement.
AGGCTGTTTTTGCCTCTAATGAGGGAAAGCATGAAGACAGCTGGGAGTTTCCTGGAGATATGTTACATTCCTCCTATCACACATCCTTGTCAGTGGGCTTTGGGCTTAGAAAAAATTCAGTTTTATTACACTTCCCTCCCCCTTAGCCTCCCTCAATTTTATGGAGGGGAGAATGATGTTAGGACTTCCGGAAACTGAGGTATGGGTGTCTGGAAGTCAGGCTATTGATGAGAAAGCTTCTTCCTTCCTTGTAAGTCGCTAGGACATTCGTAGATGGAGGGAGACTCCTGTCCTGCAGGACTGGGATCTCTATCAGTTAAGCATCGTTTTTCCTTTAGGGCAGCCGGGAGTGCATGAGGAATGTTACACATATGGCATGGGGAGAGGGTGTAGGGCGCCAGCTTCTGCTTTGTCCTCAGCTTGCCTTCTGCTCCCTCATCCCTAGGACAGGAGCTGGGAGTGAGGTGACATAGTTCAGTAGAGGTGGGGGTAGGGATTGTTGAGGCAATTCTTGAAGGTGTGAAACGGTCATCCATTAGAGGGAAAGCAAACTCACCGGAGAGACAAGGGAGTTTGAAGCCAGAGTTGAGTATCCACTGGAGAATTGTGGTCAAGTGTTTTAAAGTACATCAGGTTGGCTCAGCTGTATGATTCCTTCCTGGTTTCTGGTGCATGCCAATGGCATTGGTAGAATCATTTCTAAAGAAACAAAACAAAAGAGGATAAGCCGTTCTTTCAGAAACGATGATGAATCAAGTTTTGAACATGCTGGGTTTTGAGGCACAGGTGGGACATCAGTGAAATAGCATGAGTAGGTAGTCAGTTACACGGGCCTGGTGGGTAGGAAAGAAACAGATGGTCATGTATCAGTGGGAGAGATGTTGGCTAGGGAATAGGAGCTGAAACCAAGGGCACAGTTGATATCACTACAAGAGAGGGTAGCTTGGAAGAGAAAGGTTAACTGAACCCCCGGGGAAACCCTGATGGGAAAGTCACATGCATTTCTCAGGCATGCCAATGTTGACACATATTATTGTAACTTCTGGAGGCCAGAAGCCATGGCTTTGAGACTCATTCATTCTCTGCCTCTGGCATAGCATGGGCCACATTGAAGGTAATTCTAAAATTCATTCTGATTTGATTTCATTGCACTTTTCATTTACAAGAATCTTGTCATGGTTTGCTAGTGTATCATTTTCTCAAAAAGATTAAATAAGGACCATTTTACAAATATGAGATGAATGCCTGAAGGGATTTTGTTTAATTCATTCATTAGCTCGGGAACCACTAAGATGTTACCACCATTTCAAGCAAAAATCTCCAGGCAGACACATATACAATCAGTAATACTTAAACGAATTTGCTTTGATAGATGCAAATAGATATGCAAATAGAATGCAAATGGATGCAAAACTGCCTTCTACCAAAGGAAAGGGGGTCAACTGTACTTCCAGTGGACAAAATTCATTTAAATATAGCTAGACAAGATCATCTGCATCCAAATCAATTATGTACAATCTATAGAGTTGAAAATAGCTCAAAGACAAGAAAGGCACAGAATGTCCCATAGAATTGGTCAGCCCAGAAGGGTACATGAGACAACACCTGTTTTCCCTTGGAAGACAGTATAATCTTTTAGGTTCATTTCAATGTCTTTCGTGATTTTGCCTATGCTTTAAAAAAAAAAGTTACCCTTATTCTTATTAGTTTGAAAAAAAAAACTAATAAAATACTAGTCTGTTATAAAATACACATGGAAGAATGTTCTGGCACTATCATACCCAATTTGGGGTACTAACTGATTAGGAAGATGAGGCAGAATTTGGGAGCCCCTAGAATGAGTCTGTTTCCGGTTGGAATGGGAAATATTTAAGAATCAAATTAAATGATCTCAAATCCACTCTGGAATGAAACAGGTTATAAGGAAAATACAGAAGATGTTGAAATGGACCTGTTGGCTCATTGTGAGCTTTCCTGGTCGAATGGAGACCTCTACCATGATGCTTGTACTCCATGTCCCACCCATCCCATACCTGCTATCCTGGCACCAAAGGGCCACCAGACTTTAGGCTCAGTCTGCAGTTCCAAATGGAAACCCTCTGGTCCCACAGTAGTGGACAGGATGACTCTGGTTGCTGGTGGAAGCGTCAGCTGCTTTAGTCCAACAGTTCAAGAGAGGATCAGAAGAGCATAAGGACGATATTGGAAAAAAAATGCTCGGGCGAATTTCCAGAACACAATATTTCTCTTTGCAATTTTTGAGTGTTCTGTAGCCAACCTGCCAAAAAAAATGTGAAAACTATAAATAGAGAGGAGTGGGAAGGAGAAATGAGGACCTGTCACAGTGCCAGCAAAAATAGGGAACTGAGAATCTTCCAGAGATTCAGAGTCAAAGGGGGTTAATATTTACTTAGAAAAGAAGTCGTGGGCACAAGTTCTAGGATGAAATGAAGGCAAGAGAGGGAAGTTAGGGAATCGAGAGAGAGAGACTTGAAGATAAAAAAAAAAGTCAACTTAAAGTCTCATTCCTCATTAAGGAAAGTACATATCAGAGAAGAGGGGAGAGACTGGGATATAGTTGATCACTGATTGTGTCTGGCTCTGATTAGAAGCTTTGTATCCACTTTTTAATTTAATCTTCCAGCCTGTTTCCTGGATTCCAGCTTCTATTTCCTATGAAATAGGTACCATCACCAAAGACGAGAGTCAAACATGTAACAGTAGTCAAATCTTTAACAGCGCGGACAACTAACTAACCAAAAGCTGGCCCGGGGACCCCTGCAGAGTCAAGTGTTACATGCCCAGTGCCTGGACCGTGAGGCCATGGTAGGGATCTTGGGAAGGGTTCAGGGTAGGGAGACACACCGCAGGTTCTGGCCAGAGGCTAGTCACCAAACTTTGTGTGACTGAAGGGGTGTGTACCAGCTGAATGTCAGCTCCCAGATGAAACTGAGGGAAATGTCCTTTGGGAAGGTTTCCGCTGACTCTCTGCCTTTCCTTCGTCCTCCCCAGGGTGTTCCATTAGCATTTGGGGTCTGGGGTCTTGCCTGTTGCTCCTGGCTTTGGTGGGCCACGCCACTGCCACAGCCAGGGCTCCAAGTGGCAGTGAACTGTATGGGCTCTTGACTGTTCCCTCCTTACTCTTGGAAGGAGAACAGGCAGCAGGGATTTTCATTCTTTGTTGGCACCTACTCTCTTCAGCAACCCCAAGATCAGAACCCCAGGCTGCACAAGCTCAGGTTCATGTCTTTACCAAAGGCCGGCAATAATTTCAGAAAGGAATGACAATGAAGGCAAAAAACAGTTCAACTACTCGCTCATCTGGACTTCTAGGGCAGGTGGGGTTCCCAGACAACTTTGTTTCGTCGGTCTGGCACTCTTGCCCCCCCCCCCCTCGGTGCCTTGGTGATGAGTGTGGGCCTTGCTGTTTGCGCTGCCTGAATTTGCCCTTGTCGCTTATTAGCACTGTGGTCCTAAAAGTCTGAGAGGCTAAAAGTCATGCCTCTCAGAGCCAATCGGAATAGCTTATTAGACCTATTGATTCTGGCATAGTGGGCCTGTGCGGAAATCTCTCTTCTTCATCCCTCCTCCTTCTCAGTCTTCCCCTCCTCCACCTCTTCCTCCTCCTTCTTTGATGTGTAAACCAAGGTATTTGGGGAGCAGGGAATGATGTGATGTTTGGGATTTACTTTAAAATATATTCCAAACCTCCCCCCTCCCCAAAAGCAAAAATACAGCCACTTTGGGGGAAGTAGAAGGAGGAGGGCCTTTGAAACAGTTGGGGAAGCAGAGTGATAAGTACTCAGAAGGGCCGGGATCCTTCTGCTCTACACATTTTGGTGTGTGCTTGAGAATTTTCATAATAAGAGTAAACAAACAAAGACCAAATAATGAGGCTTTCATTCCCTATATACAAATGACCACAACAGGGCATAGAATGCACTTTCATAGTTGTTCCCCTGGCAATTTATTCTGATTCTCCAAATAAGATTCCAGCTCTCATCCTACCAGTCATAGTCTCTGGATATTGACTGGGAACGTTTTCCTCAACAAGGCCTTGCCAGGCCCACGCTAGGGAATGTATTGTTTTAGATTCTGTACTCAGGTTTTAAAGATTATTTATTTATTTATTTATCAGAGGAGGGGGAGAGCGAGCACAGGCAGACAGAATGGCAGGCAGAGGCAGAGGGAGAAGCAGGCTCCCTGCAGAGCAAGGAGCCCTTGTGGGACTCTATCCGAGGACGCTGGGATCATGACCTGAGCCGAAGGCAGCTGCTTAACAGGCTTCCCTGTACTCACGTTTTAAAAAAAGTGACCAGTTTCCCGTTTGGAGTGACTCGAATGCAAGACTCACTGTAAGCCATTGTCTTGCTGTGTCCCATCCCTTTCTAAGGACTGCTTGTGCTATCTCTGGGAGATCACAGCATTGGGAGGGGCAGCCCAGGCCTGGGCTACTACAGCAAAGCTGCAGCCTGAAGGGCTCACATGAGATCTGTGGTTTGAGCTGTCAGAGCCTCACGGAGAAAAAAAAAAGAGAAATGAATCATCATTTGACCATGACATTCCCACTAAAGGTGAGGACAGTGGGAGAAAGAGCAAGGGAAGAGAAAAGAAAAATCTCAAAATAAATGTGGGGTGGATGGCAGGAGGAGGAGGGGGTCTCGGAAATTGGGGGCAGGTGTGGCGATCGAACCAACGCTAGCCACAAACACAGGATTCCGCCCATTCTAGAGCGGACTGGACATAAACATGCTCCCACATCTACTTGTCGGCTGCGTTTTGTCAGCCGGTAGCAAGGTGACTCTTTAAGAGCTCTGAGAACCCAAACTTGTGGCCTCCCCGCAGCTGAGCCAAAGTGGAGCTGGGAGCTGCCCTGACGACCCGAGGCTGCCAGCTGACCACCTTCCTCCCTACTGATCGCTGGAGCCAAGCTCGGCGGGGGAGAAGCCACGCTCGCAGGTGGGTGCCGGGGCTAAGGGCAGAAGCCGGGTTCCCACAGAGGCCTCCTCGCCCAGGCGGCTGCAGGGGCGGCGCACGGGGACCGGAGGCCTGACACCGGGACGCGCCCCCCACTCTGGACAATCGGCCGCAGAAGTAAAGGGCCAGCATCTGGCCACGGCTGTGCTTCCCGCGGGACAATCTCGGGAGAAGGTCCTGGAAGAGGCTCGCAGGCCGATTTTCCGAGGGAAAGGGCGAGGTGGGGAGGGAGCGCCCCTGACCCTCCCCGCCCCCCCTCTCCCGCTCACCCAGCATCACCAGCGTCCCGGCTGCTCCGCAGAAACTTACGCGAGGTTGTAGTGTCGCCCTCTGCCGCATGGGGGCAGCATCACCTGCTGGCTCAGCGGCAGCGGTCTGCACCCCTCTCTTGGCGGAGGCAGGCGCAGGCGGGCCTGCGGCATCCTCTTTCATTGGCCGAGGCGCGGACGCTGCCATGTTGGAGGAAGCAGTGCCTTCTGTGCGGTGGAAACGCCGTGGCTTCACCGGTAGCGTCGGGGAGCGCAGCCTCCTACCTTTTCTCCTCGCTCGAGTGTCGGTGCTGAGAGGCGGCGGCCGGCGGGATGGAGAGAAGTAGGATGAACCTGCCCAAGGGGCTGGACACGCTCTGCTTCGACAAGGACGAGTTCATGAAGGTGCGCACCTGGGCTCTGCTCCCCGGAGCCGGGCCGTGGGTGGCCTGCCCTCCTTGGCCCTCCGGGGCCTCTCCTCGGGCTTCTCCTGCGGGCTTCCTGGGCCGTCCCTGCCCCGGACGGGTCCTCGGCGGGGACCTCACTGCACTTCACAGTGAGTCTCTTGGCCTCGGGTGGGCTAGGTGCAGCCTGGAGAAAGCACTCCTGTGAAATCGTGCACATTGAATGAAAAGGCCTGAAAGTTCAGGGCAAGTGGTTTTGAGCTAAACGTAAAAGCCCCGGACGCGTAGGACCCGCCTCTGGTACCGTGCGGCACAGTCAGACCGCCGCTCCCCCGGCCTGACAGAAGCCTCCCAGTGCCTTGTGCCTAGAAGCTGAGCGACTGTGCGTTGAACACATCTCTGAATACACGTACTTACCAGGAATCGGGTCAAAAAGGCACTTAACCTAACGTTTATGCCTGACTTTCGTCTTAAGCTCCCGGAATGAGAAATCTGAAAGACTGTACTGTCGTTACTGGTTCTGGTCCAGTACTACAAAGCATACCAAGCTCCTTTTCTAAAGTTGCCCTACTTCTCTTGGTGAGGTCAGCCTGAAGCTGGCAGCAGATAACTGTAGGACATAAACTTACAGAATAGAAATTTAAACTGAAAAGACTTTACTGACAGGAAAGGTTCATCAGACATAGCCTTGAAAATGTCCCAAGGTTTGAATCAGAGCCAGGAGGAGCTTTATCTGTTTTCTGTATCCCTCTGGGTCTGTACTTAAACTATCAAAACGTATATGTTTAATTTCTAAGGATTGGGATTTAGTAGCTGGTTTCAGTGTTAAAAAGTTTTGGCTCTGTAGGTACCTAAAATTCTGAAAAGAGTTTGAATTTCTTACTTTTTTATGGCTTCAAGTCATAATATGTTTTTTTCTTTTTTGGGTTAACCAGCTAGTTCCTTTTTGATACTTGCATTCAGATCACATCTCCCAAACTCTGGCTTTAAAAGTGCTTATGTCTGGGGGCGCCTGGGTGGCTCAGTGGGTTAAATCCTCTGCTTTCGGCTCAGGTCATGATCCCAGGGTCCTGGGATCGAGCCCCACATCGGGCTCTCTGCTCAGCAGGGAGCCTGCTTCCACTTCTCTCTCTGCCTGCCTCTCTGCCTACTTGTGATCTCTGTCTGTCAAATAAATAAATAAAATATTTTTTTTAAAAAAGTGCTTATGTCTGGATCCTCTGCAGTGTGGCCATATCATTTTTAATATGTAGGGATGCCTAGACGAAGGTATATTGTACTCTTGTTCTTGTATGGTGATGTTAAGCCACTGTAATAAAAGGTGTAAATTGAATGGAGTGTCTGAAGGAGAGCACAGAGTGAATTCTCGGATCCAGAAACCTTTTGTTAATGAACGACACGTGATGAGGAGAGAGGTCATTGGAAGAAGAAAAGGCACACACACAGACTTAAAGAATCTCAAAGCACGGAAGTCTCTTTAGCTTGTCTGTCTTTGGACTTCGTCAGGCTTTCTTTGAGCCTAACACTAGCATTTTCTCGCACTTCCTTGCCCCGCCATCTTTCTCACTCTGAGCTGACAGAATGCCTTTGGTCAAAGCAGCTTCGGAAAATAGAAATCTCAAAATAGCAGTTCTAAAGTAGGACTTAGAGGTAGGAAGAGAGCAAACTGGGAAAGTGGCTAGAATGCCAGCAATTCCATATTCTTTCAAGGCTCTGACATTTCTGAATATAATGTACAATTTGTAGTGTTAATGAACGTGACCCCTTCATACATAGAAGGAAAATACATAGAACAGCTGTTCTGTGTAAAGTGGTATTGATCTTCTATGTGGCTGCTGGAGATAAAGGTTATATGCAATTTGTGTTTCCGTCAGAGAGATGTTTTGTTAAGTTACAGTTCCGAGGCAGAAATGAGTGGAGAGCTTGCTGGCAGGGTTGTATTTCTACATAGGTGTCTTGTTTGGCACATTTTGGAATGAGACTGGGATGGTAAAGGGAGATGGGGTGGGGCTGTGGGTTGCACCTTGGACACTGCATACATTGAGGGGTCCACGTTGATGCAGTCTTCATGGTAGAGCTGCAGTCAGGTTTACAGCAGGATGTTGCATGGTCATATCTGTTGAGTTCGAGCTGACTGGTGGCAGGAGACTACTTAAAAAGTCATGTTTATGAGATCTAATGAGAAATAGAAGGGGAAAGGTATGCAAAAGAGGTAGGTGATCAAAGTGCAGGAATGGCAGATGGGGAAGGGTCACCTGGGGCAAAGGCACTGGCAACATCATACTTTGTCGGCTTAGAAATACGAAAATCCTTTGGGTTGACAGCCAACTAAGAGATAAGCAGGACATAACGTATTGGTAGTAGGGGGAGAAAGTGTCATAACAGATAAATTAGACCATTTACATGGGTGTGCTATTGACATCACATGTAGCCTTCCTCTTCCATCTCAACATATGACTTCATCTCCAGTCGTACAGAAAAATTAGCAGCCACCCCACGGGACCTCCTCCATCGTGCTGATCATGATCCCATTCTTGTATTTGTCCCCTTCTCCTCCTCACCTGGTACAGGGAGGGGCTCTCCTTCCTCCTCGGGTTCAGTCTTCACTCTGGCTTGGAGTCCATGCCCTCCTGCCCTTCCAGGAGCCTGCGAGGATCCTCTCCCCTGCACTCCTTCCCATCATGCGCTCCTGTTTGATCCTCTCCCACTTGACTGCCCCACCTCTAGGTATTGCCCTGTCACTGTCGCGCATCACAGCCAGTGCTCAGGGGTTGACTTGACTTTCCCACCTTCCACCCTTCAGGCCCTGTCGTTCCACTAAAGAGTTCTTACCAAAACTGTTTCTAAGTCAGCGCACCTGACCTTTCTCTGTCTCCTTACTCGACATCACAGTAGACCAAATGCTCTGCATTGCTTCCTGTCTTTCTTCTACCTCTCTGATGTGTCTCCTGTGCAAAGTCATGCTCCTGGTAGCCACTGAATGCTGATTATGGGTTCAGCCCTGTGTTCCTTTCTTTCCCTAGATGACCTTTTGTGCAGCTTCATGACCACCTATCAGCAGGTCAGGCAGATTCCTGTCTCTGGCTCACACGCCTCCTGAGCACCAGTTCTGTGTATCGGACTTGCTGACCTTTCTTCTCGGATGTGTCTGTGGCCCCTCAGACTCATCAGGTTCAAGACGGAATTCATGAGCACCTCCTCCACTGAAAACCACCTTTCTTATTCTATTGCCTCTCTCGGTAAACACTTCATCCATTTAGCCTGGAGTCGGAAAACCAGAAGTCAACTCCTACTCTGTCACCTTTCCAAACTCTAGTCTGTCACACCAAGTCCTGTGGATTTCGCTTCCTAAACCTCTTGAGTCCATATACTTCTTTCCATCTCTTCTCGTACCTTTGCAGCGCGCCCTTGCCATCACACCGTAGAAGCTTCTCACCCAGTCTCCATGCGCCTTCCTTGTCTTTCTGGCCCCTGGTCTACACTGCAGGCAAGCCACTCTTGTCAGAATGCGGATGTGATCTTGTATGTACCAGGTGACTGGTCAGTCCACCAGCTCTTGAAAAACCATTTTCCCATGCACTCGAACGTATTTCAAAGAGAATCAGTCCCCCATGGGGTAGTTTTCCTTGGTAGACAGTTTCTTTCTGCGCTGAGCCAGTCTGCCTCCTTCGAACTTCTCTGTGTCAGTTCCTCTCTGGAACCTGTGGCTTCGTTGGCACCCCGGGTAGGCACATGATGACCTTTTCCATGAGAAGTGAAGGCAGGAGCCCTCTGGACGGTGAATGTATGTACCCTCATGTTCCATAGGTAAAAGAACCGTGTGTGTGGGTGAGGGGGTAAGTCGTTGAGGCTCCTCCCTGTTCTAATTGGGTGAACTGGGAATTTTGAGACAGGAAGCAGGTCCTGTGTGTCCTTGTTTGCAGGGAGCATGCATTCTGATGGACAAAACGGAAAAGGGGAAGAATGAGCAGCTGCTCAGATCTGTTTGTACTGTGCTGGCTGATTAGCTGTGACCTGCAGATGTGGGTCCCATCCTCGGCTCTGCTCTCTGCCTGCTTATGTCTGACTTGGGGCAAATCTCTCGCCTCCGGCCTTCTGTTTGCTTGTTAGTATAATGAGGTGGTGCTTATCTATGTGATCTTTGCCGGCTCCTCTGAAAAGACTCTAGTCCATCCTGGCTTGCAGATAAGGAAACTGAGGCCTGAGGTGTGATGACTTCCTTTAAAGCCACACAGCTAGTTGGGGCCAATCACAGGCCAGATCTCCTGACCCCCATGCATCAGTCCTTGGAAATCCTACTGTAATATGTTCCTTTCCAGAGGCCACAGGTGGGAACTGAGGGAAGTGGGACAATCAGAACATTAAGAATAGCGCAGAAGATGGCACAATGTCCGCATGCCTTGGCACCTGCATTTCACCAATAGGGCCACCTCTTACCTTAGAAGAAGTTCCCACAGGGCTGGTGATCTGGGTGCCTGGCCTGGAGCTTAGCTACGGTAAATGGGACCGGAGGGAAGTGATGGCTGTTTGAGGTGGACTTTGTTGACGGTGGCTGGAGATAGCAGCTGACAGAGGAGGAAGAGGGAAGAGTGACAGATGGTAGATAGCCGCAGGCCCGCAGGTCAGCCACTGTTGCCCAGGGTGGCCCATCCCCAGGAGCTGTCTTCGTATCACAGGAGCTGAGTGCTTACCCTGTGGGTTCTTAGTTCGATGTCACATCTTGATGACAAGATTCCATTCTCTTCCGCATCAGTTTGAGACAGACATCGTAATGAAATTCTAATTAGCCAAATATGGAATGTAAGCCTGGAACTCATTTTATAGAGAAATTTTCTTATGTGAACTACTTTCCCTGATGGTAGAGGAGTTGTGACGATGTAACATCAGATAAAGTTTATCTGATTGGCACTTGTAAGAAGGTTTCCCGGCAAAAAAGAACTGTTTTTTTGTTGTTTTTGTCCTCCCTTTTGATCTTTCCTTTCCATTCCTTTTTTTTTTTTTTTTTTTTTTTTTTTGGTCTTGTGAGCGGTCATCTGATTTATAAAAAGATGCAACAAAAAGTAAAATGGTACAAGATAATCAGTTTCAAAAAATAAAAAAGTGAGTGTCTTTAGCCATAGCTCAGAACAGAGGAACTGGGTAAGGAAAATTGCTTGTATGAACTGGCAACAGGAAAAGTTGGTAAAGGAGAGCTGAGGAACTCTATTAAGACATAGGAGTGAGGGGCTCCATCATCATCTGGCATTTGCTCAGTGTCATCTATATGGTTAGAGATGTCCATGATGGGAACTCCAGCAATCTTCTGGGTCTGGGTCTGGGTCAGCTGATGCCACAGTATAACACTCTGAATTACTTCTGTACTGAGCAGTCATCTGCATAGTTTGTCTTGTGTGTACGTGGTAATCATTTGAATCTTGGCTCTTTCGCAATCCTTAGAGCCTCTTGATATTTTCACCCCGGTTTCTCAGTTTCAGCCATTACACAGTCAGTTGTACAACTGGTACACTTGGCACACAGCCCGTCCATCATTGACCGGTCAAGTTTGGCCTAAATAGAAAAGTTGATAAAGTCGGTACCAACCAGGATGTGGTAAGTCGGCCCAGCTGTGTGTTTATATTGGAAAAAGCAGGAGGGATGTTGGGGGACTTCTCTTTCCTTGAGTGCATGGGATCCTTCTTTTCTTTCTTTTTAGGTTTTAATCTGTCCTTCTCTCAGAGAAGGATCTCAGAGCTAAGCATTCGCTTCCCGGTCACATACTTTCTTGCTTTCTCTTGCTTCCCCATGTTCACATCATGCCCATTTCTCCTTGCTTTTGATTTTCTAATTCACTCTTTGTAGTACCATAAAACTTATTTAAATAAAATGTTGGTCTACTAAGTTATTGATTATTAGTAAGTTCTTTGTTCAAAATTTGAGAGCAAGAAGTATTATGTAAATATATCTTTTTGTTATTTAACTAGTCTTACAACATTTAGCATCAAATTTCTTGAAACATTTAAACAAATTAATCACAAACTGGGACTTGGGCTCTTTCTTTCTTTTTTTTTTTTTTTTTTTTAAGTAATCTCTATACCCAACATGGGACTTGAACTCACAACCCTGAGATCAAGACCTGCACACTCCAGTGACTGAATGAGCCAGGTGCCCTTTGGGCTTTTTGTTTTTAAGTTCCTCAGGTGAGGGGGTGCCTTAGTGGCTCAGAGGGTTAAGCTTCTGCCTTCAGCTCAGGTCATGGTCTCAGGGTCCTGGGATCGAGCTCTGCATGGGACACTCTGCTCAGCATGGAGCATGATTCCCTCCCTCTCTGCCTACTTGTGATCTCTCTCTCTGTGTCAAATAAATAAAATCTTAAAAAAAAAAAGTTCCTTAAGTGATTCTAATGTGTGACCAGTGTTGAGAACTCTAGCACTGGATAATTCCTTTAAATAGCTCAAGAAATTAATTATGAAAAGCGAACTAAAAGCCTACATAGATTATGATTGGTGTTAAATTGAGGGGAAAAAAAGAGATAAAGAGAAGAAACCAGCTGGAACAGAGTGTATTTAGGTACTCAAATATTTGTTAGATGGATAAATACATTTACGGAATGTAGGTTTTTTTTTTTTTTGTCTCTTCATAAATATGTCAAATGGGTATATAAATTCAACAAAGGAGTTTGATATAAAATTGATGAAAATGTTAGAACAGAAGTTTTTTAGAATTTCAGTGTTACTATTTCATGATGCTTTTAAGATGATTTCTCTGTAGATGGTGGGAAGATCTTGTTAGCATATGTTTTTAATTTCTCAAGCTTGAATAATTTAGTCACCGAACAAAGATTTAGAATGAGTTTTGGGAGACACAAGTCCTAGATTATGTCCCCACCTAGCTGGGTCAGAGATTTGAGAGCAGGCGCTGGAGGGAAGAGCTCCAAGGACATTTTTGTATACATACTGATACCTTGGGCGGGAACACTCTTCCCACATTTCCTGTGGCTAGCCCCTTTGTGTCATTTGGATCTCAACTCATTGTTCTATATTTCCTGGTTCATCCAAGTTAAAATACATCCCATTTGTCACTCAGACCTTTACTCTGTCCTGTTTTCTTTTTAGCTGTGATCACTATTCATTAATCACTATTTGATCACTGTTCATTAATATAATGTTTGTTTACATATTTATTTTCTCATTTCTTCATTAGAATATCTGCTTCTTAAAAGCAGAGACCTTGTCTTTTCTTTTCATGACTGTGTCCCCAGGTCTTAGAGCAGAGCTGGAGTTGCATGATAAATATTTGAGGAATATTTATGGGATATACAGGGACATTTATTCATCTCTGTTGTCCATTGTTTTCAAGAATGGTTGGAAACACACACATACGTGAGCTCACACAAACTTTCTATGTCTTTCAACCCCTATGTAGTGTGCAGATTAGTGCTTAACTATTTTGGTTTTTTGTCTCGATGAAATGGGACATGTTTCAGGGCAGAGCTCATAAATTTCATATGCCCTCTTAGTACTTCTCATCTTTACAGAGTGATGGTTCTGGGGATTCTGCTTCTCGTGGAGATAGTATATAGTGATTTTATAAGTCCATGTATCTGGGAAGGAGTGTTTTACTTCTTGGCAGTTTAGAGAACTTCAATCTTTCCAAATTCCATGTAATTTTCATAGCATTAAAGCTACTAATTTCAGATTATTGGTAAGTTTTAAATGATTAATTCCCAGGTTACTTTGAATTAGTCTTTGTTTGCCATCCCTGATTGCAGCTAGTTAGTAAAGTAGCTAAACTTTTAAACTCTACTTGGTTTTAATTTTGAGTGATGTCACTGCTCCTCTGATGGTTAATGGTTCTTAATTACCTGCAGCTTGTCTGGTTTGCTCATTTATTTTCCTGTGTTCCAACACCTCTTGTGATCTACCAACTTCTGGCCTTTTGGGGGATTTGTACTTTAACTGGGTTCAGATAGGAAATACCCCTGAGTACAAAGAGAAGATATTTTTCTTCTAACTTCACTATCTCCTATTATTAATGTATTACATTGTTGTGGTACATGTGTTACAACTGATGAACCAGCATTGATACAGTATTAATTAATAATCCATGGTTTACATTAGGGTTCACTCCTCTTTCTAAAGTTCTGTGGGTTTTGACAAATGTATAATGTTATTTACCTACTGTTGGTATCTTACAGCCTAGTTTCATTGCCTTGAAAAACCCTGTACCTCATCTATTTGTTTCTTCTCCTCTCTCTGCACCCTCCTCGCTCACCCCTCAGCCCGGGATGTTTTTACTGTCTAGAGTTTTACCTTTTCAGAGGCACCTGGATCGCTTAGTTGCTAGGGCATCTGACTCTTGATCTCGGGGTTGTGAGTTCTATCCACCACATTGGGTATAGAGATGACCTAAAAAATAAATTAAAATAAATAATGTTGGTTAATTTTTACCTTTTCCAGAATGCCATAGAGTTGGAATCCTATAGTATTTAGCCTTTGAAACTGGTCTTTCACTTAGCAATATGCATTTAAGGTTCTTCGAAGTCTTGTGGCTTAATAATTCATCTTTTAATTGTCGAATAATCCGTTGTGTGGGTGTGGCACAGTGTACCTGTTCACCTATTGAAGGAGATTGGATTGCTTCCAAGTTTTGGCGCTTCAGAGAATAAAGCTGCTGTAAATATCCGTGTGCAGGTTTTTGTGTGGACACTAGTTTTAAGCTCTTTTGGGTAAATACAAAGGAGCACAATTACTGATCTTATAGTGAGAATGTGTTTAGTTCTGTGAGAAACTGCCAAGCTGTCTCACACAGTGCCTCCCATTTTGCATTCTGACCAAACAGTGAATGAGTGTTCGGTTGTCCCACATCCTTGCTAGCATTTGGTATTACTAGTGCTTTGGATTTTTTATATTCTACGTGATATGTAATAGTACCTAGTTTAAATTTGCAATTTCTTAATGACATACAAAGTTGAGCATCTTTTCAGATCCTTTTTTTTTTCTGTTTTAAAGATTCTATTTATTTATTAACACCACAAGCACACGGAGAGGTAGCAGCAGGCAGCAGGAGAGGGAAAAAAAGCAGGCTCCTCGCTGAGCCGGGGGCCCAGTGTGGGGTTCAGTCCCAGGACCTGAGCTAAAGGCAGATGCTTAACTGACTGGGTTTCCCAGCCACCGCTCTTTTCACATTTTTAAATTAGGTTTGATTTCTTGTTGCTACTAAGACATCTTTATATTATATTTCTTATTTTAAGTCCTTTACCATGGATGTGTTTTGCAGATATTTTCTCTACTCTGTGACTGGTCTTTTCATTCTCTCTCTTTTTTTTTTTATTTTTAAGATTTTATTTATTTATTTGTCAGAGAGAGAGCGAGCGAGAGTGAGCACAGTCAGACAGAGTGGAAGGCAGAGTCAGAGGGTGAAGTAGGCTCCCTGCGGAGCAAGGATCCGGATGCAGGACTCCATCCTAGGACGCTGGGATCATGACCTGAGCCGAAGGCAGCTGCTTAACCAACTGAGCCACCCAGGCATCCCATCTTTTCATTCTCTTAACAGTGTCTTTTACAGAGAAGTTTAATTTTAACAAAGTCCCTCTCATCAATTTTTTTCTTTTGTAGATCATGCTTTTGGTTTTATATCTGAAAAGTCATTGCCAAATCCAAGGATCCCTACATTTTTTCTTATGTCATCTTTAAGAAGTTTTGCATTTTACGTTTAGGTTTTGTGAAAGGTGTGAAAAGTTTGTTTTTATTCTTTTCATTTCTTTGTTTTTTCTTATCAATGTCCCATTGTTCGGTTCCATTTGTTGAAGACTGTCCTTGCCATTGAGTTGCCTTTGCCTGTGTGTGTGGATGTTTTTCTGAGCTCTCCACTCTGTTCCAAGGACCTGTCTCTTTTGCCAGGCACCTTCTGTCTTAATCACTGTAGCTTTAATAGTAAGTCTTGAGATTGGGTGGTGGCAATCCTCAATTTCCTTTTTTTCCCCGCTCTTTAATATTTTGTTGACTACTCTGGGACTCTTGGTTTTCCAGTTTTCCATCCAAATTTTAGAGTCAACATGTTGGTATCCACAGAATAACTTCCTGGCATTTTGATTGGGATTGCATTGAGTCTGTCGATCAGTTTGGGAAGAACTGACCTCTTAACAGTATTGAGTGTTCTTACCCAAGATTATGGACTTTCCACTTCACATCTTACCTTGCTTGTTATCTTTCATCAGAATTTTATACTTTTTCTCATATAGATCTTGTGCATATTTCGTTAGATTTGCACCTAAGTATTAATTTTTTTTGGTATGCTAATGTAAATGGTCTTGTGTCTTTAACTTCAAATTCCACTTGTACATTGCTGGTATATACGAAAGCAATTGACTTTTTAAATTTTTTAATTAAAATTCAATCTCATTAACATATAGTGTACTTTTAGTTTCATGGTTAGAATTTCGTGATTCATTGGTTGCATACAACACCCAGAGCTCATCCCAACAAGTGCCCTCCTTAATACCCCTCACCCAGTTACCCCAACTTTCCCCTCTCCAGTAACCCTCAGTTTGTTTCCTGTAGTTAATTCTCTTGTGATTTGCCTCCCTGTCTGTTTCTATTTTTTCTTCCCTTCTCCTAAATTCATCTGTTGTTTCTTAAGTTCCACATGTGACTGAAACTATATGGTATTTGTCTTCCTCTAGTTCCATCCATGTCCTTGCAAATGGCAAGATTTTGTTCTTTTTGATGGCTGAGTAATGTGTGTGTGTGTGTGTATGTATACCACATCTTCTTTATCCATTCATCTTGATGGACATCTGGGCTCTTTCAATAGTTTGACTGTAAACATTGGGGTGCTTTTGCCCCTTTTGTGTACTTTGGATAAACATCTAATAGGGCAATTGCTAAGTCGTTGGGTTGTTACATTTTTAACTTTTTGAGGAGCCTCCATACTGTTTTCCAGAGTTGCATTCCCACCAACAGTGTAGGAGGATTCCCCTTTCTCCACATCCTCGCCAACATCTGTTGTTTCCTGACTTGTTAATTTTAGCCATTTTGACTGATGTAAGGTGGTGTCTCATTGTGGTTTTGATTTGTATTTCCCTGATGCTGAGTGATGTGGAGCCCTTTTTAATGTGTCTGTTAGCCATTTGGATGTCTTCTTTGGTCTGTTCATGTCTTCTGTCCATTTCTTGACTGGATTTTTTTGTTTTTTGGATGTTGAGTTTGATAAATTCTTTATAAATTTTGAATACTGGCCCTTTGTCTGATACATCATTGGAAAGCAATTGACTTCTGTATTTTAACTGTGTATTGTGCAGACTTGCTATAATCACTTGACTAGTTTCAGGAGGGTGTGGGGTGTGAAGTCTTTGTATTTTCTGTAGACAGTCATGTCATCTGTGAACAAAGTTTTATTCTTTCCCAGGTTGTATACCTTTTGTTTCCTTTTCTTACCTTATTTCATTAGTTTGGCCTTCCAGTATAGTATTGAATAGTAGTAGTAGGAGGGATATCATTGCCTTGATTCCCTGTCTTCGATTTTCTCAGTATTAATATCATGTTAGCTGTGGATTTCTGGAGACATTCTTTATCAAGTTGAGGAAGTCCTCCTATTCCTAGTTTCCTGAGGGTTAATAATGAAGAGGTGTGGATTTTGTTAAATGTTTTTTTTCCTCCCTTCATTGATATGATCATGTGATTTTTTTTCTGTTGATATGATGGATCACATTGATTTTCTAATGTTGAACATTTTCTAATGTTGCATACCTGGAATAAATCCTACATGACCCTGGTGTATAATTTTTTAATATAGTGTTTGCTTTTATTTGCTAATTTTTGTTGAAGATTTTTGTGTCTGTGTTCATGAGAGATACTAGTTTGTAGTTTCTTTTCTTGTAGTATTGGTTTTGGTGTCAGGGTAATAATGATCTCCTAGAATGATTTAGGAAGTATTCCTTCTAGTTT
This sequence comes from Mustela lutreola, assembly GCF_030435805.1. NCBI lineage: Eukaryota > Metazoa > Chordata > Mammalia > Carnivora > Mustelidae > Mustela > Mustela lutreola. The sequence continues at coordinate 115,437,634 of NC_081299.1, read as the reverse complement.
TACTTTCTGGAAGAGATTTTAGAGAATTGTGTAGTATTCCATAAATGTTTGGGTGAATTTACAGTGATTGGGGTTGTTAGCAGTAGCCCTCCCTTCTTTCATCTGATATTAGTAATTTATGTCTTCTAACTTTTTTTCTTTGTTTGCCTGACTAAGGGTGTATCTGTTTTATTGATGTTTTCAAAGAAACAGACTTGGGGTTTATTGATTTAAAAAAAAAAATCCTGGTTTTAATTACATTGATTTCTGCTCTAATTTTTATTTTTTTCTACTTCCTTTAGGGTATTTTTTAATGATTTTATTTGACACAGAGAGAGTCAGTGAGAGAGGGAATACAGGCAGGAGGAATGGGAGATGGAGAAGCAGCCTCCCTGAGCAGGAAGCTCTGATGCAGGGCTCTGTCCCAGGACCCTAGGACCATGTCCTGAGCCAAAGGCAGATGATTAACCAACTGAACCACCCAGGAGCCCCTCCTTACTTTAGATTTGATTTTGTTGTTGTTGCCTAAAATGGAAGCTTAGATTATTGACTTTAATCTTTTTTTTCCTAATATTTGCATTCAGTACTGTATTTTCCCTTTAAGCAGCATTCCACACATTTTGCTACATTGTATTTTGTTGAGACTGGTCTCCTGTAATTTAGAAGTGTGTCATTTAATCTCCATGTATTTTGGACTTCTTCAGCTATCTTCTGTTACTGATTTTTAAAGATTTTTTTTTTTAATTTATTTTAATTCCATTGCGGTCTGAGAACATACTTGGTATAATTTTTATTTTTAAAAATTTGTTCTGTTTTGTGGTCCAGAATTATTCTGTCTTGATGAGTGTTCCATATGAGCTTAAGAAGAATGTGTGTTGCACTATTACTGGGTGAAATTGTCTGTGTACATCTGTTGTACGGTAATTGATGGTGGTGTTAAGTGTGCCATGTCTGGACTGAATGTGCACATCTGTCAAATCCTTGTTGCCCTGCTGCTGGATCGGCCCATTAATGAGGGAGAAGTGTTGAAGTCACCAGCTGTGATAATGGAATTGTTTATTTCTCCCTGCAGTTCTGTTAGGTTATGTCTCACCTGTGTTGATCAGGTACACATACATTAAGGATAATTGTGTCTTCTTGGTCAGTCGATTTCTTTATCATGTAATGCTGCTCTTTATGCCTGATAATTTTCCTTCTCTGAAATCTGCTTTGTCTGAAATTCATGTAGCTACTCCATTGTTCCTGTGATTAGTGTTACTTTGGATATTTTTAATGTATCCTAGCATTTAACTTGTTGATATTTAAGTTGTTTCATTTTTCATCAAAATATAATTCACAAAGCATAATAGTTGCCATTTTAAAGTGTACTCTTCTCTGGTTTTTAGTATATTTACTGTGTATATGGTACATACATCACTTCTGTCTAATTCCAGAATGCTTCCATCACCCGAAAAATAAACCTCTTAGTTCCAATTCTCCCCTCCCCTTATTCCCTGGCAATCATGAATCTACTTTCTGTTTTTATGGATTTGCCTTTTCTGGAACATCTCATATCTGTGGAATTGTATAACACGTGACCTTTTGTGTCTGGCTTCCTTTAACCTGAGAGTAGAATGTTTTCAGACTTCACTCGTGTTGTAGCATGTAACAGTTTATTCCTTTTTATGGTTGTGTAAGAGGCTCTTCCACATTTTACGTATCCATTCATCAGTTGATGGACGTTGGGTATATACTCTTTTGGCTGTTACGAGCAGCGCTGCTGTGCACATTCATGTACAGGTTGTGGCAGGAACATCTGTTGTCAGTTCTGTCGGTGTCATACCCCTAGACGTAGAACTGCTGGGTAATTGTACGTGTGTAACTTCTTGAGGAGCTACCGAGCTGTTTGCTGCCTTAGCCACACTATTTTACATTCTCACCGAGAATACAGGAGGGTTCCAGCTTCTCCGCCTTCTTGCCAGCACTTTTCTTCTTCTTTTTTTCTTTTTCTTTTTCTTATTTTACCATAGTTGTCCTAGTGGGTGTGACGTGGCATCTGCATGTGCTTTTGATTCGCATTTCCCCAATGACTAAGGATGTCGAACATCCCGACATGTGCTCTTGACCGTCTGTGTATCATCTTTGGAGAAATGTCTATTCAAAAGTCTTTGGCTTGTTTTTAAATTAGGTTATTTGTCTTTTTGTTGTTGAGTTCTAAGAGTATATTTGCATATTCTGGTTATTAGGTCCTTGTCAGACAAATGATTTGCAGATACTCTCTCCCATTCTGTAGGTTGTCATTTCAAGTTCTCCGTAGTGTCCTTTGATACATGAAAGTTTTTATTTTGATCAAGTTCAGCTTATCTAATATTTCTTATTGCTTTGTGTATCATGTCTAAGAAAGCTTTTCCCGATCCAAAGTCATACAGATTTTCACCTGTTTTCTCTGAGTGTTACAGTTTTTACCCTTACATTTAAATCTTTGATCCATTTTGAGTTATATTTTTGTGTATGTGTGACGTTGCTGTTCCAAGTTCATTCTTTTGCATGTAGATATTCACTTGTCCCAGTAGTAGGCACTCGAAAAGACTGTTTTTCCCCCCATTAAATGGTCTTGGCATCCTTGTGAAAAATCAGTTGACCGTAAATGTATGGGTTGTAAATACTTTCTTTTTGAATACTTGGGAAATCTACACTATAAAGTAAAACCATTCCTAAAGTAGTAAAACCATTCTTGGTTAAGTGAAATGGGTCTCTATTATGGCACTGTGAGTTTGGGTTTGCTTTTCACAGCAAACGCTGCCTAACCCAGTATTCACAGATGTTCCGAGTTATTTAGTCATGTGTTATGCAACTTTTGTTTATCTGAGAACAAATGCATAAATGGTAAATTGAGTACTAATATTACCTAATAGCATTTGTTCACTGAGGCTAAGTTATATGATTTATTTATTTATTTATTTAAGATTTTATTTGAGAGTGAGAGAGTGCAGGAGCAGGAGGAAGGGACAGAGGGAGAAGCAGGCTCCTTGCTCAGCAGAGCGCCTGATGTGGAACTCAAACCCAAGAGACTGGGATCATGACCTGAGCCAAAGGCAGATGCTTAACCACATAGGCACCCCAGTTATACAATTTAGAATGCCATCATGAAGTTCAAGAACTTTCAACAATGTGTAACTGAGGCAGGGAAAGTGATCGACCTAAAGGTATACAGTTGGTGAGTAGGATGGCCAGGATTATGAACCGAGACCCCCTCCCGTGATGTACTACATAACTATGATGTAAGGTCTGAGATGGTCTCAGGAGAGAAAGGTCCAGGCTAATTTGGTCACCAGTGTAAGGAGCAGGTGGCTCTCTGTAGATGACTGTGAAATTACGGTTTGGTATGAAGTCCTTCTCTCTGACACTAGCAGGATCAGTCTTTGGTTGTAACTAAAAAAGTCAGTTTAAACAAGTACTCTTAGGGAATAGTACATACAGTTCTTAGCATTTAATTGGAAAAAATATATGTACATTTATTCTTCATTGAAACAGAGTGCCAGGTCTTTTCTCTGGAAACTGGCCTGCAGATTAGATTTCTGAGTTATCACAGCACTTGGGTCGCTCAATAGGTTAGGCATCTACCTTCGGTTCAGGTCATGACCCTGGGGTCCTGGGATGGAGTCCCGCATTGGGCTCCCTGTTCAGCAGGGAATTTCCTCCCATTGCCCCTTTCCCTGCTCATACTGTCTGTCTGTGTCTCAAATAAATAAAAAGAATCTTTAAAAAAAGCTTTCTATGTTGTCTTTTTTTGCATTCAGTTTCAGTTTCTTTAACTGAATTGAGTGAGAATCCTGTGATCACTCCCTCCCTGCCTGGTACTTGGTCATCTCACCCATACCTAACTTAGCAAAAATTTTCTTATTGATTTCTTTGTATCAAATCTTTCCAAAGTAGCTGTGTTAGTTTTCAAAAGAACAGTGATTTTTTTTTTGCAGTCATATTTTGTTGGTTTACATAGTGTTTAATGAAAAGTAAGTGTAGGTGTCCTTAACTAGTTTGGGAATCATCACATTTGATTCTTGCTGACTAAACAGGTCATGGAGTAGCAGAGTCACAGGGGAATTAGATAGTAATTTATTGCCTCTAAGCATATAAGCCTACCAGGGTATCACAGTATTGTAAAGGGGAAACACAGGATAGCTAATCCTGTGAGACCAATACTTGGAAATAGGTTATGAAAGATTTGGAACATATGTTCAATGGGACACTCAGCATGCACGTAAAATATTAATAGAAATGTATGTGTTTTATGTAAAGACATTCAAGTTATATTTTTAGATGGGAATTTTTTTTTAAAAGAATGGGTTTTTATTTTTTATTTTTTTATTCTTTTTTTAAGATTTTATTTATTTATTTGACAGAGAGAGAGAGAGGTCACAAGGAGGCAGAGAGACAGGAAGAGAGAGGGGGGAAAGTAGGCTCCCAGCTGAGCAGAGAGCCTGATGTGAGGCTTGATCTCAGGACCCTGAGATATGACCTGAGCTGAAGGCAGAGGCTTAACCCACTGAGCCACCCAGGTGCCCCTAGATGGGAAATAGTTTAGAAGAGCATGAATATTTGTGTGTGTGTGTGTACACATATGTGTGTGTACACACATACATAGAGAAGGTCTGGGGTTTCCATTCAAGATGGAAAAAACCCTACAACTAGCTGAGTGACTCCTACACATTAGGTGAGTAAGGAAAAAAACCTATGTTGAAGTAAGAATCAGTCTTGCCACAAACCCCACCCCTGGTACAGCGACCTGGGATTGGGAGGGTACTCAAAACCCCAGGCTTCTCCCTGAGGAGCAAAGGGTTTGAGCCCCACTTCTGGCACCCCAACTTCCAAGACGTACATCTAAGAGACAAGACCCCAAAACATCCAGCTTTGAAAGCCATCAGAGCTTGCACCCATGAGACCCACAAGGCTAGAGCAAACTGAGAAACAGTTCTTAAAGCAGTCGCCCGCGAATAGACTGACCCACCCTGGAACTCAGCACAGAAGCAGCAGACTGAAATGGGTTCAGATTTCTGTGAAAGAGGCTCATTTGCTTATCTTAAAGCCCTGAGGGGCAGGCATCTAATTTAACCTGGATCTGGGAGCCTAGTAAGGTATTCTCCAAAGATGGAGCTGATGGGTACCATCTTTGCGCTGTCCCTCTACCTCGCTTCTGCTTTCTGGTATCTCCTGGAAAGGAGCTTGAATGCTCGTATGATGCCCCGAGGTTTGCAGTTGCTACCCAGGGTATACCTCTAGATCACCTGGCTCTAGCGGCCAACAAGACTCACACTCACGGTAGTGAGTATCACAGTATTTACAACAACCAAGACTTGGAAATAACTAAAGTGTCCACCAACGGGGTGAATGGATAAAGAAAATGTGTGTGTATACGATGGAATATTACTCAACCATAAAAAGAAGGAAGTCTTGCCATTTGCAACAACATGGATGGACCTTGAGGATATTGTGCTGAGTGAAATAAGTCAGACAGAGAAAGAGAAATACTGTATGATCTCCCTCACATGTGGAATCTAAAAAACAAAACAAAATGAAGTCATAGAGAACAGATTGGTGGTTGCCAGAGGCGAGGTTGTGGAGGAAATAGATGAAGGGGTCCAGTGGTATAAACTTCCAGTTAATAAGATAAGCCTTGGGGATGTAATGTACATCATAGTGACTGTAGTAAATAATACTGTGTATTATTGTATATTAATTTTATTATTTTTTATTAGAAATATGTATTATTAGCCCCAGGGTTACAGGTCTGTGAATTGTCAGGCTTACACACTTCCCAGCACTCACTGTAGTACATACCTTCCCCAATGTCCACAACCCCACCACCCTCTCCCTACACCCCTCCCCCCAGCAACCCTCAGTTTGTTTTGTGAGATTAAGAGTCTCTTATGGTTTGTCTCCCTCCCAATCCAATCTTTTTTTTTTTTTTAAGATTTTATTTATTTATTGGACAGACAGAAATCACAAGTAGGCAGAGAGGCAGGCAGAGAGAGAGGAGAAAGCAGGATCCCCGTTGAGCAGAGAGCCCGATGTGGGGCTCAATTCCAGGACCGTGTGATCATGACCTGAGCCGAAGGCAGAGGCTTTAACCCACTGAGCCACCCAGGTGCCCCCCTCCGAATCCAATCTTGTTTCATTTTTCCTTCCCTACCCCCACACCCCCCACTTTGCCTCTCAAATTCCTCATATCAGGGAGATTGTATGATAATTGTCTTTCTCTGATTATTTCACTCAGCATACCCTCTAGTTCCATCCAGGTCATTGCACATGGCAAGATTTCATTTCTTTTGATGGCTGCATAGTATATTATATATATATATATTTTTTTTAAGATTTTATTTATTTATTTGACATAGATCACAAGTAGGAAGAGAGGCAGGCAGAGAGAGAGGAGGAAACAGGCTCCCTGCTGAGGAGAGAGCCTGATGTGGGGCTCGATTCCAGGACCCTGGAATCATGACCTGAGCCGAAGGCAGAGGCCTTAACTCACTGAGCTACCCAGTGCCGTATATTATTATATATTTAAAGTTGCTAAAGCTTAAGAGTTCTTAGCACAAGAAAAAAATGTGTATGTTTGGTGATGGATGTTAACTAGTCTTAGGGTGATCATTTCACAACAGATAAAAATATGGAATTTTTATGTTGTACGCCTGAAACTAACATGTGTCCATTATATGTCAGTTTCTTTAAAAAGTAATTGATATTTTATTTTTTAAAAAATTATTTATTTATTAGACAGAGATCACAAGTAGGCAGAGAGGCAGGCAGAGAGAGAGACAGGGAAGCAGGCTCTCTGCTGAGCAGAAAGCCCAATGCGGGGCTTGAACCTATAACCCTGGGATCATGACCTGAGCTAACGACAGAGGCCTTAACCCACTGAACCAGCCAGGCACCCCAAAAGTAATTTATATTTTAAAGAGAAAGACTAGGGCACCTGGGTGTCTCAGTCAGTTAAGCATCTGCCTTCGGTTGAGATCTTGATTTCAGGGTCTTGGAATGAACCCTGGCATCAGGCTCCCAGCTCAGCAGAGAGCCGGCTTCTCCCTCTGCCCCTCCTCCCACTTGTTCTCTCCATCTCTCTCTCTCAAATAAATAAAATTAAAAAAAAAAAAAAAAGTAAAGAGAAAGACCAAAGCAAAGTCTGGAAGGATGTTAATCGCTGTGTTAAATAGTGAAGAAAAATAAATATTAACAGTGCTTAACTGCAGAGCATTAGAGAGTGGGTGATTTTTTTTTCTCTCTCTTACATAAGTATTTCTTGGTTGGTTGAAAGTTTGACAGTGAACATTTGTTACTTTTAAAATTAAGAAGAAGGGGCGCCTGGGTGGCTCAGGGGGTTAAGCCTCTGCCTTCGGCTCAGGTCGTGATCTCAGGGTCCTGGGATCGAGCCCCACGCATCAGGCTCTCTGCTCAGCGAGGAGCCTGCTTCCCACTTCTCTCTCTCTGCCTGCCTCTCTCCCTACTTGCGGTCTCTCTCTCTGTGTCCAATAAATAAATAAAAACTTTAAAAAAAATAAAATTAAATTAAGAAGAAAAAGCTGTTTCTATTTTGAGAAGAGCCTCTTTGAAATGTATAATTAAAAGAAATAAAATGCCTGTAGAGTTAGGCAACTGGAGAGAATGGTCTTGGTGAGGGGCTCCCTTTCCCATAATCTTAGGAAGTGAGCAGACCCCCTGATGTCCCTGTGTGTGTTCCCCTGCAGTAATACAGCCTCTTATTCTTTCTCTGATCTTAATTTTTCTATGTAAAATGTGGTATCAGTGCAATCATTTTTTCTCTCTGGTTTGATTTTCAGGAAGATTTCGATGTTGATCACGTTGTGTCTGACTGTAGGAAGCGTGTCCAGCTGGAGGAACTAAGAGGAGATCTGGAACTCTACTATAAACTTTTAAAACAGCCATGGTTGAGCTCATCAACAAGGATTATGCAGATTTTGTCAACCTTTCCACAAACTTGGTAAACCTGAAATTCACAAGTCCTATACACACACACACACACACACACACACATTTTCTCTCTCCTTCATATTTATTAAAAGGGCAGAGTTTTTAGAAACCTTTCAGTTGATTACCCCACCAACCCCACCAGAAACTTGAAGAAATTACCAATTTCATTAATAAAAGAACTAAACTTTTTGGAATACATTTTTTTGTTTGTTTTAGTTTTTATTCATTTAAGGTTGCTCTAGTTTGATTATGTTTCAAATTCATTAGTCAACAGTGAAAAGTAAAGGATAATAATACCCAAGGGGTTGTTTTATTAGTTGCTAAGTCCTGAAGTCTTCCTTGATTTAGACTAATTTGTAGGAGCAAATGTCCACCACTCTTACAATGTTTAATTTACTCCCAGGTATATCTGTTAGCCAGAGCTAGGTTGAGGGAACATTGGCCAATATTGATATTTTAAAAGTTTGGTTTTATAAAAATATAAGAATGATTTGCAGTGAGCTTATCAATTGTTTGTAAAAGCTGTTTAGAAATGTTGAATTTTGGGGCGCCTGGGTGGCTCAGTGGGTTAAGCCGCTGCCTTCGGCTCAGGTCATGATCTCAGGGTCCTGGGATCGAGTCCCACATCGGGCTCTCTGCTCAGCAGGGAGCCTGCTTCCTCCTCTCTCTCTGCCTGCCTCTCTGCCTACTTGTGATCTCTGTCTGTCAAATAAATAAATAAAATCTTAAAAAAAAAAAAAGAAATGTTGAATTTTGTTACTTGGCAGAAAAGTCTCCTTGTTGATGCTTCATTTTGTTTTAAATCTGTTTGTCCAGAGAAGCACAGAAAGTTGCAGCTTCGTGGGAATTTCAAGAAGCATTAAAATTAATGATGCACATTTGCTTTTGGGAAATATACCACTAAGATAAATATCCCAATAGGATTTAAAACCTAGAAAATTTTACTTCTGTTTAATTTCTATTTTTCTCAAGGCTTATAATAATGTTTAAGAGAGACGTAGCCCGTGCTCGCTTCGGCAGCACATATACTAAGAGAGACGTAGCCCGTCAGACTTTCACATCAGCTGGCTGAGTATCATCAATTACAGACAGAGAACTGTTTACCTTCTGTGAAAATTTTTCACATTCATTTAAAATGTCATCTAAAGGCAAATTGTTCTTAAGGAAACTTTCGTTTCTCATGACTTCCCTTATTTTTATAGTTCCATGTATTTCAACAGATTTTTTTCATATTCTATGAACAACATTAATGGCCAAATAACACTTCTGTTGTTTAGCTAGTTATGTAGCAAAATACGGTTGTGCCAAAAAAATAACTTAAATCTGGTACTGCTTTGATCGTTAAATAGATACGTCACTATTACTTCTTATCGTGATGTGTTTGTGCCAACCTGGTTTTGCCTTTAGGTTGGCATGGACAAAGCCCTCAATGAACTTTCTGTGCCTTTGGGACAGTTATGAGAAGTTCTGGTAAGTCCCCAATTAATGAAAACAGTCTGCTGTGACGCCTGTTGTCCTCGTCGGCTTTTCTCTAAGAATTCTTTTCATCTGTTAGTTTGGTGGTACTGGTGGTTGTATTTTAACGGTTCATGATTATAATATTCACCTTCAGAAGAGTTGTAAATGATTTTGTTTTTGCATATGCTAAAAACCTAAAAAAAATGTTCGATTTGAAGAAGACATATTCTCAGAGTAGACAACCTTAAAATGTCAGGGGAGAGGAAGCATATTTCCAAATTCAACTTATTAATGCCACTTTGGTCATATGTAAGTGGTTTCTAACTTACGAATGACTTGTATTTTAACAGTTTGTAATCTTGTAAATATCCCCCCCCACCCCACGTAATCTACATGTGGTTAGGTTCCTGGGCTGATCTACAAAAACTGTGTAATCCCTAATGGAACTGAAGGATAATATAAATAAAATGTAATACTTAATAAATGTTACATTTGCATGTTCTCTCAGAAAAATCTCTGTTGTGGGAATGGGACTCCCCACCTCTAAGCCATTGGGAATAGGAACTCCACCTGGGTGAACAGTGGAGGGGCAGTTGTGGCATCACTTCTAACAGAAAACTGTGCTGCCCTGTCTCCCCCCCCCACCCCCCCCGTCTGTGTCTGGTGCCCTGACTTACGGCCTCTGTCCGTTCTGATGCCCTGTCGTAAATTTGTCATAAACTGCACCATCCTTCCTTGTCTGTCTCCTCTAGCTTGAGTGGCCTCGTGCATCCCTCCGCTAAGACAGTGCCTGCATCCTAGAGAGAATATAAAGAGAACATAATTTAAGGGAAGACACAGTACATGGTTAGAACCAAGAAAAATGCGGAGTAATGGAAATATCAGTGCTGAGAAGCCTAGGGGAGGGGCAGGCAGGAAAGAGTTCGTGAAACAGGTAAAAATCTTGAGTTGTGCCTTGAGGTAGCCAATACTTTCCATGGTTTATGTCTCATTTGAATTTTACAAAATCTTGTTAAAGGTACTTTTCCTTGGAATGGAAGGGAATTTCGTGGTCCGCTGTTGGATTCCACACCAGCCGCTGTGGGGCTCTCCCACTGCCTCCTTGGTGTGCCTCTTCCTCCCGGGGCCTCATAGTGGTGTTGTTTCCCAAGCCTAGCCTTCCTTTGGCCTCCCACTCTTCTCTCCCTGGAGGCAGATTTGCTCTACTCACACAGCTCCTGTCCCACCTCACCCCCTGCCATCACTGTATCCCCTCCCTTTTCCATGGGCTGTTTTTATGGCCACTGTGGTCCTGCTCAGCCATAGGCCTGACCTGCCTTTCTGGTCCAAACTCTGAAGCTGTTCTGTGAGATTCTCAGACCTCTGAGGGATACGACTATATCTGTCTTTATTGTATCCCTGTGGGCTGCCACCATACTGACGTCCAGGAGGTGTTTCATAATGTTGATGGAGTGAATTAATTCACCTTCCTGTGGAATTTTTGTGATATGCCTACTTCATTCTAGTTGTTTCTGTTAACCTTTGTTTTGGCCCTAATTCCTAATTATCTCTTTATTCATTAGCTTCTGGACATGTTTCTCTACCTCTGTGCTCTGCCTTTTTCTGGTCTTCTGTTCTTCATTCTTGATTCCTGGTATTTCCATACCCACATTTCATCATCATGCATCAGTGCTTTGACATTCTCTCATTCTCCAAAATATGCAGAATCTAAAGACCTCATCTCAGTGAAGTTGGCCCTCCATTCCTATTTCTGCTTCTCTCCAGAAGGAAGCCTGCAGTGCACATGGCTGTATGCCTGTCTGACCCTGCCCCTGAGTGTGTGTGCACTTACATCTGCTCCCCATCCCCTCCCCACCTCGGCAGCTGTGTACACATGGCTTTCAGAGTCCGATTTGAGCCCCGTCGCATGTCCAGACTCTCCTGTACTTTGCTTCATATTATCTGTTCTCCATTCTAAGCCCCCTCATCCCCATAACTTTCACTGTATATATGTCATTCTTCTTCTGGCCATGCGACCCTGCCTTCGTGTCATTATGCCCCCAGATCATGAGTCCCCTCAACAGTAACTATGTCTGGTATATCATTTTTTTTTTTGTCAATATCTGCATAGTACTGGAGCACAGGTATTAAGTTCTGTGGAATTGAATGAGATGTAGGAACTTGATGATGTGACAAAACAATGTCTGTAATACGTTTTATTTTTTATTCTTTTAAAGAGTCTCAGGTCATCAGTCAGTGAAGGAATTCGGGCAGTAGATGAACTAATGTGTAAACAACAGGACATAAGGAAGAAAAAGGTACCCTCCAGTAGATTTCTTATGCTGCATGCCAGTTGAAGCCCTCTCCCCTTTTCTCCACGAACTTGTCAGCACTATTCAGCTTTTTTTCAAAGCTCTCACGCATGTGCATTTTATGCATTACGTCATGTTATCTACCTGAAATAATAAGACAGAATTTCAGAGGTACCCACACAATCTCAAGATCACCCACTTTTTCCAGAACAAGAAACCGTGATAAATGTTGTCGGTGCAGCGCCTGACAGTTAACGACTGTATAAATTGTCAGCGGCCCTGTAAAGAAAATAGTCCTATATTAGAGACTAGGGGAGAAGTGGGCTTTCCAAAGCAAACTCAGGATTCTGCCGTAGGTTTGTTGTTATTTTCTGATCCTGTGTTCTTTATGTTCTGGTGTTAACTTTAATTTTTTCAATTCCCAGTAGTTAGCATGTGATGTTGGCTTAGTTTCAGGTGTGTGAGACAGGCAACGGCTCTGTACATCTGAGGGCTCACCCCGGGAGTGTGCCCCTTAGTGCTATCTCCAGTTTCAAGTGTCCCCGATGTCATTCATGATCATAACGATGTAGGGGCACAGTGGGCATTGGGAGTCTGGGCTTCTGACTCTCGCCTGCTGCTCTGTACTATGTTTTCTATGTGTATTATTAGCATATTTGTTAAAATCTCAGTGGGGAGAAAGCCTGTTTGAGGGACCTTCTGTTTAATTCGCCTCTGGATCTCCTCACAGCTTTTGTCCAAAGAATGCTTGTCATGCGCTTCCAGACAAAACAGTAAGCTTTATGAGAGCAGGGTGTATTTCTTGCTTTATTTTCTCGTGCCCCCCCCACCCCCACCCCCTGTCGGAATGAATGTCGAGCTCCCAGGGGTGTTCAGGAACTATTTATTGAATGGATGACTTTGTATTTTTTTGTTCTTTAAGGATGAGAGTTTTCATAATGTCCCTCAACCTCTTTGATAATATTTGTAGTGTAAAAGGTCTTTAGTGATTTGGTGCTTGGCCATATAGGTATATGCACATGTAAACTGAGAGGATCAGTACGATCGGAAGCCAAAGTTAAAACATGAATAAAGGGCCATAAGAAAACAAATGGAGGGGAGCCTGGTGGCTCAGTTGGTTAAACGTCCGACTCTTGATTTTGGCTCAGGTCATGATCTCAGGGTCATGAGATTGAGCCCCACATTGAGCTCTATGCTCAGCAGGATGTGTACTCGAGATTCTCTCTCTCCCTCTGCCCCTCCCCTGCACGTGCACATGCAGTCTCTCTCTCTCTCAAATAAACAAATCTTTTTAAAAAAATAGGAAAGAAATGCCAATAGAAAGATTCAGGTTGGGGAAAAGAAGAAATAAGAGTATAGAATATGAGAAAGCAAAGTCTAGGGTTTTTTTTTTTTTTTCTATATAAACTTGCAATAGAATATGGAAGTATGCTTATTCTAGAACTAAGATTTGCATTCTTGAGAATTCTTTGTTTCATAGAAATATTCAAAATATAGCATGCCCTATATATTTGAAGTTAACTTTTGGTCTTATATTTTCCTGCATTTGGCATGGGAAATAAAGATGATTAAGAGTAAAGATGGTGACGTTTTTTCTTTGCTTAATTTTTATTTTTATAGATGTGTGTGTTGATGCTTATACAAGTTATTTGATCAGTTGAAAAGATTGAAAAAATCTTAAATTCACAAAGTTCTAAAGAAACCTCTGCACTAGAAGCAAGCAGGTAAGCATTTTTTTTTTTAACTAAGTAGCACATAAATTAATACTTCACATCCAGTCTAATTAGGCGGGGACGGCTTAGTTAGAATTCATTTCTAAACAAGAAGAAAATCCAGGTTTGTGGCTAGAATGTAGCTCCAGGAGAGTGGAGAGCATGAAATGGTGAAATCTATAACACGTTCCTATAAACCCTTTGGTTATAGATCACAGTTCCAACACGTCATTATGCTTGCAGTGGAAAAGTATATTTGGAACCACCTTCCCTGAGGACTAGCAAAGTCCTGTTGATCTTTAAGGCATACCTACCATTCATCTTGGTTTTTCTCCATCTCATTTTTTTTCCTAGACATGCCCAGAGTATTACCATTGATGTATTTTGCACCAGCATTATATTATTATGAAACAGTATAGGGCACATCCAGTTGAAATTTACAAACAGGAAAGAAAAAGCTTATGAAATAGGAAAAAGATGATGGCTCTCTTTGTTATACTGTGATTGTCTTGTTCCCTTCCTGGTGTGAATTTTCAATCAGCCAGGGTAGATGAGTGACTCAGAAAATGAGTAGTTAGGTCCTGTCAGCACCGTGAGACACACAGTGGTGCAGTGGGAGTAGCCCGGGCTGGTTCTGCACATACCAGCTGGGCTGCCTGCGTCAAGGTCGCATGGTGCCCTGCGTGCCCTGCGTGCTCTGTTATGTGAGGCTAACAGTCCCTCCCCCTGCAGGCGGAGTTAGGTTTCTAAATTTTAGGAATTAAGGTTTTAGATTTGGAAGGAACTTGAGAGACCATATGCTCCACATGTCTCATGATGGAGATTAAGAACGGACACATCCCAAAGGAAGCGATTCTCTGGTCCTAGGTCTCTGCCCCCTTTCACATCAAGGTATTCAACTAAGTGGTCAGCCTCCACTGTGCTTGTGTCTCTAGCCCGTTGCACTCGTGCTTCTGCCCCGTTCGTCCACACTTAGCAGACAGTCTGTACGCGGCCCTTCTGCAGCCCATGTGTCTCCAGCGGCTCTGCTTTGCTGCAGCCCTTGGCAGCACCTGCAGCCCCTCCGGCCATGTCCACGTTCGGCCCCTGGGGAGCTGGCCTTCCAGTGTTCTTCCCGTCTTTGCTGTTGCTGCTGTGCTCCTCGGATAGAAACACCTCAGTGAGCTCTGTGTCTACAATCCTGTCCCTTTGCAGCACTGTCCTTGATAAACAGATATTGTGCACTTTCTTGCTCAGAATTACCTTGGAGGACTTTTTTCTCCAGAAGAGTAGCTCTGAGCTCTGGAGTCAGGAAAGCCAGAGCAGAGTCAGCGCACGGTAAATCCATCATGCTCTTCTAGGCCCAGAAATGCCGAGATAAGGATAAATAGGAAATGCGCATGGGATCAGTCAGTAGAGGTTGGGATTAGGCTTCTTCATTGGTCATGCCCAGCGCCTGCCTTCCCTCCACACCAGTTCTGATGCTCTGGGACGGAGCACACCGTGGCAGGTCTCCAGACATTTTTGGGTTTCCTTACAGTGTGTTTCCTCACTACCTGACTGCCCATCCTCAGATGTGGGATGCCTCATAGAGCCCAGCAGGGGCTTTGGGGTCTTTGTTGTGTTTTTTTTTTTTTCTTTCACTGTTCGGCTTCCTTTTGAATGGGGTTGACACTTTCTAATGTGGGGGGCAAGAGGGAAGTGTATCCAGTCCACTTGATGGCAGATGCACTGTGAGTGATTTCTCACCAGCTCCAGGAGCACCGAGCTTGCTCTTTCTGCCGTTGGGTAAATGTAAACTTGGAGTCCGCTGCTCTGAGCGATTTCCCAGGTTGCTGCTAGGCGGTCAGTTTTAGCTGATTGAGGAGACAGCAGTAGTTGGTACTGGGGAGGTACTTGGGAGGGAGAATGAGGCAGGCAGAGAAGAGGGGGATTCGCGTATGAACGGTAGGACAGGGCAAGAGAGAGGAGGGGGTTAGAGAATGGGAGAAGAAGGGAGAAGAAGGGCACGAATGGGAGAGCCCGAGGAACGTGGTGGAAACATGCAGTTGTACCCACACTGACCTAAAATAGCTCCATCCCCTTGCATGGGCCCTGTGGCCCGGGCCAGGCTGCATCGGTGGCTTCTATGACCTCCCCGCTCCTCACCCCTCGCACCTGGGGCCTGCTGCACAGACAGTTTGTCCTGAAAATTGATGGCGTGCAGGTGCAGGTGCCTGAGCGCTGTAAGGCATGGGGGGCGGTGGGGGTGGCAGGTTTTAACTTTGGGAATTACACTTCTCTAATTGTCTCTACTAGCCCTCTCTGGACTAGAGATTTTGGAGAGAATTGCCACAGAATTTAACCAGTTACAGTTTCATGCTGTTCAGAGCAAAGGCATGCCTCTTCTGGACAAAGTAAGACCAGTAAGTGTTGGTTTCGATTTTCAATTTGCTGTTTGCGAATTTCCTGGATGATTTTGATTTGACCTAGCATTGCCCCCTGATAATTGCTACTTTACAGGATTTTGAAGCTAGCTTTGAATTTTTTTTTTTCAGTATCTCCTGCTTGGGACCCTTCTTCCATTATGTCACACTAGATAGATTTTGTGTAAAGACACAAGCGTAGTCTCCAAACTATGCAAGTAAAATTAATTCTGAATTTCATGTAACTTGACACATCATATGATGTAGTCGGAGTTCATTTATCCAAAGCCCTTGACTGGGTTTAAATGCACGTTTGTCAGATTTACTCCGTAGCTTAAGAGGCAAATAACTTTTTGTCATTCCGTAATTGTCTAAACTTCACTTTGATGAAGCCGACTTACTTTCAAAGAAATCATACGGAGGGGACGCCTCAGTGGCTCGGTCAGTTAAGCCACTGCCTCTGGCTTAGGTCATGATCCCAGGGTCCTGGGATCAAGTCCCACCTTGGGCTCCTTGTTTGGCAGGAAGCCTGCTTCTCTTTCTGCCTATGCCTCCTTATGTGCTTGTGCTCTCTCTCGACAAATAAATAAATAAAAACCTTTAAAAAAGAAAGAAAGAAAGAAAGCAATCATGGGGAGAAGAGATTCATTGTTATTCTCTAGGAAATGTTGGGATTTTAATCTTACATATATTCTGGTAGAATTAGAGGCTCGATTTATATATATAACACATATGTATATAAATTATACACATATATTGGAGCTTTTAGAAACTGTTGTGCCTGGACCTTCTTTCCTGGTCTCTCTGTTCTTGCAGCGTATAGCCCACATTACGGCCATGCTGCAGCAGTCCCTGGGAGGCCTGTTGCTAGAAGGGCTTCAGACTTCCAATGTGGACATCATACGGCACTGCCTCCGGACTTAAGCTACATTTGACAAGACACGGGATGCAGAGGCGTTCGTTGGTCAAGTACTGGTGAAACTGTACATGGATGAGGTTTGTGCTCCCATGCACCTCATTCCACAAACACAGAGCATCTAATCTGGCTTCGTTTCTTGACTGGGTGCGAGAGAGCTCAGGGCTCTTCCTTGAAGATGCTCTTAGTTCCTGCTCTTCTGGATGTAAGAAAAGGTTGGTCCCGCTTGGAGCCCATCAGCATGGCAGGAATCAGGCATGCGCTCTTTTCTCTTCCAGTGATGCCATAACTCAGGGATCATCTTAATTTAGTAGGGGTGAGGGACTTGC
Organism: Mustela lutreola; assembly: GCF_030435805.1. Lineage (NCBI taxonomy): Eukaryota > Metazoa > Chordata > Mammalia > Carnivora > Mustelidae > Mustela > Mustela lutreola. The sequence goes on along the minus strand of NC_081299.1, from coordinate 115,420,600 downwards.
CTCGGAAGAAGGTACGGATCAGAACATTTTCAGGCCAATTTCCATTTCCATAAGTTATACGTTAATGAAGTTGCTGAAAAGCGTGACCCCACCAAGGCGCCCGTGCCCACTGGAGGAGCTGGAAGACAGCTCTGTGCGCAGGGAAAGTCTGTGAGGGGAGGCGTCTTCGCAGAATTGATGTGGCTTAAGTCTTGAAGACCATGGGGGAGTTTGCCAGGCTAGGAAGGTGGGAGGGAGGGAATATTCAAAGATAAAGGGCTTTGAAGGGCGAGTTAGCGGGGTAGTACCTTAAGTCCGGAACTTGGTTACCCAGTGTTCTTGACCTATAAGGATACAGTTAAATATAGGGAGTCAGTGTATCCTGCCTCTGAGCAGCCGGAGTATGGGCTGCACCATGTGAGACCACCAGCAATCAGCAGCTTCCAACGTAGAGAGCATTGGTTTCATCTAGTTCAGGCTGACAGAAGTTATGAAGCCAGTCTCAGCGTTTGAGGGCTTTCTTCCAGTCACCTGCCAGTGCGAGTGTTCTTTCTGTCCGGTAAGTATAAAGCTACCCACCATGACTTCAGGATGAAAGGCTTCCAGTTTTAAAACGAGACAGTATCCCAGTGATAGAAGTGAAATTGAAGGATTAATTTCAGTAATCTTCTCAGCTTCATTAAGACTACTAAAAGTAAATGATCTGTCAGTTCTTTGTATGTATCCTATTATAGTTCATAGCTCTCTCTGTGGGGGTGAAAAAGATTACATTATTCTTTGTCACTAAGTGAAAATATTTTAGTTGTTTAATTTATGCCCTTTTCATTGAACTGAATCTAATATGCTAAATTAGGGAAGTACTTTACGTTTCCGTGTCGTTAAGTGAACTGTGGCCACGTTTGTATTTTAAGTTTGTATGCTTGTCATTCACCTCCTCCAACTCAGCCTCACCAAAAAAATAAAATACTAAAGCAAAATAAGATGTGTTTTCTTCCATCACTTTCCATCTCAGCCCTTCCCTGTTCTGGAGACGGTAGAGGATAAGGCCAGGGTGAAGATGGTACAGAGCTGTTGTCTGCAGATACAGTATTTTGCTTTTAAGCTCAGAAGGGAAGCAAATGAGTGTGTGTGATGTTTTAGCTTCAGGCCAGTCTCTGTCCCTCAGCCTCTGTGTCCCCCAGGGTTGGAGCAGTATTCCCAAATCCCGGGACCTAGATTTTCATGCCATTGTTACTTACCTCCTGTTTAGAAAGCATACTGAGTGGGGAGGAGGAAGAACGAAGTGCATTTATAAGGTTTACTCGATTCTTTTCTCTGTAGTGTATAGTTCATACTTCTCTTTTAGGTGCTTTAAAAACAAACAAAAACACAAACAAACAAACAAACAAATAAAATAAAACGCTCTTCCTTCTGCTAGGTGATTGTAGTCTCATCTGGACGGCCTGAAGATCATGTATGCTAATAAGCTCCTGGAGTTCGTTCCTCACCACTGCCGCCTTCTTCGAGAGGTCACAGGAGGAGCCATCTCAAGGTGACGTAAAATGCTGTGTATGCACCTGAGCTCAGTTTAGTGACCACCTGTCACCTCCTCATGTGCCGCTGATCCCTGGCTGTCCTGTCTGACCCGGGAACGTGGGAACGTGTGCTCTTCCCTATTTGTTACCAGTGCTGTGAGGCAGGTGTCGCTTGCCTGGGTTTACAGGGAAGGGAATGAAGAGTGTGGACGAATCTCAACGGTGACATTTGTGTGACTCCAGAGCCTCTGCTTTTCTCTTGTCTATACTTTCTCCTTAACCAGGTTCAAAATCAGAATTGGTTTCCTTCCATTATTGTGATGTCATCATCGGTCTAGAAATACCAATTCATTTTAATTCAACACGTTTTATACTGATGGCAATTAAAGTCATGTTCGGTTTTCCCTCCCTCTCTTATTTCATTTCCATGGCTTTCCATTTCTGTTTCATGAATATCCCATTACCTTCCACCATCTCCGTCATCCCAGTCCAGACCTTTGTCGCCTTTTGTTCGAGGGTAGCGGGCTCTCCCCACCTGGTCTCCCAGCTCCACCTGTCCCTCTTCATTGCAGCCTTCAGCTGTCCCACCTGCCCAGAGCTCTGCAGCCTTCCTGAGTCGCTCGTGGCTTCTCATCGCCCACAGAGGAGCATCCAGTCTTCCTGCGCAACCTGTGACCCTTGGTGCTGGAGTCCTAGTGGTTCTCCGCTGTAGAACTTTTTACTGTGGAACTTTCCCCCATACCACTATGGGTCTTGGCCAGACAGGAGCGCTTGACCTTCCCTAACACACCTGGTACAGAAGATCCCTGACTTCACCTTGGTTCAGTTTATGGTTTTTTGACTTTTTATAATAGTGCAGAAGTGATATGCATTTAGTTTGGATCTTTTCCCAGGCTGGCGATCTACAGTAGGGTCCTCTTTTGTAATGCTGGGCAGGGGCAGCGAGCACAGCCCCCAGGCAAACCACGTGATCACGAGGGTCAGCAACCAACACACTTGAACCGTCCTGTTCTGGCTTTCAGTGCACTGTTCAGTAAGTTACATGAGATACCAGACATTTTATTGTGAAATAGGCTTTGTGTTAGAGGATTTTGCCCAATTGTGCAATACTGTAAGTTTCTCAACACATTTAAGTTAGGCGGGGCTAAGCTCTGATGTTCAGTCGCTTAGGTGTTTTCCATGCATTTTCAACTAAAGAGATTTCCAGCTGAACAATGGGTTTATTAGAAGCCGAGGCCGTCATAAGCTGAGGAACATCTGTCTATACTGTGCGCCTCTGTGTTTTCCTTCATTGCTTCCTGTCTCATATCCCTTTGTCTTTCTGTTGATCTGTCACTCCACATGAAGCTCCAGTCAAATACAACTTCTTTTGTTTTTAGGTTATTTATTTATTTACTTATTAGAGAAAGCATAAGCAGAGGGGGAGGCAAGGAGTATAGCAAGCTCCCCACTGAGCAGGGAGCCCAATGTGGGACTCGATCCCAGGACCCTGAGATCATGAACTGAGCCACCCAAGCGCCCCCAGGCTATGGTTATTTCAAGAAAAAGTCCTATTTGTGAATTCTTCATCTAGTGAAGATGAATTAAAATCAGAAAGTCAACTCTGCCACCTTTAAAAACCCAGGAACAAAAAAAAATTCCACGACCAGGTATAACCCTATACAATTTTTAAATTGGAGAACGACTTTGACCAATAAACCAGGGCTTAGTTCATGAGACTATGTCAATGAGCTTATACCATCCCATGTCCTCGTCAAACCCTCATGTCTGGGAGATGGAGGGACATCTTCATCTTCAGAGCTACTATTAGTGAAAAAGGTGGAGACAATACTGACTGAGTCCCTCCTTCAGCAGGAGAGCCAAAAACACCTTGCCCCTCCATAATCCCAAATGAAAATAAACATCTCAGGGCACCTGGGTGGGTTAAGCTTCTGCCTTTGGCTGGGATCGAGCCCCACGTCGGGCTCTTTGCTCAGCGGGGAGCCCACTTCCCTCCTTCTCTCTCTGCCTGCCTCTCTGCCTACTTGTGATCTCTGTCTGTCAAATAAATAAAATAAATAAAATCTTTAAAAAAGAAAAGAAAAGAAACATCTCATTTTACTAGTGTGCAGCAGTGACTATGCAGGAGAAATTATTATTATATTATTATTATTATTAAATGATATTATTATTATTATTATTGTACCATATTGTTAACCTTTTGAATTCGGACACCTAAAATTTTTAATAAAATATGAAGGCCTTTTTTTTTTTAAGATTTTATTTATTTGAAAGACAGAGATCACAAGTAGGCAGAGAGGCAAGCAGAGAGAGGACGAAGCAGGCTCCCCACTGAACAGAGAATCCGATGCGGGGCTTGATCCCAGGACCCTGGGATCATGACCTGGGCTGAATGCAAGAGGCTTTAGCCCACTGAGCCACAAAGGCGCCCCATGAAGGCTTTTTTTTGTTTTTTTAAAGATTTTACCTATTAATTTGACAGAGAGATCACAAGTAGGCAGAGAGGCAGGCAGAGAGAGAGAGAGGAGGAAGCAGGCTCCCCGCTGAGCAGAGAGCCCGACGTGGGACTCGATCCCAGGACCCTGGGATCATGACCTGGGCTGAAGGCAAGAGGCTTTAGCCCACTGAGCCACCCAGGTGCCCCATGAAGGTTTTTTTTTAAAGAAAAAAAACTTCAGACTATATCTTTATCCTAGAAGTTCCCCCTACAACTGGCTTCTGTCTTGGCCAACATTTAGCCATTCAGATAAAGTCCGTATTTAGTGCTTCGTGTGTATGCATGTGTAAAATAAGAGGACAGTCATAAATCTTTAAGATTGTGTATAATAACCGTGAAATAAGGATTCTTGATACACAAGGTCTCGCCTGGGGAAAACAGTTGGAGAACAGTATGCAGTTTTCAAATGACGGAGAGGAAATACGCATTCGGTTATGAGAAAGGGAAGGAGAACAAGACCAAATATTAATAAAAGGGAAAAAAGCATTTTCTGCCATCTTTCCGTGCCATAGTAACAGTGTGAACAAATGTCCCACAGATCTCCTAAAGAACATTAACACTGCTGAAAGGGGGGGCGAAGGCCAGGTTCTTAGGAGGCCCTGCACCAAAGTCATCGTCCCGTTTCCTCACTGTGATGACGAAGCATGAGTACATTGGCAAATTTGAAATTATTGATGACCACAGAGCTGGGAAAACTGCTGTGAACCTCACGGGCAAGTTAAACAAGTGTGGCATGACCAGCCCTAGACTTGTATAACTGAAAGATCTAGAAAAGTGGCAGAATATTTCCATCCCCTCAGTTTGGTTTCACTGCATGGAAAAATTCTTCTGGCATCATGCACCATGAAGAAGGAAGAATCCAGGCAGGAGGGAAAATCCTGGGATTCCTTTTTCCTAGAAATATAATATACATGGCACGTGAAAAAAAAAGGAAAATAAATTACAGTCAACTAATGTTGACAAGGGTGCCAAACAATTCAATGGGGGTAAGAACAGTATTTTACTCCCAAGCAGCCACATGCAAATAATGAAACAGGAGTCCTGCCTCACACCATACAGAGAAAATAACCCAAAATGCATCAAAGACATAAATGTAAGCATTAAAATGATAAAGTTCGAGATGCCTGGGTAGCTCAGTTGGTTGGACGGCTGCCTTCTCCTCAGGTAATGATCCCGGAGTTCCCGGATCGAGTCCTGCATCAGGCTCCAAGCTCCACGGGGAGTCTGCTTCTCCCTCTGACCTTCTCCTCACTCATGCTCTCTCTCATTGTCTCATTCTCAAATAAATAAAATCTTTTAAAAAATAAAAATAAAGTAAAATGATAAAGTTTTCAGAAGAAAACACAAAGGTAAATGTTAGTGGTCTTGAATCTAACAACGGCTCCTCAGCCAAACACCAAAGTCAAGCAACTTAAAAAAAAAAAAAACAAATAAATGGGACTCAACCAAAATATCCCAGTTTTGTGCTTCCAAGGACCCCATTGACAAAGTCAAAAGACAAGCCACAAATGGAAGAAAATATTTGCAGGTCATATATAAGGAACATGCCTTCAGACTGTGTGAAGAATTCTTACAACTCAAATAAAAAGACAACCAAGTTAAGAAATGAGCAAAGAGGGGCGCCTGGGTGGCTCAGCGGGTTAAGCTGCTGCCTTCGGCTCAGGTCATGAACTCGGAGTCCTGGGATCGATCCCCGCGTCAGGCTCTCTGCTCAGCAGGGAGCCTGCTTCTTTCTCTCTGCCTGCCTCTCTGCCTGCTTGTGATCTCTCTCAAATAAATAAATAAAATCTTTAAAAAAAAACGAGCAAAGAACTTGAATATACATTTCTCCAATATTCAAATGTATACATTAATATATAAATGTATATATAAATATATTTTACATTATCATATATTTATATAAACATTTATGTAAATATATTTACATTCTTAAATATGTATTTAAATATAAATAAAATATGAAATATATATATTTAAAGATACATATAAGGTATATATAAAATATATGGGACAATAAGCACGTGAAAATATGCTCAACATCACTAATCATTCGGGAAATGCAAATCAAAACCATGGTGAGATACCACCTCCCACCCTCATGGATGGCTACTATCAAAAAACCCAAAAGCAGGTGTTGGAAGGATGTGAAGAGCTGGAACCTGTAAATTGCTGGTGGGCTTGGAAAATAGCGCAGCCACATTAGAAATGGTTTAGTAGCTCCTCAAAATGCAGAACACAGAGTTGCCATATGACACACCAATATCACTCCTGTGTATAGAGCCAAGAAAAAAACTATGCTCACACCAAAACTTGTGCATGAAGGTTTAGGGTTTATTCGTAATAGTGAAAAGGTGAGAACAACCCAGATGTTCATCAACTGATGAACAGATAAATAAAATGTGATCCACCCAGCCAGTGGAATATTATTCAGCTTTGAAAAGGAATAGAATTTTGATATGTGCCACGACACAGAGGAGCCTTGAAAACATTCTGCTGATTGAGAGAAGTCAGTCACAGAAGACCACATACTGCATAATTTGATTTATATGGAATTTCCAGAATAGCTAAATCTACAGAGACCGAAAGTAGATTAGCGGTTGCCTAAGACTGGTGGTGATGGCTAAAGTTTTCTTTTGAGGATGATGAAAATGTGTAGGTAGTTCAGTATAGTATAGTTAACTATAGTGAAAGCCATTAAATTGTCCACATTAGATGGTGAGTGGTATGGCCTGTGAATTATATCTCAATTAAGCTGTCATCGAAAAATGCAAAGAACTTCTATATTTATCAAGTAGAAAAAGAATGAACTTGATTAAAAACATCAAAAATGGGGAAAATAAAAACAAACAAAATAAGATGGAAGGAATAAAATCATGACTGTTTATCATTAATTTAAATGTGTACAGACTGACTTTTTCTATTAAAGCACCTATCAGGGGGTTACAGATCCACGCTGTTCAAGAAACATACTTAAAATGCAAAAGGGATTGAGAATGTATCAGGTGAGGAGATACCATGCAAAAGAGAAAGCCGGAATGGCAAAATTCATCGCAGACAAGTTGGGTCTAAAGTTATAGGTACTAAGATGAAGAGGGACATTTTTAAAGGCAGAGTTTGGAAAGAAGATGTAAAAGGTATAAGCAGGTATACATCTAACAACATAATACCTAAAGACTCTAAAAATGCAATAACAAGGTAAAATTTTAGCTTTTCAAATGGGAGTATCTACTAGAAGGAGGGAAAAACAAGGACACAACAGAAAATAGACATCCTGGGGCGCCTGGATGGCTCCGTGGGTTAAAGCCTCTGCCTTCGGCTCAGGTCATGATCCCAGGGTCCTAGGATCGAGCCCCACATCGGGCTCTCTGCTCCGCGGGGAGCCTGCTTCCTCCTCTCTCTCACTCTCTGCCTGCCTCTCTGCCTACTTGTGATCTCTGTCTGTCAAATAAATAAATAGAATCTTTAAAAAAAAAAAAAGAAAATAGACATCCTTATTTCCCTCGGAAAACATTTCTTTCTTACACCTAAGGAAAGCCATATTTGTAAAGATTAATTGCATACTAGGCAACAAAGGAAACCTTTACAAGCCTTCCAAATTAAAGATTTAAAGAACAGTTCTTTGATCACAATCCAGTAGAATCAGAATTAGATAACCTGGTAAAAAAAATTGAAACTACATACAAGTGAAGAAATACAGTCTTCAGTCAAAGAAGAAATCATAAGACGACTGAAGAAAATCTTGAAAGCAATGGAAAGGAGATTATTTCATAACAAAACTTACAGAAGACACCAGAAGTTATACTCTAAGGAGACTTTAGTGTCAAATGTCATCAATTTCAAACATTTTTTTGAATAAAAGAAACTACTCATTACCCATCAGAAAAGGGCAGCTCAATCAAAAGAAAGGAAGTAATTATAATAAAGATAAATTTTTTAACTAATAAAAAATATGAGGGACAAATAAACTCAAAGTTGTTTTTATGAAAGACTAATGAAATAATAAAAAAAAAACTTCACATGCCCTATTTAGGATAAGAGAGGGGGAAGATGGGGTGTGGGAGGAGGTGGGGAGAGAGGGAAGGGGAATGGGGAAAGGGGGGTTTCAGGGAGGAGGGGACAGAGAGAGGGAGAGAGTTGCAAAACAGATAAGGATTGGGAACAGAGATATAAAAGCAATTGCATAATATAAAAGAATCACTAAACTGCAAGGCACTTTATACTAATCAATTTGATAACCTAGAAGAAACGATGATTTCCTAGGAAAACAAAATCATCCAAATGATTCAAGAATGGAAAATTCAGATGAGTTCCAAGATCAGACAGGTTTGCAGCTGGATAACTGTCATTCTACTGTTAAATGGCAACAGGCAATTAAACAATAATAAGTCAATTCACTTGATGACGCTGAGCACAATTTTAATACCCAAACCTGAGAGGGAGGAACGGGGAAGCTATTAACAAATCTGGCTTAGGACAGATTAGTTAACAGAAACTGAACTAATGTTAGCAAATAACAGAAGTCAGGCACCTATCAAAGGACTATATCCTGAGACCAACTTGGATTCATTCCAGGAAAATAAAGGGAGCTCAAGACCAGAAAATCAATAAGATTTACCTCATCACTAAATTAACTGTGAAAAAACTCTTAAGACCATAGCAATAAATGCATTTGATAAAAAATAAAGGCACCTGATAAAAGGTGAGCAGCCATTCTTTATAAAAATGAAGATATAAACAGAAGGACGTTATGCAGGAGGGATTCTTAACCGGGAAGCACTAGATCAAGAGGTAGATAAAATGAGCCCATATTTGTCAAACAGTGACAGAGCCCCATGCGTGTGTGGATAGAGTCGAATGAGCTCATGGATGAGCACCAGGCTGTCAACAGGTATTATAGGGACAAAGGCAGCGGTGAGGAGAGGAGAGTCTTAACAACAGGGAAGAAGGTAAAAGGAGGATTGCAGTTAAAAATGGTGCATGATACAAACACATGCAAATAAGACCGGATATTTTCCCGTATATAGTTTTTTAAAACCCTGCACACATTACTGGAACTACCAACTCTTTCAGCTCCGCAGCCCTCGCGTGCTTTTCCAGTACCAGGATGCAGGGGTAGATCCTCCGTTGGTGAAATCCTATGTCATTGTACTCCTAAAGGGACAGGTGAAACAGCGCAGGGGCTGGAGGTCGGAAATCAGGCATCGCTGCGCCCACCCCAGCTCCCTGCTCGCCCAGCCCCCACTCTGAAGCAGCGGGCACTTGGAGCTGTTAAGAAGCAGGGATCTGAGCAGTTCTCTGGTTTCCCCTGGAGCCATCTGCATCCATCATATTTCCCACAGCTCTCCCTGAGTGTTGGTGCTGGCTCCCCCCGAGTGTTCCCTTAACTCCTAGCACACCCTTCTTATGAGAGCACCTAGTACTCCCCGTCACAGTGCTCTGTCTGTCACATGCATCCATTGATCCACTTTGTGCTGGTTGAGGGCTGGAGCCCCCTCCTGTTAACTCCTCAAGTCCGTTTCTAATGCAGCAGCACCTGGCACTTAAGCACCCTGTCAGTACCTGCCAAATGAATGAAATGTACTCAAAACATAGTATGAAGTCTGCGTTTTGAAACTCCTTTTTGGAGCCATTTGCTATCATTTTCCCAGGCAATTTAAAAAATTTCCAGCCTTGCTGCCAATAACCTGAAGGGGTAAAGGAATGCCGGCGTGCCCCATGGGACATGTCACTCTGGATGGTCCTTCGGCAGCAGGGACTTTGATCGCGCTCTTCCAAACCCAGCAGGATGGTGGAATGGGTACGTGGCTGAGTGCCTCCAGGGTCTGACCCTGTGTGACAACACCCGGTGCCTGCAGCTGCCCTCTGGAAGGTGTTGCTTTTGCGGCAGAGCCGGAGGGCACCAAGCGTGTGTCTGTCTCCAAAGTCCTGGGCACCACATCACAATGCCTTCCTGAGAAGCAGAATCAAGGACAGTTGCTGATCTTCATTCCTTCCCACCAAAGGTATCTCATACACCATCTTTGGAAGTTGGAGCCAGGGGGCGCCTAGGTGGCTCAGTCGGTTAAGTGTCTGCCTTCAGCTTAGGTCATGATCCCAGGGTCCTGGGATCGAGTCCCACACATTTGCCTCCCTGCTCAGCGGAAAGCCTGCTTCTCCTTCTCCCTCTGCCATTCCCCCCACTTGTGCTTTCTGGCTCTCTGTGTGTCAAATAAGTGAATAAAATCTTTTTAAAAAGCTTGGGCCATACTCTTTAGCCATTCTACTTTCCCTGGGGTAATTTGCCACCTCCCTGAATTTACCTGCATCTTTCCCAAAATCTACTTATCTTCCAGCCTTCGTGACCATAATGAGTCTATAAATTTTCAATAGACAGTGTGAACTTACACTTGCTAATCTTTGCATAACATGCACCTCTTTCGATCTCAAAGAAAAGCTTCTCACCGCAATGGTCTCTAATCTACAATTAGGTTCTGTTCTGGGATCCCACTGGAATTCTACACGCCTGTCCCCTAAGATGCCATAAATTGTGGTCCAGTTTCCCAGCCAGCCAAGGAAAGCACATGGAAAATCTTGCTGAAGTATGAGTAAGAGCCAACGAAAGGGAACATATTTATCTGCCTCGAATGCTGGGACCTGAGGAAAGCAAGTTTTATTACAGACAAATCAGGAAGAAGGTGCAGATTGCTTTTTATGTCACTCTGGAGTGGAGGTCTGCCATTGATCATTAAGGCCATTTCCTGCAACGCACTCACCAAAGTGATACTCACTTCGGAGTGGACAAAACTTAGGAAATGGCCAAGGGGAGCTCTGCTTACACTTTACACTCTCAGCATTTATTTGTATTAATTTCTTTATAGGGCAGTATAGAAACATGAGACCACATTGAAAAAGCAAAGCTTGTCATCCTGTGGCCTTGGGTCAAGAATAGAGATAGTGCTGCTCATGTCAGTTTCAACCTCCAGTGGCCAAGGGTTTGATCTGATGCTCTTTCAAGTTTTCCCCATAGCCTTTCTCAAGCTCAATGGCCAATGATCCCACAGGAGGAGATTTTAGGGCCCTCTCAAACTTCTGTTTCGCTATCTCTCCCCAGCCTGCTTCCTCTGCAAAAGTCACCACTTTGCCTGTGCATCTACCACCTCTTAGAGCTTTTGGAATCAGCCACGAATTGCAGTGCTGATTCCTTCCATGACCACATATTGTTTACAGGAAAACTCTTCTTCGTTATGCCTTGCCAGTCAGAGTGACGGTTTCATCCGCAACCTGGACCAGGTTCGGGAATGTTCTACACATAAATGTGAGCAAATGTCTTCTGTATTGAGAGACATGTACATTCTGTAAATGGACTCTATTGAAAAACCAATACATAGGGTACACTTGTGTCCTGACCCAGCTGGAAGGAGGCACTTTATTTCCATCTTTCAGAAAATTGGTGTAACACATTGATTTTCATAACAAAGAAAGCAGTTTTGTGTCCTCTACCAAAAGACTGTCATAGTAAGCAATAAATTGCCTCTTTGGAGCGAACAAATTAATAAGATATTTTCTAAATTTCAAAATAACAAAGACAGAACGATGTCTGTAATGCTAAGTGCATCCCCTTAGTTGCAGGACATTGTGTCATGGGCCACCTGAGCAATGACACATGGCGGCCGGTAGTCTGATTCACCTGGCAACCTGTTAAAAGAAAGTCTTGCACATGACAAGGTTTCAATAAGTCACTGACAAGATGGCCAGGAAGCCAGCCTTAGCTGGCTTTTTCAGGTGTCCAGACATCTAGTCAACCTACCTCACCAACTCATCACCATGCTTACTGGAGTAAACCCAATCTCTTCCTTCCCCCCTGGAGATGGGAGAAGAGCCACTCACATGTTTGTATGGAATCCTCATTCCCCCTCGCTCTGTCCCCACAGAAATAAATAAACAAAGCTTTATGTCACCCAGAAGTTCCTGGGTCAAATTACACAACTTGGACAATTTTGGGTCACTACAGCCTTTTGTTTTTCTCTCCACCTTAAGCCTTCTGGGTGACCAACAGCTATCTAAAACTCATGTTGCTGCCATATGCTGTTGTTCTGCTTCATCTTCCCAGTAAAGTTCAGTATTTTTCCCTAAAGTTTGGTTTATCAGTATCTCCAGCGTCTATCTCCAGCTAGGTCATGATCCCAGGTCCTGGGAGCAAGTCCCACTCTAGACTTCCTGCTCTGCGGGAAGCCTGCTTCTGCCTCTGCCTCCCATCTCTTATGAATAAAAAAAGAAAATCTTTTAAAAAATTTAAAAAAACCATTTCTATCTTCCCACTTTTAAAGATTAATTCTAGGAATTATTGCTATAATTCCAAGTGTCCTATCTCTTTCTTAAAAAGTCTACTCCAGGGCACCTGGGTGTCTCAGTTGATTAAATGTCTGACTCAAAATTTTGGCTCAAGTCATGATCTCAGGGTCATGGGATTGAGCCCTAGTGAGGCCTCTGTGCTCAATGGGGAGTTTGCTTCTCTCCTTTTCCCTTTGCCCCACCCCCCTACTCACATGTGCACACACATGCTGTCTCTCTCTCTCAATAAATAAATAAACAAATATTTAAAAAGTCTTCTCCAAAGGGAGTTTGGGAAATAGTCCAGTAAGGGGCTGGAAGAAAATATTATAAGTTTTATTCATATTTCATGTCATCCATTTAACTGTTTAGCTTTTGCATATCATTTATAATGTGCATAATAATTTAGAGTAGTAGAGTCTATAATTTATCAAAAATTTGCTTAAATTGGTGGTATGTACGCAAATATTTTTGTATGTATGTATGTATGTATTTACGTATTTATTTATTTTTGTGAAAGAGAGGTGCACAGTAATAAAAGGAGATCACTGCTCCAGGGACCCAGATATTTCCCCAAGTCCTGTTTCCTTCCATTCCCTCTGGGCTTCATTAGAACCCCTTAACACCAATCTTGTCCCTAAAACACGCCCTCTGCAGCACCAAGTTCGAATGCTTAACTTGGGCCATCACTGCAGGCTGTACCGGGATGACCTTAGGGAAAAGGGTGGTGGGTCTCACGAGTTAGCTGTGTCACCTCTATGAACAGTCCTTTGTTCTGAACAGCTAGTGCAGCCCACGTTTGCAATCACAGGCTCTGGCACCAGAGTGGGCGTAGAGCCCAGCTGGCCCCTCAGTAGCAATATGGCATTGGGAAAGTTGTGTCATTTCTGGCCCAGACTTAAGGCTCATCCATAACGTGGAGGAGAAGACAGTGTGACCCTCAGTGGGCTGTTGGAAGGATCACGAGATGGTTCGACTCAGGTGCTCCGAGGTACCCAGCACACAGTAGGCCCACAGTAGAACAAAAAGTTGTTCTATTGATCTTATAGTTACTATTACTCATACTAACAAAACTGATCATTTGAGATGATTTTCAAGTGAAGTGTCTTCGCCTGGATTTCTAAGATTAACCTACTTCAAAATGAATTCTGCTCTACTGTGAAAAACGAGCTAGCCAGCAGGTTTCTTCTGCGTCTTTTCTGAACTTTTTAGGATCCTCTCTAGAGAAAGGTTCTAAAGGAAGACAAAGTGCAGAAATACTCGTGCTTCAAAGGATGTGTAGGAAATGATTAATTTTGCCAAAAAACAGTGCCTTGAACATAAAAGATGTTTGACGAAGCTCACTGTAGACAGTGTATCCCTCCAGGATTCTTAAGTTGAAAACTCAATGTCCAAAGGGACATAACTAGGAGATGGGGTCCTTGGGAGATGTTTAGGTCATGAGGGTGGAGTCCTCATGGGCGAGATTAGTGTCTCCATAAGAGAGACCCCACAGAGATCCCTCGCCTCCTCCACCTTGGAGGTTATAGGGAGAAGATGGTCATCTGTGACCCAGGAAGTGGACACTTGAACAGACACGGAATCTTCCAGGGTTTTGATCATAGACTTCCCAGCTTCCAGAACTGAGAGAAATAAGTATGTCTTTAAAGCACCTAGTTTATGGTGCTCTTGTTACATCAGCCCAAACTAAGATAAAAGCTTGCCTCTTATACTGAAAAATAACTCAAATGTTAACAACAATTAAAAAAAGGAACAATGTAGCCAATGACATGTAATGAACACCATCTCTCCTCTACAGAGCCAAGAGCTTAATTAGTTTCGGGCAACTCAGTAGAGTATGATTAAACCAAAGAGCAGCAAGATGTCTAAATGCTCAAGTCCTCTGCCTCCTACTTTTCTGTCAAAACAAAAGAAAAGCCCTAGGCTGGTTTTGGTTGCCACCAAGCACAAAACAGCCAAATTCCAAAATAGAAAGCTATGGGGTTTAATTGTGGATGTATGGAATTACATAGAAGCTCTCTTTGATCATTCCAAAGGATGTTTCCCTCAAAGGTTACAAATACATCTCAGCCTACCAACCATCTCAGGCCTACCAGAAAAATTATATATATATATATATATATATATATATATATATATATATATATACATACACTTTTAGCATTTTAAAATGTGTCTAAATTTCAGTTTCGGATCCAGTTTTGACTATTGTTATGGGCTTAGTTGGATGCCCCCAGATTCCTACATTGACGTCCTAACACCCAGCATCTCAGATTGTGGCAGTATTCAGAGAGAGGATTTTTAAAGAGGTGATAAAGGGAAAACGAGCTCACTGGGGGTGGGCATCAAGCCAACAGGACTGTTGTGCTTACAGGAAGAAGAGATTAGGACACAGACAGTACAGACTGAAGGACAATCGTTTGAAGACAGAGTGGAGAACACAGCTATCTGCAAGCCAAGGAGAGACGTTTGAAGAATCGAACCCTACTGCCACCTTGATCTTGGACTTCCAGCGCCCAGAACCATGAGAAAATAAATTGCATGTTGCCTAAGCCACCCGGCTGTTGATATTTTGTTTATGACAGCCCATGACTCAGAAATTTGAGGAGCTCCCCCTCAGACTTTATCCTGAAGTTCTGTTTCAGCTTCAGGGGCTTGTGTAATACTACTGTATCAAGGAGGGAGGCTCCTGCCATTCCCTGCACTGGGTCATTGAGACACTGCACAGCTGTCCCCAGGGCTGGCTACATAATTTACAAGCCCCATGCAAAATGAAGATATAGGGCCCTTTGGGCAAAAACAGGGAGGAAGTGTTTGTTAAAGGTACTAAAATAGAAAGCTCATTTCCTCCATGGTCTGTCTTCTGAAGGGGCATAGCTGCTGTTTTCTATTTGCATTTAATGTCATTCCAAGCAAATAAAAATTTTAAAATGTGATTATGGGCATGATTCTTGCCATTCATCTTCGCAGGGTGCAATGTCAGTGTTAAATAATTCACGCAGGGATTCCACAGCTGGGGCACACCCACGTGCCCTCTTCTTATCAGAACCGTGGAAATCCTGCACAAGACCAGCTCTGCCATCTTTACCTCACCTGGGGACTCACACATGTTCCACCGACCCTGCCTCCCTCGGCTTCCTGATGAGTAAGGAACTTGACAGGATCAGGAGCCGGGGGCTGCCTTTCTTTCCCTTCCCTCCTAAGTCACCACTTCCAAGGCTTGGCTAACACAGGGAGTTGACATGAGTGAGAAAGGACAAGACAGGGTTCTGGGCTGCTCACAAGAGGCCACCGCCTCCTGCCGGTGCTCAGAGCAAGCTCTGGTCTGTAGGGAAGGCGAGCTCCCGTTGACTCGGTCATAGACGTCACGTGGTCAGCGAGTCTCGTTGACCACCACTCACGAGGTGTCCATTTCCATGCTGTGCTCACTGGACAGGGCGAGCAGTACATGCAAATGAGGAGGCAAGGAATGGTGGATACCCACAGTGGGCTGTCCCCTCCGCTATGTACGTGCTCCACTATCCCACCTGTTATGCCCCAATAATGGGTCCATGATTAAAATAGCGAGACTGATACAAAGCGAAGGTCAAACAAAGCTTTATTTCGCACCAAGCATCAAGAATCAAACTGACCAGCCAGGGCCGCTTTTCTTACAGAGAAGTCAACCCCTCTCTCCTTTACGGACTAGCTTTTAAGGACATAGGCCATGTGGTTGGGCCTGGTCATGCATAGGTGGCCAATTAAATTGTAACACACAGAGAAAGCTGCACAGTGATGCTAGGTGACCAATTGAATTACAACTTACCTTTTAGTAGATATTTGACCTAGCCTATCACCTTGGTTAGGATTGGTGCCCAAAAGACTCACAAAGGGCGGGACCCATACTCCTTGGTAGCTAGGGAGACAGTATGCAACCCTCCACTGATCAGATGTCTTACCTGGCCTGACCCACCCTTGTATTTGGGCTTTGTTACCTGAGGTTGATTTCCGGGACTTGTTTTTAAGTAAGTCCCCTGGGAGAAGGGGAGCAGGGACAGCTTAAGCGTTAAACAACAAGGTTATTGTGTAACCTCAATGGAAGCCTCTGGCTAAAATATAAAAATATAAAATAGGTCCTTACACCACCCACTTCGCTCAAAAAACACAAAGTAAAAAATAAAACTGAGTAATTCCTAGACAGTGAGAGAGAAGCACACTGACTTCACCATAGAACCCTTCTGAGGGCGGTGCTTGGCGGGGTAGGGGGGTGTGAGGGTGTTGGGGGTGGATAATGGGACCTCTGAGGGTGTGGCCAAAGGGCAGGGCCCTTTGGGAAGGGGCTTTCTGGGGGAGGGGCCCTTCTGGGAGCAAAGCTCTGGGTGGGGGCATTCCCTCTGGGGGCAGGGCTGGGAGCAACCCCAGAAACCTGGCCCACAGAGAAGCTGGTCCTGTCTCTCCCTCTGCTCCCTTTCCCCAGGGACCCCTAGGCTTTGAAGACTAAAGTCAAAATTAAAGCCATATGTCTAAATAGTTCATACTGTGGTTGGGTAGTGTTTTTAACATATTAATTGACTGGTTTTTCTCAGTATTTGTCAAACCTTTCCCAACTCAAGGCTTTCTCTTAAGCAGCAGCGCAAGGCTGGCCCTTCAGTTGGGTCAAGCTGTTTGGTGATTCTCTGTAAAAACCCACCCTCTTGCGCTGCTCAGGAGGGCAGTGTTGCGTCCTAGGATAAACATAAATGTATATCAAATGTGTTTACAAATTATATTTATATGTATACATTCAATTCTATGTTTACATATATATGTATAAAATAAAAATAAAAATATTGTTTAAAAGGCTGTTTTCCGGGGTGCCTGGGTGGCTCGGTGGGTTAAAGCCTCTGCCTTCAGCTCAGGTCATGATCCCAGGGTTCCTGGGATGGAGCCCCGCATCGGGCTCCCTGCTCAGCGGGGAGCCTGCTTCTCCCTCTCTCTCTGCCTGCTTCTCTGCCTACTTGTGATCTCTGTCTGTCAAATTAATAAATAAAATCTTTTTAAAAAATGCTGTTTTGCAGGGAACCTGGGTGGCTCAGTGCTTAAAGCGTCTTTTTTCCACTCAGATCATGATCTTAGGGTCTTGGGATGGAGGCCCACATTGGGCTCCCTGCTCAGCAGGAAGCCTTCTTCTCCCTCTCCCACTCCCCCTGCTTGTATTCCTGCTCTGTCTCTCTGTCAAATAAATAATTTTTAAAAAAGAAATACTTTATTAAAAAAATATATGTAAAATGCTATTTTGCCCTCTATCCTGGTAAGATTGAACACATTCCTAACAAGAGATCTTCCTTGACTCCGTGATAAAAATTTAACATTGTCTTAATGAATCCTCACAACATCCGCCTCCCCAACCCTTCTCAGATGTTACAATTAAGGTTCAGTGAAGTCCAAACACTGGGCCTGAGGTAATATACCCAGTATGCGGCCTCTTGGCATAGTCTAGCTGCCCAAATTGGGGGCGAGGGTGTTTGAGTGTCGTTGGCCAGGATGAAAAAGCTGAAAGATGAAAAGAAGGGTAGTCTTGCTTTTTGGCCCAAAAAAAGAAAGAGACCTGTCGCCCAAAGGAGGAGGCTCCCCACTGATCCCGGCTGGGCAGGAGTCAGAGCAGAAGGGAAACTCCCATCACCAAGGAGAATGGGCTTCTCCTTCATACAAAAGCATAGGATCCCTCTCACCTGATATGTTTCTGTCCCATAGTCATCCCCCTGTGCCTGCCCCATAATAGCATTCACAGGAAATGGCTGAGAGATACATTCAACTTGCAGAATTATAGCAAATAAAGTAATCTTTGACCCATCCTGGGAGCTTCTGATTACTCGGAGGGGCCAAGCCATCCTAGGGCAAGTGCACTCATTTCAAGAACCAGTAAAATGACTCCAAGAGTATCCTAAGGGCTAGTGATCATGACTGGTCCAGAAATATTTCTGGGAGTCCCTTTTAGCATCCCTCCCATCATTTCTTCTCATCTCCAAGGGAATGGTACTTAGATATTCTGAAAGAAATATGCATGACTAGTAAACTGTGTGTGACCCCTGCCGCCTAATTCATCCCTCACCAGCAATTAACACTGATGGTTTGAAGGATGGCTACTCCCCTGGCAGGGCAAGAGCTGAAGCAGAATGTATGGGGCGAGGCGACTCTTCCCCCTGGATATAAATAATTAAACCCAGTAGCCACCCTTCCTGCCTGGCCACTGTCATTTAGGTATGGCTGATTATCCCTAAATGGGAATGAGATGGGGGCGGGGGTGGGGGAGGGAAGCAGGTGACAGTCAAAAAAACTACAGTAGCTGCCACTGAGGGTCCAACCTGGCATTAGACTGAGCTCAAGTCCTGATTCCATCATATACGAGCTGTATGAACTTGGAAAACTGAGTTCAACTCTCGAAGCATCTGCTTTGCTTCCCCTTGGAGTGAGAATAGTCAGTAGTATTGACTTCACAGGGCTTATTAGGAGGATGAAATTAGATACTGTTCATTTAGCACAGTTTCTGGCCTATAGAAGGCACACATAAAAGTTGATTATCGTTTTTATGGACCTCCAACTTTAAGCCTTCTATAAAGAACCAAATGATATCTCTGAAAAATACCAACTGCCTACAAGGTTGTAGGGAAAGTGGTATCTTTGTTGACCTGATTAGAAAAAAGTGGAAAATCTCTCTTGTTTAAGCCTTGTTGAAAATTTTCTAAACTCTGTCCGCTCTTCTGCTTTAGTAATTAGAACAAACGTTGGAGACTCGTGGTTTTCTGAGAACTGAGTTGCTCGTTGTAACGCAGGGCAATTCGGCATTAGTGTTTATTTAAAAAATTACCGCAAATGAAGATAAATGGTGAGACGTGCACTAAATTTGATGAAACTCCTGATGTGAGTGTTTCTTCTTGGGATTCTCTCTCTCTCTCTTTTTTCTCCTATGATCTGAGAGCAGATTACATTCTACTTGGGTGATGGCTCAGGTCAAATGTGTGGTTTTGCAGGTGCCTAGCCTTTCACAGACAATCTTGGAAGAACCATCATTGTCTCTGTAAGAAAACGGAGGGAAAGATGTGATTTTAACACTCAGCCTACAACAGTTCAACAATCTACCAATGTGAATTTAGAAACGCTGAGCAGGTCCCCCTTCTAGTAAGGAATATCTCTCCCTTTTTCTTATAATACCTGAGTTTCTACAACTGAGCAATCTACTCTTTTGTGTAAAACAGCTTCCCAGGATTGTTTCTCCTTTAAACGCAAGTGAACTTTGGGGATGGCACTCAGATCCCTTTCTTTTACTGGACAACTGTGGAGCAGGGGTTGGGTGTGTTTCAAGAGGGAAAATATCCACAAGGGGACAGAAAAAGTACATAAATGTACAAAATCCCATTTTCCAAGAATATAAAAAGCTAACTTCCAGGGGAGCCTGGGTAGCTCAATTGCTAAGCATCTGCCCTTCGGCTCAGGTCATGATCCCAGGGGCCTGAGAATCCAGCCCCGTGTCGGGCTCCCTTCTCAGAGGAAAAACCTGCTTCTCCCTCTCTCACTCCCCCTGCTTGTATTTCCTATCTCATTGTGTCTCTGTCAAATAAATAAATAAAATCTTAAAAAAAAATGCGAACTTCCAATATTTATTTTTTTTCGTTTGCTCTAAATATCTCAATGTTCACTTGTTGAAAGCAATTGATTGAAGCCCTAGGAAGAAGTGGTAGATTGAAGCACTCATCAGAGTTCTTTGTGCTGCTTTGCAGGGGTCTGGCTGCACTAAATTATTTCAAGAAGTATTAACTATCTAAGTCACTCAGAAGAAGCCATTTACCTATTTGATTTTCTTTTTTTGAAGAGAATCTTTTTTTTTAAGATTTTATTTATTTGTCAGAGAGAGAGAGGGAGCGAGAGCGAGCACAGGCAGACAGAGTGGCAGGCAGAGACTGAGGGAGAAGCAGGCTCCCTGCCGAGCAAGGAGCCCGATGTGGGACTTGATCCCAGGACGCTGGGATCATGGCCTGAGCCAAAGGCAGCTGCTTAACCAACTGAGCCACCCAGGCGTCCCCCTATTTCATTTTCTGTGGTTTTTGATCCTTCCCCCAAATTCTCACAGGCCTCCGCAGCTGGCACAGTGTCCGTTCCCATAACTATAATCCCTGTCCCATACTCTCACCTCCATCATACATCATACATACCTGATACAACCCCACCTTGGTAAAAACCCAACCCTCTGTCCACCTTACATCTGCCCCTGGCAGCTGAAGGTGGTTGGTGAGAAAAGCAACGATGCTGGAAGCTTTCACATTAAGTTTTTTTTTTTTTTAAGATTTTATTTATTTATTTGACAGAGAGAGATCACAGTAGGAGAGAGGAAGGGAAGAGATCACAGAGAGAGGAAGGGAAGCAGGCCCCCTGCTGAGCAGAGAGCCCGATGTGGGACTTGATCCCAGGACCCTGAGATCATGACCTGAGCCTAAGGCAGCGGCTTAACCCACTGAGCCACCCAGGCGCCCCTTTCACATTAAATTCTCAGCCACAAATCCAAGTATGTTTCTCTGACTGACAGAATCTCCGCTCTTCTCATGAAATATTTTGACTATTTCACATCTTCTTTCCTCCAACCTTAAGCCAGGGCTTCTCAACACTGGCCACACTTTTGAATCACCTGGAAGACTTTAAAACACAGGAGTGCCCACCTCCAGAGGATCTGATCTAATTGGTGTAAAACCAATTAGATTAATATCCAATTAGGGTCTGGATATAAGTGTGCTTTTAAAATTCTCCCAGGGATTCTAATGTACAGCCATTTTGTTCAGAGTGAGAACTGAACACCTTCCATCAGATACAGCTGATGACCGACCATTCTGATGACTTCACTGAGAAAAGTAAATTGAGGGCACCTGGGTGGCTTCAGCTCAAATCATGGTCTCAGTGTCTCGGGCTCTCACATCAGGCTCTCTGCTCAGCAGGAAACCTGCTTCTCCCTCTCCCTCTGCCTGCCTCTCTTCCTACTTGTGATCTCTCTCTCTTTCTCTCTGTGTCAAATAAATAAATGAATTAAATATTTTTAAAAAAGAAAGAAAAACAAATTGGGTGGGTGTGTAGGTGGCTAAGTGGTTAAGCGTGTGAATCTTGGCTCAGGGTTATGAAATCGAGCCCCACGTCAGGCTCCATGCTCAACGGAGAATCTGATTGAGATTCTCTCCCTCTCCTTCTGTCTCTTCCCCCTGTATGTGTGTGCTCCTGCTCTCTCTCTCTCTCTTTCTCTCTCTCTGTCAAATAAATCTTGAATAGAAAAATCGGTAAGGAAAGAAGACCCACAGAATCCCACTAAGTTTACCTGGGTGGAACCCTTACTCCAATCCCTTCTGAGTGAGGACAAGCCCCTCCACTTGGGGTTTCTTCTCATTTCCCTGATCTCTGAGTATGAATGTGCTCCAGGACCCAACCTCAGACTTCTCCTCTGTCTACACTGAGTCCTTGGTGACTGTCCCTCTTCTACCATCTGTCTCCTGATGACTCCACATCTCCACCTCCAGTCCAGACCTGGATTTTGAGCTTTCTCCCACTGCCTGCTTTCCAGATCTACCTAGATGAGTTAAACCCAACATGTTCAAAACCAAGCTCTTATTCTTCTGGAGCTCTGCTGGTATTGCAATAGCTCAAACAGGAAACTGTAGAGTCATTCTTGATTCATCTCTTTCTTTCACTGCCCACGTTTAATTCTTTGGTAGAAGCTGTGGATTCTATCTTCAAAATATATTCTAAATCTGACCAGTTCTCCACACTTCAGTTACTCCCACTGTGGTCCAAAACACCGTCTTCTATAGCCTGAGTTATTGTAATAGTCTCCTATCTGGTCTTCTGGATTCCATTTTTGCTCTGTTCTAGTTTATTTTCCACTCAGCAGTTAAAGCAATCCGTTTAAGACAAAAGTCAGACCTTGTTATTTCTCTGCTCTAAGATCTCCAATGGCTCCCCACTTCACTCAATACAAAATTCAGTCTTACAAAATTTAACACTCAACTTCCTTCTCAACTCATCTCCCACCTCTTCACTCAGCTGTCTCTGCCTCCACTCACCAGCCTCCTTAGTGTCTAACAGAGTCCAGCAAGTGCGTGCCTCCCTTGGGGGGTTGCACTTGTTTCCTCTTCTTAAATGTACCCATCTTGTTCTCTGAATCCACTCAAGGATCTGCCAATGTCTTCTTATCAGAGTAATCTCCCCTAACTGCACACACAGCCAGCACCAGCACCATCACAATGAACATAGTTTCTGTCCCTCTCTACTTTTGACTTCTTATCAACAGCTGACATATTATATATTTATTTATTTACTGTCTGTTCTCTCTCTTCTATTTGAATGCATGTGCTATAAAAATGGTATTTGTGGGGGCTTTTTTCCTGATTTATTCTGTGTTCAGAAGAGGATTTGATACAGAATACTCAGTACATAATTGTTGAACGAATGAATGAATCAATGGAAATATCAGGTTATCTCAATCATAAGAGAGATTTCTCTCAAGCATTTTCTATAGTATTGCCCTATTACATTCTCTGCACCTCTGGGTTGATTAGTAGATAAAATCATTATGTAAAATCAGTTTGAGCAAGGTTGGATCCTTAAGCTTCTATGTCACCTAGGACTCCAAATGTCACGGTGTACCATGCACATTTGCCTCCAGCCTTCTCCCCCATATTTTGGTCATGGTTCAGCAGCTGTGGCATCGTTCAGCTTTCTTTTCCCCTCCCCTGTCTCAGTTCCAGGAGGTCCTCCTTGGCTTTGGGCCCCCTCCTTGTGGGTGATGAAGGCAATGTAGGGAGAGGCAGCAGCTTCCCTGACTCACCCCTGCATTCTCCATTCATACTGATCCAGTAACGCATAGCCTGTGCAGTACAGGGCTGGCCAGGTCAGTCTCTGCCACCTTAGGACCTCATTTTTGTTCCCTGCGGCAGCTTGGCCATTTGCAAAATCAGAAATTGTAAAAGTACAAACAGGAGACAATATGCCATATTTTATAGATTTTAAGATGCCCCTCCCCTCCCATTTTCTTTCACATCTCCAATGTCAGGAATTGTCTTATAGTTGGGGCTGAGCAGGTGGAAGTCCCTGTAAAGTTACCACAGCTTGACCCTGTTCCATGTGGTTACTGCTCCTAGGGCACAACTGATCATCTACATCCCTTGGCATGCCAAGCCACAGGCCTTTTGAGGACCATTTAAAGAAAGAAAATAAACTGGTTATTATATGAAAATCTCAGATAAGGAAAAAAAAAAAAAAGAAACCCCACCAGCATCAAACCAAGCAGAATGGAGGGGTGGCAATTTGGATGACCTCAGAATACTTTTATAAGAAGTGCAGCATGCAAAACAATCTGGAGAAAGGAGAACAAAGCTGGAGGTATCAGCTTCTTGGATTTCAAGATATACTACAAAGTTATAGTAATCAAAACAGTAGGGTACTGGGAGAAAATATACGCATAAATCAATGGAAACAGGATAGAGAGCCCAGAAATAAATCCACAATTATATGGTCAATTAATCTTTGACAAAGGAGGCAAGTATATGTAACAGAAGAAAGTCTCCTCAAAAACAGTGTTGGGAAAACTGGAGAGCCATATGCAAAAGAATGAAACTAGACCACATTCTTTTACCATACACGTAAAGAAACTCAAAATGGATCAAAGATCTAAATGTGAAGTGTGAGGTGTGCCTGTCTTGCTCAGCCTGTACAGGATGTGACTCTTATTCTTGAGGCTGTGAGTTTAGGTCCCACATTCAGTGTAAAGCTTACTTAAAAAAAAAAAAATTAAATGAATAAATGAGAGACCTGAAACCATAAAACTCCTAAAAGACAATAAGCAGTAATCACTTGGAGATTGGTTTAGCAACATTATTTGTGGGTATGTCTGCTTAGGCAAGGGAAACAAGAACAAAAATAAATTATTAAGACTACAACAAAATAAAAAGCTTTTGCACAGTACGGGAAACCCGCAACAAAACCAAAAGGGAACCTACAGAATGGGAGAAGATAGTGGTGAATGATAAATATAATAAAGGATTAATAACCAAAATATGTAAAGAACACACACACACACACACACAAAACCCCAAAAAAACCCAAACCCCAACATATAATCCAATTGAAAAATGGGCAGAGGACTTAATAGACATTTTTCCAAAAAATATATAGAGACATCCAATAGACATGTGAAAAGATGCTCAATATCACTCATCATCAGGAAAATAAAATCAAAACCACAGGGAGATCTATCACCTTATACTTGTCAGAATGGCTAGTATTAAAAAGACAAGAAAGAACAAGTGTTGGCCAGGATGTGGAGAAAAAGGAACCTCTGTACATTTTTAGTGGGAATGTAAATTGGTGCAACAACTGTGGAAAACAGTATGGAGGTTCCTCAAAAAATTAAAAATGGATTTACCATATGCTTTAGTAATTCTAGTACTTGATATTTACCCAAAGGAAATAAAAACACTTGATTCAAAAAGATATATGCCCTCCTAGGTTTTCTGCAGCACTATTTATAATAGCCAGTATGTGGAAGCAGTTCAGGTGTTTATCAGTAGATGAATGGGTAAAGATATGGTGTATATAGATATATAATGGAATATTATCCAGCTATAAAAAAGAATGAGATCTTGCCATTTGTGACAACATGGCTGGATCTAGAAGGTATTAGGTTAAGAGAAATGTCAGACCGAGAAAGGCAAATACCATATGATTTCACTTCCTTTTTTTTTTTCTTTTTAAGATTTTATTTATTTATTTGAAAGAGAGAGAGATCACAAGTAGGCAGAGAGACAGGCAGAGAGGCAGGTGAAGCAGGGTCCCCATCGAGCAGAGAGCCCGACTTGGGGCTCGATTCCAGGAACCTGGTATCATGACCTGAGCCAAAGGCAGAGGCTTTAACCCACTAAGCCACCCAGGGGCCCCTGTAATTTCACTTCTATATGGAATATAAAAAAAAGAAACAAGTGAACAGACAAAATAAAAAAAAAAACAGAAATAGACTTTTAAATACAAAGAACAAACTGGTGGTTATGGGAGGGAAGGTGAATGGGGGATGGGTGAAATAGGTGAAGGGGTTTAAGAGGTACAAATTTCCTGTTATAAAATAAATAAAATAATTTCCTGTTCTCATCTGGAGATGAAAAGTACAGCATTGGGAATACAGCCAATGATATTATAATAAGTTTATATGGTGACGTGATGATATGCTTACTGTGGTGATCACTGAGTAATGTATAGAATTGTCAAATTACTATGTTGTACACCTGAAACTAATTTAACATTGAATGTCAGCTATATGTCTAATAATAATTTTTTAAGTGCAGCATGACAGAAGCTCTGGGTGGCTCGGAGGAACATATTGTGAGAAAAATCTGGGCACTGAAATCTCTCAGTTAGAAAGTAAATAAAAGTAGTGAGATTCTTAATGTGAGGTTTGGAAAAACGTTAACCAAAAATTTTAAGTTTTATTTTATGTATGCATTAAGGCCATATGTAATAAAAATCTGTCTAAATACTTACCAAAGAGCTTTTTGAATACATTTTAATTAAAATATTAATGAAAAGAAAACATTGTATCATAGTTTGAATGGTAGCATTTTTTGTTTCTTATTAAACTGATGAGGGAGCAAGAGGCTGGCTGAGAACAGAGCAGGGGCTGGCGCCTTGCACCCCCTCTCCACCCACTCCCCTTGGTAATATGTGTGACATTTCACAGGCACCCCTGACGGCCCTAAAAGAAGAGCAAATGGTTATCTTGCAGAGATCACAGTCCTGCAAGGCAGGAGTCTCTCTTGGTTTACAAATGTCCTTGAGATTTACTACAAAGAAGTTGTCTTATCAATAGCCCAATTTCCAAGGACACATAACTCAGTTCCTCAAGCCTTAACGTCACCCTCCCCTCCATAAAAAACCGAAGGAGACGGAGGTAGAAGGAAAAGTAAATAAAGTTAATTTTCTTTTAAGACCTAACTCTCACTAACAAGGACGTTTGATAGCAGGAATGTAACATTCCACCAGGAGACTCCCAATTGTCTTTATGTTAGTGCCTCATTAGAGGGAAAGTGGCCTTGGCTTGATAGTAACCAGGCCTTCAATATCCTGATAGTCTTCTTTACCCCAATAGCCCTTCTGAACACCCCTTTGTCCTCACCTACCCAACTCCTGTGTATATAACCAGCCACTCCTCACAGGCCCTGGGCAGCTGCATCTCTGCCTGCCCACGGGTCCTGTCCCCATGCTCTAATAAACCACCTTTTTGCACCAGAGACGTCTTAAGAATTCTTTCTTTACCCGTCGGCTCCGAACCTCACCCCACCGAACCCCACCTAGGTTCTGGGACTTCATCAAAACTATACCAGGAAAGAAGGCCAAGACTCAATGAAATATGGCTATTATCCCCAGTTTCACAAGAGCATGAACCTCTCTGCCTAACAAAGCCTAGGAATCTACTACAGAAATGGGTTGTTCTTACTACCCTGGAGCCTTTTGTGCAGACTATGAACCAAAAGCTCAATATTAATCTTAAAATTAATTATATTACAAAGTTGTATTATTTGGAAGATGTGTTTAAATTGAGGGAGCAGGAGGCTGGCTGAGGACAAAGCAAGAGCTGGCGCCTTGCACCCCCCCCTTCATCCGCTCCCCTCCATAGGTGTAGCATTCCTCAGGCACCCCTGACTGCCATAAAATGATAAATAGTTAACTTGCTGAGATCACAATCCTACAAGACAGGAGTCTCCCTTGGTTTGCAAATGTCCTTGAGATTACAACAAAGAAGTTACCTTATCAATAGCCCAATTTCCAAAGACACAGAACTCAGTTCCTCAAGCCTAATGTTACCCTCCCCTCCATAAAAACCGAAGGAGGTGGAGGTAGAAGGAAAAGTAAATAAAGTTAAATTTCTTCTAAACCTAAATCTCATTAACAAGGATGCTTGATAGCAGGAATGTAACATTCCACCAGACTCCCAATTGTCTTTAAACCTAAATCTCATTAACAGGGATGCTTGATAGCAGGAATGTAACATTCCACCAGGAGACTCTCAATTGTCTTTACTTGATAGTAACTAAGCCTTCAATATCCTGATAGTATTCTTTGCCCCAATAGCCCTTCTGAATACCCCTTTGTCCTCACCTACCCAACTCCTGCGTATATAACCAACCACCCCTCACAACCCGGGGCAGCAGCAGCTCTTCCTGCCCACGGGTCCTGTCCCCGTGCTTTAATAAACCACCATTTTGCACCAAAGATGTCTCAAGAATTCTTTCTTGGTCATCGGCTCCGGACCTCAGCCCACCAAACCTCACCTAGGTTCTAGAACTTCATCATTTTGATCCCTTTCAATTATTTTTTAAAATATATATCATTAAATTTTAGAGGAGTACTACAGAATTCCTAATTGCAGAATTTGAACTTGAGCTACGCAATCTTACTTTTCGTCTTCAATCTATGTGTCATTGACCATTTTAAGTCTGATTACCTGTATGAACTCTCTTCAGAATCTTTCCCTGGTTAACACAGTATAGAGAAGTGCTGGAAACCAGTTCTTTTCTGTGACACAATTCTTCCAACGGAGTTGAAATGCTTTGCAAACAATTTCACGTATATCAGCCAATTCATATACAAAGCAATGTCATGTGAATCCTTTCCTTTTTATATATCATCTTTCAGTGATGATCAGGAATTCATGCTGGTACAGAGACTCTGGTTTGGGAGGAGGAAACAGGGGCTTGCGAGGGGAGGGCGAGAGCAGAAGCTGCTCACCTGCTGTTAGAACTGACCTTAGCTGGTGGTACCAACATCTTCACCCTTTATGCATCTGCATCCTTTATGCATGAAATAGCAATATGCCTTTCCCTTTCGTGTAATCCTTATTTAGTTAATACCCAGTAGGATTTGCAAGCCCTTCACATCTCTGTGGATTTATTTTATTTCAGAGTGCAAGTGACTTTATGGCCCAATTACCATCATTGTGACTTATTGCATTATTGTGGGAGGGAGAGAGGAGCAAGAAACGCCTGATCATGTGTATCGTCATCAATGGAATGAGTGCCACGCACTCCTGGCCAAGGCAGAGGGATGATGAAACCTTTCTGATCTATTGTTTATCAGAACACTGAAGCCTGGGTGATTGTGCCGTATTTTAACAGACAAGTGTGTCAAATGTATGGGTGAAGATGTTGCAGTGGTGGTGTTAGAGTAATTAATATTTGGAAGGTAATGAATACTTTGAGTTTAAAGATGTCAAAGGTCAAAGACGGGAGGAATGACTAAGATCGGATGTTGACCCCCTCAAATTACAGGGGTATTGAAGCGAGACTGAGTCACCACCTGACCCCAGGAATGAACCAGCGAGGCGGGCTCCTTATTAGAGCAAGGCTCCCGGAAGCCAGATAGCCCTTGTGCTTGCAAGAGCTCAAGGCACAGCCGGTTGTGGAGCACCGAAGCAGCAGCAGCCACAGCAGCCACGGGAATCGTGACCCTCCGGCCGGGCGCCTACCTAGAATTTCCGCAGCGCCTGGTTCAGAACCACCGGGGCGGACAGCTCCCCGCCGCCGCCGGCGCCGACTGCGGAAGGGGACCGAGAGCGCGGGCTTCACGCTCCGTGAGCTCGGGCGGCGGGAAGACCGGCTGCGTCCCCCCCCAACCCCCGACACCCACTCGGTTCCTCCCTTCCCCCTGCAGGGCCGCGCGGGGCCTGCGGGTGGCCGTCCCGGGCCACACGTCCCGCAGGCGAGGAAGTCACCGGCCGCCCTCCCCCCTGCCGCCGCCGCCGCCGCAGCTGCTCTCCTCGCCCCGCTCGGCCGAGGGCTGTGGGGCGTGCCCCGCGAGGCCCCGCCCCGGCCTGCTCCCCATTGGCCGGCGGGCCGGAGGTGCGAGGAGGCGGGGTCGGTCTCTGGCGGCTCCCGCCGGGGAAGGTCGGCCAGGGAGCGCCGGGTGCCGCGGGAGGGCGCGCGGGGACGCAGCAGGCGCCGAGGAGACGTAGCGGCTGCGCCTGGGCCCGGCCGCAGCCCCTGCCTCCCGCCCTCGCGCCCTGCGTCCCTCCGCGGCCTGCAGCCTGCGGCGCCCGAGCTCCGAGGGCGCTTCCTCGGGCGCTGGGCCCGAGGCGGCCCAGACGGCGGGCCGGCCGGGCGCGGGGCGGCGGGCGCTGTGCTGCGGGCTGCGCTGGTGGGGGGCGGCGGGCCGCGGCGCGGGCCCAGTGCCCAGCGCGTGCGGCCGGGAGGCGCTCTGGGGGGCGGGCGCGCGGGCGGCGCCCGGGGCTATGGCCCAGGTCGGCGGGAGCGCGCGGAGGAGGGCGCCGGCGCTGCTCGAGGCGGCCCGCGCGCGCTACAAGAGCCTGCACATCTGGGACGACGTGTTCGGCGAGTCCGGCCCGGACAGCGGCGGGAACCCCTTCTACAGCACGTCCGGCGCCTCGCGCTCCTCCTTGGCCGCCTCCTCGGACGCCGAACACGAGCGCCCCGGCCCCCCGCTGCCTCCCGACGCCCCCCGAAGCGCAGGAGTCCGACGAGGACGAGGCCAGCACGGGTTGGAGTGCCACGCTGCGGGACCGCCCGCCCCTGCGCTTCGTGGACACTGGCGGTAAGGCGCGGCCCGCGGGTACGGGGGCGGCCTGGGGTGGCGTGAGCGCGGGGCTGGGAGAACTCCAGACGCTCCGCGGGCCGGCTGCTTGAGGTCGGCTTTTAGGTCAGCACACAGATGGGGCCCTGGCAGCGGGGATTTGAAGTGGGAGAATCAATCTGGTTGCGTGGTGGTGGTTGGTGGGGCCGCTCTGACTTCCCCGCTGATGGAGAGGATGAGGAGGAGGCCCAGGTGGCACCCTGCCGCTGGCAAGGACCCAAGGGGGGGGCCTTCCCTCCCTTGCTGGGAGTGTCCAACCCAGTCACACCTGTGGGGTTGCTCCTTAGGGGTGCGTTTGAGTTAGGTTCCTAAAGCCCGATGCAGCTTGTGTGTGTGTGTGTGTGTGTGTGTGTGTGTGTGTGTGTGTGTCTGTGTGTGTTTGTTGCGGGTGGGGGGTACGTAAATCGTTTTGTGTGGATGGCCCCAGAGCAGCGTTACCCAGGTGCCAGGGGTGGGGCAGCCAGCCTTTGGAGGGAGGCCTAGTGTGAGCCGGGACGTCTTCACTGGCTCATGTTTTCTCCAGTGAATCTGACCAACTTTGTGCATGCCTTTCAGGATCACTTGCTGAGAGCAGAGAAGAGTGAGAGGACCAGTTATCAGCGTTAAGCTGTCTGCTCTCGCTCCAGAAGGCACTTGTGTGTTCTGCTTACCGACACGGTCATGGTCAAGCCCCTGATATCTGGAGGTCGCAGGCCTGCTGGCTTTTGTGGCTGCTTGAAATTCTCCTTTACTGCCTACTTTTTGGGAAGGTAATTCTGACATGTCTCTGCTTAGCCTGCAGAAGCTCTGCGGCCTCTACCCTCTGGGAGAGGTGGAGACCAGCCAGCAGTCCCACCTGTCCCCTGATGCTTTCTGTTCCTTGCTCGACAGCCTACTGTGGCAGGCCCTTGTTTCTGCACACCATTTTCTTGTGTTGAAGAGTGTGCAACCAGTGTTGTGGAGGACCAGGGAGTGGCCATACTGGACCCAATGCCGCTCTCCCTGTGGCTCTCCATGATTGTTGTTCAACCATAGGAGGGCAGGCCAAAGGGAACCCTGGCTGGTGCCTGGGCTTGGATCTGGACCTTGTGCCACAGCCTGCTGGTAGGCTGATTGGGTTGGCTGGACTCTCTCAGCAGGGAGTGGTCTGCAGACCTCCCACGGACAGGCTGCAGTGTGGACACCCTGAGCTACAGCTGGGCTCTAGGGTCTGAGTCAACTGTGCTGTGTTTTGGAATGGGTGAATTTAACATATTCTCATTTAGGCTTCAATTCAGAGTTTGGGAATTTTGAAAGTCACATCACCCTGCATAATCCTTTTAAACCCCATACATTTCCCAGAATGTCATAAGGGTTTCCAGCCCCAGATGGCTGTTTTCCATTCAATTAGCTCTTTAAGAATTGTACGTACCCAGAGCTCTGGTTTGGCAGACTTGATGCTGTGAGTGCTGTGATCCAGTTTTTCATCTTCGACCATGAGAGACATGTCCTCTTGTTTCCCTCCCTCTCTGGAGAAAATAGGGGAATCGTGTGAGCTTAAGCCTGGTTATGACTAAGAGCCATGAGTGTTGGTCTGAGAAGGATGAGCACACCTAGATACATTTTCAAGCAATATTATGTTTCTCAGTAACCTATACTTGGGAGAAATTCTGCGTCAGAGCAATTTAGTCTAGCCACTGAAGCACTTAAATGGTCATGAAGTTCAGGATCATTTGTTATTTAGCATCAGGTTCAAATTCTGCTTCCTTTGGATGTGCACTGAGCTCACATCTGGACCCGAGAATCACAGGCAGGCAGGTGCTTTAACCAAAGACATTTAGTGGTTATTGGATGGTATTTATACCCAATTTTGTTTTCCGTTTTTTTGTGGAAGCTTGCTTTTAAAATCCAGCCCTAATGAAGAATTTCCTTTTCTTCTTGAAACAGTCTTCCCCTGTGGGATATTCAGGGTAGTGGTGGAAGGGTGATGTGGATGGTTTATTAAGCATGAGTTCAGATGGCCTGGAACAATGGGATATGATTTATGGGGCCTGGAAATAGATGCCGGGCAGAGAAAACCCTTGTGCCCCACGGTGGGGGGGGGGGGGAGATGGACGGGTTTGGTAAGAGTGAGAGCTGCACCCTGGCCAGTCTGAGAGCAGAGAAGCTCAGGCTCTGAGGTTTATTAAAGTGTCAAATATAGCCCCACTTTAGGAAGGCAGCTTGGGCCTGTCTTCCATCTTTGTTCCCTGGTTCACTGACAGACGTCAGCGGGCCGGTGGGGTAGGAAAGGGTGGCAAACAGGACGGTGGCATTTGGATCTGTGATCAACCCTCGAATAGGAAAATCCGTAGCAGAAATGGCTGTTGCTGCTAGAAGCAGATGAGGAAAGCAAAGGACTTAGGGAACAGGTTTCATGCCTGCCTTCTGCTGCAAGAGTGTGTGTGTGTGTGTGTGTGTGTGTGTGTGTGTGTGTAGATAAGTGAATGTGTATGTGTGCATAGGTGTCTTACACATAAATATGTATTGTATGTATTGCTTGTGCTGGCTTGGGCTGGTTGGGGATTTTGGTTTTGGTTTTAAATTAGAGATCACAGGTGCTGTCTAGGAGTCCCCTGATGCCCTAGACTCCCTGCGCCGGAGAGAGGCATCGGCACTGGGCACCCCTGAGCTTGGATCTGCATCTGGAGTGCAGTAGGGAGGCACCTGGTGCCCAGCCGAGGGGCGGAGGGCAGGGAGGCAGAGGTGTTTCTGTGGTTCAGGTTGAGACCAGTCCGCGAGCAGCTCTTCTAGTCTTCCAGTCTTCCCAGATTCTTCCTTCTGTTCTGTCCACGCATTTAGCTTCCTGGATCAGGCGCTCCAGAAGTGCAGCCAGCAGATAGGAGTGGAGGTACCCTCTCCCTCTCCCCCTTCCCTCTCCTCCCTGGCTTCTGGTTGTGCCTGGAGATATGGGCCCCCTTGAGGTGATTTAAATACAAAGACCATGCTCGCCCTGCTGTCTCTTAAACCCTGTCTGAAGGGAGGGTCAGCCTGGAAGCTGGAGATGCGTGCTGGGACCCCAGGGTCCAGAACCTTCTCCTGATCAGACTTACAGCTCTCCCTCTAAAATAACCCCTTCAAGCTGTCAGCCTCACCTGCCCACTGTGTAAATAACTGACACAGCAGGCGGGCTCACTCCTTGGAAGCAGCACGAAATTCAGGACACGCTGGTTTCCGGGCTTCTGCCCTTCTTATTTCCCATTCCGAGCAGTCTTGTGACTTGTTCCCTCTGAGGAGGCAAAGGAACAGGCAGATTCCCAGATGCTTCAGGGGCCCCTCTGTGTTTGGCTTTGTCAGTGGTTCCTTTGCCGTGGCTAGCTGGATTCTGAGCTGTTTGCTTTTTCTCTTAGAGGCTGGACATCCTAAGAGTTTTTTTTTTTTTCTGTGTACCGTGTCAGCAACCCTCGGTAATTATTCAGTAGGGAGGTGTGACCTTGAGAAGCTGAAGACGACCGTAGGGCTTTGGAAATTAACATGGTTAAATGTTTTATCTTAGGGTTTGTTGTTGGTTTACTCGGCTTAAAGTCTTTTTTGACTGAGAAGTAAGAGGAGAAACATCTTAAAGCTAGAGTTAAATGTATATGCTCGTAATGGGTTTGTGAGCTGAGGTACCTTGGCCCTCATCATTGGTGTCCACGGTGAGCCCCTGCTCCCAGCTTTAGCTCTGTATGGCATTCGGTGGCTCCGGGAGGAGCTGGGTGTCTGGGCGAGCGACAGGGTACGCCTTCTGCAGTGCTCCCTAATAGTCAGCCACGTACCCCTACCACACAGAATTCAGAGAAGGGACCTTCCTGGAGGGAGGTGGTGTTCAGGCCGTGGGCATGACGGTGACCACAACCAGCGGGCCCCGGTCATAGTGTTCCATTTCATAACCACGCCAAACCTTTGCGAGTACTCCGAGAGAGCCGCGATCACCTCCACTTCACAGAGAAACATGGTTTCCTCTGAGGCGATGAGATTACCTGGGGAAGTGGTAGCCTTCTCTCGAGGGAGACTTGATTAATCAGGGAAGGTCGTGCCTTTTTAGTTATTTTTTTTTTCTTTACAGCATCTGAAAACTTTTGCTGTCAGAAATACTTTTGTATTTTTACAGGGAATTGCTTGTAACTTTTTCTCAGGGCGTACGCAGTTCAGTGAGGTCTAATGCATGTATGGATTTGGATTTGTGTAACCAATCTGCACAGTCGGATAAGAGACAGGAAATCTGGAATGTTATCTCTTTATTTAATCTGTCTCAGCCCCTGTGATGAGCGTCAATAGAGCACTTCTGCAGGCAGCAGGGCTCTGAATCCATGGGGAATCTGGGGGTTGTGTGGGGTCTGGTACTCAGTTTTATTTTATTTATTTTATTTTTTTAAAGATTTTATTTATTTTATTTGACAGATAGAGATCACAAGTAGGCAGAGAGGCAGGCGGAGAGAGGGACGAGGAAGCAGACTCCCTGCTGAGCAGAGAGCCCGATGCGGGGCCCGATCCCAGGACTCTGAGATCATGACCTGAGCCGAAGGCAGAGGCTTTAACCCACTGAACCCTACAGGCGCCCCTGGTACTCAGTTTTAGAGTTGTGTGATTGTGTATTTTTTTCTTATTAATAAGTAATATATGTACATTTTAGGGAAAAATGATGAAATTTTAAGAAATCCCATAACCCCTCATGACCTTAGCTAATCATAGTTAATCATATTGAGTATATTATTCATATATCTTAGGTGTCAGCTTGTTGGGTGACCTGCTCTTTAATTGTAATTAATATATTGTAGTCGTTTTCCATTTACATTTTTAAATGTCGATTTTAATGAGTCCGCGGTATCACACAGTTTCCTCTGGGTCAGTGTTGTTGCTGCCTCCCTCTTGTATTTGTTCTGCTGTGATAAATATTCTTGAAACCTAAGTCTGTGTGCACATCTGTAGCACAATCCTTAGCAGAAAATGACCGAAGCAGAATTGAATCAAGGACCCACTGTAAGGTTTTTGGTGTCCGTGGTGAAATAGGTCTCCAGAAACATATCTACAATGCTCCTGCCGGCTGTGCACCGAAATCCTTAGAAAGTCATGCTCGGAGGACCTGCTCCAGTGTGTGATTCCTGCCCGCTGGGGCTCTTAGAGGACCGTTGCCTTTGGTAAAGCTTGCTGAGGTGTAACACACACACACAGCACGTGAGTTCTAGCATGCGGCACGCTGTGTGTAACTACTACCCAGATGAGGATCAGGAACGTTCTGAGCACACCAGAGGTTCCCTCCTGCTCCTTCCCAGTCAGTCACTCCCTGCCCCCTGCTTCTCTTCCATCACCAGCGATCAAGTTTGCCTGTTACCTTGCTCTGGTGGTTCGGTTCCTCAGGACATCTGTGGATTCCTTCTTGTTGTCGCATATGTGGCATCTTAAATTTTGTGATCGTCTGTTGTCTTCCATCACGTAGGTACTGTAGTCGGTTATCCGTTCTCCTGTTAATGGTCTTTTACATGGTATCCAGTTTGGGGCTTCTGAGGATAAGCTGCTTCAGACATTTTTGTGGTTTTGATGGACAGATACATTTCCCTTGAGCATGTAAACCTAGGAAAAGGTTTTCCAGGTCCTAGATTAGATTCGGGTCTCCCCTGTCGACCTCGTGGACTGGGTGATGTTTTGCTGAGGCCTGTCTTGTGCATGGCCAGATGTTGGCCACCTCCATTCGGCCTCTCCCCACCAAATGCCCAGTGGCACCCTTTCCTCCAATTACATCAACCAAACGTTTCTCCAGGCATTGCCATATGTCCCCTGGGGAGCCAAATCACCTGCAGCTGAGAACAACTGCTTAATTTTTTTAAAATTTATTTTAAATTTATTTTTTTGAAAAGATTTTATTTATTTATTTGAGAGGGAGGGGAGAAGCAGAGGGAGAGGGAGAAGCCAACTCCCTGTTGAGTAGGGATCCCCGTGCAGGCCTGGATCCCAGGACCTTAGGATCATGACCTGAGCCGAAGGCAGATGCTTCACCGACTGAACCCCCTGGTGCTCTGAGAACCCCTGCTTCAGTACATGCTGCCACACTGTGTTCCAGTTCATCCAGCTGCCAGCGATGTGCGGGACATGCCATGTGTTAATTCAGCAACATACTGAACCCTGCTGGGATAAAATGATGAGTGAGACCTGTCTCCTGGGGTCCAGCAGGAGAGACAAAGTAAAGACAAGGAGAAAGAGCCTCTGGGAAGCAGTGGGATCAACGTTAACAGGGATTTATATGGAATTCTGGGGAGGGTCACCTGGTCCAGCGGGGTTGGGGAGGAGGTGACCCCTCTGATGGAGGTGGCCCCCTGAGCTGCTTCTGGAAGCAGAGATAATGATTACTCAGGTGAAGAGGAAGGAACAGGGCATCTCCAACTCGGGCAAATGCCAGGAGGAGAGAGAAGGTATGCCACTCTGCCCAGGGGCGGACCCACCCTTTTCCTACCCTGAGCATCCCGACCCGAGGCCTTATATACGAAAATGTCCTGAAACGCCACATGATGTCCTTGTTACCACAGCACAAGTAACTGTAGCTGGGATCCAAGGTCCCATGTTCAGGTGCAGATACAGATGTTTCCGGCGTTTCCTGGCGCCCACAGGGAGGGGAATGTGGTTGGCTCGGTGAGATCTATGAACTTAGGATGGAATCTCTGGAGAAGCCCTGAGCTCTGCCCTCAAAAGAAGGAAGAGGGAAAGGGAAAAACTCAACTTCTGTTGGCGGAAAGAGGCACGGTGTTGTCTCGGGGTGGGAGGGATGTCGTACTAAAAGGATAACAGGCTCTGAAAACACCCTGTAATGTGACGATGATGTTCCGCCCCCACTGGCACGTGGTGCAGAGAGCCCCTCTCCCCTTTGTGACTTTCAGAAAAAACTTATTACAAAAGTAGGAACCCCGGGCAATAGTTAGCTGTGTGTTTAATAAGCCACTTTACTAAAAAGTTTAGAACTGCAAATCTTGACACTCTCACTGCGACAGACTCACTCCTTGGCCAGGATATTGGAAACTTCATCTGCTTCCATTTCCAGCTTCTAGGCTCGTGGACACCCCCACCCCATCCCCATTTCTTCTGTGGAAGAGGAGCGATCTTTTACAAATATAGGCTAATCTGATGATTCCCTGCTTAAACCTTCATGTAGCTTCCGGCTGAAACCAAAGGGAATTCCAGAGTCCTTCGCAAGGCCTCCAATGCCGACAGCTGCTCCGCAGCCTTCCTTTCCAGTGTCCCCTTAGTCCCCTGTCCTGCTGTCTGCACATAATCTATTCATTTCCGCCTTCATGCCTATGGGGCCCATACCTGGAATGTTCTTCATGGCAGGCTCTGCTTGTTAGTTTGGTCTTGATTCAGATGTCACTGCCTTACCCCATCCCTCTTTGCTGCCACATTTGCTAATATGTTTCCCTTGTGGGATGAGATGCTGGATGTCTTGGTCACAGTTAGGACACGGTGAGTCCTCTGTGTTTGTTGAATAAAGGAACTAACAGAAGACCAGATGAACACACAGCTAGGTTGTTAAAAATGAGGATGGAATCAGCACCAATGGAGAAATGTCTAAACGTTTTCTACATCCCAAATAGTGGAAGAGAGGTTGGACCACTCTTGAGGGAACGGATTCCCTACTAGGAAGGCAGCGAAGCAAGTCTGGGATGTATTTTACAGGTTTTCTGTCCTGCATAGAAAACTGAACTTGGCCTCGGAGGAACTCGACAACCTTGGGCTTGTGCGGCCTACCCACTTCCTAAGAGCTAGAGACCCCCAGACAGGAGCCTATTAGAAATCTGAAGGGAAGCCAGCCTCTTGTACCCTTTTATCTGTTTAACAAGTGCTTGTGTGTCCTGTATTATGTGCAGATAGTGTTCTAAGAACTTAGTTTTTTAAAAGATTTTATTTATATATTTGAGAGAGAGAGAGAGAGGGCAGGAAGTGAAGAGGGAGGGAGAGGGACATGCAGACTCCTCGCTGAGCAGGGAGCCTGACACGGCCCTATCCCAGGACCCTGAGATCGTGACCTGAGCTGAAGTCAGATGCTTACCCACTTAGCCACCCAGGTGCCTCTAAACACTTTGTAACGTGTGTGTTCCTCATAACAATCTTGTGAGGTATTATTATCCTCATTTTTAGTATAAGGAAACTGAGTCACCGATTGGTCAAGTGATCTCGGGTGAAAGAGTTCCTTTGACTAGGGCTCGAAGAAACCCCATCCTTACGGCGTGAATGTGGAACACAGTATATCTGGTCACATCTGCTACTTAATGGTATTTCCCTTGTGAGGGGCCCTTGAAGGCCAGTGTCATTCTCCAGATCTGTCTGACCTGCTGCCTCTCTTCCTGGTGGCGGCACCTCGTTACTCAGCACCCTTTATAGTGAGACGGGGCCGCTGCCTGGATTCGGCGCGGTGGAAAATGAGCCCAAGGGTGGGCTCCACTCTCAGGCCTGGCCGTGGGAGGCCCCTGGGAGCCACACGTCAGGGATGTTGGGCCCGGCAGGCAAAAGGACCTCGTATCGAAATCACCATTTGGAGAAAAGCTGCTCCCGCATCAGCCACAGCTCTCAGGGATTAAAGGCTTGTCGGCCAGAAATGAACTTCTTCCCCAGTTGGTTCTTGGTACGTTTGGTGGGGGGTGTTAGAGGAGCCGGGTTTGCAGACACAGACGCTGAAGAAAAGTGGATTCCTCGGGGGAAGTGGATTCAGAGCAGTTGGGCCCACGCGGCATTGCTGCGTGGGGACTCCTGAGGGGCTACGAGGGAAGACAGCCCAGAGGATAAAAATCGATTCCCTGTCTCCTTGCTGCGACATTCCCACGGTGATTTTGGGAGCGGCCAGGGAAGGGTGCCGGGAAGCCACGTGCATCCTGCGCTCTGGAGATGGGTGCTGAACTGCACGTCCGTGGTTTGAGGCTGTAGATGGTTTGGAAGGGGCTAGGGGGTCAGTTTATGGCTGGAGAGGACCTGGGGCAGGAGGCCTGGGCTGTGCGTGGGCTCCCCCTGTGACTTTGCACCAAGGGGCTCCTTCCCAGGGTTCTGAGGGACAGGAAAGATGTGCGGGGAAGCCCAGAGCTGCTGGCTCATTCTGGGGAGCTTTATCTTTCTTCCTTTAAACACATGATGGCTTTTGTTCTACTTAGGAGATTTTCAGACCTTTGCAGCAACCAGGAACCTTAAAGAGGGCAAACCCAGGTTACCTATATGAGGCAGGGGAAAGCAGGTGCTGTCTTTGAAGTTGAGAGTGGGAGGGCCCCAGAGCCCCCCACCCCACCCCAGGGTGCTTCCACACCCCATCCCGCTCAGTTCCTCATACTCTAATGTGAAGGACCTTTGGCTGGGACCTGGGTCAGGAGGGGAGAGAGGCCTCTGAGAGGCACCCAGTCCTTTTCTGAGATGGTGAAGAGGACACTGATAAGTCAATGAGATTCTGGTGTTTCAAAGCCACCCAAAAGTGTCTATGGCAAAGTGATTAAAAATTGAATTATTTGGGGGCTTCCTGGGTGCCTCAGTTGGTTAAGCATCTGCCTTCGGTTCAGGTCATGGTCTCAGGGTCCTGGGATCGAGCCCCAAATCGGGCTTCCTGCTGAGTGGGAGAGTCTGCTTGTCCCTCTGCTTATGTGCTCTGTCTCAACAAATCACAATTTTTTTTTAATTTTAAAGATTTTTATTTTATTATTTTGGATGGAACTGGTATGGGAGGACACCTGTTTCCTTCTTTAGGAAACTGTTACAAAAAGAAGATCATGGATTGGGAGAGAGGATGATTTTCTAGGAAGAAAAAAGGTAAATAAGTGTAATTGTCTAAAAGTGGTGACAGTCTTGCTTGTAGATGTTCCTCCTGCATTTTGGGAAGTTGGAGAATCCGTAATACTTTCAATTAAAGTTTTTCTAAGAATCCCCAGCTGACTTTGGGGGTGGGGGGCATTGTCCTTTGTGAAGATTTTGAGCTTCTGTGAGTGAGCAGACCTCCACTCCAGAGTGACATAAAAAGCAATCTGCACCTCCTTCCTGATTTGTCTGTAATAAAACTTGCTTTCCTCAGGTCCCAGCATTCGAGGCAGATAAATATGTTCCCTTTCGTTGGCTCTTACTCATACTTCAGCAAGATTTCCCATGTGCTTTCCTTGGCTGGCTGGGAAACTGGACCACAATTTATGGCATCTTAGGGGACAGGTGCGTAGAATTCCAGTAGGATCCCGGAACAGAACCTAATTGGAGATTAGAGACCATTGCGGTGTGAAGCTTTTCTTTGAGATTGAAAGAGGTGCATGTTATGCAAATATTAGCAAGTGTAAGTTCACACTGTCTATTGAAAATTTATAGACTCATTATGGTCACGAAGGCTGGAAGATAAGTAGATTTTGGGAAAGATGCAGGTAAATTCAGGGAGGTGGCAAATTACCCCAGGGAAAGTAGAATGGCTAAAGAGTATGGCCCAAACTTTTTTTTTTTTTTTAATTTTATTTATTTGCCTGAGATAGAGAGAGAGAGTACACACAAGCAGGCAGAGAGGCAGGCAGAGGCAGTGAGAGAAGCAGGCTCCTCGCTGAGCAAGGAGCCCGATGTGGGACTCGATTCCAGGACCTTGGAATCATGACCCGAGCCGAACGCAGCAGCTTAACCAACTGAGCCACCAGGCGTCCCTGGCCCAAACTTTTTTTTTTTAAAGATTTTATTTATTTATGTGACAGAGAGAAATCACAAGTAGATGGAGAGGCAGGCAGAGAGAGAGAGAGAGGGAAGCAGGCTCCCTGCTGAGCAGAGGACCCGATCCCAGGACCCTGAGATCATGACCTGAGCTGAAGGCAGCGGCTTAACCCACTGAGCCACCCAGGCGCCCCCTGGCCCAAACTTTTTAAAAAGATTTTATTCACTTATTTGACACATAGAGAGCCAGAAAGCACAAGTTGGGGGAATGGCAGAGGGAGAAGGAGAAGCAGGCTCCCCGCTGAGCAGGGAGGCAAATGTGTGGGACTCGATCCCAGGACTCTGGGATCATGACCTGAGCTGAAGAAAGACACTTAACCGACTGAGCCACCAAGGCGCCCCCTGGCTCCAACTTCCAAAGATGGTGTATGAGCTACCTTTGGTGGGAAGGAATGAAGATCAGCAACTGTCCTTGATTCTGCTTCTCAGGAAGGCATTGTGATGTGGTGCCCAGGACTTTGGAGACAGACACACGCTTGGTGCCCTCCGGCTCTGCCGCAAAAGCAACACCTTCCAGAGGGCAGCTGCAGGCACCGGGTGGCGTCACACAAGGTCAGACCCGGGAGGCACTCAGCCATGTCCCATTCCACCATCCTGCTAGGGTTAAAAAAATTACCTATATATAAAAAAAAAAGAACCAGAATAGTGGGAATGAATGAAAAATAAAAGTTTTCCTATGAAGTAGTGGTAGTTTTCTTGTAGTACTTTTTTTTTCTCTCTCTCTCTTTTTTTTTTTTTTTTTTCTTTCTTGGTTTGTTTTCTGGGGAAGGGGCCGTGTGGGTTTTCAGTCAATGATGTTCCCTGACAATGATGTTCCCACCTCAAGGGTGTGGGCTCTGAGGAAACTTTTTTTTTTTCAGGCTTTTGTTCTCTGGCGGTTTTTTCTTTGTTCACTTTTTTTTCTCACTTTGACCGCTTTTGATGGTTTTTGTAGTTTTAGAGGAAAACAAACCGCACCCTGATCTCCCTCTCAGAGAGAAGCCTCAGTCTTGCTGCAGAGCCCAAATAAGTTCCCCCTTGGCCGCTGGCAGAGCAGGTTCCAAGTTGCTGTCCCTGGGGATGGAGGATCTTTTGCTTGTACCCAAAAGCACGGCAGCAGCAGCTTTGGGCACCTCCAGAGCGCTAGAGAGGTTCCAAGCAGCAATCGCACACTGAGATTTTCCCGCTGGCCCGGGCTGGGAGTGCCTGGTCTTTCTGGGTCTAAGAGCGCCCACCTTGCACGCACCAATTTCAGGGAAGGCAGAGGTTCGCGCGCGGGTCTCAGGCTCTGAGAACAGGGCACAGGTCCGGGAGCACCAGGCTGGGCCTTCGCGCACCTCTCTGGGGCGAGAGTTTGGTGCAGGCTCTGAAACAAGGGCGTGTATCAAAGGGCACCGGCGGGGCCTTTATACCTCTCTCAGGGGAGTATCTCAGGCTCTATAGCAGGACTCTCGCATTCTGCCGCCTGGTGTGGCTCCCATCCCCTCACAGGAAAGGGACCCCATGCATTCTCCAGTGCGCTGGCAGCTTAGGGACCAAGAGCTGGTTTCTCTGACACACTCTCTGCCTCAGCGCCACGGGAGGCTGTCCTGGGACCGGGGACAGCCAAGAGTGCTCCAAGCCTGTGTGGACCCTAGGCCTGGGGATCCCAGCCCTGAATTCATTCCTCTGCCCTTGATGACCCCAGAATAGATCAATTCAGCAACTGTTAATCCATGCCAGGCCAGGGAACAAACACAGCAGTACACAAGATCAACTCGCCTTGGTCCCAGGAGCCTGGATTCCCCAAGGAGGTCTTCACCTGGTCTCTGAAGGGGATTCTGGGGGTTCCAAGATGGCCATGGGTGGAGCCCACCAGGTAGAGAGGCCCCTGGAGAGTGTCCACTGGCGCTGAGCAGACAGAAGATCCCCTCAGGCCTTCCCTCGTGGCTCCACTGTGCCCTGGGGAGAGAAAAGGGCCAGCCACACCGCACCGGGGCCGCAGCTCGGCCGCCCAGGAGCGGCAGCGGGCCTAGCCTGGAGCTCAAGCAGCGGCAGGGAGGCCGGGACTGGGCGGGGGACTGGGGTCCTGGAGTCAGCAGAAGAGCAGCGGGAACCGGCAGGGGGCGCAGCCAGCCCCTCACCGGACAGGACAGACAGGAGGCTGGGCGAGGGCGCGCGGGCCTGCAGAGGCCTGCACCGCTGTTTGCCGCCCCCCACCCGCCGCAGCGGGCTCGCACCTGCCTGCCCCGCCCACCGCCTTCTGCGGGCCCAGCGAACTCACTGCGCAAAAAGCGCCTCCTGGGGAGGCAGGGGTTCTGGGCTGGCGGGGCAGGGCGCAGGGGAGTGCATGGGTGCCCCGCTGACTCAGGTACTGAGGGGCTGGGGAGGGGTAGGGGCGCTAGGGAGAGAGGGAGGCTGTGTCCCTCCTGCCCGCTGCCACCTGCTGCTTCGTCGAAGGGAGCAGGAGGGGGGCCTGGCGGACAGGTTCCTGCTGGCCTGGTGCTCCTGCGCCCCACAGCCCTTGCCCCACAGCCCTTGCCCCACAGCCCTTGCCCCACAGCCCTCGCTCCACTTCTCTGTATCCAGGGAACCCGTGGGGCCCTACTGACATCAAGGAGCCCAGCACCACTGGGCTTGTCTGACCCCCAGAGAGACGCCTGTGCTGACAGGCTTCTTTTCCAGAACTTGATGGAAAATTTTGTCCCTCAGAATCGCTGGGCTCCCCAACCCGAGAGGAGCTGGCTCTGCCCGCACAGCCTGGGCCCCACTGGGCCCCCTCCACCTCAACTGCCTTTTACCCAGGAGCCCCAGGATACCATTCCTTTCTGGCCCATGGACCCCTTCCCCCCACCCCCACCCCCACAACTCTACTTTGGGCCTGCGACCACCCTGGGATCACTTCCATCTCCGGCCCCCTACCCCATAGGTCCTTGTCCACCTCCAGGCCTGACCCCTGACCCCTCTCACCTCTGGAGTCACTGAAACCCTTCCACTTGGGGGCCACTGGCATCTGCGATCCCAGACTCCCGGGACTCCCCTCCACCTTGGAGCTCCCTACCCTGTTTCCTCTAGGAACTGCTGTGCCTAGAGCACCGAAACCCCACATTCTCAAGCCAGCTGTCTTCGGGCCAGGGACTCAGGTAACCTCAGGGACCCTCCTTTCTGGGGCACATACTCCTCTCTGTGCAGGAGAGACCAGAGAGAGCAGGCTTGGGGATCCTTCACTCCAGCTGGATGGAGGGGCAGAAGCTGGGGTGTGTGTGAGGGGGTGCTCACAGGTGGCCTCCCTGGGTAAGGAGCTTCCAGGAGGAAGCTTCAGGGCGAGGCCAAGATGTGGAAGCCTCAGGAAGCACTGGCTGCACAGACTCCAGGCTCCTGGCTTGGGCAGTGGGCATTTAGTGGCCAGAGCCCTACAGGGCCAACCCCGTCCAAACCCACCCCACCCTGGCTGGCTTTTTTGTCTTGAATTTGCACAGCAGCCTTTTCTCCAGTATGAAATTGAAAGCTTTGCTTTGGAAAGTTTTGTGTCCAGGAGGCTCCTGGGAATCCACTTACTTTATTTTCGGAGGCTACTTGAGGAGGGTGGAGTCTTTGGGACCTTAACAGCAGGTCTCCTGATCCTTCCTGACTTCCTTTTTTTTTTTTTTTTTTAGATTTATTTATTTGAGAGAGATAAAGAGCACACCACAGAACACATGCAGGCACAGGTGAATGGGCCAGGTGAATGGACCTGAGCCAAAACAAAGAGTAAGATGCTCAACCAGCTGCAACCACCACCCCCCCGCCCCCCTTTTATGGATGGGTTACACCTACACACTGTTAGGTGCGTTGCCTGGACCCGGC
This sequence comes from Mustela lutreola, assembly GCF_030435805.1. Lineage (NCBI taxonomy): Eukaryota > Metazoa > Chordata > Mammalia > Carnivora > Mustelidae > Mustela > Mustela lutreola. The sequence goes on along the minus strand of NC_081299.1, from coordinate 115,376,197 downwards.
TAGTCTTACAGCAGTCCTAGGACATCGTCTCTTGCCCAGTGTCTCTGGTCAGTACCAACCCATGCCTCAAGGGTGGGAATGACTTCTTCCTGACTCCTTTTTTTTTTTTTTTAAGATTTTTTATTTTATTTTATTTATTTGACAGAGAGAGATCACAAGTAGGCAGAGAGGCAGGCAGAGAGAGAGAGAGGAGGAAGCAGGCTCCCTGCTGAGCAGAGAGCCCGATGCGGGACTCGATCCCAGGACCCTGAGATCATGACCTGAGCCGAAGGCAGCGGCTTAACCCACTGAGCCACCCAGGTGCCCTTCCTGACTCCTTCTTAACTCCCTGTCCAGCCCGGGTTGCCCACCCCCCTCCAGGCTGTCCTAGTTGTATATATTGGATCTCTGTAGATTGTGGGCACCATCAGATCCTCACCTGTCGTGACCGGCACAACAAATCAGCCAGGAACATGAGGGTAAGAGGATGAAGAAAAGAACTCGAGAAGCAAAGAGATGGGGGGCAGGAGGAGCACTGAGGAGGATGTCCAACAGTGCTAAGTTTATTCAAAGCATTAAGGCCATATATATAGTGACATTACATCTGTGTTTAGTTAAGCAACTACGGTTCCTCATGACGCCAAATGTCTAATGCCAGTACAAATACAGCAAACCTGAAAGTCATTTATGGGCTGTACTAAGGCAGCAAGGACCAGCAACGAACTTTTTAGCCCAACCGAATTGTTCTCATTCGTTTAGTAAGCGTGTGGGAAGTCACGTAGGCGAGCGCACAACACATAGCACAGACTCTTTCCCAGTGCTACTCAACTTTTCCCGTCCTAAACCTTTTGTTAGGTTATTCAGACTTTAAAGGAGGCACAAGTCAGGGTCTGGTTTGGCTCTCATCTCAAGCCTTATTGCGGCCTCCCACACTCACCGAAATGAGAACATGGCTCAGGGTTATGGAGCGAATATACCCTTTAGGAAACATTAAAGGACGTAGCATAACTGGTCCGGGGTCACCCAGCCTGTGAGAGGCATGGGTGAGATTCAGACTGCACTGGGTCCCACAGCCATTTTCAGCTCACCTTAGTGTCCAACCTGGTCCCAGAAGGTTCCTGCTCAGGACTTTGCTTTGTGCTGAGCTGGGCTTGCTTCCTGCCTGTGAAGCCATTTTCACAGTGTGTCCCCAGCCCACCCTCTCATATTGAGCATCAGTGCTGCCTTGGCTGGCCTCTGTTGATCGTGCCGTTCCTCTCCATCCCTCTGTCACCCCTCCGGCCCACTGTCCTACTGCCCTCTGTCCAGTGGGCCAAGTTCTGAGTTTCTTGCCTGCACTTCCTCTTAACTGTGCTCTGTTGAAATCCTCTCTAACAGGGAGGATCTGCTTATCAGAGCAGCTTGATTTGGAATCCGTCTCCCCTGGAGGTCAGAGCTTCTGACCATCATGTCCCCAGCCTCAGCACTGGGGATGCCTGCCCAGCCTATTCTGGGTGCTCGTGGAGCTCTGGGATCTTGGAGAAGATTTGCCATGAAAATAAGCATTTATACATAATACGGAAGAGAAGATCTGAGGAAAATGAGTGGGTGTCATCTGGTAATGTTTGTGTTAGGATGGTTCTGAAATTTCTGGGCCCTGAGTTACCAAGAATCCTAGGTTGCCCAGCTGGAAGGACCTCAGATAGATCAGCTGGGCTCCTCACCTCATTTGACAGATGGGAAGTTGAGGCCCAGAGCTTAGTGCCACAGAGCAGGAGTGAGGAGAGATGTTAGTGACAGGAAGAAACCATAGCCTAAGCACAAAGTGGCTGAGCCTGGGCTTTGTTTATGCAAATGAGTTGCTAAAACAGTGGGCCTGAGGCTGCTGACCCTATCTGGTGCCCAGCAAGAAGTAACACCAGCCCACACCTTCTGAGGTTTAACTCATGCCAGGAATGATTCTCAATGTTTTATTTGTGGGCACCTGGGTGGCTCAGTTGTTCAGCTGAGGTTATGCTCCCAGGGTGCTGGGATCTAATCCTCACCAGGCTTCCTGCTCAGTGGGAAGCCTGCTTCTCCCTTTCACACTCCCCCTGTGTGTGTTCCCTCTCACCCTGTCTCTCTCTCTCTGTCAAATAAATAATAAAATCTTAAAACAAGAACAACAACACCAAAATGCTTTATTTGCCTTAGGAGATAGGGTCTGTTATGGCTACCATTTTAATGCATGGAAATATGGGCACAGGGCAGCTAAAGGAGTCCAAGGTCACACAGCTTGCAAGTGGAGGAGCCAAGATTTGAACCCTGGGCAGCCTGCCTCCAGAACCTGTATTATTTTTTCCCCTTGTGTATGTCATTTTTAAAAACCTTTCCCTGAATTCTAACAGAGATGTGTAAACATTGTTAAGCATGTAGTTTATTGATCATCACAAAGCTTAGGTTCTGAATCATTGCAGCAAGCTGGGGTGGGCTTTGATGTCAGACCTAATTGGAATCCAGTTTCTGGTGCTGCATGACCTTAGGTGACTTACTCAGCCTCAGTTTCTGCACTGAGTTTGGCAGCCTTGTGATGAGTAGATCATGTGACAATGCCTAGCGGGTTTGGTGCCTGGCGAGTGTTTAATAAATGGTTTTCTCTTCTTAATAATGAAGATTCTAAGTTGTGTTGGTTTTGTTAAGCAGTCCGAATACCTTCCTCATCGGTCAGTTGCCTGTCGGTCGCCTTGTAGGTACTTGTGATGAGTCACTTTGGTAAGTCACTATATATAGCTGAAACATTTGGGGGTAGGGGGGACACCCCCCTGCCCCCACTGCCCCTGCATTGAAAGTCTGTAATTTAAAATGTTCCACCTGTGCCTGTTTTTTTTTTTTTTTAAACATAATCACTTTGGGACAGTGAAATTTATATGTCTTCTCCTTAGGGTTGTGACGGAGCCTTTGGGGACCTGCAACAGCTTACTTCCAGTTTCTGTCTGGCATGCTGATGGGCCAGAACTTATTTTAACAACATTCCATCACATTCCAGGCACCTGGAAGGAGAAATATGTTGAACTTCTCAGAAATTATTTTTTGGAACTGTTTTTATCCTGAGGAATAACCCATTTAAAAATTGAATGACCTTTATGGTTGACTTTTCCACTCTACATAATGCAAACTGAAAAACTCATTGTTTTCAGCTGCCTCTGCAGCAGTGGGAAGAGCAAGCCTGTGGGAGTCCTCCCCAGGTTGGCCCCAGCACAGAGCTGCATCATTCTACACACCCCTCATGCCTTGTCTCCTTGTCTGTGAGGTGGTAATGATGGTGCAGGGAGCTCCAGGGGTTGTCGTGAAGGTTACAGAGATGGGGGGTATAAACTTTGAACAGTGTGCCCCACATAAAATGCAGATCTGGTGAGCAGAGGCAGCTGCTCACATTAATTGTTGATGCCAAGGCACTGGAGTTCCACAACAGCCTATGCCTTTCTTTCCTGGGTCCTTTTTGTCTCAGCCACCACCTTAGAGAAAGTGACTCAGCAAGGCTGGTGCTTGTGGAGCCCTCTACAAAGCCAGCGATGCCCTGGATATAAGGGGGTTTTCCTGGGTGGTAGGACCCCATTTCAGAGGCTTAACTAGCCGGTTTCTCCTAACTGGTCCTGTCCTCCAGGGTCAAGATGAAGGCCTGCCAGGAGCCTGGTGGTCTCACCAGAGTTTTCCACTGGAAGCATGAAGGACCCCATGGGGCCTCATGCAGAATAACATGGGTGTTGGAGGGAGAACAGGGGGGACATCGCCTGTACCATCATGGGCAGGTCACTATATCTGGCTCAAGCCGGCTTTCTTCCCATCGGGGAAATGGCAGAAGACCATGCTTTTTCACAGGAGGGATGAGGGTTTAGGGAGGTATTTGATGACTGTGTTGGGGCTGCATGAGTAACAGAGTTGACGGAGGGGCCTTGGAGTCACAGACTTAGGTTCAGGCCCCTGCTCCTGCCACATAAAAGTAGATCGCTTGGGTAAGCCATGGACCTCAGTGTCCCCCTCTGTGTACTGGGGATAATACCTAGCATGTAGGTCTGTGAGGGGTACAAAATAGAAGGCCATATTAGGAGCTTAGAGAAGAGCCTGGTACTCACTAGATTGTAGTTTTATAGTGATACTCTGGCATCACTGGTGTTGCAGACCTGGTCCTATCCTCTGGAAGCTTTGGCTGTGTGACAGATGGCTTATGAGGCCGTGGCTGACAGAAAGAAGTGGCGTCTGTCTTTTCTTAAGATTAAGGGTACAGAGGGGTGCCTGGTGGCTCAGTCTTTGAAGCATCCAACTCTTGGTTTCAGCTAAGGTCATGATCTCAGGGTGGTGGGATTGAGCCCTGAGGTGTGCTCTGCTCTCAGTGTAGAATCTGCTGGAGTTTCTATCTCCCTGTATTTGTGTGTGTGTGTGCTCTCTCTGTATCTCTGTCTCTGTCACTCTCTCCATAAAATAAATGAATCTGTAAAAATAAATATATACATACATGCATAAATTAATTAATTATGGGTACAGAAATCAGTGATGGAGCTGGGCTGATGGGACACTTGGCAGCAAACACAGGTGCACCCTGCTTGAAGGCTCGGGGGTAGCTGCGGTGTCGCCAGTGGTGATGGGGGTGTGAGGAAGTTGCCTCATGCAGCATCCAGAGGGGAACTTAGATGGGGAGGGCTCCAGGGAGTAAATGCCCATGGGTAGGAAGCATCTTCAGGCAGACGAATGTCAGAGGGTGTCCTCATGGATGGGGAGGCACCCTTTCTCCCTGAAGCTGCCCACGAGTGGAGGTGTGCCTGCTGGGGACATAAGTAAATCATTGGGGTTTAGCCTCCTAAGCTGTTAATTTATGAAGATGTGGCCAAGACCTTGTCTCACTGCTTTTTAAAGAGAAGTAAATTAAACTGTTGTTTGGGATGGTGTTGTCTTCCAAAGGCTCATTCAGTGTCAGTGGCAGAGCTGCTGTGGGCTTTCCAACTTGTCTGGAAAGCCTGGTCCAGGCAAGGGTGAGGGATATTCCCATCTCTTGGGGTCTCTTGCCCTCTCTGTTTATGGCAGAACGTGGTTTTGTGACTGGTAAATGGACAGGCATCCTGTGCAGATCCTTCAGCTCTTCGTGTGGCTGCAGTAGAGGAAATTCCCATTCACTGGGCACAGACTGTGGCTGGACGGGCGGTGTGGCGGGGCTCTCACCGAGCATTCTCCTTTCACGTAATCCCCGACCAGACATGAGTTTTGTGGTGTTGCCACTTTCCTGCTAGCCAGGAGGGAAATTGAGGCCCAGGAAAGTTACACTTTCTCGCTGTGGTAAGAGGCAGAGCCATGTCAGCCGGTCCAGGCCCTGGCTTTCAGGTCTGTTTGCTGTGAGCATTTCCTCTTGTGTTTCCAGCTTTTGGCCTGTTTGACCTATCAAACTATTGATGGTGTATTGATAATTCTAATACTCTCGACATTGTGAGAGATTAGCTCTTCACTTTGTGGTAGAAATGTTTCTTGCTGTATTTTTCTTTTAATTAAAAAAAAAAGTCAAAGTCCCACGTTTCTGCCCATATGAATCTCCCTGAGTCTCCCTGTTGTGAAGTGGTTGGGTTTGGGGATTTTTAGGGCAGGGGCCCTGACATAGTTGGTGGTGGCTTTGCCTGGAGGAGCCCATGGCTCAGGACTTAGAGTGGGGACTGGAGCAGTGTGAACTGTGGCCTGAAAATGTGTTCGTGTGTGCTGAGGTGGTGCCCAGATTCTTTTGGAGGATGAACTGAGGTTTTGATCAGTAGGTTAGTGAAACACTTGATGGAATAACACTGATAATTTTGTTTTTGTATTCAATCCTAATTTTGTGTTTTTGTTTTCGTGTAGTGCAGTGTGCTCTATGTTCTAAGAAAAAATTGGCAATCAATTCATACAGTATCATGATTTAATAATCCTTCCTCACTCACCGGGTCATATTTCAGGTTTTTATATGTAGTTTTTATATCTGTAGTTCTGTTTCTGAATTCTGCATTTTGATTCATTCCTTCATTTTTAAATTTCTTATTTTAAAGATTTTATTTATTTGAGAGAGAGAGAGAGAGAGAGAATGAGCTAGGAGCAGCGGCAGAGGGAGAAGGAAAGGGAGACTCCTCACTGAGCAGGGAGCCTGATGTGGGTCTCAGATCCCAGGTCTCTGAGATCAGGACCTGACCCAAAGGCAGATGCTTAACAGACTGAGCTACCCAGGTGCCGCCGCATTCCTTCACATTTTTATTTTTACTCCAGTGCTGCACTGTTTGGCTGGTTGCTTCAGTTTCTGGGAGGGAGGGAGATGGCCCCCTCCCCTGTTCTTCTAACAAGTTTGCTTTCGCTGCATTGACTGGAGAAGGGCCAGGCTTCCTGAAGATGAGTAGGATGATTCAGTGACACCCAAAAGGCAGTGGCTATCATTGTTCCCACTGTGCTTCAACAACTTCACCCACTGACTCTTTGATGATGGCAGCCACCAGCAAATCTTCTGCAGAGGACTGCTGCCTTGGGATGCTTTTCTTGTGGTGCTGGACTTCATTCCCCCTGGCAGCCAGTACAGCTAGGATTAGAACCCAGGAAAAGTCCCATTAGAACCCAAGAAAGTGGGGTGCCTGGGTGGCTTAATCGATTGTCTGCCTTTGGCTCAGTTCATGGTCTTAGGGTCCTGAGATCAAACCCTGCACTAGTGTCCGTGCTGGCTGTGGAGCCTACTTAAAATCAAACAATCAGAAATCAGCCCAAGAAAGTACCCTCCTTTGTGTTGGTCTATACTGTGGATCAGATTTTATTTTTCTTTTCTTTTTTTCTTTCTTCTTTCTTTTTAAAGATTATTTATTTGTCAGTGAGAGAGCACAAGCAGGGGGAGCAACAGGCAGAGGGTGAGGCAGGCTTCTGGTTGGGTAAGGAGTCTGATGCCAGACTTGATCCCAGGACCCTGTGATCATGACCTGAGTCATGTTAGGCTGCTGCCTAACAGACTGAGCCAACCAGGCATCCCCCAGGATCAGACTTCAATAACCCTACCAGATTTCTTTAGCTTTGACATTTTAAAGGACAATGAAAGCTAGCTAAACCTACACCAGGATTCTGCATCTGCTGGGGCTGTGCTGTCCGGGCCTATGTGCCTCCTGTTCTTCTAACCCCATCAATTCCACCCATGTTTTAGCCAGAGAACTGTAGGCAGGTGTGGGTGTGTCACTGAAAGCTTTGACTCATCATTCATATCTTTATTTTAAGCTTATAATCTTTATTTTTTTTCTTTTTTTGGGTAAGATTTTATTGATCTGTTTGTTTATGAGAATGAATGGGGAGCAGAGGCAGAGGGAGAAGCAGACTCCCTGCTGAGCAGGAAGTCTGACATAGGGCAAGATCCCAGGATTATGGCCTGAGCCCAATGCAGATGCTTAACCAACAGAGCCACCTAGGTGCCTCTTTATTTTTCCTTTATTGATTATCTGCCTTTCTGAGGCAGCGTTCTACCTGGGTTTTCATAACTCTTCCACTAGTCTGGCCTATTTTGAGGTAATTCCTATACATTTTGGCTATGCTGCTAAATGATGCTATGACCTTGGACTCTTTTTTTTTTTTAACCTCTCTGAGCCTTGGTTTCCTCTGTGCTAATGTGGATAATATACCCTCTCTTGCAGATGTGTGGAGGGCCATGGCTGACTTGGATGCAGTTGGAGTCATCTCACAGCACATGGAATACACAATTTATCTTGCTTCCTGTCTTGATAACGACATCTTGGTTTTCATGCTGTCTTAGAACAAGTAGAACTTGACTTACATGTAAGTTGTGAATTCACGTGCTTTTGACAGAGGTGTTATTTTAGTTTAGTTTAGTTTAGTTTAGTTTAAAGCAGGCTCCACACCCAGTGCAGAGCCCAGTGTGGAACTCAAACTCACCACCTTGAGATCAAGACCCGAGCTGAGATCAAGAGTTGGCCGCTCAACCAGCCTAGTCACCCAGGCATCCCTTCTGTTTATCATTTTTCAAAAAATGTGACAAGTAACACTTTTTCTGCCTGGACCTGTCCTCACACCTGCTATGCTGGCCTGGGGGCCAGACGTGTAACTGGTGTGGTGCTGGTGATGATGAGCAAGACAATTGTTAAGTCTTTTTACCCTAATTGCTGTTGTCCTATTATTTCTCTTTTTTTTTTTTTTAAAGATTTTATTTTATATCGTGGTGATATATACAAAAACTGTTGCTTCTGGTCCTGCATTAAAACTTGAATATGTAGGGCATTTTTCAAGGATTCATCACTGGAGATACAGTATTTGTTTTTCTCTGTCTGACTTATTTTGCTTAGCACAATGCCCTCTAGGTACATCCATACTGTTGTAAATATCAGGATCTCATCCTTTTTGATGGCTGAGTAATAAAACCATTGTGTGTATGTACCACTTCGTCTTCTGTTGCCGGACACTTGGGCTGCTTCCATACCTCGGCTATGGAAAAAAAAAATGCTGCAGTAGGCTTAGGGGTGCCTCTGTGCTTTCAGAATGTTAAGTCTGATGTGTCAACTGCCACAACAGTCGTGGCAACTCAGGAAGGGAGCCGGGTCCAGGAGGTAAGAGGAGGAGTGCAGCTTTAGGCAATCTGAGTTGAGGTGTCTGTGGGACCCGCAGGTGTAGGTTCTGGTTGGACAGTCAAAATGTAGGGATGGGTGCTTGGGGGAAGAGAGATGCAATCATGCTGTTGCCAAGGGATATATTTCTTGTAGAGAGAGTGACAGTTAAGGATTTAGGGTAATTCCTTCTTTTCTTGGGCAGATAAAGGGGAAGAATAAAGGAGTAGTGGATGGAAGGGGAGGGACGTGGCTTTGATGCCAGGAAGGCATTTTTGCACAGATGTCTAGAGAAGAGAGATTTCAAGGAATGAAATGTCAGCAATGTTCGATGATGTGAAAAGTTGCAAAGCAGCTTGATTAGGGGGTGGGGGTAGATTGAGGAGGTTGTCACTGAGTACTGAAAGAAAATGGGAGGTGAGTAGTGGATTCCTAAGCCAGACAGAGAGATAGAGTGACTGGGCGTGAAACCATGGAGGTCACATACAAGAATAGCCTTTTAGAAAGTTTGATGGTAAAGACACAGACGATCATAACTCCAGACATAGCTTGGACAAGGGTGGGTTTTACAGGCTGTGTTTGCCTATTTGCAGGTTGACTGAAGGGAGATGACAGATGGTGCATGCTGCTGGGCGTTGTGGGTTGAGATGGGATCAGAGAGGAGTGTATGGATGCCCTGACTGCTTCTGTAGAACGCGAGGCCAACATTAGGCATGGAGGGAATGGAACGAACGTGGCTCAAGGAGATGTGCAGTCTCAGATACAGACCACATGGCTCAGAGTCTTGCAGGGCTCTCCTTGCCTCTGCGTGGCCCTTCTCACAGGGTTTAAGTTTTGAACAGTCCTTTTGTTGCTCTGGGTTTCGGGTGTGACTGGAGAGACAGAGCAGATAGAAAGGGCTGAGGAAAGACCAAGAGAGCAGGAACTCACAGAGGGGAGTCTACTACCCTCTCTGCCTTCCCTGGTATGGGCTCTCTCCTGATCTGGATGGACGGATGACCTGCCATTACTTCTTTTAAAAATGCATTTTGCTTTACCCTGCCAGAAAGCAACACATGTTTATTGAAGAATAGTGGGAAACCCCAGAGAAACTGAAGGAAGAAAATAAGCACTCAGCTGAAGACAACCATTCAAAAGTTCTGGCACCTTTTCCTCCCAACTTTCACTGAAGTTGAACAGATAAATGTATATATATGAAGTGATTTCTGGGAAAGACCAAAAAAAAAAAAAAAAAGATACAAACAACAAGAAAACAAAAAAGAGAACAAAGCAGAAGAAAACGGTGTTCATTTTCTCCCTGAGGCTGCCCTTCCTCCGTACTGCTACTTGGTTTTACTACCTGCTTTGCTCCCTGGGCTTTCTTGACAAAACATGGTTCCACTACTTTTACCTTCTTCAAAGTGTTTGACACAGTCGTTTGCTTTCAACATGGAGTTTGAGCAAAATGGACTATTGTTTTAAAATATTCTATCATGTGTGCTGTAATATCTCATCCTGGACATGATACAAATGCTATGATCAAAAGAGGAGATGCTTTTAAAGTGATCAATAGAGTTGTGAAATTCATTGGCATGATCCTTCTTTTTTTTTTTTTAAGATTTTATTTATTTATTTGACAGACAGAGATCACAAGTAGGCAGAGAGGCAGGCAGAGAGAGGAGGAAGCAGGCTCCCTGCAGCAGAGCAGAAAGCCCGATGCGGGGCTCGATCCCAGGACCCTGGGATCATGACCTGAGCTGAGGGCAGAGGCTTAACCCACTGAGCCACCCAGGCGCCCTGAAATGATCCTTCTTTTGAGGGTCATAATTCGTTTAATTTTTTTCTGCTCCAGCTTAACCTTCGCAGTCTTCAGTTGTTATGTGCATTAGACACAGTATTAGCAGTAGTGGCAGTAAAAATACTCCTGTCACCCTTTACAGGTACCATTTTACTAGCATCGCCTTACCACTGTAGCAGCTTTAAACCCTGTTTCCACCCTGTTCATTCCTTTAAATGCCTTTTCTCTCTGGCTTTCCTTAAAACCTTTTCTTAGTTTTTGGTGTTCTATAGCTTAACCACAAAATGTTTCATTGAAGATTTCTCATCTTGCTTGGTATCTGTGCATTTCCTGTATTTCTGGATTTATCATTTCTGTAATATCCTCAGCTGTTTTCTTCTGAAATGTTGACCCTGTCCTGCTGTACTTCCCAGGATTCTTATTTAAACCTCCCGTCTGTTGTCCGTGTCTCTCAAGCTGGCGTTCCTCCTCTTCTCCTGCCTCCTTGAGTTGCATTCTGGGGAGTGTCTTCACTTCTTGGTGCAGTGTTGTGAAGTCCTTCATTCGGGGCTCATCTACTGCCCCACCATTCTGGTGTGTTTTCTGTTGTGTTTTACGTCTCAGTGATTTTTGGTCCCTGTTTAACTTCCTTCAGTTCCATGTTCACACTTGACCTGTTGCTTTTGATAGGCTCTTGATCCTTCTTCATTTTTAAACCCCTTTTGTGTTCTTAAACAATTAACATGTAATATTTTCTATTCTGTATCTGATCATTCCAGTGTCTGAAGTCTTCATTTTCCCTCAGTCTTCTGTCTCTCACAGTGGCCTCATTTCTTGCATGCTCTGTGAAGGGATTTTGAGACCAGATTTATTGGAACATAGATGTAATCTCTTTTAATTCTGTTTTTTGGGTTTTTTTGTTGTTGTTGTTTGTTTGTTTGTTTTTTTCCTGGAGGGTTTGTCTTTCCTTTGCCAGGAGGCTGGGAGTGTTCTTAGTTGGGATCACTTTGGTCCCATTTGAGGGTCCTGGTTTATTAAGGAAATCTCAGGTTCAGTTCCCCCAACTTACCATGTGGTGGGAACGGGGTCTGGAGGGCACAGGCCTGTAGAGATCCTGCAGTGAAAATGGCATTTGTTCTCTGGCACCCTGATTTGTTTCTCTTGAACTTGTTGCTTACAGATCAGGTTTTGGCTCACTTGTTTCTGTCACCTCCCTCTTCCTGCTTTTTTTCCTACCGTTTTCTAAGTCCTTTGTTAGTTTTCCGATGTCCTCTAAAGCCCAGAAATGTTTTGTGAATTCCATTTGCCATCACTAATTGCAAGTCTCATCCTGCAGCAGGAGGGCCAGAGCCAGACACTGTAATGCTCTGCCTCCCACAGAGGAGATTTTAATACCCTCTCCTCGTGTTCAGAAATTCTAGATTGGAGATGGAGTTATGGATACATTACCATATACAGAGGATTAGTTGCCTATATAATAGAACAAGTATGCATTATTCTAATCTTCCTAAAACTTCCATTTTGCATAATAAATATGAATGAATAAGGAGCCCACATTACTTTAGTTTATGCAGATGTTCTCTTTCTGTCTCTGGCTTTAGATGTTAGGTTGTAATTTGTATGGTTCATTCTGAAAATTGGGTAACTTCATTCTTTTTTTCTACATGTTGGTGCCATATAAAGTGATGATTTATGGAGATTCAGAGGTAAATATTTATCAACATCTAAATAATTGGGGAAGGCTTCCTTTACAAAAGGTAGAATTATTAAGATCTGTTTAATCACAGAAGGGATATCCTGTAAAGCTAGCCCATAAATAAAAAGTGGATCAGAAGAAAGCAGAGAGAGGAGAGAATTTGGAAGGAGCACGTGTAGGGACACCTACTGCCTATCCCTGTAAGTCAGGGGCAATCCGGAAGGGAAACCTTGTTAAAGGAGGCAGTAGTGTTTAGATGTAATGAGCTACTGGAAACCTCACAGTGTTCTGGTGAAGCAAGTGGTGTGCAATCAAGTCCGGCAGCCCAGTTGAAGTTGTGGCTTCAGGCATCAAGCGAGCAGGCCTTTCTGTCTGCCTTTATCTCCAGTGGGAGCGACTTGTCCTCCTTGAAGTCAGCCTCCAGACATCTTTTCCTGTCCTGTGCATCACTGAGAATTTCTGTGGTTGTTGCTTCATGGAGACGTTTGTCAGTTTTGGGTTTTGTTTGTTTTGTTTTTTACCGAGGTTCACTTGCTAACTTTTCTCTTAAAAAAAATATATTTAATCTAGGGGTGCCTGGGTGGCTCAGTGGGTTAAAGCCTCTGCCTTCAGTTCAGCTTGAAGGCATGATCCCAGGGTCCTAGGATTGAGCCCCACATCAGGCTCTCTGCTCAGCAGGGAGCCTGCTTCCCTTCCTCTCTCTCTGCCTGCCTCTCTGTCTATTTGTGATCTCTGTCTGCCAAATAAATAAATAAAATCTTTAAAAAATATATGTATTTAATCTAGGGGCACTTGGGTGGCTAAGTGGGTGGGTTAAAGCCTGTCTCTTCAGCTCAGGTTATGATCTCAGGGTTCTGGGATTGAGTCCTGCATCAGCAGGGAGCCCTCTTCCTCCTCCTCTCTCTCTCTCTCTCTGCCTCTCTGCCTACTTGTGATTTCTCTCTGTCAAATAAATAAGTAAGTAAATAAATCTTTTAAAAATATATATATAATCTCTTCCAGGAAGAGATTATGCTGAGTGAAATAAGTCAAGCAGAGAGAGTCAATTATCATATGGTTCCACTTATTTGTGGAGCATGACAAATAGCATGGTGGACAAGGGGAGATGGAGAGAAGGGAGTTGAGGGAAACTGGAAGGGGAGGTGAACCATGACAGACTATGGACTCTGAAAAATAATCTGAGGGTTTTGAAGGGGTAGGGGGTGAGAGGTTGGGGGAACTAGGTGGTGGGTATTAGAGAGGGCATGGATTGCATGGAGCACTGGGTGTGGTGCAAAAACAACGAATACTGTTACACTGAAAAAAATATATATATATTTCATCTATCATTACCATGTATTTCAAATGGAAGTGGGGGATGATGGTGTGGGACCCCATGAAGTGAATTTACACTGCCATCTTGACAATATAAGTGTCGTACACAGCTGTCCTGTGTCCCCTTTCCTTCTGAAATGGATTCTCTCTTCCCAGCTGTTATCAATAGAAGACAGGGGTCTTTGTTCTTGTAGATGACTTGTCCAAGATCGCACCGCTTTCAAGGTTTAACCTTTGGTCTGATTGTAGGACCCATTTTCTTTAACTCAGTGCCATGCAACCTACCATGTAGGAGTCTCAATACTCTCCTACTTTTGAAGCTGTACTCCACAGGCCACGTCTACCAGTGCATATCTATTCTTGTCTAGTTCACTTATTTATTGCACACATTTACTGGATGCCAGCTATGTGTTTCAGGCACCTTTCTAGGTGCTGGAGATATGGCAGTGAGCAAGTCAAACACAACCCCCTGCCCTCATTGAGCATGTTCCATTTCCTACTACTGGAAGCATCCACCAGGAACAATGGACTTATGCCAGAAGTCCAGCAATGATATGAGTTCCAGAAATTTAAATTTCTGAATGGTTCTTTGTGGAAGTGATGATTTGGCGGCAGCCCTCGAGGTAGCTACCTGCACAGGCAAAAAAAAAAAAAAAAAAAAAAAAAAAAGGAGGGCTGGTGTAGAAATGCCTGATGAATGGGCTTCAAGGTCAAATAACTGAGCCAGGTCTTTAAGGTCTTATTTAGCTCTGAGATTTTTCAAGAACTTTCCATGATACATATGCATATTATAGAAAAAACCCTATTCAAAGCACACTGTAAATTTGGAGGACGATTGTCTTTGCATTATTTTTGTGATTAAATGACAGTTGATGATACAGGCACTGTTGTAAGTCACTTATCCCTGTGCCAGCACTTTGTGGTAAATTCTTTTATCATCCTTATTTTTCAGAGGTAGAGACTGATGCAAACGGAGAAGTTTGGTGGTTCTCCACTGGCCACAGCTTAGCTAGCAAAAAGCAAAAAGCAGAGCCTGCATTGGAGCCAGGCACTGTGGCTCCAGACCCCAACTCTTCACCCTTGGGCTTCTTGCCACACACCTGCTTCCTTGTCACTAAGAACTTGGTGCAGGAGTTTAACGGTACCTTTAACTTCTAGTTTTTCTTTCTCAGAACTGAATCTGCATTGCAGTGCATCTCTGCATAAACATGTGTTTAATTCTGTCACCTTTAATTTTGTTTTTAGGTAAGATCTGAAGAAGTCAATCTGTTTCTTCTATGGCTTCAAGGACTTCAGACAAACTTTGCAGAAGAGCAGGTGCTGATTTTTGCTTGCCTCGTGCCTGGTTTCCCAGCGATCATGTCATCCAGAGGGACCTGCATGGTGGAGACACTCATCAGTCCTAGCCCTGGTGTGGCAGATGGTGAGGAACATTTTAGCCAGCCTTACAGGTTGAAATGACTCTGGAAGTTCTCTTGAGGGATTCCTCAGCTTGTCATGATCCTGAATAGAACCCTTTATTTCATAGATGGGTTTGGAGGAGGAATTATCCCCTGCTCTTGTTCACAGTAATGTCTTACAGACATTAGAATAGAAAGAATTAAAGCCTTTTTTATATGCAATGAGGACGGGAGACATTTACTGAAGTGGTGGAAACAGGAATGGAAGGGAGGACTCAGATGTTGGAAACAGCAGGAAGTGGAGACACATCATGTATCTGGAGTGTTTTCTTGGCTGTGAATGAAATTTAAATCTGCCATCCAAAACTACTGTTTATTGTCCTCAGCATGATTGTTTCATGAGTGGAGATTCATCTGCTCACCCAGCTGTGTATTTTCATGCCACATTCATGGAAAGACAGTAGCTGCTTCCTGGGAAAGTCATGGCAACCATCTGTGTCCCATGAGTTTTTAAGGAACTTGCCAGTTAGGGCCAATGATTGATTAATGCACATCACTTTATTGCCCAAAGACAGGTATTTGATCCTTAGGCTGACCGAAGCAGAATTTGGCAGAGAGAAGAATAGTTTAGAGGGAGAGGTGGCTTCATGGGACTTTGTACCGTATTTCCAACCCCTTGATGCTCGCTGGCCTGGAGTGTAGTGTGAGCAGGTTCCAAAGGAGGGGCAGATGTATTTTAATGAAGGCCATTTTTTAAAAACCCTTTGAACGTTGGTGAAAGAACTCCTTTTTTTCCCCACTCTGGAGCAAAGATAGATCCACAAGAATCACTCCACTCTTGCCGGCCATATCAGGGGAAAGGATCGCTGAGGACCAGACGTGCTTTTTCCTTCAAGTACTATTGAACTGTATGGTTATTCAGGTAAAAGCAAAATCTTGGATAATTCAGGAATGGACTTTCTCTTGATAGGAAAGAGGAAACATTGCTTATTTTCTCCCAGCTCATCCATATTTTGTATGTTTGCTTGTTTGTTTGTTTGTTTGTTTTTTGAGTTGACTCTTTATGATATTTCACTAGAACTTGAATATGTGCTATATCACATCAGCAAAGACCTGGCATACATAATATTTTGTGTGAGAGTGTATGTCAAGGAAACATTTCAGTTCTCCCATCTGCTTTCATATTACCATATTCACACAGAACACTTCACTTCTAACACTGAGGCTGAGGCTGTGGATTTTTCCCTCACCAGGCAACTCTGCAACACCAGCTGGGTGTCCTGTAGTTTCACTCAGCTTTGACACTGTCTGCCTTGATATGGCATCTGATCCCACAGGTTAAGGTCTCAGTCCCGTGAGACTGTTCCATCACGTTCAGGTGCCAGTCACAAGTAGGAGGGGCCCAGGTTACCCACAACTTCTCTACAACTTGGCTACAAATCAGAGGTTCCTTCAGCTCCTCCTCCGGTTCAACTGAGTGGCTCGCAGAACTCTGGGAAACATTTGTTTTCATTTACAATTTATGAAAGGTATGATAAAGGATACAGATGAACAGTCAGATGCAGAGACACAAAGGGCACAGTCTGGGAGGGTCGCAAGCACAGGAATGTATTCCTGTGGAGCTGGGTTTCATCCCCCTCCTGGTACCTGGATATGTTTACTTACCTGGAAGTTTCCTGAAACCCCTGCTTTGAGGATTTTTAAAAAAAAAAGATTTTATTTATTTACCAGAGAGAGAGAAAGGGGGAGAGAGCGAGCACAGGCAGAGGCAGAGGGAGAAGCAGGCTCCCTGCTGAGCAAGGAGCCCGATGTGGGACTCGATCCCAGGACGCTGGGATCATGACCTGAGCCGAAGGCAGCTGCTTAACCAACTGAGCCACCCAGGCGTCCCTGCTATGAGGATTTTTATGGAGGCTTCCTTACATAGATGTGCTCTGCTTTTAGCCCCCTCCCCTCTCTGGGGGAATGTAGGGGTTGGGGTGGGGGTGCCGAAGATTCTAAATTCTAATCATGGTGTGGTCTTCCTGGTGATGTGTCCCCACTGAGGAGCCATCTTGGAGCCCACCCAGAGTTGTGTTATTAGAACAAAATATTAAACTCAAAATGGATGAAAGACCTCAATGTAAGATAGGAATTCTTGCCAGTTTTCTTAAGGTGATTCTTTCTCTCTGCTATCCCTCAAGATTCTGTCCTTGCCTCCCTTCCTGACTGCACTGTCCTATTGGGCAATCTTGCCTAATGGGCAGGTGGAATGGACCAGTAGGGTCAAAATGCACAGCTTCTAGAAGACAAAGGGATACTCCAGTCTGCTCTCAGGACTTTGGAGACTTTGTGTTTTTGGTGCTGGCGAAAGGAAATGAGAGAGGAGAGCAGACAAGAAAGAATGCTAAGTCATTAGAGAGAACTGGTGGGATAAAATACAGGCATGATGAGTAGAATGAGTTTAAAAACATGATACCATTGGGTGATTTTTTTTAATACTCAGTAAGAATATTTTTAACAAAGTGAACCATTTAGTTTTGAAATATTCATTCTTAGCATGTTTTGAGTTTTAAGATAGGATTACATTACATGATTGTCAACATTATTTGTCACCATGACTTTTTTTTTTTTTAAATTTCGGATAGGAATTTTAATAAGATAGCATTTTATTTCAGTAGACATTTAAGTTAAAATTTAAATGTATATATGTTCTTTCCCACATATTATCCAAAGGCTACAAATTAGAGTGGAAGAATAAGGAGAATCAAGATACTTGTTTTAAAGTTCTTTTTACACTGTTTTAAAAATATTGTCTTCCTCATTTATTTCCATCATTTACCATGTTAGCAAAATCTACAAACTTGTACTTGGTAAGTACTGATTGGGCTGGGTATAGAGGATATCCACAGGGAAGCTGCCATTCTCCTTCAAAGTGACCTTTGTTTATTTTTAAGCAAAATAGTCACTTTATTCTTATATTTAATGGTAACTTTATTGTAAGAGGTTTAAAGTTTCCTAATAAATGATTTTACCTATTTGTACAAACTATTTATTTGTACCTCAGGAAGACTGTGGCTCCTAAAATAATTCAACATGTGTCATGATTCTTCTTGGTATAATTATATTTAAAATTAAGTTTTAAAATTTTAATTTTTTATTGAAACTGTTTATTGAAGGCAGTGTTTATTTTCTCAGGCAAAGATGGTGAAATAAACATTCTTGTTGAAGCCTTCTCTTAACGGTGTTGAGGTATGGTGACCCCAGACCCCAGACCTTGCCCAGTGGTGAGGCAGACCATCCCAGGCCATGCAACTGCCCAGAGTAGCCCTTCCTTTTATCCTGGATCTTTCATCCACTAGGTGCTACTTACAGCTTCTTATGGAGGAGCCAATATTTGGGCAAGTGTGCAACCTAAGGGCAGTAAGCTCCAGAAAGGAAGGAAACATGAGGGAATTTCTAGTTTCACTGCTCAGGGTTTTTTGGATGTTTGTTTGTTTGTTTTCCCCTATGAAAAATGAAGGCTCACAGGACAGAAGTATCCCTTTGATTGGTGCTGGGGTGGGGAAGCAAATTTTCTTCTCCTTATTATTGGAAAGCAGGCAAAATTAGTTAAAGTGAATAATCAGAAACAATTTGGGAGGGAAAGAGATCACAACAGGCATTAATCCATGTGGTGAATGTGGACTACTAATTCAGTTGTCTTTGGGTGTTTACTTACATACACACAAATGTGCATGCTTGGATCAGGGGAAAACAGCAGAAACTTGATGCCTTTTGAAATATGTGGAAGTACTAACCTTTAGAGGTACCGGGCTGTGTATTTGTTAGCTATCTGTATATGGGTATTTTTTTCAGAACTTGTTTCTGATTTGATAAATAGTCTATATTCACTGTGGAAAACATAGTATACTTTAATATATTGAAATTAAAGTTCTTTATTGAGAACTTGTCTGCCTCATGCAAGTGCCTCCAGGTATATAAAAGGTGGGAGGTCGGGGTACCAGGTGGTGGGTATTATAGAGGGCACGGATTGCATGGAGCACTGGGTGTGGTACAAAAACAATGAATACTGTTATGCTGAAAATAAAAAAAAAAGAAAGTCAGTAAGAGAGCTGGACATACAGCAAGTAGTAGCTCAAGTCCAATACCATGTAACTTTTTGTATTGATTATGAAATTTAAAGAAGGAGAAAGGGACTTTTTTTATTATTCTATTTCTTTTCAGTGTTCCAGAATTCATTGTTTATGTACCACACCCAGTGCTTCATGCAATAGGTGCCCTCCATAATACCCATCACCAGGCTCACCCAACCCCCTACCTGCCTCCCTTCTAAAGCCCTCAGTTTGCTTCTCAGAGTCCACAGTCTCTCATGGTTTGTCTCCCCCACCAATTTCCCTCAACTCACTTCTCCCCTCCAATCTCCCAATGTCTTCTGTGTTACTCCTTATGGTCCAGAAGTAAGAAACCATATGGTAATTGACTCTGGTGACTTATTTCACTCAGCATAATCTCTTCCAGTCCAGTTCATGTTGATACAAAAGTTGGGTATTCATTCTTTCTGATGGAGGCATAATAATCCATATTGTATATGGACCACATCTTTATCCATTCATCCATTGAAGGGCAACTTGGTTCTTTCCACACTTCAGTGACTTTGGCCATTGCTGCTATGAACATTGGTGTACAGATGTGCCCTTCTTTTCACTACATCTGTATCTTCTTGGCATATACAGAGTGCAGTTGCAGGGTCATAGGGCAGCTCCATTTTAATTTTTTTGAGGAATTTCCACACTGTTTCCCAATGTGTCTGCACCAAGAAAGGGACTTGTTATTAATTCTGTGGAGCTGGTCAAGTCTGATACTCAAAGATGAATTCTTTCAGACATAAAGTAGTTTATATTGATTCTATTCTTCAGATTCATCTACAAGGAAAAGGCTATATAAAACTAAAGTCCCATGGATTTGATTAGGGTAGTATTGGATGTTAAAGTACCTGAAATGATGAAGAATGTCTGTACATTCTTCTAGATTTGTTTCAGTCCTAAAATATTAAATTAGTTATAATGTATGTGAAAATATCCTTACTATTAGAATTGCTTATCCTTTCTCAAATTTTTTAGTGGCTTAGTACTTAGTACTTCCACCGCTGTATGCCATAGCTGTAATAAGCAAGCAGTAACAGGAGCCACCATCCCACCTTTGTCAGGTCACAAGGCAGAATCAGAAACAAGTCTACCAAAAAATGTCATCCCTAATAATTTCTGGTACTTTAATTTTAAAGTTTTAGTTGATATTCATCCAACCAAATATATAGCTGAGGTATATGTTTGTGAGAAATTGAACTGTTTAGGGTGGTGGCTTACACTCACTCCCCTAATCATGTATTCTGTTTCCTTCCAGACATCCCCCATTTGAGACCAGCGCCAGTGTATGTACATTACTACCACTCAAGACAATGAAAACATTTATAGTATAAAAATTCCACACATGGCAATTCACATTGTTTTTATTAAATGGATTATAAATTTCTTTTTGGAAAAAAAGTATCTAGCTATAATCCAAAGCACTCAAAATCGAGTTGCTGTACTGCCCCAGATCATACAGGTATGTCATTCCTCTTTTTCTTATATTTTACATAGGTAAAAATACACTAACACATACCAAAGTAATTGACTCATAGGGGTTTTGGTTCCTAAAGGATGCTGGTTCTAGGGATTATGTTTATGGGTGGGCTCTCTCTCTGTTGCTGAGGTGTCAGAGGGACTTCTGAGGTAGCACTTGCCATGCTCTGCTGACATTGCCATGACAAGGTGATCTTGGGGGCCAGGGAGATGTTCTGAGAACATGGTGTTGTGTGCAGTCTCCTGGACCCTCTCATTTTCCTTCCTTTGCTCAAGAGCCAGTGACATCAGAGCACAAGACCAGGGGCCTGTGTTGCCTTCACCCATCCCCAGCACCAGGCAGGCCCTTAAGAATCATGTAGGTGGGCTGTGGGAATGACCTATTCGACTGCCAAGTGCGTTTTGGCATCTCAGGGGGAGCAGTGGAAGAGCATCTCAGGATTTTGAGGTGCCATGATGGAATGCCTGGAAGAAAAGGCAGACTCTCTTTTGAAGGCTTTCAGTGAAGACCTCTTTCTGTGTGGGGCCCATGGTATAACTTCCCTCTCTTGTGGTCCTTGGTCATAGAGAAATGGGCTTTCCCAGCAGGTTGAGTTGCTTAGAGACTTTGTGCTGTGTAGGGAAGGACAACTTGGGGAGGTTTGAGAGGGGCTGCTTCATGGCAGGGGCCTGCTTTTATGCACAAAGCATGGTCCCCTTAGAGCAGGTTCGCTGATGCCCCAGAGTTCCCAAAAGTGTGACTAGGCCTGAGCTGCAAGAGTTCACACACCTGAGTGGCAGGTAGCATCTTGGTGGAGGAGCACCAAACTGAGGTCCAGAGCATGTGTCCTCATTGATTAAGAACTGACTACAGAGCTAGAGAAACTTACTGTCAAGAAGTCTGAGGGGGATACAGTTACAGTAAAGAGCAGCAAAATACTTACTGAAGATTTTGAAAGGGAGCTTTGGGGTGCGTGGATGGCTCAGTTGGTTAAATGTCTGCCAGAGATCAAACCCTGTGGTGGGGGGGGTGGGGAGTCCCTGCTAAGTGGGGAGTCTGCTTCTCCCTCTCCTTTTCCCTCTGCCACTCTTCCTGTCTGTGCTCACTTTCTCTCTGTCTCTCTGTGTCAAATAAATTTTATAAATCTTTTAAAACATAAAAATACAAGAAAGATTTGAAACTTAAGTTCACTAGTTGTAACATGTAATAGGAACCCTGTAAACAGTAATAATCACTGCTGAGAACAAAATTGATGTTTTTTTAAGATTTTATTTATTTGGCAGAGAGAGATCCCAAGTAGGCAGAAAGGCAAGCAGAGAGAGAGGAGGAAGCAGGCTCCCCACCGAGCAGTGAGCCCAATGCAGGAATCGATCCCAGGACCCTGAGATCATGACCTGAGCTGAGGGCAGTGGCTTAACCCACTGAGCCACCCAGGTGCCCCACAAAATTGATTTTCTAAAGGAATATCCCAGAACACTGAGGAAAATTTCAAAGAGATGGAAATGAGAAATGAAAAAGTAAGATCTGAGGTCAGGTCCAAATCTACCTTGCAAGTACCCTGAGGACAAAAGGAGAAAATAACAGAAGTTATAAAACAGTCATGCCTTCAGTTCATAAAGCCTTCAAGTCCCAGGGAGAATTATCTGAACAGACTCAAACCAAAACAGACATAAACCTATTTGACTTTCAGGGACTAAGAAAAAATTGTCAGAGCTTCAAACAGAAACCACCAGTTCCTTCTAGAAAATGAGACAGAGTATCATTGAATATTGACTTTAAGCTCTATCCCTCAGAGCTGAAAGAACTCTCTTTCTTAGAACTCTTGCTTCCTATCACATATGTAAGCAGATGTCAGATTGATTAACCTTGTAAATTGGTTTAAGTTCTAACTCTACAAACAAAATGATAAAGAATTTGGAGACAATCTAGGGGCATGTAAAAATTTGGGAAGTGGTAGACTACCTTAGGTAGAAATAAGACCCACAGACCATAGAAGAAATGACATGCCACTTTATTTTAAAAATTTGAAAAAGATTTGTATATCAAAAAAGAGTAAAGCTGCATGTGGGCAACAGGCTGTGAAAAGCATCTGTAACATCAGCTGTTCAAGGAGTTCATGTCTCTGACGTGCCTACAAATTGAGAAGAAGACAAACAGTCCGATTGAAAAACAGACCAAATGAGAGGAAGGAGAAGTTCATGGAAAAGGAAACAGAAATGACCCTGGATTTCATAGTGAGCCAGGGAACACCATTAGTTCTGGACCATGTTGAGACACCTTTATTCACTCACCCTGTAGACAAAAACTAAAAATCATCAGGTAGACAAAAATTTGCATGAAATCATATATAAGAAACTCAGCCCCACTCTTTGATAAATTTTACAGTCTATCTTGTGTGATTGTTAAGTCAATTCAAAACAATCTGTTTAGAGACTCTGTTCCCTACTTGGTTACAAATTTTCAGGGAACCATCACTGTATTCATTGAGAATAAGTTCCTCATTCTTGAAAAATACATTTGAGTGATGAAAAATAGCAAGAATAGTGGAATAACCACAAATTCAAGGTTCTAGTTTTCCCCCCGCCCTTAGTTGGAAAGGAAACTTTTCACACATGTGAGTCATCTACTTTTATTATCTGGCTTTCTTAGTTTCCGTAAAGTCTGACGTCCTGAATCAGTTTGGATGGTTGTCTCATCCTAACTCAAACTGTCTTAAAGATTAAAAAAAATAAAAACAAAAACAAAACAACAAAAAAACCCCTTCAATCTCATGAAGAAGCAGCTCATGGCAGGGCTTGCAGAGAATGTGTTTTATTCACACTGTCTCCATGATTTTCTCCATTTTTCCCTACTCTGCCCTTTCCCTCTGGCCAGTTTGTCTTCCACCCCCTGCTGACTGTGTGATGGCTGCCCACAGTGGGGGCACTGCTTTCCTTGTTCACATTCAGAGACAACCCAGATATTTCTGTAAAGCCCTTCCCGTTTGTGTGTGTGGGACATCCTAGGTTACTGTCTCTCGTAGAACAGTAACAAGGCACTGACTGTCGTGCAGCTGGTTGTGTGAATGGCCCAGGAGGAACATGACTGGCTTCCATGACAGAACCCTTCCCTGTAGTGTGGATGGGGCCAGCTTCCTGTGAGTCACCTGGGCTGCAGTGGAGGAGGCACACAGTGCACTGGGGTTCAGGAAGGGGGAGGGAGGAAGGATGCTGGCAGTCAACTCTCCAGACCCAGTACTACCACACCCTGAAGACAGTCCCACCTAGAAATGGTCCCTGCCATTGTACAGACTCAATATGTCTCAGTGAGTTCTTCTAGTAGTTTTTAGTGCCACTGTTGCAAATGACAAATTCTCAGTGGCCTGAAACAACACAAATTGATTATCTTGCAGTTCTGGAGGTCAGAAGTTCAAAAATCAGTCTCAGTGTGGTAAAATCAGGGTGTTAACAGCCTGTGTTCCTTCTGGAGGCTCTAGAGGAGAATCCACTTTCTTGCCTTGTCCTGCTTCTAAAGCTGCCTGCATTCCCTGACTTGTGGCCCTTCATTGCACCACCTTTTATCCCTCTGTTTCCAACTTCACATTGCCTTCTGATTCTGATCCTCCTGTCTCCTTATGGATTCTCATGATTACATTGGGACCACCGAGGTAATCCAGGATAATCTCTCCCCCCTCACACCTTAATTTAATCATGCTTGCTAAATCCCATTTGCCAGGTAAGGTAAAGTACTCAGAGCTTCTTGGGCTCAGGATATGGTCATCTTTGGGGCAGTCCCTATTCAGCTGATCAGTTGCCTCCTGTACTCCCTTTTATGCCTCACACCTCATCTCACATGTGTCTGCATTGCAAATGAGAAATGCAGCAATTTAAACCATTGAATATTAGATTTTGGAGATAGTTGTGGGAATAAAAGCACATATAATTTTATTTGTGTCCTAAAAGTTTTTGTTTGGAATTTTAAATTTTATCTAATTGTCCCTAGGTAAATTAAATATGATTCAATCAGTTGATCTGAAAAATCTTTTCAAATAGTATACCGCTGTTGTAAAGGCCCTTCAAAACAGTATTTTGAGTGCTGTTTCCAAATGAAGTTTACACTTTCACCCTTATCACTGTATTAAAGGTCATGTTGGGGGTGCCTGGGTGGCTCAGTTGGTTGGACGACTGCCTTCGGCTCAGGTCATGATCCTGGAGTCCCAGGATCGAGTCCCACATCAGGCTCCCAGCTCCATGGGAAGTCTGCTTCTCCCTCTGACCTTCTCCTCACTCATGTTCTCTCTCACTGTCTCTCTTTCAAATAAATAAATAAAAATTCTTTAAAAAAATAAAATAAAATAAAGGTCATGTTGGAGGGTTTTGTGTGTGTGTGTGTGTGCTTTTTTCCAAAGTGAACTTGCTTCTCTGTCTAAAACTAATACCTCTAACAGTATTTTTCACCAGGGAGGAGAGGAATTAGTGTACCTTCTAGACTAAGTTTTCTTTCCACGTGAAGAGTCTGTTAGGACTAATATTCATGGGAGAAGGAAAAGACAGTAGCTCTTACACCCCATATACTATGTTGACAACAGCAGTATAAGCCTGACCAAAGCTGTACATCTTGGTGCATCATTTCAGCTGAAACGTGTTCAGTGAAGTATGATTTATTCCTTAGTAATTCATTTTTGTGTGAGATAAAAGTACATCAACAGAAATTAGGGAAAGCAGAGTGGTAATTTTAAAATTTCATCAGTGACTGTTTTTTTACCAGTTCTATAAGCACATTAATTGATATTAAAACCCATAAAAGTTCATTTGGGAATAAAAAAGAAAGTTTGAGGTGGTATTGACTTTTTTAATGATATTTGTATTTATGTGTATGATTACGCTTAGTTACACTTTGATTGAGTCCGAATGTGCCCTTAACAATAATCCATGGGCTCTGGGTTTCCTGAAATTGTATGTCATGGGGTGAACAGTTAGAAAAAGTGAATCCCACAAATTGACAACCCTATGGGGGTTTATATATTACACAAACACATTTGTTTGTTGACTGCCACTCCAGTACATTCTGTGTCCTAGAGCTCTACCCACGTGGTGCAGGCTGCCCCCATCTGTGCTGGAGAATCATGACGGGGCATTCAGTGGCCTTAGGCATCCCCACAGAGCTGCAGTTGCATCCTCTCATTTCCCACCTAGTTTGTGGCCATCCCCCTTTAGCTTGACCCTGACAGTGGACAGGTCTTAGTATGAGCTGTCTGTGGGAAGAAACAAGATGTTGGGGGGCAGCGGTAGTTGTTGATGGGAAGTTTTAAGTGTCAGGTTGTATCTTGCAATTTTCCGAACCCTGGAAGTGCAGGCCTGGGCCAACCTGGTATGTCTGTTTCACCGACCAAATCTTCCTCATGTGCCCAGGAAGTGAAACCATATTTGCATTTGCCACCAGAATCAACTAATACTAAATAATAGTTGAGAATTCCAGCTTGATTATAGTGAGTGGAAAATAGACCTCTCTCTGGTTAATTCTTACATATGATTTTACTGTTCATCTTCATAAAAGGGATAAGAAATGAGGAAACGTGGATTATCAGTTTGTTTTCACTCTCCTCACTCACTGCAGTTATAATTTTCAAAATACCAAGATGTTTTTCGAAAGTAGTTATTTATTTATTTATTTATTTTGTGGAGGGAGTAGGGACTAAGACTAAGGAAAGCATTGTTCTATCAAGAGAAGTCGTTTTCAATTTATGGTATGATGGGAAATCCATCTCGTATGTCCTATTTGGATAACAGAGCTCACTTTTAATTTTTTTAAACTTCCTTTGATTTTTAAATTGAAGTATAGGTGACCCACAATGTTGCATTAGTTTCAGATATAAAACAACAAGATTTGACAAGTCTGTATGTTAAGCTGCGCTCGCCGTACTGTACCACCAACCATATTCCCTATGCTGTGCCTTTCGTCCTGCAACTTATTAATTTTGTAACTGGAAGCCTGTTATCTCCCACTGTATTTCACGCATTTTGCCTGTCCACCCGCTGCCTCCTCTTTGGAAACGATCAATTTGTTCTCTGTAGTTATGGGTCTCTTTCTGTTTTTCTGTGTGTTCAGAGAACTTTTTAAGATAACTTGGTGCCTTTAAACATATTCCTTGATTTACATTATTTTGGATACGTATTTGCCATGTTACCCAATTAGTTATGTAATGACTTCAAAGTTTGGGGGCTTAAAACAACCCTTTTGTCATATTACATATGCTTTGGGGGTCAGAAATTAGGGCAGGATCTCATGGGGCAATTTTTATGCTTAATACGGCATTAACTGAGGTCAGTGGGTGGTGGCCTTCAGCAGGTGGCTGCTTGGTCTAGAGGATCCAGGATGACTTTATGCACATGCCTGTCACTTTGATGGGTACAGTTGGGAGATGAGGCTCAGATGGCCCTCCCCTTCCGTGCAGTCTTCGTAACAAGGTTGTTGGACTTCTTTCCTGTCCACTCAGAGCTCCAATAGCAAATGTTCCAAGAGAGGGGTTCCTTTTGGACTTGGGCCTGAAACTGGCACGTTTCTTTCACTGTTTAACACAGTCACATAGCCCATGTGAATCAAAGGGAATGGGGAGTCATAGGATTTGTGATCATGTTTTAACGTGCTACATATGTTCATATGTGCATTTTTTCCCGTTTCTCTGACCTGTGGGAAAAATGGAAGTTATCGATCAAAGAGTCACAGGTTATCAAGCTGTACGAGAGACTTCAGACTTAATCCAACCTCCATACTTTATAGATTAAAGAATATATATGTAGGTGCACATGTACATCTCCATATCAGTTATTATATATACACTTGTATATCACTAAAAATGGTATCTGTGGATCAGCCAATTCTATTTTCATAGGAATGAAAAGGACTCGTCATTCCCCGGCAAATCTGAAGAAAGAAGCCAGAGCAAGAGTAAGGGAGAAAGAGAGTGAGAGGAGCATCTGATGGGATAGGATTTCTTACAAAAGGACTCCTGAAATGACCAGAGAAAACAGACCAACAGAAAAGGGCAGACTTTGACCAAGCGGTGCTCAACGACGTGAATATCCACATGGAACAGAAGAGGTTTTAACGCTATTCCCTACTGATGTAGCCTACATACTAAAGAGGACATCAGCAGTTTTCTGGAAGATACAATAGAAAACCATTTTGAGGACCTGGGGGCGGTGGCAGAGATGAGTGGAACAGAACACCAAAAACAGGAAGCCCAAGAAAGCTTGGGTGCCACTTCCAGACGGCGACGAGAGAAGAATTAGGCACGAACCAGTCAGCTGCAAAAGACTGGGAGCAGGGACAACAGTCGAAAAGGACGGCTGCCAGGAGCAACTCGACAGTCTCACTTTTATTGGATAGAAAACAATAGCCCATAGAAGGATTGAGGAAGGTCAAATGTTAATCCCACCTTGCTGACAAGCAGGAAGGAGGGTAAAGTTTATAGTGAAACAAGCACTTTGGAAGAACTCTTCTAACTAGCAACGGGCACTTCTGGGAAGAGAAAGGCTCGATGGCGGGTAAGGGAGGCAGGCGGTTTTCATTCCACCCTGAGCTGACCTGGCGTTCCCGGGTGCTCCGCTTTCCTGAAGCAGGCGGCATTCCGCCCTGGGCCGGCCGGGCTTCCAGCCAGCGCAGCTTCTGTGAGGGGGCTGCGTTCCGCCCTGAGCAAGCGAGGTATCCCCCGCTGCCCAGCTTCTGTGAAGGGGCGGTGTTCCGCCCTGAGCGAGCTGGGCATCCCCAGCTACCCAGCTTCAGTCCTATATCATCCTTTTCCCCAAAGACCTGTTGCCAGTATATGTATTTCTAGAGGTCATATGTAAATGTGCTTGGTAATCCTCCAGGGGTTACAGTTGAAGTAACAAATTGTTCCGAGGGGCAGCAGCAGTTGGGAAGTTGGACTCTACTCATTCCAAGGTTCCAAACAAAAAAATCTTGCCCAACAAATGACAAGACTAAAACTATGAAAGGCTCTATGGAGATACCAGATAAGGAACTGTATACAACTCTAAATAGGAGAACTAGGAATCAAGAAGGATAGATAGGTAACTTCAAAACAATGAAAATCCTAGAGCAGAAATATCCCAAGGAGGAAACCATCGGCCAAGAAACATGAAAAGATTCCTGAAATCCTCAGTGATCACAAAAGAGCAAAGGAAAGCACAATGTGTTAGTGTTAACCCAAGGAGGCAGACCCCAAAGAGTGTTGCTTAATCCAATGGATTGAATCGTGAAAAACGGATTTAATTATGGAGTGGGGCACCTGGGTGGCTGCTTTCTGCTGGGGTCCTGATGCCAGTGTCTTGGGCTCCAGACCTTTCTGGGGCTCTGTGCTCAGCAGGAAGCCTGCTTCTCCCTCTCCCACTTCCATGGCTTCTACTCCTTCTCAAATTGGGCTTCCTCTCTCGCTGTCTCTGTCTTTCTGTCCAGTTCATCAATCAATCAACCAATTCCTTCAATTCAAGAAGTAAAAATCAAATGTTGACGCATGGGGCCCTAAAGAACGACAAGAATATGCAGGGTTGTTTGATGATGTTTTAAAGATTTTCTTTCTTCCTTTGACAGACAGAGAGGAGAAGGAGGGAGACAGACAGGCAGAGAGGGAGGGGTAAACAGGCTCCCTGCTAAGGAAAGAGCCAGATGCAGGGCAGGGTGCGCAGGCTGCTGCCTCGCCAAGTCCAGCATGAAGCCCTGCAGCAGCTCCAACAGTCCCAAGGGGATCTCTCTGTAGGTCTTGCCTGCCCCTCCCCCGCCGGGGGCACCTGGGCGCCGCCCTCACCTCCTCCCTGGACCGACCTGTGGCCCCACCCCCACCCCCGCAACGAGCACGCTCAGAGGGCGCTGGAGGCGCTCAAGGAGGCTTGCCCCAAGGCTCCCTGGGCTCAGCTGCTCCCTGCTGCTCCCTGCCACAGCAGCACCGAGGGCGGCGGGGGCGAAGGTGGCATCCGCTGAGGGAGCCCGGCCCTGGCAGGGCGGGCAGCACCGAGGGCACCTCCCGCTCGCCCTGGGTCCTGTCACTTCTCTCCCCACCCCTCCCACTCTCAACCATTGTTCCCTTCTGTGAAGGGTTTTCATACTTGGTTTTAGGGCAAGAGCACAATTGAGTGTGAAGGGGAAAGGGCAGGACCAAAAGAGAGACCCAGTGGACTCTGCCCTGAGCCCAGAGCTTGCCTCAGGGCTCAATCTCAAGAGCCTGAGATCACCCCCTGAGCCAGAACCAAAGAGTTGGGCGCTTCACTGAGGGTGCCGCCCAGGTGCCCCTCAGCTGTTGTGGACCAATTTCTGGAGAGGGGTGCCTGCGTGGCTCTGTTAGTTCAGCGACTGCCTTGGGCTCAGGTCATGACCCGGGTCTTGCAGGATCTCCTCCCGCCTCGGCCTCCCAGCTCCTTGGGGAGTCGGCTTCTCCCACTGACATTCTCCTCTCTCATGCTCTCTCTCACTCATTCTCTCACAAAGAAAGAAAGAAAAGCTTTCCAAAAAATGTCTTTAGCCTTGTTTTATGGGCTTCAATATGGTTGATCTCAATGAGTTTTCTCATCGGATGCAGACAACTTGAGGATAGCCATGTGTTTCTAAAAGGGTCCTTTTGTGTTCTGAAATGTCTTCTTTCTCTGTTCATTTATCAGGTGTCTTTCCATGGTCTCTTCTCAAGACCTAGGAAAAGCAGCCTTTGAGGATTCGTTTGGGTACGGTCTAGTCCTTTTCATCCTTTCTCTTTCCACAAAATCTATACTAGCCTCTGCTTCCTTCTAAGTAGAGTTTATTTTTCACTGCCCTATTGAGGTCTTTTCTTTCAATAGAATTTGAGTCGTTCACTCTGAAGGTCATTGTTGAAATGTTGAATTTGAAGTCTACTACCTCGCTAGGCGTATTTTCTTTTTCCTGTCTATTCCTTCTTCCCTTTCCCTTTAGAACTGCCTTCCTTTCGATGACCCGAGTCCTTTGGAGGCTAATCTCTGCTTTCTTTGATTGGCTGTCACAGGGGCAGTCAGAGATTAGTAGGTATTTCTAACCCTTTTTACAGTTGTTCTCCCCTTCTTTAGGG
This sequence comes from Mustela lutreola, assembly GCF_030435805.1. Taxonomy (NCBI): domain Eukaryota; kingdom Metazoa; phylum Chordata; class Mammalia; order Carnivora; family Mustelidae; genus Mustela; species Mustela lutreola. Next base: position 115,345,872 of record NC_081299.1, on the reverse strand, counting down.
AAGCTCTAGAGTCAGCTTTCTCCGAGGGATCATTTCATCCCGCTCCTAACTCATGCTCCTTACCGGGTCTCTACTGAATATTGTGACTTAGCCAGAAGAACACTTCCCTCTGGCTGGTAGGAACTCCAATGACCTCTAGCCTTGTAGGAGTCTTGGCAATCATCTGGTTCCGTTGCCTTGACTCTTTGTCAGAACCTGGAGCATTTTCTAAGACACACACTGCTTCCTATGGACCAAGGACTCAAGAGGACTCCAATGTGTATTTTCAAGAGCTTGTTTTCTACTTGAATTCCGTCTCTCTGGAACCGGGCGTTTTCATCACTCCAGCCTTCCTGGATTCCAATCTCTCTTTCCTCATACCAGAGAGACTCCCATCTTTTCATTGGAATCTCCTCCCTACCCTCACCATCCAGAATTCCTCCAGGTGAAAAGCCAAGTGAATCCTGGGGCTCAGTTTATTTTTTCTTTTTTCTTTTCTTTTTTTTTTTTTTTTTGCTTGTTTTTCTTTTCACAGGGTTCACAAATGTGTGTTCATTTTCAATGTTTTAAAGAGTTAGATAAATAGATATATATATAGATAGATATAGACATATCTATATCTATATAGATAGATAGATACTTTTTTTCTTTTCAATTCCCCATGGGCTTCTGGTTGGTTACTTTTCCTCTCACAGGTTTGTATTAGTTTTCTAGGGGTGCTATTACAAGATACCACAAGCCTAGAGGCTGAAACAACAAAGTGGACAGAATTTGAGATGTTCACTCTGAAGGTCATTGCTGAAATATTAAACTTGTAGTCTACTACCTCGCTAGGCATATTTTTTTTCCCCTGTCTATTCCTTCTTCCCTTTCCCTTTTGAACTGCCTTCCTTTTTATAACCTGAGTCCTTTGGAGGCTACTGTCTGCCTTCTTTTATTGGCGGTCACATGGGCAGTGAGAGATTAGTAGGTAATTCTGACCCTTTTTACAACTAACTAACTCAGGCTCCTTACCCGGTCTCTACAGAATATTCTGACTTAGCCAGAGGAACTCTTCCCTCTGGCTGGTTGTTACTCCAATGACCTCTAGCCTTGTAGGAGTTTTGGCAACCATCTGGTTCCGTTGCCTTGACTCTTTGTTAGTACCTGAAGTATTTTCTTAGACACACACTGCTTCCTATGGAGCAAGGACTGAAGAGGACACCAGTGTGTATTTTTCCAAGAGTTTGATTTCTACTTGACTTTTTTTTCTCTTGAACCCATGGCCTTTTCATCACTCCAGCCTTCCTGAATCCCAATCTCTCTTTCCTCACAGCAGGGAGACTTCCATCTTTTCCTTGGAATCTCCTCCCTACGCGCACCATCCAGAACTATTCCAGGTGAAAATTCAAGTGAATCCTGGGGCTCAGTTTTTGTTTGTTTGTTTGTTTGCTTGCTTTCCTTTTCACACGGTCTTCAAATGTCCGTTCGTTTTCAATGTTTTAAAGAGTAATTTATGTAGATATAGATATAGACATATCTATATATATAGATAGATTTTTTTTCTCTTTTCCAATTCCTCATGGGCTTCTGATTGGTTACTTTTCCTCTAACAGGATTGTATTAGATTTCTATGGTTGCTATTACAAGATACCACAAGCCTAGAGGCTGAAACAACAGAAGTGGACAGTATCACAGTTCTAGAGGCTACAGTGCTCGTAGACCATGCTCCTTTTGGAGGTATTATGGGAGGATCTGTTCCAGGCCCCTTTCCCAGCTTGATGTATTTGGACTTTGGACTTCTTCACATGGCCCTCTCCCTCAGTACATATCTGTGTATCCACAGTCTCCCTTAGAAGCACACAAGTCCTCCTGAATTAGGGGCCCAGGCTATTCAAATATGATCTCATCCACGCTAGTTACATCTCCAGGGACCCTATTTCCAAATAAGGTCACAAATCCAGGTGCTGGGGTTTAGGACTGGGATAGTACATATGCATACACACACAAACACACACGTGTGTGTGTGTATGTCTCTCTCTATATATATTTATATTTACATTTATATTTATATGTACATATACTTTTTGATTTTTTTTTTTTTGCCTAATAAAGCATTTTTATTCAGAATCTCAGTCTTCCTTCCTTTCAATAGAATATGATTCGCGGGGCACCTGGGTGGCTCAGTGGGTGAAAGCCTCTGCCTTTGGCTCAGGTCATGATCCCAGGGTCCTGGGATCGAGCCCCGCATCGGGCTCTCTGCTCAGTGGGGAGCCTGCTTCCTCCTCTCTCTCTCTGCCTGCCTCTCTGCCTACTTGTGATCTCTGTCTGTCAAATAAATAAATAAAATATTTTTTTAAAAAAAGAATATGATTCGCATGCTTTTGGTGCCTCCTGAACAATTTGAACACCTCTACCTCCTCAATTTCCATGAAAGTTATTCTTACCTAAAGTCATCTGCCATTTATTTTTAAAAACATTTGGCATCTTTTTGCAGTTTACAGTGTTTTTGGTTTGAGTATATGTTGATAGGCTGATGGAGGTGACTTTCGTCCTACTCTTTCCTTCCGAATTTGTTCCTTTTTGGTTAAAGTAAATTTTCTACTCTTTAAAAACAAGGACCTAGAAAAGCGAAATGGTTCTTTTCTGTGAGTCTGCATTCCATTTTCTCATTTTGCATGTGCTTTATGTGACCACAGTATTGGGGGCTGACAGCATTTATCAGCATTTAAAAGAAAAAAATGAAATTAAATTTAAATTAATTTAAATTAAATATATTTAAATTTAAAATTTAAAAAACAAATTAAAATTTAAAATTAAAAATGTAAATTAAATTCATTGGAAGGGGACGTGAAACATGAGAGACTAAGGACTCTGAAAATCAATCTGAGGGATTTGTAGGGGTGGGGTGGGAGGTTGGGGGAACCAGGTGGTGGGTATTAGAGAGGGCACATATTGCATGGAGCACTGGGTGAGGTGTACAAACAAGGAATACTGTTATGCTGAAAATAAAAATTTAAAAAAAAACAGAAAAATTGAAAAAAACTTAAATACTTTTAAAGAAAAAACAATGTATTTTAAAAAAGGGATCTATGACTTTCTTCTTTTTTCTTGTTACTGTCAATGACATGAAGACAAAGTCAGCCAAACCTAGCCCTGTCAGCTATTAGCATGATCACTTATTTCAATGTGGAGTTAATTTAAAATGAACACTCTGGGAGAAATAAACTATATAAATCAAATATATAAGCATTATTCTAAAGTTTTGGACTTTGCTTCAAGAGAGTTGGCATATCTTTAGTTTCACTGTGAGAGCAATAACCAGTCACTGGGGTATCTAGTAGGATGTGTAAACTGGAAGCAAACTGAAATGAATGCTAATATATATATCCATATACATGTATGCATTGTTTATACGGTATAATCATATATTAAATCCCATGGCTTTGGAAGAAAGTTCTGAACATCTCTAATATAAAATGATAGAGAATATTGCAAAATAGAATATGTAGACTTTCAAATTGGAATTCAAAGTTTTGTGACAATTGTCAATATTTGCCAAACTTTTCAGTAGGTTCTTTGATGCCTGATTCTTTATTTGGGTATCAGAAAATCTTTTTCCCATATGGAAGCTTTACACATATTCCTAAGCCATATGGAATAGACACTTTGACTTATATGCAAAAGATTTGTGGTCTTTGCAGAGTCATTACAATTTCTCTTGTGGTACAGATGAAGCCATAAATAAATATATTTATATTTATTTATAAATAAGTATATTTATATATATACTTTATACTTTATTTATACTTATAAATAAGTATATTTATAAATATACACATATTACATAAATTGTCTCATATGTTTTTGAGTATCTTACTTGCTCTTACTCATCAGAGGTAAATCACTGCATAGGCCCATACTTAAAGGAAGTGTGCACAGTGGGTTTCATCAAATATAATATTTTTCTTCTCTTTGTACCCTCATCCAATTCCAGTAAGTACTTTACTTACACTAAATCCCGTCAACTTAACCTGTACTGGTTATTCTTGTAAAAAAGAAATGTTAAAGGGTCTCGAAAACATGGTATTTTTTCCTTCTAAAATTTTGTCTCTTTTTTAATGTAAGCTAAAAAGAAAAGATAACCATTCTGTTAGAAACTTAGCCCACTGCATCTTCAGGTCTTCCTCTGTTATAACATATATTTTTAGTATGTCCTTCATACTAAATCTCTAATAGTATTCATTTCACAGGCTTTTGTGCTCAGAAAGGAAAATAAAGGAGACCTTGAGATTATAATAGCATTGACTAGTATTAAATGTGAGAATTTGATACCCAAAAAGGATAGCATTTGTTCAAGTTTAGTTTGGTTTTAAAAATTAATATTTATTTATTTGAGTAATAAATTCATAAACCTAATTCATTCTTATATTTTTAAGCTCAACAGGCAAAATTTATTACTCCCTTTATAACTCAAAAAATATTAACAATCACTTCTCAGGAGACTGAGATTACTTTATAAACACATTAAAAAGTTAGCTTAGGTAACCTGAGTGGCTCAGTCAGTTAAGCATCTGACTCTGGTTTTGGCTCAGGTGGTGAGCTCAGGGCTGTGAGAAAGCCCCAAGGTGGGCACTTCACCCAGCATGTCTGCCTGTACCTCTCCCTTTGCCTCTGCCCCTCCCCCTTGCTCTCAGAAACATGCACGCACACACACCGTCTCTTTCCCTCTCAAATAAATATATAAAATCTTTTTAAAATTTTTTAAATGTTAGTTTAGATTTCTTTAAATATTTTTAATTGCATCTATATCTATTTGGATAATTAATTGTCCAATTTACAGACATATTTAAAATCTTTCATATATTTAACTCTTCTATACATAATAAATTAAACTTATAGACATGATGGACATCAAGTTCTCTTAAATATTCCAATATTATGCATAATCTTTTGACCTTTGACTTTAAAACCACAAGACTAAAATGATTATGCAGGCTACACATTTTTAATTAGAATCCTTATCTAATGTTATTTTTAATGAGTGATGGTTGACATGAAAACTAATAACCAATAACCTTCCAGATTCATGGTAAGAATGTGCTTTGAAGATAGGTCGGGCCATGTGATTTGTTTTGGCCAATAAAATAAGAGCAGAAGCAACATGTGTTGCTTTGATGCTAGAAAACTTCAAGAGGCAGTGCTATATTGTCTTCCCCCAGAAACATTGATCAGCATTGCTCCAGATCGTGGTGACTCTGTCAGTGTCAGTCCCTGGTATTTTCCTGTCCTTCCTTTTGTAACAACATGGGTGGAAACTGAGGGCATCATGCCAAGTGAAATTAGTCAGAAAAGAAAAATATCATGTGTTCTCTCTTATATTTGGAATCTGAAAAAGGCTTTCTACTTAGAGAGTAGAATGGTGGTTGCAAAGAGTTAGGTGCTGAGGAATATGGAGAGATGTTGGTCAAAGGGTACAAACTTTCAGGTAAAAGATGAATAAGTTCTGAGGATATAGCCACCCAGGCATCCCTAGAATGATTACTGTTTTAAAGACTGATAATACCAAGTGAAAATGTGGATCTACAAGAAATCTCAAACATTATTGATGGGAATATAAAATAATGTCATTGCTTTTGAAAAAAAAATTTATACTTTAAGTTACATGTAACACCTACACATGACCAAGTATTTCCAAAAAAAAATAAAAAATAAAACTATATTTCCACCCAACATCTTCTATTTGAATTTTTAAAGAACTTTATTCAGAATAGCCCAAACTAAAAACAACCCAAGTGTTCATTAAATAGTTAATGGATTAACACATTGTGGCATATTCACACAACAAAATACTACTCAATAGTAAAAGAATATGAACATAAGGGAATAATCTCTTATATATACAACATTGCAAATTAATTTTAAAGCATTATGCTAAGTAAAAGAAGCCAGGTACAAACACCAGATGTTATATGATTCCATAAACTACAGTGTAATGTGTAAAGAAAAGCAATTATCTAAGGTCACTGAAGACTGAGCAAAGCAGACATATGTCACAGGTAAGTCAACACTTGCTAGAAGAGAAAAATCCTAGGTAAGCTTCCTAGTTTCACCACTCAGAGCCTGAGGACAGACAGCACCAACATTAGTGCAATGTTGTGCAACTACAATATGGATGTGATAAAACTTTTTTAATAGACTGATGAACCAAGAAGAGCAGAGTCTGGGACAACTACACAGCTGAAAAATTAAGAGGGTTCAGAGTAGAGTGAGGGCAGGATTTCTAAAAAGAGAGATAAGGTAGAAACATCACATTATGCCTAAATATTTGGCGAACTTGCCATGCATCACATGGAAAAAAAATGTAGTTTGAGTTCTGTCAAACTGCACACTCAAAAACAACAACAACAACATTCTTTGAAAGTATATTAACCTAATCCAGAATCTCTACAATGTATAATTCATACCCAGAACACAAATCCAAATTACACAAATTCCAATGAAATGGAAAAATGCCACACTCAAAGAAAAAAACAATCAGCAAAGACAAAAGTAGAGATGGATCAAGATGTTGGCATCAGAACAGATTTTAAACAAGCTACTATAATTATCTTCATGGATATGGAAATACATTGATGATGAATAAAAAGACAAATCTCAGCAAAGGAATAGAAGCTATAAGAATAAAAAAGAAATTAAAAAGTGGAAAATACAATCTGAAATAAAAATTTCACCTGACAGGATTAACAACATATCGAGGATAAAGTAAATAAACTTTAAGACAGATAAATAATAAATTAGATAAGAGAGAATTAAATGCAAAAAATGAACAGACTCAGAAAAGGTGCAACAATTGAAGATGGCCTAACATATATGCAGTGATTGTACCAGGAGAGGAAAAAAAAAAAATAAAGGGACAGAATAAATGGATTAAAAAATGTGGCTTGTTTCTCAAATTTGGTAAAAAACATAAATGTACAAATTCAAGCTCATTAGAACATAAGCATAGTAAGTGCAAGGAAAATAACATCTACACACAGACAGTCAAATGTATGCTTCATTTGAGAGTTTTGAAAGCAGCCATAGAAAAACAACATATTAAACAACATACAGAAGAACAAAATTTACTTGAGATCAGTCAAGGTAACTCTTCAATCTCCACAATGTAATGCAGAGATGTCAGAAATAGTAGAAATCTTGTAGATATTTACTGAAGAGATAAGACATTTATTGAGATGTCCAAATGAGGCTATTAATTACTTCAGTTGGTGTAGGTAGTGGGAAAATCACAATATTTGGGGGTAGAAGAGCTCAGTTAAGGTTCACATTGACCATCAAGTAGCTGAGATTCTGAACAAGTTCCTTAGACTCTCTAACTCTCTAAGTCTAATCTGCTTATCTTTAAAATTGAAATAATTGCTCCACAAGGTCCTTGTGAAGATGACCTAAGACAATCCACATGAAGAGGTGCCTGGGTGGCTCACTCTGTTAAAGTGGCTGCATTCAGCTCAGGTGGGATTTCAGGGTCCTGGGACCAAGCCCAGAATTTGGATCCCTGCTCCGTGGGGAGTTGACTTGTCCTTCTCCCTCTGCCCCTACCCCTGCTCCATCCCACTTGTGTGCCCACACTCTCTCCCTCTCTTTCCCTCTCAAATAAACAAATGAAATCTTGAAAAAAAAGTTGATCCATGTGAAAATGTCTGTTTTTAACATATACAAATTATAATATTTATGATATTTAGTTGAATCCAAATGATGTTTCATGTTTGAGTATTTCTTACAAAGATACACTGTTTAATTTCTGCAGAAAGGCCATAATTTTGGTACCATTTTTCTGTATCAGTGGTTTATGGACTAAAAATAATTGTCCAATATAAAGGCAAATTACCTGTTGACATCTGCAAAATGACTTAAATCTTTAAAATCTTGTCCATATGTCCTCTCACTTCCCAGCATGGTGACAGAATTTTTAATTAATGCTTCTAGTTATTGATTTTCTACAACTGACGATCCTCCAAAATTTTCTTACATGGACTTTTAAAAATAATTCTTATATTAAGATTTCTAGGGGCACCTGGGTGGCTCAGTGGGTTAAAGCCTCTGCCTTCGGCTCAGGTCATGGTCCCAGAGTCCTGGGATCGAGCCCTGCATCAGGCTCTCTGCTCGGCAGGGAGCCTGCTTCCTCCTCTCTCTCTCTCTGCCTGCCTCTCTGCCTACTTATAATCTCTGCCTGCCAAATAAATAAATAAAATCTTTTAAAAAAAGATTTCTAATAAATTAAAATTAATTTTCCTTAAAATTATTTGAGAATTTTATTTTACATTTGCCATTTATTCCATCTCATTAAACATCACTATCTAATATCTACCTCCAAATAGCTACTAGCATTTTTAACATTTATACCACAATAAACTTTGATGGTTTAATAGTTGTCAAAGTATACTGCAATGTTTAGCTATACTGCTATTGCATATAAAATCAGGACTTGGTAAAGCATACCAAATATACACAAATGTACATTTTTTATCCAGTAAGATTCAATTTATCTGAGGTAGACTGTTTTATATAGGAGTATCTCGAACAAATAGGAATATGTTTTCTTCTTTTATAGATTAATACTTCCAAAAAGAGATAGCTTATTTGACAAAGTTTCTGAAACAAACTATGACCTCCTACAAAACTGAAGTGGTTGAAAAGACAAAATATTACTAAATAGCCAACAATTCTATGTTTTTATTCGCTGGAATCTGGAGATTAAGGAAAAAATACACTCTACTCGAAGCCATGTTAGGTTGGAATTATTATCCTAATACTGTGAAGAAAATTTTCATTAAGTCATGGATTTTATGTGTGAAGTACAAGCAGAGAATTATCTTTAGGAAATGGGAGAAAATTGCAACTACTTTTCAAATGTAACCTTGACATTTTGAAAAATGCAGTCATGGATTTGTCCCCATGGGGACAAATATATTACCCTTCATTTCTGTACCAAAATTCAGCACATCATAGCCAGATCTGATCTAATCTCCACGGTCTGTCTTAGGGGGGTTATATGCTTATAAAGATATGTCCCAATGAACAGCAAAGATTCACTGAATGTTTCTGTCCCCCACCATTTCAATTGATACTGACAGTCATCCTTTTTTTTTAGCCTCAAGTTTTTCAAGATATAAATCAGTTTTTATGCAGTAAAATAGATGATTCAGTCAAAAGAAAAAGTTTGTGAGAACTTCAAAGCAACCACAATCCTTGGGACTAAGAATTAGACCCTATGGCTCCATTCTCCCAGTAGGACACACTTACAGAAATCAACATTGCTTACAAACATCCAGAGTTTGCCTTCATTTAACCCCTTATTAATGACAGATGGAAGGAAGGTTTAGAGTCACTAAAATCCACTGCCACGTAGGTCATTATTTTTTCTTTTTTCTCCTCTTTGCATTGAGATAATCTATACAAAAGTGCTTTACCTGGTACCTGAAATAAATTAGTTATCCAATAATGTGTTCATTGTGGTCTTTTAATTGTTTTGTTTCATTCATTTTTCCCTTTACACCTTGAAAAGATACTAATTAAGAAATTTTAATCAATACAGTCAAACAGCAGACATCCTGTTTATTATCTGCAGACCTTTCTAAATCTCTAGAACAAAAACAAAACTTTTTAATGAATCTCATAATTGGCAAGTTCTTACTGGTAATTTCATACGTGTGAGTCATTAAAATTTTGCCTCTGTGTATGCTGAGGAATAGGAGAACTTCGATTTTTGTCACTTTGCCAATGTGCTCGACTTAAGCATGATCTCTTCTTATATTTCAATGTTGCTGTCTATCATGGGGTCTGAGGACCTGGCCTTTGAAAGCACTATAGAACTTGTTTCCAATGCAAACACAGTAATTTCACTTCAACACCATATCACAATATATCTAAATAGCAAAATCACATAGTTAACCCAATATAACTCAATAACTTATTGATTTCAGGGTTTTATTTTTTCTTAATTGCTTTATATTTGTACTGTCCACATGGAATTTTGCTTTTATGTACCTCCATTTCCATAGTAGGCATATCAAACATTATGAACACAGTTCACTTACAAAGGCAAAAACCTTATGATAATTCATTTCATGCATTACTGTTTTTAACCTAATTGATTTTACTTATGGAAAATTTTAACACATAAAATGACGTAGTGCCTTTGTTTGTTTACTTACTTGCCATCTCTCTTCTACACTAGAATATCAAGTTTAGGAGGGCAGGAACTGTATTTCTTTGCTGCTATATCCTCATTGAATACAGTACCTAGCACACATCAGATGTACAATAAAGATTTGTTAGATGAATGAGCAAATAAACAAAAGCACAGTAAATGTCCGTCTGTACTTGTTCAATCTTATGGAGGGTCAAAAACTTACACTATTAGGTGGGACAATATGGCTCCAACGGAATGGAATTGAGTATTTTGCTCCTCTTAGGTCACTTAGGCTCTGTCAAAGGACCAGAAGGCTAGGGTGTGGTTAAATCCCCTAAATAAGAAATATATTAAGAGCTGGCATTATTATTTGTAATCTCAAGGACTCCAAATTCTGTTTTTTTTTTCTTCCATTTGTATCTTCCTTTCCCCAAATTATTTTAGAGAGATCTGTCTGATCTATTGATCAGAGGTCAACACTCTAGGTCAGAAATAGCCTAATAGAATCTGTATTCTTAATATTTCTAATAATGTTCTAAAAATAAAACCAAAACCAATGTACTCATAAACATCATTTGAGAATCATAAATTTATGACATTTCTCTGTTTACATAATATGTGCACATACATGTATACTATATACTCATATTCTTACAAAAACAAGAATATAAAATGCATACACAAACTGAGAAATAAACCAGGAAAATAGTTTATAAAGAAGGAATGGTTCATATCAATTAAAATTGTACAAGTTTTCATAAATTTCTAGCTGGCCTATTAGCGAATTGGAGGTTTTTTTGAATGGCCAATTATCTCCTTAGGAAGTATATATCTTCTAGCCTCCAAAGGTGGCAGACAGGGCCAAAACAGGAAATATTATTAGTTGAATGGTATTAACAAGTTCTGAGTTCCAAGGTTGGAAAGTAAACTAGAGATCTCCAAATGTGGAATTCCTGAAAAGTCAGAGAAATAAGTTCAACAAAAGAGCACCTGGCAAGGGATGGGATGTCTTAAAATTTGTTCATTGCATATATGATGTCTTTAAATATGCAGGTTTTGTTGTGCTAAAAAAAAGTTCCCTTTTATGCCTAGTGTTTTAAAATTTTGTAATCACTGAAAATACTGAACTTTATAAAATGTTGTTATGGGGTCTATGGGTGCCTTGGTAGGTTAAGTATCTATCTGCCTTTGGCTCAGGTCATGATTTGGGAGTCTTGGGATGGAGCCCCATGTAGGGCTGCCTGCTCAAGGAGTCTGCTTCTCCTTCTCCTCTGCCCCTCTCCTCACTTGTGCTTTCTTTCTCTCTCTCAAATAAAATCTTTCTTAAAATGTTATGACATCTACCAAGATACATATTTTTTTTTGCACAGTGACACATTGCCTGATACTCAAATGATAAATCATCCTTGAATATTTGGATTAGATTCTTTCTTTAATGTAATGAAATGTAATGTAATGTGTTACCATATTTTACATAGTAAACATACTATTGAATTTATATTATTTTACTGATATTTTCCTTTATTACAAGTTTTTGGATTACCTTTACACTGTTGGACTGATTTCATTGTATAGGTTATCTCAAATCATTTTTCAGATCAGGTGGGGTAAAAATAATCACACATTTATGGCACAAGAAGGATAAACAGAAGAACAACTTTGACTCTCATGCTTCCATCAATGAGAAAATAGTTATATTTCTATATATACATAACTATGCATATTTATGTCATTATATACATATTTGTACCCATATGAGATGTTACAATCAGTATATTGAGCAGTGATTCTTTTTTTATTAAAGGTTTTATTTATTTATTTGACAGAGATCACAAGTAGGCAGAGAGGCAGGCAGAGAGAGAGGGGGAAGCAGGCTCTCGCTGAGCAGAGAGCCTGATGCGGGGCTCGATCCCAGGACCCTGAGATCATGACCTGAGCTGAAGGCAAAGGCTTAACCCACTGTGCCACCCAGGAACCCTGAGTTTAGTATAATTTCTAGTTCAAATTTAATTTCTAACTCTATCTTTATTAAAATATCAAACAATCAGGGTAACACAAGAAGTAAAAATAGTACAGGTTCCTGGCTATATTTTAACCTCTCTATACATATATATTTCTGCTGTTAAAGGCTCTAGACTCTATTCCTTCAGTATATAGACAGAGAGAGAGACCCAGCCCTAGAAATAGTAGTTGTAACATCAGAATCATACAGTAGCAAAGCTTTTCAGTAAAAGGGTAGAGAAATAATCCTAACTGAGAATATCTTCTACTCTTCTATTGGCAGAAGGTCTCAACTATTACCCTAGAATATTATGCAGTAAGACACCTGGTACACAAGGTCAAATAACATTACTGTTATTTCTATTTTTATGACTGCCAATCAGGAAAATACTTCTCAGTCTATCTGTACATTTTAACACATATTCAATCCCCAATTTGGGGATGAGATAAATGACTGACCCATCTGACTCAAAAGTAGTATCCATGTCTATCACAGTAATTATAAACTATGTGAGTATAGGGGAGGCTATCCATTTAAATTACTTCCCATTCTTTGTTCTAACTGAATTCTGTCCCCTATACTCTACAAAAAATATGTTAGAATCATAATCTCCAGCACCTCAGAAGGTAATTCTGTTTTGGAAATGGGATCTTTATAGAGTTAAGTTAAACCGAGGCCATTTGGGTGGCCCCTAATCCAAAAGAACTGTTATCCTGATAAAAATGGGACATGTAGACAGAGAGACAGAGACACGTAGAGGGAAGATGATATGAAGAGACATAGGGAGAAGACAGCAACTGACAAGCCAAGAAGAGAGGCCTAGAACAGCTAACTGAACATTAAAAAGAAAGAACGAAAGAACAAAAGAAAGAAAAGAACCTTCTCTCGTAAAGCCACACCTGCTGACACCTTAATCACAGACCTCCAGCCATTAGAATTGCAAGGAAATAAATTTCTTTTGCTTAAGTCATCAAGTGTATGGTATTTTGTTATGGCAGCCCTAGAAAACTAACATGCCTAGTTTCCCATAATGGTAGCATCGTGCAACAGTAGAGTAAAATATCGCAACTGGGATACTGACATTGATAGAGTCAAGATACAGAACAGATCCATTACTACAAGGATTTTTCCTGATGCTTTTTTAACACTACATCCATCTTCTTCCCACCTCCCTCTTCTGGTCTCTGAATGCCAGTGACAACTAATTTGTAAGAATGTCATATAAATAAATCATGGGGTGTATAAACTTTTGGGATTGGCTCCCCCCCCCCTTAGAAAATTACATAGACATTTATCCAAGTAGTTGTGTACATCAGGAGTCTGTTACTGAGTAATATTCCTTGATATGGATGAACCCAGGATATTTAACCAATCACCCCTTAAAGAATGTGTTTAGTATCTCTAGTTCTTGGCAATTATGAATGGATCTTCTTGGAATAATTGTGTACAGGTTTCTGGGTGAACATAAATGTTCATTTCCTGGAGATAAATGATCAAATATGCAATTGGGTCATTTGATAGTTACATAATTTGTTTTATAAGAAATTAACAACCTGGGGGCGCCTGGGTGGCTCAGTCATTGGGCATCTGCCTTTGGCTCAGGTCATGGTCCCAGGGTCCTGGGATCAAACCCTGCAACAGGCTCCCTACTCAGTGGGAAGCCTGCTTCTCCCTCTCCCACTCCCCCTGCTTATGTTCCTTCTCTCATTGTGTTTCTCTCTGTCAAATAAATAAATAAATCTTAAAAAAATAAATAAAATACATGGAATATCATAAAAAAGAAATTAACACCCTGTTTTTCAGAATCACTGTACCGTTGTATAATCCCATCAACAACCTATGAATGATCTAGTTTTCCTATATCCTCAAGCATATTTGATGTTGAGACTATTATTTTTAATTTCAGTCTTTGTGATAAGTACAAAGTGAAAATTCATTGTGATTTTAACTTACATTTCCATGATTGATGATGATGTTGAATATTTTTATTTGCTTAATTTATATTTATATGTATTCTTTGGTGAAGCGTCTATTCATATCTTTTGTTCGTTTTCTAAATGAATTGTTTCCATATTGTTGAGTTTTGATTTTTTTTTTGTATTTTAGAGAAAAGTTCTTTGTCAGATATGTGATTTGAAAATATTTTATCCCATTCTGTACCTTCACTCCCCCCCACCCCCCGTTCACAGGGTCTTTTGTTGAACAAATGTTTTTAAGTGTGATGAAGTACAGTTGCTCAGTTCTTTCATTTATGGATCATGCTTTTAATGTCAAGTCAAAGAAATCTTGCCTAGATCTTGGATCCTAAGATGTTTTTCTTTTATTATTTGTTATTTAGTTTTGTCTAAGACTTTTATAGTTTTATGTTTTACATTTAAATTTGGGATATATTTTGCATTAATTTTTTGTACAATGTGAGGCTTAGGCTGAGGTTCTTTTTAAAACTTTCTTATGGGGAGAAACTGGGTAGCTCAGTTGAATCTGTCTGACTCTTGATTTTGGCTTAGGTCATGACGTCAAGGTTGTAAGATCGAGTCCCACATTGGGCTCCAAGCTGGGCATGAAGCCTGCTTAAGATTCTCTCTCTCTATCTGCCCTCCCCCCTCTTTTTCTAAATAAATAAAAATAAAATAGAGATAAAATAAAAATAAAAAATTTTGCTTATGGGTACCCAGCTGCTTCAGTACCATTTGCTAAGAAGGCTCTCCTCAACTGAATTGTGTTTTGCTTGTTTGTTTGTTTTTCTTTGCATTTTTGATAACAAATCATTTAGGTACATTTCTATGGGCCTGCTTCTGGGTTATCTTGTTTTGTTTCATTGATCTATGTGTTTTCCATTTTTCCAACATCATACCGCCTTAATATATATCTGTAGGTGCTTATCAGGCTTTATATTAGGTACAGTGATTCCTCCCACCATATTTTCCTTTGTCAAGTTTGTTTTTGCTATTGCAGGATGTGTGCCTTTTTGTTTAAATTTTATTATGAGTTTATCTTTGCAAAAACGCTTTCTTGGATATTGTGTTTTTAGTTTTAGTTTTCATATTCATTGTTAGTATACAGAAATGTGGTGAATTTTTGTGTGTTGGTCTTGTATCCTATGACCTTGCTGAACTACTGATTAGTTCTAGGGTTTTATTATTGTTGTTGTTAGCTTCCTATGGATTTTTAATAGACAGTCATACCATCAGCAGATAGGAGAAGTTTTATTTACTTATTTCCAGTCTATATATTTCTTTCTTTCTTATCTCATTGTAGTGGTTAGAACCTTCATATTTTGTTTAAATAAGAATGAGGGAGTGGATCTTTGCCCTCTTGCCAATCTTAGATGGAAAGCTATCAATCTTTCATTACTAAATATAATGTGGGTTATAGGAAGTTTTTGTAGATGCTGTTTATTAAGCTGAAGAAGTTCCCATATGTATCTTGTTTGGCAAAAGTTTTCATGTTGAAGGGGTTTTGGATTTTGTAAAATACTACTTTATCAATTGATATCAAAATATGATTTCCTTAGTCTGTTCATATAGATGGTAGATTATAAAGATTGGTATTTGAATGTTAAAACACTTTATCATAACCAGAATAAATCCTGCTTGACAATGGTATATATATTCTTTGTAGACATTGCTCGATTGGATTTGCTATACTTTGTTGACAACTTCTGTATCTAAGTTCATGAGAGACAGTATCTGTAGAGTATTTTTTTTTTCTTTTTATATTGTCTTAGTCTGGTTTTGGTAACAAAATAATACTAGCCTCATGAAAATTACTTGAGCAGTGTTTCCTCCTCTTCTGTTTTCTGGAGGTAATTCTATAAAATAGGTATTAATTTTTCTTTAAATATTTGGTAAAATTCTCTAGAGAAGCAATCTAGGCCCAAAGATTTCTTTTTCAGTAACCTTATTTTAATTGGAAGTACTCTGAGAAATGCATACTCCTGCTTGGAAGTTTAGGAAAAGGGTAAGAGGAGATGTGGTGGAAGAAAAATCATCAACTTCTTGCTCTGTGCCAATCAAACCATAGTGGGGAGGGAGGGAAGCATCCTGGTTTTTCTGTTAGTATTTAGCTGGAGTTGAAAATAGATTACCAGACAACATCTAATGTTGGGTTGTCCAGTTTGGGGCCATTTGGTTATAGTTTCAGGCTTTATTGGAGATTTTTTGGTTTGTTTGTATTGGTGATTCAGGATTGGATGCTTCTGTAGGACATTAAGAAATCCAGGGAACCCCCTGACATGCTATTCTTCAAGTCCTCCATTCTCCAAGCACCATGTTTTCTTATTCCCATCTTTCAGAGAGTTCCCATGCTTTATGTGCAGGGCTTTTTTGTTATGTGTGAGAAGACCCATGAGGAATGAAACTATTCCACACTGACAGAATTGGAAATCCATCTACGTTGCCCTATTTTTTTAGAATAAAATAAAAATTGAGAGAATGTTTGTGAGAATTACATGATGTGATGATTAACTCAAAGCCTGGAATATTAAAAGTATATACTTTGAGCTATTAAGGGTCTTCTAATGACTTTGATGAGAAATAAGTTCAGAAGCAGGAAGGGTGGGGAAGAAATGAGAAAAATGGAAAGTAAAAAAGGCCAGAGTATGAAGTACAGGTTAAAGCTCTGAAGGACTGAGGTGACAGATACTCAGTGCAAGCACACATCTGGTGACCTAAAAGTGCTGGGCGGGACTGGGCCATCCTCTCTCCTGTCTTTCAGTGCCAATCCACTTGCCTGATATCAGATATTTCTCAATGTCAGAGAAATACTGATATGGCTAATGGAGAGAAAGTGAAGATAAATTTTATTTTCATCTGAGGGTAGATAAAAATGAATTACTTTAATCATCTGTATTTTTTTTCTTGGCTTTACTACAAACTCACATTTAGAATATCTACTATAATCTAGTCATGAAAAACACAAATTTAAAGCTATGTCAACAATCATGCAATAATTCATAGAGGTAGGGGAAAAATACCTGAGACTTGAAAATAAAATATTAATATTTGGTGATTTAGAAATACTCCTAATAAGTAAAATAAAGCAAAGTCAGGAAATATAAACATAATCACAGTATCAATATTTAATCATAATATTTTATCAATCCATAAATCTCATTTCTCCAGAATTCTGAGTGAAGTTCATTTGAATCATAAAATAATCATCCATCTTTTATAAACTTCACTAATGTAAATAAAGTTAAATATTGACAACAAAATTAATTTTTTTATAAGACCATCAGATAAATATCTTTTTTTTTCCCCCTGACAAGATAGTGGACATTTTTTTTTAACAGTTAATCTAACATTTTATTAGTTTACTGGTAACAGGAGGCTGAGAAAACTTCCACCAACCTTTAAGAATCACTGAATTCAACATCACTTCTTTCTAGAAAGGACCATATTCACATGCTGCTAGATAAATTAAGTTTTCCTTTCTTTCTTTTTTTTTTTTCACTTTATGGCAAGCATTTTTATCTTTAAACAACTTTAAACTAACATAAAAATGACAAGAAAAGTACCAAGAATTTATTTTTGCTCTTCACCTGGATTCTGCAAATGCTGACATTTTGCCATATTTAATTTTATTACTGTCTTTCTGATTCATTAGAGAGTAGGCAGCAATCACAGGACTCCTTTCCTATTAAGTATGTCAGTTCAGATCCCCAAATTATCCACAAATAGGAAACAATATTAATAAAATAATATTGGCTAAGTAAAGATTTCAAGTTTTTTTTTAATTAACACTTAATTTATTATTTGCCCCAGTGATACAGGTCTGTGAATTATCATGCTTACACATGTCCCAGCACTCACCATAACACATACCTTCTCCATTGTCCATACCCAGCGATCCTATCCCTACTCCTCCACCCTCCAGCAGCCCTCAGTTTGTTTCATGAGATTCAGAGTCTCTTATGGTTTGTCTCCTTCTGTTCCCATTAGATTTCAAGCTTTGTAGATCGTCTCAATAATGTTTGTTACGGCAAAAATTATATTTCTGCTCTATGATACAATCTTGAATCACATTTCACATTTAGATTTGGCATCTTTTTTATTAATAAAAACTAATATTTAATGAGTATTTACTAAGCATCAGGCATTTGTGTAATGTTTTTGCATTGGTATTTTATTTATTTATTTACATGTTTTTAATGTTAAAAAACCTCATTAGTTTTTGAGGTAGTGTTCCATGATCCATTGTTTGTGTACAACACCCAGTCCTCTATGCAATATGTGCCTTCCATAATACCCATTACTGGGCTTACCCATCCCCTCTACACCCCCCAACCCTCATTTGATTCCCAGAGTCCACAGTCTCTCATGGTTCATCCAACCCTCTGAATCCCTCTCCCCCTTCATTTTTCCCTTCCTTCTCCTAATATTCTCCATGCTATTCCTTATGTTCCACAAATAAGTGAAACTGTATGATAATTGCCTTTCTCTGTTTGACTTATTTCACTTAGCATAATCTCCTCCGCTTACATCTGGGTTGATGCAAATATTAGGCATCCATCCTTCCTGATGGCTGAGTAATATTCCATTGTATATGTGGACCTCATCTTCTTTATCCATTCATCTGTTCAAGGGCATCTCAGCTCCTTCCACAGATTGGCTACTGTGGACATTGATGCTATGAACATCAAGGTGCATATGGCCCATCTTTTCACTATATCTGTATCTTTGGGTTAAATACCCAGTAGTTCAATTGCTGGTTCATAGGATAGCTCTATTTTTAACTTTTTGAGGAACCTCCACACTGTTTTCCAAAGTGGGGCACCTGGGTGGCTCAGTGGGTTAGGCCGCTGCCTTTGGCTCGGGTCATGATCTCAGGGTCCTGGGATCGAGTGCCACATCGGGCTCTCTGCTCAGCAGGGAGCCTGCTTCCCTCTCTCTCTCTCTCTGCCTGCCTCTCTGCCTACTTGTGATCTCTGTCTGTCAAATAAACAAATAAAATCTTTAAAACAAAAAAAACAAAAAACACAAAGTGTTTTACCACCTTGTATTCCCACCAGCAGTGTAACAGGTTACACAGGGGAAAGGATCCCCTTTCTCCACAACCTCTGCAACATTTTTTTTTCTTGTCTTGTTAATTTTTGCCAAGCTGATTGGTGTAAGATAGTATCTCAGTGTGGTTCTGATTTGAATTTCCGTGATGGTTAATGATAATGATCATTTTTTCATGTGTCTGTTAGCCATTTGTATGTTTTCTTTGGAGAAGTGTCTGTTCATGTCTTCCGCCCATTTTTTGACGTGATTATCTGTTTTGTGTGTGTTGAGTCTGAGGCGTTCTTGGATATCAATCCTTTGTCTGTAGTGTCATTTGTGAATATCTTCTCCCATTTCGTGGTTGTTGCTTTGTTTTGTTGACTGTTCTCTTTGCTGTGCAGACTTTTGATCTTGATGAAGTCCCAAAAGTTCATTTTTGCTTTTGTTTCCCTGGCCTTTGGAGACATGTCTTGATAGAAGTTGCTGTGGCTGATGTCAAAGAGGTTACTTTCTATGTTCTCTAGGATTTTGATAGATTCCTACCTCATGTTGAGGTCTTTCATCCATTTTGAGTGTATCTTGTGTATGGTGTAAGAGAATGGTCAAGTTTCATTCTTCTGGATGTGGCTGTCCAATTTTCCCAGCACCATTAATTGAAGAGACTGTCTTTTTCCATTGGATATATTTTTTTGCTTTGTCCATAGAGTTGAGAGTCCATATCTGGGCTCTCTATTCTGTTCCATTGATCCTTGTATCTGTTTTTGTGCTAGTACCATGCTGTCTTGATTATCACAGCTTGGTAATGTATCTTGAAATCAGAAAACATAATGCCCCAGCTTTGTTTTTCTTTTACAACATTTCCTTGGCAATTCACGTTTTTTTCTGGTCTCATACAAATTTTAGGATTATTTATTCTAGCACTTTGAAAAATGCCATTGGTATCTTGATTGGGATGGCGTTGAAAGTATAGATTGCTCTGGGCAGTATAGACTTTTTAACAAAGTTTATTCTTCTGACCCATGAACATGGAATGTTTTTCCATCTTTTTTGTGTCTTCTATAATTTCCTTCATAAGTCTTCTGTAGTTTATCTAGAGGATAGATCCTTCACCTCTTTGGTTAAGTTTATTCCAAGTTATCTTATGGTTTTTGGTGCTGTTGTAAATGGAATCAATTCTCTAATTTCTCTTTCTACAGTTGCATTGTTAGTGTATAGAAAAGCAACTGATTGCTGTGTATTAATTCTGTATCTTGCCACATTACTGAATTGTTGTATGAGTTCTAGTTATTTAGGGGTGGAGTCTTTGGGGTTTTCCACAGAAAAGGATCATGTCATCTGCAAAGAGAGAGAGTTTGACTTCTTCTTTGCCAGTTTGAATATCTTTTATTTCTTTTTGTTGTCTGTTTGCTGTTGCTAGGATTTCTAGTACTAAGTTGAACAATAGTGGTGAGAGTGAGTATCCTTGTCATGCTCCTGATCTTAAGGGAAGAGAATGATATTTGTTGTGGGCTTTCATAGACGGTTTTTATGAAATTGAGGAATTTCCCCCTCTATCTCTACAGTTTGATGAGTTTAAATCAGGAAAGGATGCTTATTTTGTCAAATGCTTTTTCTGCACCAGTTGAGAGGACTATATGGTTCTTCTCTCTCCTCTTATTAATGTGTTCTACCACATTGATTGATTTTCAAATGTTGAACCACCCTTGTATCTCTGGGATAAATCCCACCTGCTCATGATGGATAATCCTTTTAGTGTATTATTGGATCCTATTAGCTAGGATCTTGTTGAAAATTTTGGCATCCATATTCATCAGGGATATTGGTCTGAAACTCTTCTTGATGGGGTCTTTGCCTGGTTTTGGGATCAAGGTAATGCTGGCCTCATAGAACGAGTCTGAAAGATTTCCTTCTGCTTTTATTTTTTGAAAAAGCTTCAGAAGAATAGGTATTGTTTCTTTAAATTTTTGGTTGAATCCCCCAGGGAATCCATCAGGCCCTGGACTCTTGTTCTTTGGGAGGTTTTTAATCACTGCTTCAATCTTGTTTATGGTTATTGTTTGTGGAAACTGAGGCTGTCAGTTTCTCCTGTTTCAGTCTTGGTAGTTCATAGGTTTTCAGGAAGACATCCATTTCTTCCAGGTTGCTTAATTTATTGGCATATAGTGGTTGATAATAATTTCTAATAATTGTTTCTATTTCTTTGGTGTTAGTTGTGATCTCTCCCCTTTCATTCATAATTTTATTAATTTGGGTCCCTTCTCTTTTCTTTTGAATAAATCTGGCTAGTGGTTTATCGATCTTATTAATTCTTTCAAAGAACCAACTTCTAGTTTTGTTGATTCCCTATACTATATTTCTGGCTTCTAATTCATTGATCTCTGATCTAATCTTAATAACTTCTCTTCTAATTCATGATTTAAGCTTTATTTGTTGTTTTTTCTCCAGTTCGTTAAGGTGTATAGTTAATTTGTGTATTCAGGATATATATATATATATATACATATATATATATATGTACATATATATATATGTATATATATATGTATATATATATATATGTATATATATATATATATATGATTATTTTTATTTTTATTTTTTATTTTTTTGATTGAGGCTTGGATGGCTATGTATTTCCCTCTTAGGACTGCCTTTGCAGGATCCCATAGGTTTTCTCCAATGTGTTTTTATTCTCATTGGTTTCCATGAATTGTTTAAGTTCTTTCTTGATTCCCTGGTTGACCCAAACATTCCTTAGCAGGATAGTCTTTAGATTCCAAGTGTTTGAATTTCTTCCAAATTTTTCTTGTGATTGAGTTCCAGTTTCAAAGCATTATGGTCTTAGAATATACAGGAAATAATCTCAGTCTTTTGGTATCAGCTGAGTCTTGATTTGTGACCCAGTATGCGATCTATTCTGGAGAAATATCCAAGTGCATTCAAGAAAAATTAATATTCTGTTATTTTAGGGTGGATTCTGTATATATCTATGAGGTCCATCTGGTGTGGTATCTCATTCAGAGTTCTTGTTTCTTTATTGATTTTCTGCATCAATGACCTGTCTATTGCTGAGTTGAGGGCTGAGGTCTCCTCCTGTTAGCATGTTATTATCAGTATGTCTCTTTATTTTGGTTAATAGTTGGTTATGTAATTGGCTGCTACCATGTTGGTAGCATACCATATTTACAATTGTTAGATACTTTTGTTGGATAAACCCTTTAATATTTATATTGTGTCCTTCTGTAAAGACTATAGTCTTTAACTTAAAACCCAATTTGTCTGATATAAGAATTGCTACCCCAGCTTACTTTGAGGTCAATTGGCATCCCTTCACTTTCAGTCTGGATGCATCTTGAGGTTGAAAATGAGTATCATGTAGAGAGCGTATGGATGGGTCCTATCTTTTTATAATCTGCAACCTTGTGCTGTTTCATGGGAGCATTTAGGCCATTCATGTTGAGAGTGATTATTGAAAGATATGATTTTATTTTCATCATGTTGCCTGTGAAGTCCTTGTTTCTATAGATGGTAACTTTCTGTTCTATATCACTCTTGAGTTCTTTCTCCTTTTATAGACCCCCCTTTAATATTTCTTGTAGGGTTAGCTTGATGGTAACAAATTCTTTCCATTTCTGCTGGTCTTGGAAGCTCCTTATCTCTCCATCCATTCCGTTATCTTTCTGGATAAAGTATCCTTGGCTGCATGTTTTTTCACTTATTACCTTGAATATGTCTTATAGCCCTTTCTGGCTTGCCAAGTATCTGGGGACAGGTCTGACATTATTCTAATTTTCCTCCCTTTATAAATGAGAAACTCCCCTCTTCCTGCTTTCAAGATTGTTTCCTTGGATCTAAATTTGCAAATTGTGCTATTATATGCTGTGGCACTGGTCTGTTTTTGTTGATCTTGTGAAGGGTCCTCTCTGACTCTTGGACATGAATGCTTATATTTTTCCCTCAGATTAGGGAAGTTCTCAGCTACAATTTACTCAAATATATCGTCTAGAAACCCCCCTACCCCTTCAAGGATCCCAATAATTCTTAAATTGAACATTTCATTCTGTCAATAATCTCTTCCAGTTTGATTTCTTGGTTTTTAATTTGTTTTTCCCATGCCGCCTCAATTTCCATCTCTTCTATCATCTTATCTTCTATCTCACTAATTCGTTCTTCTGCCTCGTTTACTCTGACAGTCAATGTATCCTGCTTAGACTGCATTTCATTCACCACATTTTTAAGTTCAGCCTGATTAGATCCCATCTCTGTCCTTAGAGATTCTACATTGTTGTTAATATTTTTTCAGGCCTAGATATTGCCTTGATAACTGTTACTCTAAAATCAATTTTTGACATCTTGATTGTATCCATATCCAGTAGTTCTATGGCAGAGACCACTTTTTTGGTTCTTTCTTTTAGGGTTCCTTCTCCTAGTCATTCTGTTGAGGGGTGGTTGAAGGGATGTACCGAGTCCAAATTATTGACCACAACTCAAGCAAGATGCACCTGTTTTATAGGGACCTTAGGGATGTTGGCCTCTTGTTCTTCCAGCCTATTTTCTGGTGGATGGTGGATAGGCCTGTGGTGCTATTACTCAGGCAACCTTGTTTGGGCGAAATTACCCTGCCCCCTGTGGGGAGGGGATGTATTCATTGAAACCTTTTTAGTTTTGATTTTTGTTGTTGTTGTTGTTGTTGTCTGGCATCTTTCCCTGGCAGCTTTGTGCATCTCTTCTGAGAGTCAGAGCAGAAGTGATTGTATCCAAACCTTTGTCTCAGAATAGAGAGAATGCAGTCTCATCTTCATGGAACTCTCCAGGCCACACTGTCTCTGCTTTTGTATGTGCTGCTAAAAACCACAGTGTTCTGGGTTGTGCACCCCACAGCAGCACTCCCAGCCCTTGCTTCTAGGTCCAGGCATGTCTCTACCCTTTGTGCTTCTACAACTGCAAGGCACCCTTGGGTGGCTTGTGTGCTCCTAAAGCTCTAGGTATAAGTCTGGTGGACTGTCCTAAAGTCCTTCCTTACTGCTATGGATCTTCAAGTCTGTGCCTGGTCCATAGTGTGGGCAGATTTTGAGTGCTCTTGTGTTATTTCACCTTCCAGGCTGAAGAGAGAAGCAGGCCTCTTCTCCTTCTGTTTATCTTACAATATTTGTTCACATAATCATGGATCCCTGCTTCATACCTCAATACCAACCACCAGAGATATTCTGTTTGTGGAGATCTGGATATATCTTCTTATATCTCAGGCTGATTTTGTGGTGTTCTTACTAGTCTGGTAGATATCCTGCTCAATTCAGGGGACCAGTTGAAATAGGGTCCCCTACTTCTCTACCATCTTTTTCCTCTTTCTCTGTCATCTTTTTTATTGCTATGTAATTCACATATCATGACATTTACCCTATTAGAGTGTTGTTGGTTTTTTTTTTTTTTTGTACTTATTTGGTTTTTAGTATATTCACAAGGTTGTATAAAAATCACCACTATTTAATGCTTGGAATATTTTTATTACTTCAAAAGAAAAACTGCATATATACTAGCAGTTATACTTCATTCTCCCCTCCCCCAGCCCTGGCTGCCACTAGTCTGATTTCAGTCTCTTAGATATGCTTTTTCTGGAAAATTCATTTTTATGAAATTATACCATATGCAGCCTTTTGTGTCAATCTTCTTTCACTTAGCATAAGGTTTAAAAATTAATCTGTATTGTAGCACATACAATATTTTATTTCTTTTAATAGTGAAATACTATTCCATTGTATGGATATATCACAATTTGTTTACCTATTTTTAGTTGTTGGACATCTGTGTTGTTTCCATTTGGAGCTGTTAAGAATAATGTTGTTATGAACACTCATATACATGGTTTTCTTTATGTAAACATATGTTTTCAGTTCTGTTAGAAATATATACCTAGTAGTAGAATTCTTGGTTTATATGATAACTCTAAATTTGACTTTTTGAGGAACTGTCAAATTGTTTGACAGAGGAAATCCATCATTTTATGTTTCTTTTTCTTTTAATTACTCCATTTGTATAGAATATTTAGTTTTTCAATTATTTTATGATGACTAATACTATGGTTGACATTCTTATAGATTAATTTTTGTACAGATACTTGATTATATCTTTAGCATAAATTCCTAGGTGTGGAATTATTTAAATCTTAAATGCATTTGATTTTTTATTTTTTCTTTGTTTTCTTTTCTTTCTTTTTTTTTTTAAGTTAACATATAATGTATTATTTGTTTCAGGGGTACAGATCTGTGATCCATCAGTCTTATACAATTCACAGTCTTCATTATAGCACATACCCTCCTCAATGTCCATCACCCCCATTTTATGTTTCACCAAGGAATAGTTGAGGATTCTAATTTCTCAACATATATGGCAACACTTTTTATTTTCTGACTTTACTGATTATTGCCATCTTGATTGGTATGAAGTAACATTTCATTGTGGCTTTAATAAGTATTTACCTAATGGCTTGTGATGTTGTGCCTGTTCACATGCCCTTATTGGCTATTTGTATTCTTGGAGAAATGTCTATTCAAGTTATTTCCTTATTTTCTAATTGGGTGGTTGTCTCTTGGTCATGTTGTAAGAGTTCTTGATATACTCTGGATGTGAAAGTCACAAGATATATGAATTGCAAATATCTTCACCCATTCTGTGGATAGTCTTTCATTTTCATGATCATGTCCTTGGAGATGGAGAAAAAAATAATTTTGGTGAAATCTTATTTATCTGTTTTTTCTTTGTATGTTGGACTTTATGAATTATTTCTAAGAAACTATTACCTAATTCAAGGTCAAAAATATTTACACATATGTTTCATTCTAAGAGTTTTATAGTTTTAGTTCTTATAGTTTATTTATTTATTTATTTAGATAGTTGTTTTTAAAAATTAGATAGTTAATTTTTATATATGGTATAAGGTAGGAGTCCAACTCGATTCCTTTGCATAAGATTACTAGCTGTCCTTCAGTACTAATTGTTGAAAAGACTATTCTTTCACCTACTGAGTTGTCTTGGGACCCTCATCAAAAGTCAGTTTCTCAAAGATATATGGTGTTATTTTGGAACATTAATTTTTATCCCATTAATTCATTCATCTACTCTTAATCCAATAACACACATAATTAAATTTCTAACTTTGTGATGAGTTGTGAATTCAGGAGGTATGAGTCTTCTAATTTTCTTCTTTCATTTTTTTTTTTTTTTTGCTATTTGGAGCCCTGCTGGTTTTGATAGAAATTGCATTATATCTATAGATCAATTTGAGTAGGATTGCCATTTTAATAGTATTAAATGCTCCAGCTCATGAACATGGTATATCTTTTAATGCATTTAGTATTTTATAAATTTTCTTTCGGTGATTTTTATATTTTTTACTGTACAAGTTTTGTAGTTCTTTTAAGTTTATTTCCACTTAATTTATTATTTTTTTCTATTGAAAATTAAATTGCTTTCTTAATTTCATTTCCAGATTGTTCATTTCTAGTGTATAAAATCACCACTAAATTTGTATATTGATATTGTATCCTGAAACCTTGCTGAATTTATTTGCTCTAAATTTCCTTGTGTATTTTCATATGTTTCTCTAGAAACATTTCATATGTTTCTATATACACAAGATCATGTCATGAAAATACAGATAGTTTTATCCCTTCCTTTCTAATCTTAATATCTTTTTAACTGTTCTTGCATTATTGCTTTGGCTACAATCTTTTAAAATATTAGATAGAAATAATAAGAGTGGCCATCCTAGTGTTGTTTTGAATTTATGGAGAAAGTTTTGGTCTTTCATCATTAAGTGTGATGTTAGCTGTGGGTTTTATCAAGTAGTTTATCATCATGGATTGATACAATTACATTTTCTCCCCTACTCTCTTAATAATACATATTGCATAAATACATAATCTTTTCTTGAAATACATCTTATGCTTGGAATAAAGACAATTTGAACTTAGATTTTTTTTTCAAAATATACTGTTGTGTTTGATTTAGCATACTTTATTTAATATGAAGGTGAATTATAATGAAATCAGTGGAAACATATATTTTTCCTAGACTACCTGGTGCTATCAAAAGTAGCTGAAACATGAGCAAAAGCATTTACTCTCTTTGTCACCCAAATCACGTCTTTATAAAAACTAAAATGTCATTTAACTCACATGTATATTTAAGGATTAAATAAACTAATATGGATGAAATTTTATGTTTTTTTCTATTTTTATAATTATTACTACTGCATTTTTTCTGTAAGAGAGTTGGTCTAAATTTTATATTTTTTATCTCTTTTTACTTTGTTTGATTTAAATCTTATTCTATCCTTATGAAGTTTGTTAGCCATTTCTTATTTATTGAACAAATATTCATGATGTGTTTTTCTTAAAAAAAATAAAAAGTATTGTAAGGGCCTATTTAGCCAGAGCAATTCCACCCGGTTAAACAATGACCTTGTTGTTTACACAGTAAAACTTAAACTGTCCCTGCTTCACCCCCCCCCCCACTTCCCCCAGGGGACTTACTTAAAACAAGTCCTGGAAACTAGTCCCAGGTAACAAAGCCCAAATACAAGGGTGGGTCAGGCCAGGTGGAGGTATTCAATCAGTAGGGGCTCATATTGTCTCCCTAGCTACCAAGGAGTATGGGCCCCACCTTTGGGTGCCTTTTGGGCACTAATTCTGACCAAGGTGAAAGGCTAGTTCAAATATCTACTATAGGGTAAATTGTAATTCAATTGGTCACTTATGTGTGACCTAGCAGGACTATACAGCTTTCTCTGTGTTACAATCTCACTGGCCACCTGTGCATGGCCAGGCCCAACCACATGGCCTTTGCCCTTAAAAGCTAGTCTGTAAGGCAGAGAGAGGTCACCTCTTTGCATGAGATGGTCCTGGCTGGTCAGTTTGATTCTTGATGCTTGGCACAAAATAAAGCTTTGCTTGACCTTCTCTTTGGATCAGTCTTGCCCCCTCTTCCATGGACCCAATAGTACAATAAGGGAATTGCTACTTTATTGAAGGTTCCCTGGCATTAGCTTATAAAACATTTTCGAACTAACAAATAATATTTTTGGTAACTTTTACTTGCTGATTTAATCACTTTTATGGCTTTGGATATATTTAGATTTTATTTGTGTGTGTGTGTGTGTGTGTGTGTATGTGTAGAAAATTTATAAAGATATATTGATAGAAATGTCATTTTTACCTTTTTTCTTATATATCATTTGAAGTTGTTTATAATTTCTTCTGATTTTTATTTTTAATTTTAAAGATTTTATTTATTTGACAGAGAGAGAGAGAGAGAGATCACAAGTAGGCAGAGTCAGGCAGAGAGACAGGGGGAAGAAGCAGACTCCCCACTGAGCAGAGAGACCAATGTGGGGCTGGATCCCAGAACCCTGAGATCATGGCCTGAGCTGAAGGCAGAGGCTAACCCATTGAGCCATCCAGGTACTCCAATTCTGATTTTTAAATTTCATTTATATATCCAGAATTATTTTCAATTTTTCAAACCCAATATTGTTTGGGGATTTATTTATTTATCTTTAGTCAGTTGCGATAGAAGTTTGCCTTTTGAGGTTAATGTTCAGCATGAAATCAGCCATAATACTGGGCTTGCTAAAATGTAACACTAAGGCTGCTGGGGGGAAGAAGTTTTCAGAGAAGGGATAGGCCTTTGGAATGCCTAGGCCTGATGGACCTCTCTGCCTTTGGAATGCTGCAGAGACTTGCTTTCCCCAAGGCTCTCTTAACCCAAACAGCCACCCTGTGATCTAAGAGATATATGCATTGTCCCTTAAGCTATGTCTAGGAGGACAGGCAGATTAGCATATCTTATCTTTCCTGTAAACAGATCCTCCTAGTTTCAGAAAGACCCCTTGTCAACATCACAGGCCTCAGAAACAGTGATAAGGATTTGTGATTATTGTGAAGGATCAATAAAAGGAGGAGCAAAGAAGAGCAAAGGGTCTTTGCTCTGGGCATTGACCCCCTTGCCTTCTACTCTCTTTCACAGCCAAGTCTGGAGTGACCTTTCATTTGTTGGTATAGGGATTGCTGGCCATTCCCAGCATTTGCCTGTGTCTAGGTCTTCAGTCTCCTTCCAGGTTTCATACGTATATCTGTGTACAAATGACAGTCTGTGTTTGTGTTGTTTGTAATTAAATTAAACTCACACACACGTATGTGTGTAAAACTTTTATGTAGTTCAATAGATGTGTTCCTTATTAACTATAAATCTATATTATCTGGTGCAATGACAAAGTATCTTTAAAATATTATGCACAGTGAAACAATATTTTTATAAAATATATGCTTATATAATTGTAAAATGCACTACATGCATGGAACAAATCTAGATTTAAGTACACTAAAACATTAGTACTCCTTACCTCACTGTAGGTGAATTGGAGATGATTTTATTTACCTAACCTGCAGTTTAGCATTTCTCAGGAGCAACCATTACTGATTTTCATTTTAAGTGGAAAATTTTCTTTTATATTGTACTGACATTTTCCAAAACGATTCCTTTTAATTATATCAATCATTTTCTCAAAATGCTTCAGTGATTTGTTGTTCCCAAAGGGTATAGTTTAAATTCTTTATTATAATATTCAAAGTCCTCTGTCACTTGGCAGCAAACTGTATTTCTTCTCTTATCCTAATTCTCATACTAAATACAACAATTCCAACCAAATGCTTTTACCAGCTGTTCTCACAAATTTCTCTCTCCAATCTTCATACTTTTTGTGCACTCTGTTTCATCTACCCAACTGAAAATATCTCTATCTTTTTTTTTCTGCCTATGTGAATCCTACCTATTCTTCAAAATGCAATTACTCTTTCTTCATCTTTTATAAAGTCTTCCTGGGGGGAAGGGAAACAAAACAAAACAAAACAAAACAAAACAAAACAAAAGGGAGTTCTTTGAATATCTTAATGCCAATATTACTTTACTAATTTTCTAATTAATATTTTACTACTCTGGCATCCATTTTAGTGGCATTAACTCAGGATTGCATAAACTCGTTGCATTTGGGGACATGTTTGAAGCTGCCCAGCTAACAGGGTGAGTGGGGAAAGCTATCCAGTGCGTGCATGCTGGCTACTTAAGCTGTGTATCTTAGTATAAAGCTGCATCTGCCCAGAGCAAAGAAAGACTATTTTTTTTTAAGATTTAATTTATTTATTTGACAGACAGAGATCACAAGTAGGCAGAGAGGCAGGCAGAGAGAGAGAGAGAGAGGGAAGCAGGCTTCCTGCGGAGCAGAGAGCCCGATGAGGGGCCCGATCCCAGGACCCTGAGATCATGACCCGAGCCAAAGGCAGCAGCCCAAACCACTGAGCCACCCAGGCGCCCCGAGAAAGACTATTTTTATAAAAAGATTCCATCCATAGAGGAAGTCATGTTGCAATTATAGTCTGTCCAGAGACTGCATCCTTATATAAGCCACAGGATGTTCAGATAAATAAGTAATTTCATGGCTCCTCATAGTTAACATTTTAAAGGGATTATATCTGTTCCATCAAATTAGGATATGGAGTGTTTCTGTAATTTTTTGTATACATTAGATCACCTAGCACAATGCCACATGAATGGTTTATGAACAGATATGCACAATTCAGATATATCTGACATGAAACAAAATCTCAGATATCAAGACAGATTCCTACATTTCAAGCAAATTGTAGCTGCAGCAACTTTGCCACCTACTTTTACAAACGCCTGTGAGGCAATGAGAAGAGTTTGGAAGATAATAATCACCATAACCTTTACTGTTTATCAGTTATTACTTAACAATAGTAACTAGCATTTAAAGACTATTTTACAGGTTTAAGGTACATCATCATTAGATAATAACCATGTCCTTTCCATTTCTTTCTTTTATTTTAATATTTTATTTATTTATTTGACAGAGAGAGATTACAAGTAGGCAGAGAGGCAGGCAGAGAGAGAGAGAGGAGAAAGCAGGCTCCCTGCCGAGCAGAGAGCCCGATGCGGGACTCGATCCCAGGACCCTGAGATCATGACCTGAGCTGAAGGCAGCGGCTTAACCCACTGAGCCACCCAGGCGCCCCTCCATTTCTTTTTTGATGCCTAGGTTGGTACCTGGAATAGTAGCCTCCTGGCAAATATTTCTTAAAGGAATAAAATAAATTCAATATTAATTATCACTACATACATAAGTGAAACACCATGGACTTTTTCATACTGTTGAGCATCCTGTGATGGGAGTGGGAAAAATCAGAGTCACAAGGCCAGCAAGTGGAATGTACTCTCTGTTGTGGCTTTCTTATTAAAATAAGGAGTGGAGAAAGCACATTTCCTGCAGAGTACAGGTAATAAAGAGTATACTAAACTATAAAAGTCACTTAAGCATTCTCTTACATGTTCATAATGGTATTTAAAATCAAATAATTTATTTTCCTCCAAATTAGAAATGTTTTTCTGGTAGAGGCCATGCTGCCTGTGTTTATTTGAGAAACAGACCCAAGTTAATATGCTTGTCCCTAGGGGTTTCAACAAGTGACCTTGGAAAGTTGTCACAACTAAATATAGAGCTGAATATTGTGATGAATGCTATTAGAAATAGCCACTTTGAGAGTTTGTCTCTAGCATATTAATTGTGGAGATGTCATCAAATCTGCCACATATGTTTACAATGGCTAGCTACAAAAGAATACAGGTTGAAGAGCTGTTCACACAGACGTGATGCAGTGTCATGCACCACTCTTCTGCTGAAGCCAGAACAATGTGTGCGGCCTTTTGCAGGGAACATGCACTTGGTTTATTCCATACACTCTCACTAAAAATGCATTCTGCTTCAAAGCACCAGAAAGTGGTGCTTTGTGATAACACAACACTTTTAACCTCCAGTTGTTCTATCGGCATTAGCTTCTGGGAAATTCTGATCTGAGCTAATAGCACAACTTTAAGAATTGTTCAAGTCCTTGCTGCATGCATATGTTTCTACGTGCTCACTTTCACTGTGGTTGAATACTTCATTTTCATTTTTCTTTGAGTTTAAAAATGTGTTTTATCTTAATTATTCATGTTTTTGGTAATTTGCCTGAAAATCCTTAGAAGGAACTGGGGTAAACATGTAGACAAATTGTTCTCCAGTACAAGTTAAAAGTAGAAACAGAAAAATGTGGGAACCCATTTTACAGATAAAGAACCTGAGGCACTTCTCTCTGCCCACCTCCGATCTCTGTCTGTCAAATAAAAAAAAAAAAAAAAAAAAAAGAACCTGAGGCACTGAAGTGTAACATGACCTAAGGACAAACACAGATTTTTAAACCATAGCTGTGTGAATCTTCTCAGTCCCATTTGTTTTCCTCTTCTCACAGGGACATGTGATGAGCGCACACAAACTTGCATAGTTTCATCCTTCACTGGTTTCCACTCTGTCCTCAGCTGTGCCCTCTGCCCCATTTGCAACAGAACCTAAAAAGGTAAAGAAAAAGACTGTTGACTTAGATTAGACTGTGCCCCCAGACACCCAGTGTGTTCCCACTTAGAAAATGGGTTGACGGGCACCTGGGTGACTCAGTGGGTTACAGCCTCTGCCTTCAGCTTGGGTCATGATCTCGGGGTGCTGGGATCGAGCCCACATTGGGCTCTTTGCTCAGCAGGGAGCCTGCTTACCCCCTCTCTCGGACTGCTGCTCTGCTTACTTGTGATCTCTCCCTCTCTCTATCAGGTAAATAGATAAAATCTTTAAAAAAAGAAAGAAAGAAAGAGAGAAAGGAAATGGGTTGACTCGAGTTCAACTTTTCTTTTTTTTTTAATATTTTATTTATTTATTTGACAGAGAGAAAGATCACAAGTAGGCAGAGAAGCAGGAAGAGAGAGGGTGAAACAGGCTTCCACTGAGCAGAGAGCCCAATGAGGGGCTCGATTCCAGGACCCTGAGACCAGTGACCCACCCAGGAGCCCCTCAATTTTCTTTTGCAAAATTTCAACTAGGTATCTTAACACATGCCAAATATTAAACCTTGAATTTGAAATCTTTTCTGTGGACTTCTTATTGATAAGTAATGCTTGGGATGGGATTTGTTAAATGGCAAATATTGTAACATAGTATTCAAGTTAAAGTTCCCTAGTTTGACCAACTTTGAGAAGGAAACAAAAAATTGCATCTGCATCAGGACTATGTCAGAAACTGTGCCAAGGAAGGTCTGAAATGAATGAAGATATTACAAAGTGTCACAAAGCTAATTAGTGTGCTGAATCTTCCTGTAGAAGGAAATTTGCTGGCATCACCCCTGGGTCCTAATTTGAGAATGACCTCAAGTCATACTCCCCAAGGTACTATTAAAGAAATACCATACTGAGGAGGACTTTTGATAGATGAATAAAATAAATATTTATTCTCTCCATACATAAATAAGTTTATTTCTTTAACTGTTAAAGCTAAATCATTTATTTTTATTACAGGTTTCTTTATTACAGAGAGCCTTAATGTGTTAATAAACACTGTCAGTCTCAAAGAAAGGAAGGCAATGATCAGTTTCTCTTTAGTTTCTGTGGCCAAGGGTAAAAAGCTTCCTGAAGATTGTGCCCTACAAATCACAGTTTGTGAAATATTAAGACACATAAGAAATGATACATCACTTTACTTACTGTAATTCTAAAAAATAAAAATGTAAGTGTATATATAGTCTTAAATGCATATTTGATTTTATGGGTGTGGAATCCTGTTGCTTGAGTTTGTACATGGCTCTACCACTTACTAGTTGTGTGAACTGGAACAAATAATTTAGCTTTCTGTTCTTTGGTTTACTCATAGGCTAAATAAGGTTAATGAAAGAAGACAAATTGCAATGATAAATGTATTTAGAGCCTATAGCTGCACATTTTTCATTTTCTAATTCACGTTTTTTTCTTCTCACATGAACATATGTGTGGTGTGTGCATTAACTTGGCACAGCCTCCTTCCCCTCTTCACTGCTTTCCACTGATTCTTCAAGTGTGCCCTTCTCTTTTCAAGACAGAATTGGGTTGTTTTGATGATTCCTATGTATAGAAGAGCCTAGAAAAAACCTCAGTGAATATTAGCTAATGTACATGTGATTTATTTTTTATTAAATATATTATTATATATTATATATATGCATAAGAAATATATATGTATGCAATAATTATAAATAACATACTATTTATATATATATTTATATATCAGTATATTATAAGTCTTATATAAGTTATGTATTATGGAACATATATTACTAAATAATATTTATATATTATTATATTATAATTATATAATTATATATATAAGGCATATATATTTATAAGGCATAAATATTCCTACAATCATGAATAAAATAATTTAAAAATAATTATATTTAAAAACATCTCCAAGTTGTTAGCTTATATTTTACTGTTGTAACACATATACATTTAGTATCATGCATTTTCAGTCTTATAAAATCTCTCTAGCATGCCTCCAAGGCAAGTTCCCTCAAGAGCTGGAGAGGTCTTTTGGCCAGAACCTTTGCACATTTAACCTCTATACTGTTCTGAGACTAAGTATAAGCACATGTCTCCATAGGAAGCATTTAGCAAAGCATTTGCTACCATCAGCTGAGTCCCTATAATGTGCACAATTCTTGACACCTGCTATTTCAAATCCTCATGCTTGTCTTATAAGGTCAATAATGTCACTGTCAGATAAAGAAACTGGGGCTAGAGGAAGTTTCACAGCTAGTAACACATGGAACTTGGATTACAAACCAGGACTTACTGATGTGAAAGTTCACTTCTTTGAGCTCCCTGCTGCAGCCATAGGAGCCATAGGAGCTCGGAAATCCAATCCAGCCATGTCTCTCACGTGGAGAGGCTAGGTGGCAAGGCAACTGAAGCACACCAACCAGATTAAGGGCAGCAAAACACGGAATCAGGAATTATCCCAATGAATCTGAATACTCCATGCCGTCTTCTATGTTTAATGTAAGATGTGAGAAAAATGAAAGGATTATTTTCCCAATTTTCTATTTTTCTATTCATTAGATTTTTGAAAATGTCTGTTTAAGTTCTCCCCATAAATCAATATCAATGGTATGTCTTAGCTTAACAATGAGGCTTGCTTACTCAGTTGTATTGTTATGTGAGGTTGCACAGACATACACTTAGCACGTTTTCTTAAGAGGAAATAAAATATTTCATATTTTACTTCATTAATCTCCTCAGTACTCCTACAATTTCTAAGGAAGTATTCACTTATGCATACGAATCAGGTACACTGGATTCAGAAAGAGCGGTGTCAGTAGAAGCTTTAATTTGTCAAGTTGACAAAGGTATTTCCTTGTTCATGATGCCATATCTAAAACTCAGGCTTTCTTTAGTGGTCACAAATCACTAAATGAATTTATAATGAATAAGGTTTGGACATGGAAGAGATTATCATGTTTTCAAACTATGTATTACCTAGGTGCTCATTTTACAATATTTACCAAATACCTACTACATGCAGGCATTGTTTGAAGGGTTTTAGATACAGCAAAGGACAAAATAGGAAATAATCCCTGCATGTGTAAGACTTACATTCAAATGGGAAAAAAGATAATAAACTGGTGAATTACACAGACACACCCTTTACATGCACAACACCACCTTACATATAAAGGTGATAAATGCTATGGAGAAAATGAAAGCAGGAAAGAAGAGGAAATACAGTTCAAACAAAGGGAGGTCTAATTTTAAATAGTGTGTTCAGGAAAAATCACTGTGAGAGGTCGTTTCCTTTTTAGATTTTTTCCTTTTCGTTCCTTGTTCTTTCTTTCTTTCTTTTTTTCCTTTTTATTGCTCTTGTTTTGTGATTTTTTGTTTTTAAAATTTGAAGGTGGTCAAGCGCAACCTATGCTGGTGTTGGTCAGGAGTATTCCTGCCAGGAGAAATGATTGTAAAGATGGGCATGTACCTCGTGTGCCAGAGGAATAACAGAGAAATCAGTGGGGCAGAATGAGTTTGTGGTGAGGAGCCCAGGAACAAATGAGATCAGACAGTTAATAGAAGTCCAGCTCTTACTGGTCTGGAAGAAAGTTCTAAAGATTTTGGTTTGGGCTGAGAGAAGATAAGCTATCTAGTAGTAGGTTATCTAGCAAAGACTTTGAGAAGAATTATGTGATAAGATTTTTATTTTAAAAGATCACTCTGGACCTTTTTATCTAATTTATAAAAAGCTGCAGAAGACTGGCCCACAGATCTTATAATGACAAGAAGATATTTCACCAGAAGGCAGAAAACACAAAGAATCATAAATGAGCTAAATTCTGAATGGGTGAGTCTGTTCTTAGGAGTCTAGAGACCCATGGATGCTTTATCACTGGTTCAGAGGTAGAAGGAACAATCATAAAAGAGGGAATTGAAGAAAAAGCCCACCTTCAAATGACACCATGAGGCCTGGTATGAGGAATGAGAGTTCCCAGATATCCTACCACGGAGTGAATCGACAACAATCAGCACTCCCCGCCACCCTCACCCCGCCATGGGCCTTCCACTGCAGGCAGCAGTACAGAAAAGTCTCAGGAATAAGTGATAAAGTCCATAGAATTTCTCCCAAAATATCCAAGACCATTGCTTGGTGCTGAGCAGCAGCCTAATGAAGGGTTTTAAAATAACTATGGTAAATATATAATAAAACCAAGTGGAAAAGAAAAGTGATATATAGGATCAGATAAGGAGTCTCAGCAACTCAAGGGAAACTACAAAAAGTAAGTAATGGCAATTTTAGAATTTAAAAAATACATTAGAAATTAATAGTCATTTGGTAGATTTGACCATAACCCAGACACAACAAAGGAAAGGATCAGGAACTAACATATAAAGACCCAAATAGATTTTAAAGAACCAAACAGACCATCTGAGACTTGTAGGAGAGTATTAAATGGTCTAACATACTTGCAATTGAAGTCCTAGTAGGAGATGTGAGAGGGATAGAGATATAATGTTTTTGTTTTGTTTTAAATAATGAAGAAAATAAACCCACAGATCTAAGAACAGCAATAAACTCCAAACAGGAGAAATACGACTTAGACACACCAGAGACAAACTGTTGAAGACCTAAGATAAAATGAAAATCGATCAATCAACCAAGCAATTGGACACATGACATTCAGGAAAACAAAAATAAAGATGTCTAGGGGCACCTGGGTGGCTTAGTTAAGTGTCTGCCTTCAGCTCAGGTCATGATCCCAGGGTCTTGGGATCAAGCCCCACATTGGGCTCCCTGCTCAGCAGGAAGCTTGCTTCTCCCTCTCCCACTCCCCCTGCTTGTGTTCCCTCTCTTACTGGGACTCTCTGTCAAATAAACAAATAAATATAAAATCTTAAAAAAAAAAAAAAGATGTCTGTCTTCTACTCAGAAATAGTAGAAGCCCAAAGGCAGTGGCAGGGAATTTCACCTAAGGCAAGAAACATCCAATGTATAGCCAGTGGACATGGTTTTCAAAAATAAGGTGATATAAAATTATTTTATGGCAGACAAAGACAAAATAAATTAATTTTCAGGCTAAAGAAGGGAAATCATATGTACATGTGAAATAATGTGGATGAAACATATGACAAAATTCAAAATATATTATAATGAACAACTCTCCACAAATTAAGAATAGAGAGAAATCATCTTCATTTTCTGAAGAGTGTTTACAAAATTCTAATGATAGCCTACTCCTTAATGACAAAAGACTGAATGCTTTCTTTCTAAGACTGGGAACACAGTAATGATGCTTGCTCTCATCATTTTCATTTGACGCAGTACTGACATTTCTAGTCATTGCATTAAGGTAATAAAAATTAAAAGCCGGGGCGCCTGGGTGGCTCAGTGGATTAAGCCGCTGCCTTCAGCTCGGGTCATGATCTCAGGGTCCTGGGCTGCATCGGGCTCTCTGCTCAGCGGGGAGCCTGCTTCTCTCTCTCTCTCTCTCTCTCTCTCTCTCTCTCTCTCTCTCTGCCTGCCTCTCTGTCTGCTGTGATCTCTCTCTCTGTCAAATAAATAAAATCTTTAAAAAAAAAAATTTAAAAGCCTACATATTAGAAAGGAAGAGGCAAAGAACTACTTCTATTTATAGATGACTTCAATGTCTGTATGAAAAATCCAAAAGAATCTCTAAAAAACAAATCCTAGAATGAATACATGAGGTTGTTTAGGTCAAAGAATCCAAGCCCAATACACAAACATGAGATGAAAGTTCAAATTACCTCTTCCAGATTCATCTCTTGTAGTTACTAACAAGCTTCATTGCATGGTTTTCTCTGTGAAATGTAGTACTTATCTCTCCAACTGATATATCACTTCTAGAATAGGCATTTATATGAATAGAATTCATATAAAATATATATGAGAAGGCACTACAGTAACTAAAAAAAAATCTTGTAAAAGGAGAGTAAAGTGAGAAAAATCACTCTACCCTTATGGAAGAGCTAATATATATATATCTAGACTAATTACATAGTGTAGTCTTGGTAGAGGGAGAAGGGCTGCGGTCAGTGCAACAGAAGAGAGAACCCAACAATAGACCCACCTAAATCTGTCCAGCTGTGTTTTGACAAAGGTACAAAGGCAATTCAGTAGAATAAAGATACCCTTTTTCAGGAAGTGGTGCTGGAGCAACCAAAGGTCCATAGGGAAAAAAGAGCTTTTGTGGAGAGGTTAGGCCAAAAGCCTGAATGCGGTGGATGCAAGAAAGAACAAGGGAAAGATGTTTGCAAAACCCCAAGAACAAAATATTGTTTGGAACATAAGTATCATAAGGACCAGAAAGAATTATGAGAGTGGCAGGAAAAAGCAGGCCGGGTCACTTAGAAAGGGATTATAGATACCAGTCCTTTGTATTCATTAAAAGTCATGCCTATAATCCATCTAATTAATAGAAGCTATTTGCTTCTACAAATTTCTATTATTGCACATTGTAATTATAATTGGATTTTTACTACTTTTAGCTGATCTTCTCCTCTGATATACTAAAATATTATTTAATAACCTGTACTGTGGTTTTCCTCATCACAGTTCCAATGTCTAGTAACTGCCAAGCATATAGCTGAAACTGGAGAAATATTCATTAAATGCAATTAAACTAAATGAAGCCAAGTTACTAAATGGCTTGATTTCAGTTTTAAAGCCATTGCTCTCATGCTCTTTACCCCTGAAACTTTGCCTAAGCAATTTCCCCCCAGACTCTCTCCAAATGAGTCTAAATTCAGCCACAGGTCCCACTCCTTCTATGCTATTTGGATGCAAGTTCAAATTAACTCTTCCAGATTCATCTCTTGTAGTTACTAACAAGCTTCATTGCATGGTTTTCTCTGTGAAATGTAGTACTTATCTCTCCAACTGATATATCACTTCTAGAACGTCCCTAGAGTTCCCATAACCTTTAGATTTTGTTTGTTGATAGATTATATGTTCCCAGAGAGGGAACATGAATCTCCGATTTCTTCTGTTCCTTTGTGTTCATCCTTATTTCTAGCATTTCTTCAAATGTGAAGTCAATGCTGTGGTTATTCCATTCATGTACTAGATTGTATTTGACTCTATAATATTCCAAACCCTGAAACTAATGAAATAGATTTGCTTCTTGGGTAATTTATCATAGCAATGATATTTTCAGTCTAGATTTCTACAGCTTATCTTCACTAGATCATCTACTTAGTACATGACATTTCTAATAGTTACTTATAATCTGGTTAAGATATGTAGTATTAATACAGGTGTTTTTTTCTTCTTCTTTTTGTTCCTAACCACATGTCTCTGGTTGAGTAGAATTAGCTGTGGGGTGTTTAAGCCAATGGGTCAACAATGGCATGGAGTCCTTTCTAGGGAGAGCGTATCTCAATAAATGTTTGGATTGTTTATGGATAAACTTTTGCTTATCATCAATAGGCAAGAGAAATAAAGTAAGGGCTAATTAGGTCTACATAGTAACTAATAGCATTTATGAGCTATATGTTTGTATTTTGAGATGGTTGATGAGAATCCAGACAGCGGATGCAGAGAGTACTTCAGGAGAGAGCAAGATCCATATGAGGAAAAAGTGATAATTTAGACCTC
The DNA here is from genome assembly GCF_030435805.1 of Mustela lutreola. Lineage (NCBI taxonomy): Eukaryota > Metazoa > Chordata > Mammalia > Carnivora > Mustelidae > Mustela > Mustela lutreola. The sequence goes on along the minus strand of NC_081299.1, from coordinate 115,305,673 downwards.
AAAAAAAAAATTAAAAATTCTTGCTCTGTGACTGATCCCATTAAACAGGCAAAAGCAAGCTTAAAGAGTAGGAGAAAATATTTGCAGACTACATATCCAGCAAAAATAGCTCAGTAATTAAAATGTATAAAGAACTCCAAAAACTCAAAAGAATTAAGAAAAAAAAAAGAAAAAAAGAATCCACAAAATTCCAATTAGGAATTGTTGATGATGACAAATTTGTAATAGAGCTTGAAGTCTGGAACTGTGATGCCAACAACTTTGGCTTTCTTTTTCAATATTCCTCTGGCTATTCGAGGTATTTTCTAGTTCCATATAAATTTTAGGATTATTTGTCCCATTTCTTTGAAAAAAATGGATGGGATTTTGATAGGGATTGCATTAAATGTGTAGATTGCTTTAGGTAGCATAGACATTTTCACAATATTTGTTCTTCCAATACAGGAGCATGGGAAATTTTTCCATTTCTTTGTGTCTTCTTCAATTTCTTTCATGAGTACTTTAGAGTTTTCTGAGTATAGATTCTTTGTCTCTTTGGTTAAGTTTATTCCTAGGTATCTTAGGGTTTTGGGTGCAGTTGTAAATGGGATTCACTCTTTAATTTCTATTTCTTCTGTCTTGTTGGTATAAAAAAAAATGCAACCAATTTCTGTGCATTGATTTTATATCCTGACACTTCACAGAATTCCTATACAAGTTAGAGCAGATTTGGAGTGGAGTCCTTTAAGTTTTCCACATACAGTATCATATCATCTGCAAGCAGTGATAGTTTGACTTCTCTTTTGCCAATTTGGCAAAATTTGGATGCCTTTAATTTCTTTTTGTTGTCTGATTGCTGAGGCTAGGACTTCTAGTACGATTTTGATTAGCAGTGGTGATAACGGACATCCCTGCCATGTTCCTGACCTCAGCGGAAAAGTATTCAGTTTTTCTCCATTGAGAATGATATTTGCAGTGGGTTTTTCATAGATGGCTTTGATAATATTGATAATATGTGCCCTCTATCCCTACACTTTGGAGAGTTTTAATCAGGAAGGGATACTGCACTTTGTCAAATGCTTTTTCAGCATCTATGGAGAGTATCATATAGTTCTTGTTCTTTCTTTTACTAATGTGTTGTATCACATTGATTGATTTGCAGATGTTGAACCAACCTTGCAGCCCTGGAATAAATCCCACTTGGTCGTGGTGAATAATCCTTTGAATGTACTGTTGAATCCTATTGGCTAGTATTTTGGTGAGAATTTTCGCATCTGTGTTCATCAAGGATATTGGTCTGTAGTTCTCTTTTTTGATGGGATCCTTGTCTGGTTTTGGGATCAAGGTGATGCTGGCCTCAGAAAAAAAGAGTTTGGAAGTTTTCCTTCCATTTCTATTTTTTTGGAACAGTTTCAGGAGAATAGAAATTAATTCTTCTTTAAATGTTTGGTAGAATTCCCCTGGGAAGCCATCTGGCCCAGGGCTTTTGTTTGTTTGGAGATTTTTGATGACTGTTTCAATCTCTGTACTGGTTATGGGTCTGTTCAGGTTTTCTATTTCTTCCTGGTTCAGGTGTGGTAGTTTATATGTCTCTCGGAATGTATCCATTTCTTCCAGATTGTTGAATTTGTTGGCGTAGAGTTGCTCATAGTATGTTCTTATAATTGTTTGTATTTCTTTGGTGTTGGTTGTGATCTCTCCTCTTTCATTCATGATTTTATTTATTTGGATCCTTTCTCTTTTCTTTTTGATAAGTCTGGAAAGGGGCTTATCAATCTTATTAATTCTTTCAAAGAACCAGCTCCTAGTTTCTTTGATTTGTTCTATTGTTTTCTTTTGTTGTTGGTGGTGGATTTTTTTTTTTTTTTTTTTGGTTTCTATGTCATTGGTTTCTGCTCTGATCTTTATTATTCCTCTTTTCCTGCTGGGTTAAGGCTTTCTTTGTTGTTCTTTCTCCAACTCCTTTAGGTGTAGGGTTACGTTTTGTATTTGAGATCTTTCTTGTTTCTTGAGAAAGGCTTGTACAGCTTAATATTTTCCTCTCAGGACTGCCTTTGCTGTATCCCACAGATTTTGAACACTTTTGTTTTCATTATCATTTGTTTCTGTGAATTTTTTCAATTCTTCTTTAATTTCCTGGTTGACCAATTCATTTTTTAGAAGGATGCTGTATAGTCTCCATGCATTTGTGGTCTTTCCAAATTTCCTCTTGTGATTGAGTTTTAGATTCAGAGCATTGTGGTCTGAGAATATGCAGGGGATGATCCCAATCTTTTGATAATGGTTGAGATCTGATTTATGACCCAGGATGTGGTCTAGTCTGGAGAATGTTCCATGTGCACTAGAGAAGAATGTGTATTCTGTTATTTTGGGATGGAATGTGTTGAATATACCTGTGATGTCCATCTTGTCCAGTGTGTCATTTAAGGCCTTTTTCCTTGTGGATCTGTTGCTTGGATGATCTGTCCATTTCAATGAGGGGAGTGTTAAATTCCCCTACTATTATTTTATTATTGTCGATGTGTTTCTTTGATTTTGTTATTAATTGGTTTATATAGTTGGCTGCTCCCATGTTAAGGACATAGATATTTAAAATTGTTAGGTCTTGTTGGACAGATATAGTGTCCTTCCTCATCTCTTATTATAGTCTTTGGCTTAAAATCTAATTGATCTGATATAAGGATTGCCACCCCAGCTTTCTTCTGATGTCCATTAGCATGGTAAATTGTTTTCCACCCCCTCTCTTTAAATCTGGGGGTGTCTTCGGATCTATGATGAGTTTCTTGGGCAGCATATTGACGGGTTTTGCTTTTTATCCATTATGATACCCCGTGTCTTTTGATTGGTGCATTTAGGCCATTTACATTCAGGGTAACTATTGAGAGATATGAATTTAGTGGCATTGTATTGCCTATAATGTGACTGTTACTGTATATTGTTTCTGTTCCTTTCTGATCTACTACTTCTAGGATTTCTCTTTGCTTAGAGGACTCCTTTCAATATTTCCTGGAGAGTTGGTTTGGTGTTTGCAAATTCTTTCAGCTTTTGTTTGTCCTGGTAGCTTTTTAATCTCTCCTTCTATTTTCAATGATAGCCTAGCTGGATATAGTATTCTTGGCTGCATGTTTTTCTCACTTAACACTCTGAATATATCATGCCAGTTCTTTCTGGCCTGCCAGGTCTCTGTGGATAAGTCTGCTGCCAGTCAAATGTTTTTACTGTTGTACAATACAGACTTCTTTTCCCAGGCTGCTTTCAGGATTTTCTCTTTGTTGTTAACAGTTGTAAATTTTACTATCAGGTTGCGGGGTGTGGACCTATTTTTATTGATTTTGAGGGTCATTCTTTGCATCTCCTGGATTTTGATGTTTGTTACCTTTGCCATATTAGGGAAATTCTCTACAAAAATTCTCTCCAATATACCTTCTGCTCCCCTCTCTCTTTCTTCTTCTTCTGGGATCCCAATTATTCTAATGCTGTGTCGTCTTATGGTTTCACTTATCTCTCAAATTCTCTCCTCATGGCCCAGTATTTGTTTGTCTCTCTTTTGCTCAGCTTCTTTATTCTCCATAATTTGGTCTTCTATATCACTAATTCTTTTGCCTCATTTATCCTAGCAGTAAGAACTTCCATTTTTTATTGCACCTCATTAATAGCTCTTTTGATTTCAACTTGGTTAGATTTTAGTTCTTTTATTTCTCCAGAAAGGGCTTTTATCTCTCTGGAGAGGGTTTCTCTAATATCTTCCATGCCTTTTTCGAGCCCAGCTAGAACCTTGAGAGTTGTCATTCTGAACTCTAGTTCTGTCATATTACCAATGTCTGTTGTGGTTACGCCTGTGGAAAGAGCCTTATGGAAAGTGACATGTCTGTCACTGCGCTCCCCAGGAGCATGTCTGGGGAAGGCGCAGCACACCGCCCCTGGGGAAGAGAAGGAGCCGTTGGACTTGCTTTCGGGAAACGGTCGTGAAGCAGGAACATCAGGCGGGTGGCAATACAAGTGTCACCACAGTCTATGATGACGCTTTTGAGTCAAGGTTCATCTACTCTACAGGTGAGACTACTGTGTAAAATTTTTAAAGGCAACATGTTTACAGGCAACATCATGAAAGAATGTTTGGTGGATTGCTTTGGTTTTCTATTCATGGTATCAGATGAGTTTAAGGGGGCATAATCCAATAAAAAATTTAAAATTAATTTTACAAAATAAGAAAAAAAAATTTAATGTCTTTGCTTTTATGGTTCCTGCAAATGAAACTACAAGAAAGGGCTGGGAACATTTTCTTTTTTTCTGTTTGTTTTTCTTCAATTTGGACCTCCTCCTTAGGTCTCTGATCAAAGAATGCTTACACAGACTCTGTAGTGTAGAAAGGACAAAATATCATATTACAAAATATTCCATTCCTATCCTTTTGTATACCCAGAACAATAAGTTAATATATGTGCTGCCAAAGGAGCACACCAGAGCAATATGTTAAATGAAGATTGTACTGGGAAGATAAACAATTATTCCATAAAATGAGTGGGTTTTGAATGGGACATGAAGGGCGGACTTGTGAGTTAGGAAAAACAAGGTTTAATTAAAGCATAACAACTATGCTGTATTACTGAAATATATTGAAATGATGATATGGAAATACCTTGCCTATTACTTAATATCTCACAGAGTAACATCAAATCACCTATTAATCCTTTCTACTAACAGCTGTTCCTCTTTGTTTCATTTTACATAACATGTAAAAAAATATATACCAAAAAATTATGAGAAGCAGCAAAGCAGTTATAAAAGGAAATTTTATAGCTATAAATGTATATTTAAAAAGATTTCAAATAAAGAACTTAATATAACAGCTCAAAAAAAGTACAGAAAGAACAAAGTAAACTTAAAAGTAGCAAAAGGAAGGAAAAAAATAAAAATTAGGGCAGAAATAAATGAAATATAGAATTAAAAAACTAGAAAATTTTTTTAAATGGTAAATAAAATTAGACTTGGTAAAGGTAAATAAAAAAAGACAGCTAGACTAATTCAGAAAAAAGAGAGAAGACTCAATAAAATCAGAAATGAAAAAGGAGACATTATAACAGATACCACAGAAATATAAAGGATAAAAGACAGTTAAATGCCAGCAAATGAAAAGCCTAGAGGAAATGGACAAATTCCTAGGCACATACAACCTATCAAGACTGAATCATAAGGACATAAAAAATGTGAACAGACCAATAAGGGGTAAGGAGATTGAATCAGTAATAAAAACCTTCTAACAAATAAAAGTCCAGAATCAGATGATTTCCACAGTGAATTCTACCAAACATTTAAGAAGAAATAATACAAATACTTTTAAAACCCTTCCCAAAAAGTTGAAGAGGTTGAAATACTCAGAGGCACATTTTACAAAGCCAGAATTATCTTGATATCAAAACCAGACAGGAGCACTACCAAAACAAAAACAAAAACAAAAACAAAAAAACAAAACAAAACAACAACAACAACAACAACAACAACAAAAAACCAAAGCAGCAACAAAAAGAACTACTGGTTAATATCCCTGATAAACAAAAATGTGAAAATTCTCTACAAAATGCTACAAAACTGAATTCACCAGCACATATCAGTAAATGTGATGCATTATATTAATAGAATCATCAATAAAAACTCATATGATCAATTCAATATATGCAGAAAAGGCATTTGACAAAATTGAACACCCTTTCATAATAAAAATACTCACCAAACTGGGTACAGAAAGAATACACATCAACATAATCAAAACCACATATTCTGTGGAAGGATTCAAGATGGCAGAGAAGTAGCAGGCTAAGACGACATCAGGTAGCAGGAGATCAGTTAGATAGCTTATCTAACCATTGCAAACACCTACAAATCCAATGGGAAATCAAAGAGAAGGTGAGCAACAATTCTAGAAACAGAAAATTGATCACTTTCTGAAAGGTAGAACCGGTGGAAAAGTGAACCCAAAGAACGGGAAGGTAGACCGCAGGGGGAGGGACCAGCTCCCGGCAAGCGGTGGAGCAATGGAGCAGAAAATCAGGACTTTTTAAAAGTTTGATCCAATGAGGGATATCACCCCAGAGGCTAAACCAGAGTGAAGCCCAAGTGGGGTCAGCATAGCCCCAGGTCCCTCAGGGTCACAGAAGGACCAGGGGTATCTGAGTGTCACAGAACTCACAGGTATTAGAGTGGGGAAGCCGGCTATAGAGACAAAGCTGAGGAGTGAGTTCTCAACCCAGGGTTACTTTGAACCAGGCATAGGCAGGGTGAGCTTGGAGCATGGCCAAGGGCTAGGGAGACAGGAATAATTGAGCTCTTTTCTCCAAGCACGGCCAGAGGCCAGGGAGATGAGAATGACCAAGGACTTTTCTCCAAGTGTGAGTGACAGAGCGCTTTTCTCCAAGCATGGCCAGAGGCCAGGAAGATGAGAGTGATTAAGCACTTTTCTCTGAGGGTGCACTGAGGAGTGGGGCCCTGAGCTCTCCACTCCTCTGGGCCAGATTGTGAGACCGCCATTATCATTCCACCATCCAGAACTTTACGGAAAGCCTTCAGGGAACAAAAGCTCCCGGATTACTTAGCCCTACCGCAGGTAAGGGCAGGACAAATCCATCTCGGGCAAAGACGCTTGAGAATCAATACAACAGGCCCCTTCCCCAGAAGACCAACAAGAAACCCAGCCAAGATCAACTTCACTTACTAAGGAGAACAGTGAAATTCCAGAAGAGGAGAAAGCAAAACAAGGAATTCATGGCTTTCTCCCAATGATTCTTTAGTCTTGCAGTTATATATTTTTTCTTTTTTCTTCGGCTAATATATTTTTTAACTTTTACCCTTTCCTCTTTAAGTGATTTTTTTAAACTAGTGTATTTTTAAAATACCTTAAAAAATAATACTCTATTTTGAACCTTCATTATTATAGTCATATTTTATCCTCCATTGTATCTAACTATATATATTTTTTTACATATAGGGTTTTTTCTACTAAAAAATTGGGGTATAACTTTTCATAATAGATCAAAATATACCCTAGGTCTAGCTCCAAGATTGTTCTACTGTCCAGCCTGAGCAAATTCTCTCCAGTTTATTTTTTTTATTGTCCCAACCAACTTGCTCTATCAACTTATTTTTTAGAAATTAAATTTTTTTCCTCATTTTTATAGGATTATTCCATCCCTTCATTGTGCCTACCCTTATATGTTTTTCATCCTTTAAAATCTTGGGAGGTAGTTTCTTCTAAGAGACCAAAATACTCCCAAAATTAAGTGAGTGACCCTGTTCTAGTCACGAGTCTAGTATATATATATATTTTTTTCTTTTTAAATATTTTTTCCTTGTTTTTTTTTTTTAAACCTTTTTTCCCCTTGAACTTCTTTTTTATCCCCTTTCATTCTCCCACAACTAGGGGTCTCTTCTGATTTGGTTAAAGCACATTTTCCTGGGGTCTTAACCACGCTTTTAGCATTTTATTGCTCCTTTGTATATTCTTATCTGCTCAAAATGACAAGGTGGAAAAACTCACCACAAGGAGAAGAACAAGAGGCAGAACCAAAAGCTAGGGACCTAATCAAAACAGACATTGGTAATATGACAGAACTAGAGTTCAGAATGACAACTCTCAAGGTTCTAGCTGGGCTCGAAAAAGGCATGGAAGATATTAGAGAAACCCTCTCCAGAGAGATAAAAGCCCTTTCTGGAGAAATAAAAGAACTAAAATCTAACCAAGTTGAAATCAAAAGAGCTATTAATGAGGTGCAATAAAAAATGGAAGTTCTTACTGCTAGGATAAATGAGGCAAAAGAATTAGTGATATAGAAGACCAAATTATGGAGAATAAAGAAGCTGAGCAAAAGAGAGACAAACAAATACTGGGCCATGAGGAGAGAATTTGAGAGATAAGTGAAACCATAAGACGACACAGCATTAGAATAATTGGGATCCCAGAAGAAGAAGAAAGAGAGAGGGGAGCAGAAGGTATATTGGAGAGAATTTTTGTAGAGAATTTCCCTAATATGGCAAAGGTAACAAACATCAAAATCCAGGAGATGCAAAGAATGACCCTCAAAATCAATAAAAATAGGTCCACACCCCGCAACCTGATAGTAAAATTTACAACTGTTAACAACAAAGAGAAAATCCTGAAAGCAGCCTGGGAAAAGAAGTCTGTATTGTACAACAGTAAAAACATTTGACTGGCAGCAGACTTATCCACAGAGACCTGGCAGGCCAGAAAGAACTGGCATGATATATTCAGAGTGTTAAGTGAGAAAAACATGCAGCCAAGAATACTATATCCAGCTAGGCTATCATTGAAAATAGAAGGAGAGATTAAAAAGCTACCAGGACAAACAAAAGCTGAAAGAATTTGCAAACACCAAACCAACTCTCCAGGAAATATTGAAAGGAGTCCTCTAAGCAAAGAGAAATCCTAGAAGTAGTAGATCAGAAAGGAACAGAAACAATATACAGTAACAGTCACATTATAGGCAATACAATGCCACTAAATTCATATCTCTCAATAGTTACCCTGAATGTAAATGGCCTAAATGCACCAATCAAAAGACACGGGGTATCATAATGGATAAAAAGCAAAACCCGTCAATATGCTGCCCAAGAAACTCATCATAGATCCGAAGACACCCCCAGATTTAAAGAGAGGGGGTGGAAAACAATTTACCATGCTAATGGACATCAGAAGAAAGCTGGGGTGGCAATCCTTATATCAGATCAATTAGATTTTAAGCCAAAGACTATAATAAGAGATGAGGAAGGACACTATATCTGTCCAACAAGAAGACCTAACAATTTTAAATATCTATGTCCTTAACATGGGAGCAGCCAACTATATAAACCAATTAATAACAAAATCAAAGAAACACATCGACAATAATAAAATAATAGTAGGGGAATTTAACACTCCCCTCATTGAAATGGACAGATCATCCAAGCAACAGATCCACAAGGAAAAAGGCCTTAAATGACACACTGGACAAGATGGACATCACAGGTATATTCAACACATTCCATCCCAAAATAACAGAATACACATTCTTCTCTAGTGCACATGGAACATTCTCCAGACTAGACCACATCCTGGGTCATAAATCAGATCTCAACCATTATCAAAAGATTGGGATCATCCCCTGCATATTCTCAGACCACAATGCTCTGAATCTAAAACTCAATCACAAGAGGAAATTTGGAAAGACCACAAATGCATGGAGACTATACAGCATCCTTCTAAAAAATGAATTGGTCAACCAGGAAATTAAAGAAGAATTGAAAAAATTCACAGAAACAAATGATAATGAAAACAAAAGTGTTCAAAATCTGTGGGATACAGCAAAGGCAGTCCTGAGAGGAAAATATTAAGCTGTACAAGCCTTTCTCAAGAAACAAGAAAGATCTCAAATACACAACGTAACCCTACACCTAAAGGAGTTGGAGAAAGAACAACAAAGAAAGCCTTAACCCAGCAGGAAAAGAGGAATAATAAAGATCAGAGCAGAAACCAATGACATAGAAACCAAAAAAAAAAAAAAAAAAAAATCCACCACCAACAACAAAAGAAAACAATAGAACAAATCAAAGAAACTAGGAGCTGGTTCTTTGAAAGAATTAATAAGATTGATAAGCCCCTTTCCAGACTTATCAAAAAGAAAAGAGAAAGGATCCAAATAAATAAAATCATGAATGAAAGAGGAGAGATCACAACCAACACCAAAGAAATACAAACAATTATAAGAACATACTATGAGCAACTCTACGCCAACAAATTCAACAATCTGGAAGAAATGGATACATTCCGAGAGACATATAAACTACCACACCTGAACCAGGAAGAAATAGAAAACCTGAACAGACCCATAACCAGTACAGAGATTGAAACAGTCATCAAAAATCTCCAAACAAACAAAAGCCCTGGGCCAGATGGCTTCCCAGGGGAATTCTACCAAACATTTAAAGAAGAATTAATTTCTATTCTCCTGAAACTGTTCCAAAAAAATAGAAATGGAAGGAAAACTTCCAAACTCTTTTTTTCTGAGGCCAGCATCACCTTGATCCCAAAACCAGACAAGGATCCCATCAAAAAAGAGAACTACAGACCAATATCCTTGATGAACACAGATGCGAAAATTCTCACCAAAATACTAGCCAATAGGATTCAACAGTACATTCAAAGGATTATTCACCACGACCAAGTGGGATTTATTCCAGGGCTGCAAGGTTGGTTCAACATCTGCAAATCAATCAATGTGATACAACACATTAGTAAAAGAAAGAACAAGAACTATATGATACTCTCCATAGATGCTGAAAAAGCATTTGACAAAGTGCAGTATCCCTTCCTGATTAAAACTCTCCAAAGTGTAGGGATAGAGGGCACATATTATCAATATTATCAAAGCCATCTATGAAAAACCCACTGCAAATATCATTCTCAATGGAGAAAAACTGAATACTTTTCCGCTGAGGTCAGGAACATGGCAGGGATGTCCGTTATCACCACTGCTAATCAAAATCGTACTAGAAGTCCTAGCCTCAGCAATCAGACAACAAAAAGAAATTAAAGGCATCCAAATTTTGCCAAATTGGCAAAAGAGAAGTCAAACTATCACTGCTTGCAGATGATATGATACTGTATGTGGAAAACTTAAAGGACTCCACTCCAAATCTGCTCTAACTTGTATAGGAATTCTGTGAAGTGTCAGGATATAAAATCAATGCACAGAAATTGGTTGCATTTTTTTTTATACCAACAAGACAGAAGAAATAGAAATTAAAGAGTGAATCCCATTTACAACTGCACCCAAAACCCTAAGATACCTAGGAATAAACTTAACCAAAGAGACAAAGAATCTATACTCAGAAAACTCTAAAGTACTCATGAAAGAAATTGAAGAAGACACAAAGAAATGGAAAAATTTCCCATGCTCCTGTATTGGAAGAACAAATATTGTGAAAATGTCTATGCTACCTAAAGCAATCTACACATTTAATGCAATCCCTATCAAAATCCCATCCATTTTTTTCAAAGAAATGGGACAAATAATCCTAAAATTTATATGGAACTAGAAAATACCTCGAATAGCCAGAGGAATATTGAAAAAGAAAGCCAAAGTTGTTGGCATCACAGTTCCAGACTTCAAGCTCTATTACAAATTTGTCATCATCAACAATTCCTAATTGGAATTTTGTGGATTCTTTTTTTCTTTTTTTTTTCTTAATTCTTTTGAGTTTTTGGAGTTCTTTATACATTTTAATTACTGAGCTATTTTTGCTGGATATGTAGTCTGCAAATATTTTCTCCTACTCTTTAAGCTTGCTTTTGCCTGTTTAATGGGATCAGTCACAGAGCAAGAATTTTTAATTTTTTTTTTGAGGTCTAAATTATCACTTTTTCCTCATATGGATCTTGCTCTCTCCTGAAGTACTCTCTGCATCCGCTGTCTGGATTCTCATCAACCATCTCAAAATACAAACATATAGCTCATAAATGCTATTAGTTACTATGTAGACCTAATTAGCCCTTACTTTATTTCTCTTGCCTATTGATGATAAGCAAAAGTTTATCCATAAACAATCCAAACATTTATTGAGATACGCTCTCCCTAGAAAGGACTCCATGCCATTGTTGACCCATTGGCTTAAACACCCCACAGCTAATTCTACTCAACCAGAGACATGTGGTTAGGAACAAAAAGAAGAAGAAAAAAACACCTGTATTAATACTACATATCTTAACCAGATTATAAGTAACTATTAGAAATGTCATGTACTAAGTGGATGATCTAGTGAAGATAAGCTGTAGAAATCTAGACTGAAAATATCATTGCTATGATAAATTACCCAAGAAGCAAATCTATTTCATTAGTTTCAGGGTTTGGAATATTATAGAGTCAAATACAATCTAGTACATGAATGGAATAACCACAGCATTGACTTCACATTTGAAGAAATGCTAGAAATAAGGATGAACACAAAGGAACAGAAGAAATCGGAGATTCATGTTCCCTCTCTGGGAACATATAATCTATCAACAAACAAAATCTAAAGGTTATGGGAACTCTAGGGACGTTCTAGAAGTGATATATCAGTTGGAGAGATAAGTACTACATTTCACAGAGAAAACCATGCAATGAAGCTTGTTAGTAACTACAAGAGATGAATCTGGAAGAGTTAATTTGAACTTGCATCCAAATAGCATAGAAGGAGTGGGACCTGTGGCTGAATTTAGACTCATTTGGAGAGAGTCTGGGGGGAAATTGCTTAGGCAAAGTTTCAGGGGTAAAGAGCATGAGAGCAATGGCTTTAAAACTGAAATCAAGCCATTTAGTAACTTGGCTTCATTTAGTTTAATTGCATTTAATGAATATTTCTCCAGTTTCAGCTATATGCTTGGCAGTTACTAGACATTGGAACTGTGATGAGGAAAACCACAGTACAGGTTATTAAATAATATTTTAGTATATCAGAGGAGAAGATCAGCTAAAAGTAGTAAAAATCCAATTATAATTACAATGTGCAATAATAGAAATTTGTAGAAGCAAATAGCTTCTATTAATTAGATGGATTATAGGCATGACTTTTAATGAATACAAAGGACTGGTATCTATAATCCCTTTCTAAGTGACCCGGCCTGCTTTTTCCTGCCACTCTCATAATTCTTTCTGGTCCTTATGATACTTATGTTCCAAACAATATTTTGTTCTTGGGGTTTTGCAAACATCTTTCCCTTGTTCTTTCTTGCATCCACCGCATTCAGGCTTTTGGCCTAACCTCTCCACAAAAGCTCTTTTTTCCCTATGGACCTTTGGTTGCTCCAGCACCACTTCCTGAAAAAGGGTATCTTTATTCTACTGAATTGCCTTTGTACCTTTGTCAAAACACAGCTGGACAGATTTAGGTGGGTCTATTGTTGGGTTCTCTCTTCTGTTGCACTGACCGCAGCCCTTCTCCCTCTACCAAGACTACACTATGTAATTAGTCTAGATATATATATATTAGCTCTTCCATAAGGGTAGAGTGATTTTTCTCACTTTACTCTCCTTTTACAAGATTTTTTTTTAGTTACTGTAGTGCCTTCTCATATATATTTTATATGAATTCTATTCATATAAATGCCTATTCTAGAAGTGATATATCAGTTGGAGAGATAAGTACTACATTTCACAGAGAAAACCATGCAATGAAGCTTGTTAGTAACTACAAGAGATGAATCTGGAAGAGGTAATTTGAACTTTCATCTCATGTTTGTGTATTGGGCTTGGATTCTTTGACCTAAACAACCTCATGTATTCATTCTAGGATTTGTTTTTTAGAGATTCTTTTGGATTTTTCATACAGACATTGAAGTCATCTATAAATAGAAGTAGTTCTTTGCCTCTTCCTTTCTAATATGTAGGCTTTTAAATTTTTTTTTTTAAAGATTTTATTTATTTGACAGAGAGAGAGATCACAGCAGACAGAGAGGCAGGCAGAGAGAGAGAGAGAGAGAGAGAGAGAGAGAGAGAGAGAGAAGCAGGCTCCCCGCTGAGCAGAGAGCCCGATGCAGCCCAGGACCCTGAGATCATGACCCGAGCTGAAGGCAGCGGCTTAATCCACTGAGCCACCCAGGCGCCCCGGCTTTTAATTTTTATTACCTTAATGCAATGACTAGAAATGTCAGTACTGCGTCAAATGAAAATGATGAGAGCAAGCATCATTACTGTGTTCCCAGTCTTAGAAAGAAAGCATTCAGTCTTTTGTCATTAAGGAGTAGGCTATCATTAGAATTTTGTAAACACTCTTCAGAAAATGAAGATGATTTCTCTCTATTCTTAATTTGTGGAGAGTTGTTCATTATAATATATTTTGAATTTTGTCATATGTTTCATCCACATTATTTCACATGTACATATGATTTCCCTTCTTTAGCCTGAAAATTAATTTATTTTGTCTTTGTCTGCCATAAAATAATTTTATATCACCTTATTTTTGAAAACCATGTCCACTGGCTATACATTGGATGTTTCTTGCCTTAGGTGAAATTCCCTGCCACTGCCTTTGGGCTTCTACTATTTCTGAGTAGAAGACAGACATCTTTTTTTTTTTTTTAAGATTTTATATTTATTTGTTTATTTGACAGAGAGTCCCAGTAAGAGAGGGAACACAAGCAGGGGGAGTGGGAGAGGGAGAAGCAAGCTTCCTGCTGAGCAGGGAGCCCAATGTGGGGCTTGATCCCAAGACCCTGGGATCATGACCTGAGCTGAAGGCAGACACTTAACTAAGCCACCCAGGTGCCCCTAGACATCTTTATTTTTGTTTTCCTGAATGTCATGTGTCCAATTGCTTGGTTGATTGATCGATTTTCATTTTATCTTAGGTCTTCAACAGTTTGTCTCTGGTGTGTCTAAGTCGTATTTCTCCTGTTTGGAGTTTATTGCTGTTCTTAGATCTGTGGGTTTATTTTCTTCATTATTTAAAACAAAACAAAAACATTATATCTCTATCCCTCTCACATCTCCTACTAGGACTTCAATTGCAAGTATGTTAGACCATTTAATACTCTCCTACAAGTCTCAGATGGTCTGTTTGGTTCTTTAAAATCTATTTGGGTCTTTATATGTTAGTTCCTGATCCTTTCCTTTGTTGTGTCTGGGTTATGGTCAAATCTACCAAATGACTATTAATTTCTAATGTATTTTTTAAATTCTAAAATTGCCATTACTTACTTTTTGTAGTTTCCCTTGAGTTGCTGAGACTCCTTATCTGATCCTATATATCACTTTTCTTTTCCACTTGGTTTTATTATATATTTACCATAGTTATTTTAAAACCCTTCATTAGGCTGCTGCTCAGCACCAAGCAATGGTCTTGGATATTTTGGGAGAAATTCTATGGACTTTATCACTTATTCCTGAGACTTTTCTGTACTGCTGCCTGCAGTGGAAGGCCCATGGCGGGGTGAGGGTGGCGGGGAGTGCTGATTGTTGTCGATTCACTCCGTGGTAGGATATCTGGGAACTCTCATTCCTCATACCAGGCCTCATGGTGTCATTTGAAGGTGGGCTTTTTCTTCAATTCCCTCTTTTATGATTGTTCCTTCTACCTCTGAACCAGTGATAAAGCATCCATGGGTCTCTAGACTCCTAAGAACAGACTCACCCATTCAGAATTTAGCTCATTTATGATTCTTTGTGTTTTCTGCCTTCTGGTGAAATATCTTCTTGTCATTATAAGATCTGTGGGCCAGTCTTCTGCAGCTTTTTATAAATTAGATAAAAAGGTCCAGAGTGATCTTTTAAAATAAAAATCTTATCACATAATTCTTCTCAAAGTCTTTGCTAGATAACCTACTACTAGATAGCTTATCTTCTCTCAGCCCAAACCAAAATCTTTAGAACTTTCTTCCAGACCAGTAAGAGCTGGACTTCTATTAACTGTCTGATCTCATTTGTTCCTGGGCTCCTCACCACAAACTCATTCTGCCCCACTGATTTCTCTGTTATTCCTCTGGCACACGAGGTACATGCCCATCTTTACAATCATTTCTCCTGGCAGGAATACTCCTGACCAACACCAGCATAGGTTGCGCTTGACCACCTTCAAATTTTAAAAACAAAAAATCACAAAACAAGAGCAATAAAAAGGAAAAAAAGAAAGAAAGAAAGAACAAGGAACGAAAAGGAAAAAATCTAAAAAGGAAACGACCTCTCACAGTGATTTTTCCTGAACACACTATTTAAAATTAGACCTCCCTTTGTTTGAACTGTATTTCCTCTTCTTTCCTGCTTTCATTTTCTCCATAGCATTTATCACCTTTATATGTAAGGTGGTGTTGTGCATGTAAAGGGTGTGTCTGTGTAATTCACCAGTTTATTATCTTTTTTCCCATTTGAATGTAAGTCTTACACATGCAGGGATTATTTCCTATTTTGTCCTTTGCTGTATCTAAAACCCTTCAAACAATGCCTGCATGTAGTAGGTATTTGGTAAATATTGTAAAATGAGCACCTAGGTAATACATAGTTTGAAAACATGATAATCTCTTCCATGTCCAAACCTTATTCATTATAAATTCATTTAGTGATTTGTGACCACTAAAGAAAGCCTGAGTTTTAGATATGGCATCATGAACAAGGAAATACCTTTGTCAACTTGACAAATTAAAGCTTCTACTGACGCCGCTCTTTCTGAATCCAGTGTACCTGATTCGTATGCATAAGTGAATACTTCCTTAGAAATTGTAGGAGTACTGAGGAGATTAATGAAGTAAAATATGAAATATTTTATTTCCTCTTAAGAAAACGTGCTAAGTGTATGTCTGTGCAACCTCACATAACAATACAACTGAGTAAGCAAGCCTCATTGTTAAGCTAAGACATACCATTGATATTGATTTATGGGGAGAACTTAAACAGACATTTTCAAAAATCTAATGAATAGAAAAATAGAAAATTGGGAAAATAATCCTTTCATTTTTCTCACATCTTACATTAAACATAGAAGACGGCATGGAGTATTCAGATTCATTGGGATAATTCCTGATTCCGTGTTTTGCTGCCCTTAATCTGGTTGGTGTGCTTCAGTTGCCTTGCCACCTAGCCTCTCCACGTGAGAGACATGGCTGGATTGGATTTCCGAGCTCCTATGGCTCCTATGGCTGCAGCAGGGAGCTCAAAGAAGTGAACTTTCACATCAGTAAGTCCTGGTTTGTAATCCAAGTTCCATGTGTTACTAGCTGTGAAACTTCCTCTAGCCCCAGTTTCTTTATCTGACAGTGACATTATTGACCTTATAAGACAAGCATGAGGATTTGAAATAGCAGGTGTCAAGAATTGTGCACATTATAGGGACTCAGCTGATGGTAGCAAATGCTTTGCTAAATGCTTCCTATGGAGACATGTGCTTATACTTAGTCTCAGAACAGTATAGAGGTTAAATGTGCAAAGGTTCTGGCCAAAAGACCTCTCCAGCTCTTGAGGGAACTTGCCTTGGAGGCATGCTAGAGAGATTTTATAAGACTGAAAATGCATGATACTAAATGTATATGTGTTACAACAGTAAAATATAAGCTAACAACTTGG
This sequence comes from Mustela lutreola, assembly GCF_030435805.1. NCBI lineage: Eukaryota > Metazoa > Chordata > Mammalia > Carnivora > Mustelidae > Mustela > Mustela lutreola. The sequence goes on along the minus strand of NC_081299.1, from coordinate 115,288,616 downwards.
AGATGTTTTTAAATATAATTATTTTTAAATTATTTTATTCATGATTGTAGGAATATTTATGCCTTATAAATATATATGCCTTATATATATAATTATATAATTATAATATAATAATATATAAATATTATTTAGTAATATATGTTCCATAATACATAACTTATATAAGACTTATAATATACTGATATATAAATATATATATAAATAGTATGTTATTTATAATTATTGCATACATATATATTTCTTATGCATATATATAATATATAATAATATATTTAATAAAAAATAAATCACATGTACATTAGCTAATATTCACTGAGGTTTTTTCTAGGCTCTTCTATACATAGGAATCATCAAAACAACCCAATTCTGTCTTGAAAAGAGAAGGGCACACTTGAAGAATCAGTGGAAAGCAGTGAAGAGGGGAAGGAGGCTGTGCCAAGTTAATGCACACACCACACATATGTTCATGTGAGAAGAAAAAAACGTGAATTAGAAAATGAAAAATGTGCAGCTATAGGCTCTAAATACATTTATCATTGCAATTTGTCTTCTTTCATTAACCTTATTTAGCCTATGAGTAAACCAAAGAACAGAAAGCTAAATTATTTGTTCCAGTTCACACAACTAGTAAGTGGTAGAGCCATGTACAAACTCAAGCAACAGGATTCCACACCCATAAAATCAAATATGCATTTAAGACTATATATACACTTACATTTTTATTTTTTAGAATTACAGTAAGTAAAGTGATGTATCATTTCTTATGTGTCTTAATATTTCACAAACTGTGATTTGTAGGGCACAATCTTCAGGAAGCTTTTTACCCTTGGCCACAGAAACTAAAGAGAAACTGATCATTGCCTTCCTTTCTTTGAGACTGACAGTGTTTATTAACACATTAAGGCTCTCTGTAATAAAGAAACCTGTAATAAAAATAAATGATTTAGCTTTAACAGTTAAAGAAATAAACTTATTTATGTATGGAGAGAATAAATATTTATTTTATTCATCTATCAAAAGTCCTCCTCAGTATGGTATTTCTTTAATAGTACCTTGGGGAGTATGACTTGAGGTCATTCTCAAATTAGGACCCAGGGGTGATGCCAGCAAATTTCCTTCTACAGGAAGATTCAGCACACTAATTAGCTTTGTGACACTTTGTAATATCTTCATTCATTTCAGACCTTCCTTGGCACAGTTTCTGACATAGTCCTGATGCAGATGCAATTTTTTGTTTCCTTCTCAAAGTTGGTCAAACTAGGGAACTTTAACTTGAATACTATGTTACAATATTTGCCATTTAACAAATCCCATCCCAAGCATTACTTATCAATAAGAAGTCCACAGAAAAGATTTCAAATTCAAGGTTTAATATTTGGCATGTGTTAAGATACCTAGTTGAAATTTTGCAAAAGAAAATTGAGGGGCTCCTGGGTGGGTCACTGGTCTCAGGGTCCTGGAATCGAGCCCCTCATTGGGCTCTCTGCTCAGTGGAAGCCTGTTTCACCCTCTCTCTTCCTGCTTCTCTGCCTACTTGTGATCTTTCTCTCTGTCAAATAAATAAATAAAATATTTAAAAAAAAAAGAAAAGTTGAACTCGAGTCAACCCATTTCCTTTCTCTCTTTCTTTCTTTCTTTTTTTAAAGATTTTATCTATTTACCTGATAGAGAGAGGGAGAGATCACAAGTAAGCAGAGCAGCAGTCCGAGAGAGGGCGTAAGCAGGCTCCCTGCTGAGCAAAGAGCCCAATGTGGGCTCGATCCCAGCACCCCGAGATCATGACCCAAGCTGAAGGCAGAGGCTGTAACCCACTGAGTCACCCAGGTGCCCGTCAACCCATTTTCTAAGTGGGAACACACTGGGTGTCTGGGGGCACAGTCTAATCTAAGTCAACAGTCTTTTTCTTTACCTTTTTAGGTTCTGTTGCAAATGGGGCAGAGGGCACAGCTGAGGACAGAGTGGAAACCAGTGAAGGATGAAACTATGCAAGTTTGTGTGCGCTCATCACATGTCCCTGTGAGAAGAGGAAAACAAATGGGACTGAGAAGATTCACACAGCTATGGTTTAAAAATCTGTGTTTGTCCTTAGGTCATGTTACACTTCAGTGCCTCAGGTTCTTTTTTTTTTTTTTTTTTTTTTATTTGACAGACAGAGATCGGAGGTGGGCAGAGAGAAGTGCCTCAGGTTCTTTATCTGTAAAATGGGTTCCCACATTTTTCTGTTTCTACTTTTAACTTGTACTGGAGAACAATTTGTCTACATGTTTACCCCAGTTCCTTCTAAGGATTTTCAGGCAAATTACCAAAAACATGAATAATTAAGATAAAACACATTTTTAAACTCAAAGAAAAATGAAAATGAAGTATTCAACCACAGTGAAAGTGAGCACGTAGAAACATATGCATGCAGCAAGGACTTGAACAATTCTTAAAGTTGTGCTATTAGCTCAGATCAGAATTTCCCAGAAGCTAATGCCGATAGAACAACTGGAGGTTAAAAGTGTTGTGTTATCACAAAGCACCACTTTCTGGTGCTTTGAAGCAGAATGCATTTTTAGTGAGAGTGTATGGAATAAACCAAGTGCATGTTCCCTGCAAAAGGCCGCACACATTGTTCTGGCTTCAGCAGAAGAGTGGTGCATGACACTGCATCACGTCTGTGTGAACAGCTCTTCAACCTGTATTCTTTTGTAGCTAGCCATTGTAAACATATGTGGCAGATTTGATGACATCTCCACAATTAATATGCTAGAGACAAACTCTCAAAGTGGCTATTTCTAATAGCATTCATCACAATATTCAGCTCTATATTTAGTTGTGACAACTTTCCAAGGTCACTTGTTGAAACCCCTAGGGACAAGCATATTAACTTGGGTCTGTTTCTCAAATAAACACAGGCAGCATGGCCTCTACCAGAAAAACATTTCTAATTTGGAGGAAAATAAATTATTTGATTTTAAATACCATTATGAACATGTAAGAGAATGCTTAAGTGACTTTTATAGTTTAGTATACTCTTTATTACCTGTACTCTGCAGGAAATGTGCTTTCTCCACTCCTTCTTTTAATAAGAAAGCCACAACAGAGAGTACATTCCACTTGCTGGCCTTGTGACTCTGATTTTTCCCACTCCCATCACAGGATGCTCAACAGTATGAAAAAGTCCATGGTGTTTCACTTATGTATGTAGTGATAATTAATATTGAATTTATTTTATTCCTTTAAGAAATATTTGCCAGGAGGCTACTATTCCAGGTACCAACCTAGGCATCAAAAAAGAAATGGAGGGGCGCCTGGGTGGCTCAGTGGGTTAAGCCGCTGCCTTCAGCTCAGGTCATGATCTCAGGGTCCTGGGATCGAGTCCCGCATCGGGCTCTCTGCTCGGCAGGGAGCCTGCTTTCTCCTCTCTCTCTCTCTGCCTGCCTCTCTGCCTACTTGTAATCTCTCTCTGTCAAATAAATAAATAAAATATTAAAATAAAAGAAAGAAATGGAAAGGACATGGTTATTATCTAATGATGATGTACCTTAAACCTGTAAAATAGTCTTTAAATGCTAGTTACTATTGTTAAGTAATAACTGATAAACAGTAAAGGTTATGGTGATTATTATCTTCCAAACTCTTCTCATTGCCTCACAGGCGTTTGTAAAAGTAGGTGGCAAAGTTGCTGCAGCTACAATTTGCTTGAAATGTAGGAATCTGTCTTGATATCTGAGATTTTGTTTCATGTCAGATATATCTGAATTGTGCATATCTGTTCATAAACCATTCATGTGGCATTGTGCTAGGTGATCTAATGTATACAAAAAATTACAGAAACACTCCATATCCTAATTTGATGGAACAGATATAATCCCTTTAAAATGTTAACTATGAGGAGCCATGAAATTACTTATTTATCTGAACATCCTGTGGCTTATATAAGGATGCAGTCTCTGGACAGACTATAATTGCAACATGACTTCCTCTATGGATGGAATCTTTTTATAAAAATAGTCTTTCTCGGGGCGCCTGGGTGGCTCAGTGGTTTGGGCTGCTGCCTTTGGCTCGGGTCATGATCTCAGGGTCCTGGGATCGGGCCCCTCATCGGGCTCTCTGCTCCGCAGGAAGCCTGCTTCCCTCTCTCTCTCTCTCTCTGCCTGCCTCTCTGCCTACTTGTGATCTCTGTCTGTCAAATAAATAAATTAAATCTTAAAAAAAAATAGTCTTTCTTTGCTCTGGGCAGATGCAGCTTTATACTAAGATACACAGCTTAAGTAGCCAGCATGCACGCACTGGATAGCTTTCCCCACTCACCCTGTTAGCTGGGCAGCTTCAAACATGTCCCCAAATGCAACGAGTTTATGCAATCCTGAGTTAATGCCACTAAAATGGATGCCAGAGTAGTAAAATATTAATTAGAAAATTAGTAAAGTAATATTGGCATTAAGATATTCAAAGAACTCCCTTTTGTTTTGTTTTGTTTTGTTTTGTTTTGTTTTGTTTCCCTTCCCCCCAGGAAGACTTTATAAAAGATGAAGAAAGAGTAATTGCATTTTGAAGAATAGGTAGGATTCACATAGGCAGAAAAAAAAAGATAGAGATATTTTCAGTTGGGTAGATGAAACAGAGTGCACAAAAAGTATGAAGATTGGAGAGAGAAATTTGTGAGAACAGCTGGTAAAAGCATTTGGTTGGAATTGTTGTATTTAGTATGAGAATTAGGATAAGAGAAGAAATACAGTTTGCTGCCAAGTGACAGAGGACTTTGAATATTATAATAAAGAATTTAAACTATACCCTTTGGGAACAACAAATCACTGAAGCATTTTGAGAAAATGATTGATATAATTAAAAGGAATCGTTTTGGAAAATGTCAGTACAATATAAAAGAAAATTTTCCACTTAAAATGAAAATCAGTAATGGTTGCTCCTGAGAAATGCTAAACTGCAGGTTAGGTAAATAAAATCATCTCCAATTCACCTACAGTGAGGTAAGGAGTACTAATGTTTTAGTGTACTTAAATCTAGATTTGTTCCATGCATGTAGTGCATTTTACAATTATATAAGCATATATTTTATAAAAATATTGTTTCACTGTGCATAATATTTTAAAGATACTTTGTCATTGCACCAGATAATATAGATTTATAGTTAATAAGGAACACATCTATTGAACTACATAAAAGTTTTACACACATACGTGTGTGTGAGTTTAATTTAATTACAAACAACACAAACACAGACTGTCATTTGTACACAGATATACGTATGAAACCTGGAAGGAGACTGAAGACCTAGACACAGGCAAATGCTGGGAATGGCCAGCAATCCCTATACCAACAAATGAAAGGTCACTCCAGACTTGGCTGTGAAAGAGAGTAGAAGGCAAGGGGGTCAATGCCCAGAGCAAAGACCCTTTGCTCTTCTTTGCTCCTCCTTTTATTGATCCTTCACAATAATCACAAATCCTTATCACTGTTTCTGAGGCCTGTGATGTTGACAAGGGGTCTTTCTGAAACTAGGAGGATCTGTTTACAGGAAAGATAAGATATGCTAATCTGCCTGTCCTCCTAGACATAGCTTAAGGGACAATGCATATATCTCTTAGATCACAGGGTGGCTGTTTGGGTTAAGAGAGCCTTGGGGAAAGCAAGTCTCTGCAGCATTCCAAAGGCAGAGAGGTCCATCAGGCCTAGGCATTCCAAAGGCCTATCCCTTCTCTGAAAACTTCTTCCCCCCAGCAGCCTTAGTGTTACATTTTAGCAAGCCCAGTATTATGGCTGATTTCATGCTGAACATTAACCTCAAAAGGCAAACTTCTATCGCAACTGACTAAAGATAAATAAATAAATCCCCAAACAATATTGGGTTTGAAAAATTGAAAATAATTCTGGATATATAAATGAAATTTAAAAATCAGAATTGGAGTACCTGGATGGCTCAATGGGTTAGCCTCTGCCTTCAGCTCAGGCCATGATCTCAGGGTTCTGGGATCCAGCCCCACATTGGTCTCTCTGCTCAGTGGGGAGTCTGCTTCTTCCCCCTGTCTCTCTGCCTGACTCTGCCTACTTGTGATCTCTCTCTCTCTCTCTCTGTCAAATAAATAAAATCTTTAAAATTAAAAATAAAAATCAGAAGAAATTATAAACAACTTCAAATGATATATAAGAAAAAAGGTAAAAATGACATTTCTATCAATATATCTTTATAAATTTTCTACACATACACACACACACACACACACACACACACAAATAAAATCTAAATATATCCAAAGCCATAAAAGTGATTAAATCAGCAAGTAAAAGTTACCAAAAATATTATTTGTTAGTTCGAAAATGTTTTATAAGCTAATGCCAGGGAACCTTCAATAAAGTAGCAATTCCCTTATTGTACTATTGGGTCCATGGAAGAGGGGGCAAGACTGATCCAAAGAGAAGGTCAAGCAAAGCTTTATTTTGTGCCAAGCATCAAGAATCAAACTGACCAGCCAGGACCATCTCATGCAAAGAGGTGACCTCTCTCTGCCTTACAGACTAGCTTTTAAGGGCAAAGGCCATGTGGTTGGGCCTGGCCATGCACAGGTGGCCAGTGAGATTGTAACACAGAGAAAGCTGTATAGTCCTGCTAGGTCACACATAAGTGACCAATTGAATTACAATTTACCCTATAGTAGATATTTGAACTAGCCTTTCACCTTGGTCAGAATTAGTGCCCAAAAGGCACCCAAAGGTGGGGCCCATACTCCTTGGTAGCTAGGGAGACAATATGAGCCCCTACTGATTGAATACCTCCACCTGGCCTGACCCACCCTTGTATTTGGGCTTTGTTACCTGGGACTAGTTTCCAGGACTTGTTTTAAGTAAGTCCCCTGGGGGAAGTGGGGGGGGGGGTGAAGCAGGGACAGTTTAAGTTTTACTGTGTAAACAACAAGGTCATTGTTTAACCGGGTGGAATTGCTCTGGCTAAATAGGCCCTTACAATACTTTTTATTTTTTTTAAGAAAAACACATCATGAATATTTGTTCAATAAATAAGAAATGGCTAACAAACTTCATAAGGATAGAATAAGATTTAAATCAAACAAAGTAAAAAGAGATAAAAAATATAAAATTTAGACCAACTCTCTTACAGAAAAAATGCAGTAGTAATAATTATAAAAATAGAAAAAAAACATAAAATTTCATCCATATTAGTTTATTTAATCCTTAAATATACATGTGAGTTAAATGACATTTTAGTTTTTATAAAGACGTGATTTGGGTGACAAAGAGAGTAAATGCTTTTGCTCATGTTTCAGCTACTTTTGATAGCACCAGGTAGTCTAGGAAAAATATATGTTTCCACTGATTTCATTATAATTCACCTTCATATTAAATAAAGTATGCTAAATCAAACACAACAGTATATTTTGAAAAAAAAATCTAAGTTCAAATTGTCTTTATTCCAAGCATAAGATGTATTTCAAGAAAAGATTATGTATTTATGCAATATGTATTATTAAGAGAGTAGGGGAGAAAATGTAATTGTATCAATCCATGATGATAAACTACTTGATAAAACCCACAGCTAACATCACACTTAATGATGAAAGACCAAAACTTTCTCCATAAATTCAAAACAACACTAGGATGGCCACTCTTATTATTTCTATCTAATATTTTAAAAGATTGTAGCCAAAGCAATAATGCAAGAACAGTTAAAAAGATATTAAGATTAGAAAGGAAGGGATAAAACTATCTGTATTTTCATGACATGATCTTGTGTATATAGAAACATATGAAATGTTTCTAGAGAAACATATGAAAATACACAAGGAAATTTAGAGCAAATAAATTCAGCAAGGTTTCAGGATACAATATCAATATACAAATTTAGTGGTGATTTTATACACTAGAAATGAACAATCTGGAAATGAAATTAAGAAAGCAATTTAATTTTCAATAGAAAAAAATAATAAATTAAGTGGAAATAAACTTAAAAGAACTACAAAACTTGTACAGTAAAAAATATAAAAATCACCGAAAGAAAATTTATAAAATACTAAATGCATTAAAAGATATACCATGTTCATGAGCTGGAGCATTTAATACTATTAAAATGGCAATCCTACTCAAATTGATCTATAGATATAATGCAATTTCTATCAAAACCAGCAGGGCTCCAAATAGCAAAAAAAAAAAAAAAATGAAAGAAGAAAATTAGAAGACTCATACCTCCTGAATTCACAACTCATCACAAAGTTAGAAATTTAATTATGTGTGTTATTGGATTAAGAGTAGATGAATGAATTAATGGGATAAAAATTAATGTTCCAAAATAACACCATATATCTTTGAGAAACTGACTTTTGATGAGGGTCCCAAGACAACTCAGTAGGTGAAAGAATAGTCTTTTCAACAATTAGTACTGAAGGACAGCTAGTAATCTTATGCAAAGGAATCGAGTTGGACTCCTACCTTATACCATATATAAAAATTAACTATCTAATTTTTAAAAACAACTATCTAAATAAATAAATAAATAAACTATAAGAACTAAAACTATAAAACTCTTAGAATGAAACATATGTGTAAATATTTTTGACCTTGAATTAGGTAATAGTTTCTTAGAAATAATTCATAAAGTCCAACATACAAAGAAAAAACAGATAAATAAGATTTCACCAAAATTATTTTTTTCTCCATCTCCAAGGACATGATCATGAAAATGAAAGACTATCCACAGAATGGGTGAAGATATTTGCAATTCATATATCTTGTGACTTTCACATCCAGAGTATATCAAGAACTCTTACAACATGACCAAGAGACAACCACCCAATTAGAAAATAAGGAAATAACTTGAATAGACATTTCTCCAAGAATACAAATAGCCAATAAGGGCATGTGAACAGGCACAACATCACAAGCCATTAGGTAAATACTTATTAAAGCCACAATGAAATGTTACTTCATACCAATCAAGATGGCAATAATCAGTAAAGTCAGAAAATAAAAAGTGTTGCCATATATGTTGAGAAATTAGAATCCTCAACTATTCCTTGGTGAAACATAAAATGGGGGTGATGGACATTGAGGAGGGTATGTGCTATAATGAAGACTGTGAATTGTATAAGACTGATGGATCACAGATCTGTACCCCTGAAACAAATAATACATTATATGTTAACTTAAAAAAAAAAAAGAAAGAAAAGAAAACAAAGAAAAAATAAAAAATCAAATGCATTTAAGATTTAAATAATTCCACACCTAGGAATTTATGCTAAAGATATAATCAAGTATCTGTACAAAAATTAATCTATAAGAATGTCAACCATAGTATTAGTCATCATAAAATAATTGAAAAACTAAATATTCTATACAAATGGAGTAATTAAAAGAAAAAGAAACATAAAATGATGGATTTCCTCTGTCAAACAATTTGACAGTTCCTCAAAAAGTCAAATTTAGAGTTATCATATAAACCAAGAATTCTACTACTAGGTATATATTTCTAACAGAACTGAAAACATATGTTTACATAAAGAAAACCATGTATATGAGTGTTCATAACAACATTATTCTTAACAGCTCCAAATGGAAACAACACAGATGTCCAACAACTAAAAATAGGTAAACAAATTGTGATATATCCATACAATGGAATAGTATTTCACTATTAAAAGAAATAAAATATTGTATGTGCTACAATACAGATTAATTTTTAAACCTTATGCTAAGTGAAAGAAGATTGACACAAAAGGCTGCATATGGTATAATTTCATAAAAATGAATTTTCCAGAAAAAGCATATCTAAGAGACTGAAATCAGACTAGTGGCAGCCAGGGCTGGGGGAGGGGAGAATGAAGTATAACTGCTAGTATATATGCAGTTTTTCTTTTGAAGTAATAAAAATATTCCAAGCATTAAATAGTGGTGATTTTTATACAACCTTGTGAATATACTAAAAACCAAATAAGTACAAAAAAAAAAAAAAAAAACAACAACACTCTAATAGGGTAAATGTCATGATATGTGAATTACATAGCAATAAAAAAGATGACAGAGAAAGAGGAAAAAGATGGTAGAGAAGTAGGGGACCCTATTTCAACTGGTCCCCTGAATTGAGCAGGATATCTACCAGACTAGTAAGAACACCACAAAATCAGCCTGAGATATAAGAAGATATATCCAGATCTCCACAAACAGAATATCTCTGGTGGTTGGTATTGAGGTATGAAGCAGGGATCCATGATTATGTGAACAAATATTGTAAGATAAACAGAAGGAGAAGAGGCCTGCTTCTCTCTTCAGCCTGGAAGGTGAAATAACACAAGAGCACTCAAAATCTGCCCACACTATGGACCAGGCACAGACTTGAAGATCCATAGCAGTAAGGAAGGACTTTAGGACAGTCCACCAGACTTATACCTAGAGCTTTAGGAGCACACAAGCCACCCAAGGGTGCCTTGCAGTTGTAGAAGCACAAAGGGTAGAGACATGCCTGGACCTAGAAGCAAGGGCTGGGAGTGCTGCTGTGGGGTGCACAACCCAGAACACTGTGGTTTTTAGCAGCACATACAAAAGCAGAGACAGTGTGGCCTGGAGAGTTCCATGAAGATGAGACTGCATTCTCTCTATTCTGAGACAAAGGTTTGGATACAATCACTTCTGCTCTGACTCTCAGAAGAGATGCACAAAGCTGCCAGGGAAAGATGCCAGACAACAACAACAACAACAACAAAAATCAAAACTAAAAAGGTTTCAATGAATACATCCCCTCCCCACAGGGGGCAGGGTAATTTCGCCCAAACAAGGTTGCCTGAGTAATAGCACCACAGGCCTATCCACCATCCACCAGAAAATAGGCTGGAAGAACAAGAGGCCAACATCCCTAAGGTCCCTATAAAACAGGTGCATCTTGCTTGAGTTGTGGTCAATAATTTGGACTCGGTACATCCCTTCAACCACCCCTCAACAGAATGACTAGGAGAAGGAACCCTAAAAGAAAGAACCAAAAAAGTGGTCTCTGCCATAGAACTACTGGATATGGATACAATCAAGATGTCAAAAATTGATTTTAGAGTAACAGTTATCAAGGCAATATCTAGGCCTGAAAAAATATTAACAACAATGTAGAATCTCTAAGGACAGAGATGGGATCTAATCAGGCTGAACTTAAAAATGTGGTGAATGAAATGCAGTCTAAGCAGGATACATTGACTGTCAGAGTAAACGAGGCAGAAGAACGAATTAGTGAGATAGAAGATAAGATGATAGAAGAGATGGAAATTGAGGCGGCATGGGAAAAACAAATTAAAAACCAAGAAATCAAACTGGAAGAGATTATTGACAGAATGAAATGTTCAATTTAAGAATTATTGGGATCCTTGAAGGGGTAGGGGGGTTTCTAGACGATATATTTGAGTAAATTGTAGCTGAGAACTTCCCTAATCTGAGGGAAAAATATAAGCATTCATGTCCAAGAGTCAGAGAGGACCCTTCACAAGATCAACAAAAACAGACCAGTGCCACAGCATATAATAGCACAATTTGCAAATTTAGATCCAAGGAAACAATCTTGAAAGCAGGAAGAGGGGAGTTTCTCATTTATAAAGGGAGGAAAATTAGAATAATGTCAGACCTGTCCCCAGATACTTGGCAAGCCAGAAAGGGCTATAAGACATATTCAAGGTAATAAGTGAAAAAACATGCAGCCAAGGATACTTTATCCAGAAAGATAACGGAATGGATGGAGAGATAAGGAGCTTCCAAGACCAGCAGAAATGGAAAGAATTTGTTACCATCAAGCTAACCCTACAAGAAATATTAAAGGGGGGTCTATAAAAGGAGAAAGAACTCAAGAGTGATATAGAACAGAAAGTTACCATCTATAGAAACAAGGACTTCACAGGCAACATGATGAAAATAAAATCATATCTTTCAATAATCACTCTCAACATGAATGGCCTAAATGCTCCCATGAAACAGCACAAGGTTGCAGATTATAAAAAGATAGGACCCATCCATACGCTCTCTACATGATACTCATTTTCAACCTCAAGATGCATCCAGACTGAAAGTGAAGGGATGCCAATTGACCTCAAAGTAAGCTGGGGTAGCAATTCTTATATCAGACAAATTGGGTTTTAAGTTAAAGACTATAGTCTTTACAGAAGGACACAATATAAATATTAAAGGGTTTATCCAACAAAAGTATCTAACAATTGTAAATATGGTATGCTACCAACATGGTAGCAGCCAATTACATAACCAACTATTAACCAAAATAAAGAGACATACTGATAATAACATGCTAACAGGAGGAGACCTCAGCCCTCAACTCAGCAATAGACAGGTCATTGATGCAGAAAATCAATAAAGAAACAAGAACTCTGAATGAGATACCACACCAGATGGACCTCATAGATATATACAGAATCCACCCTAAAATAACAGAATATTAATTTTTCTTGAATGCACTTGGATATTTCTCCAGAATAGATCGCATACTGGGTCACAAATCAAGACTCAGCTGATACCAAAAGACTGAGATTATTTCCTGTATATTCTAAGACCATAATGCTTTGAAACTGGAACTCAATCACAAGAAAAATTTGGAAGAAATTCAAACACTTGGAATCTAAAGACTATCCTGCTAAGGAATGTTTGGGTCAACCAGGGAATCAAGAAAGAACTTAAACAATTCATGGAAACCAATGAGAATAAAAACACATTGGAGAAAACCTATGGGATCCTGCAAAGGCAGTCCTAAGAGGGAAATACATAGCCATCCAAGCCTCAATCAAAAAAATAAAAAATAAAAATAAAAATAATCATATATATATATATATATACATATATATATATATATATATATATATATATATATATATATATATCCTGAATACACAAATTAACTATACACCTTAATGAACTGGAGAAAAAACAACAAATAAAGCTTAAATCATGAATTAGAAGAGAAGTTATTAAGATTAGATCAGAGATCAATGAATTAGAAGCCAGAAATATAGTATAGGGAATCAACAAAACTAGAAGTTGGTTCTTTGAAAGAATTAATAAGATCGATAAACCACTAGCCAGATTTATTCAAAAGAAAAGAGAAGGGACCCAAATTAATAAAATTATGAATGAAAGGGGAGAGATCACAACTAACACCAAAGAAATAGAAACAATTATTAGAAATTATTATCAACCACTATATGCCAATAAATTAAGCAACCTGGAAGAAATGGATGTCTTCCTGAAAACCTATGAACTACCAAGACTGAAACAGGAGAAACTGACAGCCTCAGTTTCCACAAACAATAACCATAAACAAGATTGAAGCAGTGATTAAAAACCTCCCAAAGAACAAGAGTCCAGGGCCTGATGGATTCCCTGGGGGATTCAACCAAAAATTTAAAGAAACAATACCTATTCTTCTGAAGCTTTTTCAAAAAATAAAAGCAGAAGGAAATCTTTCAGACTCGTTCTATGAGGCCAGCATTACCTTGATCCCAAAACCAGGCAAAGACCCCATCAAGAAGAGTTTCAGACCAATATCCCTGATGAATATGGATGCCAAAATTTTCAACAAGATCCTAGCTAATAGGATCCAATAATACACTAAAAGGATTATCCATCATGAGCAGGTGGGATTTATCCCAGAGATACAAGGGTGGTTCAACATTTGAAAATCAATCAATGTGGTAGAACACATTAATAAGAGGAGAGAGAAGAACCATATAGTCCTCTCAACTGGTGCAGAAAAAGCATTTGACAAAATAAGCATCCTTTCCTGATTTAAACTCATCAAACTGTAGAGATAGAGGGGGAAATTCCTCAATTTCATAAAAACCGTCTATGAAAGCCCACAACAAATATCATTCTCTTCCCTTAAGATCAGGAGCATGACAAGGATACTCACTCTCACCACTATTGTTCAACTTAGTACTAGAAATCCTAGCAACAGCAAACAGACAACAAAAAGAAATAAAAGATATTCAAACTGGCAAAGAAGAAGTCAAACTCTCTCTCTTTGCAGATGACATGATCCTTTTCTGTGGAAAACCCCAAAGACTCCACCCCTAAATAACTAGAACTCATACAACAATTCAGTAATGTGGCAAGATACAGAATTAATACACAGCAATCAGTTGCTTTTCTATACACTAACAATGCAACTGTAGAAAGAGAAATTAGAGAATTGATTCCATTTACAACAGCACCAAAAACCATAAGATAACTTGGAATAAACTTAACCAAAGAGGTGAAGGATCTATCCTCTAGATAAACTACAGAAGACTTATGAAGGAAATTATAGAAGACACAAAAAAGATGGAAAAACATTCCATGTTCATGGGTCAGAAGAATAAACTTTGTTAAAAAGTCTATACTGCCCAGAGCAATCTATACTTTCAACGCCATCCCAATCAAGATACCAATGGCATTTTTCAAAGTGCTAGAATAAATAATCCTAAAATTTGTATGAGACCAGAAAAAAACGTGAATTGCCAAGGAAATGTTGTAAAAGAAAAACAAAGCTGGGGCATTATGTTTTCTGATTTCAAGATACATTACCAAGCTGTGATAATCAAGACAGCATGGTACTAGCACAAAAACAGATACAAGGATCAATGGAACAGAATAGAGAGCCCAGATATGGACTCTCAACTCTATGGACAAAGCAAAAAAATATATCCAATGGAAAAAGACAGTCTCTTCAATTAATGGTGCTGGGAAAATTGGACAGCCACATCCAGAAGAATGAAACTTGACCATTCTCTTACACCATACACAAGATACACTCAAAATGGATGAAAGACCTCAACATGAGGTAGGAATCTATCAAAATCCTAGAGAACATAGAAAGTAACCTCTTTGACATCAGCCACAGCAACTTCTATCAAGACATGTCTCCAAAGGCCAGGGAAACAAAAGCAAAAATGAACTTTTGGGACTTCATCAAGATCAAAAGTCTGCACAGCAAAGAGAACAGTCAACAAAACAAAGCAACAACCACGAAATGGGAGAAGATATTCACAAATGACACTACAGACAAAGGATTGATATCCAAGAACGCCTCAGACTCAACACACACAAAACAGATAATCACGTCAAAAAATGGGCGGAAGACATGAACAGACACTTCTCCAAAGAAAACATACAAATGGCTAACAGACACATGAAAAAATGATCATTATCATTAACCATCACGGAAATTCAAATCAGAACCACACTGAGATACTATCTTACACCAATCAGCTTGGCAAAAATTAACAAGACAAGAAAAAAAAAATGTTGCAGAGGTTGTGGAGAAAGGGGATCCTTTCCCCTGTGTAACCTGTTACACTGCTGGTGGGAATACAAGGTGGTAAAACACTTTGTGTTTTTTGTTTTTTTGTTTTAAAGATTTTATTTGTTTATTTGACAGACAGAGATCACAAGTAGGCAGAGAGGCAGGCAGAGAGAGAGAGAGAGGGAAGCAGGCTCCCTGCTGAGCAGAGAGCCCGATGTGGCACTCGATCCCAGGACCCTGAGATCATGACCCGAGCCAAAGGCAGCGGCCTAACCCACTGAGCCACCCAGGTGCCCCACTTTGGAAAACAGTGTGGAGGTTCCTCAAAAAGTTAAAAATAGAGCTATCCTATGAACCAGCAATTGAACTACTGGGTATTTAACCCAAAGATACAGATATAGTGAAAAGATGGGCCATATGCACCTTGATGTTCATAGCATCAATGTCCACAGTAGCCAATCTGTGGAAGGAGCTGAGATGCCCTTGAACAGATGAATGGATAAAGAAGATGAGGTCCACATATACAATGGAATATTACTCAGCCATCAGGAAGGATGGATGCCTAATATTTGCATCAACCCAGATGTAAGCGGAGGAGATTATGCTAAGTGAAATAAGTCAAACAGAGAAAGGCAATTATCATACAGTTTCACTTATTTGTGGAACATAAGGAATAGCATGGAGAATATTAGGAGAAGGAAGGGAAAAATGAAGGGGGAGAGGGATTCAGAGGGTTGGATGAACCATGAGAGACTGTGGACTCTGGGAATCAAATGAGGGTTGGGGGGTGTAGAGGGGATGGGTAAGCCCAGTAATGGGTATTATGGAAGGCACATATTGCATAGAGGACTGGGTGTTGTACACAAACAATGGATCATGGAACACTACCTCAAAAACTAATGAGGTTTTTTAACATTAAAAACATGTAAATAAATAAATAAAATACCAATGCAAAAACATTACACAAATGCCTGATGCTTAGTAAATACTCATTAAATTTTAGTTTTTATTAATAAAAAAGATGCCAAATCTAAATGTGAAATGTGATTCAAGATTGTATCATAGAGCAGAAATATAATTTTTGCCGTAACAAACATTATTGAGACGATCTACAAAGCTTGAAATCTAATGGGAACAGAAGGAGACAAACCATAAGAGACTCTGAATCTCATGAAACAAACTGAGGGCTGCTGGAGGGTGGAGGAGTAGGGATAGGATCGCTGGGTATGGACAATGGAGAAGGTATGTGTTATGGTGAGTGCTGGGACATGTGTAAGCATGATAATTCACAGACCTGTATCACTGGGGCAAATAATAAATTAAGTGTTAATTAAAAAAAAAACTTGAAATCTTTACTTAGCCAATATTATTTTATTAATATTGTTTCCTATTTGTGGATAATTTGGGGATCTGAACTGACATACTTAATAGGAAAGGAGTCCTGTGATTGCTGCCTACTCTCTAATGAATCAGAAAGACAGTAATAAAATTAAATATGGCAAAATGTCAGCATTTGCAGAATCCAGGTGAAGAGCAAAAATAAATTCTTGGTACTTTTCTTGTCATTTTTATGTTAGTTTAAAGTTGTTTAAAGATAAAAATGCTTGCCATAAAGTGAAAAAAAAAAAAGAAAGAAAGGAAAACTTAATTTATCTAGCAGCATGTGAATATGGTCCTTTCTAGAAAGAAGTGATGTTGAATTCAGTGATTCTTAAAGGTTGGTGGAAGTTTTCTCAGCCTCCTGTTACCAGTAAACTAATAAAATGTTAGATTAACTGTTAAAAAAAAATGTCCACTATCTTGTCAGGGGGAAAAAAAAAAGATATTTATCTGATGGTCTTATAAAAAAATTAATTTTGTTGTCAATATTTAACTTTATTTACATTAGTGAAGTTTATAAAAGATGGATGATTATTTTATGATTCAAATGAACTTCACTCAGAATTCTGGAGAAATGAGATTTATGGATTGATAAAATATTATGATTAAATATTGATACTGTGATTATGTTTATATTTCCTGACTTTGCTTTATTTTACTTATTAGGAGTATTTCTAAATCACCAAATATTAATATTTTATTTTCAAGTCTCAGGTATTTTTCCCCTACCTCTATGAATTATTGCATGATTGTTGACATAGCTTTAAATTTGTGTTTTTCATGACTAGATTATAGTAGATATTCTAAATGTGAGTTTGTAGTAAAGCCAAGAAAAAAAATACAGATGATTAAAGTAATTCATTTTTATCTACCCTCAGATGAAAATAAAATTTATCTTCACTTTCTCTCCATTAGCCATATCAGTATTTCTCTGACATTGAGAAATATCTGATATCAGGCAAGTGGATTGGCACTGAAAGACAGGAGAGAGGATGGCCCAGTCCCGCCCAGCACTTTTAGGTCACCAGATGTGTGCTTGCACTGAGTATCTGTCACCTCAGTCCTTCAGAGCTTTAACCTGTACTTCATACTCTGGCCTTTTTTACTTTCCATTTTTCTCATTTCTTCCCCACCCTTCCTGCTTCTGAACTTATTTCTCATCAAAGTCATTAGAAGACCCTTAATAGCTCAAAGTATATACTTTTAATATTCCAGGCTTTGAGTTAATCATCACATCATGTAATTCTCACAAACATTCTCTCAATTTTTATTTTATTCTAAAAAAATAGGGCAACGTAGATGGATTTCCAATTCTGTCAGTGTGGAATAGTTTCATTCCTCATGGGTCTTCTCACACATAACAAAAAAGCCCTGCACATAAAGCATGGGAACTCTCTGAAAGATGGGAATAAGAAAACATGGTGCTTGGAGAATGGAGGACTTGAAGAATAGCATGTCAGGGGGTTCCCTGGATTTCTTAATGTCCTACAGAAGCATCCAATCCTGAATCACCAATACAAACAAACCAAAAAATCTCCAATAAAGCCTGAAACTATAACCAAATGGCCCCAAACTGGACAACCCAACATTAGATGTTGTCTGGTAATCTATTTTCAACTCCAGCTAAATACTAACAGAAAAACCAGGATGCTTCCCTCCCTCCCCACTATGGTTTGATTGGCACAGAGCAAGAAGTTGATGATTTTTCTTCCACCACATCTCCTCTTACCCTTTTCCTAAACTTCCAAGCAGGAGTATGCATTTCTCAGAGTACTTCCAATTAAAATAAGGTTACTGAAAAAGAAATCTTTGGGCCTAGATTGCTTCTCTAGAGAATTTTACCAAATATTTAAAGAAAAATTAATACCTATTTTATAGAATTACCTCCAGAAAACAGAAGAGGAGGAAACACTGCTCAAGTAATTTTCATGAGGCTAGTATTATTTTGTTACCAAAACCAGACTAAGACAATATAAAAAGAAAAAAAAAATACTCTACAGATACTGTCTCTCATGAACTTAGATACAGAAGTTGTCAACAAAGTATAGCAAATCCAATCGAGCAATGTCTACAAAGAATATATATACCATTGTCAAGCAGGATTTATTCTGGTTATGATAAAGTGTTTTAACATTCAAATACCAATCTTTATAATCTACCATCTATATGAACAGACTAAGGAAATCATATTTTGATATCAATTGATAAAGTAGTATTTTACAAAATCCAAAACCCCTTCAACATGAAAACTTTTGCCAAACAAGATACATATGGGAACTTCTTCAGCTTAATAAACAGCATCTACAAAAACTTCCTATAACCCACATTATATTTAGTAATGAAAGATTGATAGCTTTCCATCTAAGATTGGCAAGAGGGCAAAGATCCACTCCCTCATTCTTATTTAAACAAAATATGAAGGTTCTAACCACTACAATGAGATAAGAAAGAAAGAAATATATAGACTGGAAATAAGTAAATAAAACTTCTCCTATCTGCTGATGGTATGACTGTCTATTAAAAATCCATAGGAAGCTAACAACAACAATAATAAAACCCTAGAACTAATCAGTAGTTCAGCAAGGTCATAGGATACAAGACCAACACACAAAAAGTCACCACATTTCTGTATACTAACAATGAATATGAAAACTAAAACTAAAAACACAATATCCAAGAAAGCGTTTTTGCAAAGATAAACTCATAATAAAATTTAAACAAAAAGGCACACATCCTGCAATAGCAAAAACAAACTTGACAAAGGAAAATATGGTGGGAGGAATCACTGTACCTAATATAAAGCCTGATAAGCACCTACAGATATATATTAAGGCGGTATGATGTTGGAAAAATGGAAAACACATAGATCAATGAAACAAAACAAGATAACCCAGAAGCAGGCCCATAGAAATGTACCTAAATGATTTGTTATCAAAAATGCAAAGAAAAACAAACAAACAAGCAAAACACAATTCAGTTGAGGAGAGCCTTCTTAGCAAATGGTACTGAAGCAGCTGGGTACCCATAAGCAAAATTTTTTATTTTTATTTTATCTCTATTTTATTTTTATTTATTTAGAAAAAGAGGGGGGAGGGCAGATAGAGAGAGAGAATCTTAAGCAGGCTTCATGCCCAGCTTGGAGCCCAATGTGGGACTCGATCTTACAACCTTGACGTCATGACCTAAGCCAAAATCAAGAGTCAGACAGATTCAACTGAGCTACCCAGTTTCTCCCCATAAGAAAGTTTTAAAAAGAACCTCAGCCTAAGCCTCACATTGTACAAAAAATTAATGCAAAATATATCCCAAATTTAAATGTAAAACATAAAACTATAAAAGTCTTAGACAAAACTAAATAACAAATAATAAAAGAAAAACATCTTAGGATCCAAGATCTAGGCAAGATTTCTTTGACTTGACATTAAAAGCATGATCCATAAATGAAAGAACTGAGCAACTGTACTTCATCACACTTAAAAACATTTGTTCAACAAAAGACCCTGTGAACGGGGGGTGGGGGGGAGTGAAGGTACAGAATGGGATAAAATATTTTCAAATCACATATCTGACAAAGAACTTTTCTCTAAAATACAAAAAAAAAATCAAAACTCAACAATATGGAAACAATTCATTTAGAAAACGAACAAAAGATATGAATAGACGCTTCACCAAAGAATACATATAAATATAAATTAAGCAAATAAAAATATTCAACATCATCATCAATCATGGAAATGTAAGTTAAAATCACAATGAATTTTCACTTTGTACTTATCACAAAGACTGAAATTAAAAATAATAGTCTCAACATCAAATATGCTTGAGGATATAGGAAAACTAGATCATTCATAGGTTGTTGATGGGATTATACAACGGTACAGTGATTCTGAAAAACAGGGTGTTAATTTCTTTTTTATGATATTCCATGTATTTTATTTATTTTTTTAAGATTTATTTATTTATTTGACAGAGAGAAACACAATGAGAGAAGGAACATAAGCAGGGGGAGTGGGAGAGGGAGAAGCAGGCTTCCCACTGAGTAGGGAGCCTGTTGCAGGGTTTGATCCCAGGACCCTGGGACCATGACCTGAGCCAAAGGCAGATGCCCAATGACTGAGCCACCCAGGCGCCCCCAGGTTGTTAATTTCTTATAAAACAAATTATGTAACTATCAAATGACCCAATTGCATATTTGATCATTTATCTCCAGGAAATGAACATTTATGTTCACCCAGAAACCTGTACACAATTATTCCAAGAAGATCCATTCATAATTGCCAAGAACTAGAGATACTAAACACATTCTTTAAGGGGTGATTGGTTAAATATCCTGGGTTCATCCATATCAAGGAATATTACTCAGTAACAGACTCCTGATGTACACAACTACTTGGATAAATGTCTATGTAATTTTCTAAGGGGGGGGGGAGCCAATCCCAAAAGTTTATACACCCCATGATTTATTTATATGACATTCTTACAAATTAGTTGTCACTGGCATTCAGAGACCAGAAGAGGGAGGTGGGAAGAAGATGGATGTAGTGTTAAAAAAGCATCAGGAAAAATCCTTGTAGTAATGGATCTGTTCTGTATCTTGACTCTATCAATGTCAGTATCCCAGTTGCGATATTTTACTCTACTGTTGCACGATGCTACCATTATGGGAAACTAGGCATGTTAGTTTTCTAGGGCTGCCATAACAAAATACCATACACTTGATGACTTAAGCAAAAGAAATTTATTTCCTTGCAATTCTAATGGCTGGAGGTCTGTGATTAAGGTGTCAGCAGGTGTGGCTTTACGAGAGAAGGTTCTTTTCTTTCTTTTGTTCTTTCGTTCTTTCTTTTTAATGTTCAGTTAGCTGTTCTAGGCCTCTCTTCTTGGCTTGTCAGTTGCTGTCTTCTCCCTATGTCTCTTCATATCATCTTCCCTCTACGTGTCTCTGTCTCTCTGTCTACATGTCCCATTTTTATCAGGATAACAGTTCTTTTGGATTAGGGGCCACCCAAATGGCCTCGGTTTAACTTAACTCTATAAAGATCCCATTTCCAAAACAGAATTACCTTCTGAGGTGCTGGAGATTATGATTCTAACATATTTTTTGTAGAGTATAGGGGACAGAATTCAGTTAGAACAAAGAATGTGAAGTAATTTAAATGGATAGCCTCCCCTATACTCACATAGTTTATAATTACTGTGATAGACATGGATACTACTTTTGAGTCAGATGGGTCAGTCATTTATCTCATCCCCAAATTGGGGATTGAATATGTGTTAAAATGTACAGATAGACTGAGAAGTATTTTCCTGATTGGCAGTCATAAAAATAGAAATAACAGTAATGTTATTTGACCTTGTGTACCAGGTGTCTTACTGCATAATATTCTAGGGTAATAGTTGAGACCTTCTGCCAATAGAAGAGTAGAAGATATTCTCAGTTAGGATTATTTCTCTACCCTTTTACTGAAAAGCTTTGCTACTGTATGATTCTGATGTTACAACTACTATTTCTAGGGCTGGGTCTCTCTCTCTGTCTATATACTGAAGGAATAGAGTCTAGAGCCTTTAACAGCAGAAATATATATGTATAGAGAGGTTAAAATATAGCCAGGAACCTGTACTATTTTTACTTCTTGTGTTACCCTGATTGTTTGATATTTTAATAAAGATAGAGTTAGAAATTAAATTTGAACTAGAAATTATACTAAACTCAGGGTTCCTGGGTGGCACAGTGGGTTAAGCCTTTGCCTTCAGCTCAGGTCATGATCTCAGGGTCCTGGGATCGAGCCCCGCATCAGGCTCTCTGCTCAGCGAGAGCCTGCTTCCCCCTCTCTCTCTGCCTGCCTCTCTGCCTACTTGTGATCTCTGTCAAATAAATAAATAAAACCTTTAATAAAAAAAGAATCACTGCTCAATATACTGATTGTAACATCTCATATGGGTACAAATATGTATATAATGACATAAATATGCATAGTTATGTATATATAGAAATATAACTATTTTCTCATTGATGGAAGCATGAGAGTCAAAGTTGTTCTTCTGTTTATCCTTCTTGTGCCATAAATGTGTGATTATTTTTACCCCACCTGATCTGAAAAATGATTTGAGATAACCTATACAATGAAATCAGTCCAACAGTGTAAAGGTAATCCAAAAACTTGTAATAAAGGAAAATATCAGTAAAATAATATAAATTCAATAGTATGTTTACTATGTAAAATATGGTAACACATTACATTACATTTCATTACATTAAAGAAAGAATCTAATCCAAATATTCAAGGATGATTTATCATTTGAGTATCAGGCAATGTGTCACTGTGCAAAAAAAAATATGTATCTTGGTAGATGTCATAACATTTTAAGAAAGATTTTATTTGAGAGAGAGAAAGAAAGCACAAGTGAGGAGAGGGGCAGAGGAGAAGGAGAAGCAGACTCCTTGAGCAGGCAGCCCTACATGGGGCTCCATCCCAAGACTCCCAAATCATGACCTGAGCCAAAGGCAGATAGATACTTAACCTACCAAGGCACCCATAGACCCCATAACAACATTTTATAAAGTTCAGTATTTTCAGTGATTACAAAATTTTAAAACACTAGGCATAAAAGGGAACTTTTTTTTAGCACAACAAAACCTGCATATTTAAAGACATCATATATGCAATGAACAAATTTTAAGACATCCCATCCCTTGCCAGGTGCTCTTTTGTTGAACTTATTTCTCTGACTTTTCAGGAATTCCACATTTGGAGATCTCTAGTTTACTTTCCAACCTTGGAACTCAGAACTTGTTAATACCATTCAACTAATAATATTTCCTGTTTTGGCCCTGTCTGCCACCTTTGGAGGCTAGAAGATATATACTTCCTAAGGAGATAATTGGCCATTCAAAAAAACCTCCAATTCGCTAATAGGCCAGCTAGAAATTTATGAAAACTTGTACAATTTTAATTGATATGAACCATTCCTTCTTTATAAACTATTTTCCTGGTTTATTTCTCAGTTTGTGTATGCATTTTATATTCTTGTTTTTGTAAGAATATGAGTATATAGTATACATGTATGTGCACATATTATGTAAACAGAGAAATGTCATAAATTTATGATTCTCAAATGATGTTTATGAGTACATTGGTTTTGGTTTTATTTTTAGAACATTATTAGAAATATTAAGAATACAGATTCTATTAGGCTATTTCTGACCTAGAGTGTTGACCTCTGATCAATAGATCAGACAGATCTCTCTAAAATAATTTGGGGAAAGGAAGATACAAATGGAAGAAAAAAAAAACAGAATTTGGAGTCCTTGAGATTACAAATAATAATGCCAGCTCTTAATATATTTCTTATTTAGGGGATTTAACCACACCCTAGCCTTCTGGTCCTTTGACAGAGCCTAAGTGACCTAAGAGGAGCAAAATACTCAATTCCATTCCGTTGGAGCCATATTGTCCCACCTAATAGTGTAAGTTTTTGACCCTCCATAAGATTGAACAAGTACAGACGGACATTTACTGTGCTTTTGTTTATTTGCTCATTCATCTAACAAATCTTTATTGTACATCTGATGTGTGCTAGGTACTGTATTCAATGAGGATATAGCAGCAAAGAAATACAGTTCCTGCCCTCCTAAACTTGATATTCTAGTGTAGAAGAGAGATGGCAAGTAAGTAAACAAACAAAGGCACTACGTCATTTTATGTGTTAAAATTTTCCATAAGTAAAATCAATTAGGTTAAAAACAGTAATGCATGAAATGAATTATCATAAGGTTTTTGCCTTTGTAAGTGAACTGTGTTCATAATGTTTGATATGCCTACTATGGAAATGGAGGTACATAAAAGCAAAATTCCATGTGGACAGTACAAATATAAAGCAATTAAGAAAAAATAAAACCCTGAAATCAATAAGTTATTGAGTTATATTGGGTTAACTATGTGATTTTGCTATTTAGATATATTGTGATATGGTGTTGAAGTGAAATTACTGTGTTTGCATTGGAAACAAGTTCTATAGTGCTTTCAAAGGCCAGGTCCTCAGACCCCATGATAGACAGCAACATTGAAATATAAGAAGAGATCATGCTTAAGTCGAGCACATTGGCAAAGTGACAAAAATCGAAGTTCTCCTATTCCTCAGCATACACAGAGGCAAAATTTTAATGACTCACACGTATGAAATTACCAGTAAGAACTTGCCAATTATGAGATTCATTAAAAAGTTTTGTTTTTGTTCTAGAGATTTAGAAAGGTCTGCAGATAATAAACAGGATGTCTGCTGTTTGACTGTATTGATTAAAATTTCTTAATTAGTATCTTTTCAAGGTGTAAAGGGAAAAATGAATGAAACAAAACAATTAAAAGACCACAATGAACACATTATTGGATAACTAATTTATTTCAGGTACCAGGTAAAGCACTTTTGTATAGATTATCTCAATGCAAAGAGGAGAAAAAAGAAAAAATAATGACCTACGTGGCAGTGGATTTTAGTGACTCTAAACCTTCCTTCCATCTGTCATTAATAAGGGGTTAAATGAAGGCAAACTCTGGATGTTTGTAAGCAATGTTGATTTCTGTAAGTGTGTCCTACTGGGAGAATGGAGCCATAGGGTCTAATTCTTAGTCCCAAGGATTGTGGTTGCTTTGAAGTTCTCACAAACTTTTTCTTTTGACTGAATCATCTATTTTACTGCATAAAAACTGATTTATATCTTGAAAAACTTGAGGCTAAAAAAAAAGGATGACTGTCAGTATCAATTGAAATGGTGGGGGACAGAAACATTCAGTGAATCTTTGCTGTTCATTGGGACATATCTTTATAAGCATATAACCCCCCTAAGACAGACCGTGGAGATTAGATCAGATCTGGCTATGATGTGCTGAATTTTGGTACAGAAATGAAGGGTAATATATTTGTCCCCATGGGGACAAATCCATGACTGCATTTTTCAAAATGTCAAGGTTACATTTGAAAAGTAGTTGCAATTTTCTCCCATTTCCTAAAGATAATTCTCTGCTTGTACTTCACACATAAAATCCATGACTTAATGAAAATTTTCTTCACAGTATTAGGATAATAATTCCAACCTAACATGGCTTCGAGTAGAGTGTATTTTTTCCTTAATCTCCAGATTCCAGCGAATAAAAACATAGAATTGTTGGCTATTTAGTAATATTTTGTCTTTTCAACCACTTCAGTTTTGTAGGAGGTCATAGTTTGTTTCAGAAACTTTGTCAAATAAGCTATCTCTTTTTGGAAGTATTAATCTATAAAAGAAGAAAACATATTCCTATTTGTTCGAGATACTCCTATATAAAACAGTCTACCTCAGATAAATTGAATCTTACTGGATAAAAAATGTACATTTGTGTATATTTGGTATGCTTTACCAAGTCCTGATTTTATATGCAATAGCAGTATAGCTAAACATTGCAGTATACTTTGACAACTATTAAACCATCAAAGTTTATTGTGGTATAAATGTTAAAAATGCTAGTAGCTATTTGGAGGTAGATATTAGATAGTGATGTTTAATGAGATGGAATAAATGGCAAATGTAAAATAAAATTCTCAAATAATTTTAAGGAAAATTAATTTTAATTTATTAGAAATCTTTTTTTAAAAGATTTTATTTATTTATTTGGCAGGCAGAGATTATAAGTAGGCAGAGAGGCAGGCAGAGAGAGAGAGAGGAGGAAGCAGGCTCCCTGCCGAGCAGAGAGCCTGATGCAGGGCTCGATCCCAGGACTCTGGGACCATGACCTGAGCCGAAGGCAGAGGCTTTAACCCACTGAGCCACCCAGGTGCCCCTAGAAATCTTAATATAAGAATTATTTTTAAAAGTCCATGTAAGAAAATTTTGGAGGATCGTCAGTTGTAGAAAATCAATAACTAGAAGCATTAATTAAAAATTCTGTCACCATGCTGGGAAGTGAGAGGACATATGGACAAGATTTTAAAGATTTAAGTCATTTTGCAGATGTCAACAGGTAATTTGCCTTTATATTGGACAATTATTTTTAGTCCATAAACCACTGATACAGAAAAATGGTACCAAAATTATGGCCTTTCTGCAGAAATTAAACAGTGTATCTTTGTAAGAAATACTCAAACATGAAACATCATTTGGATTCAACTAAATATCATAAATATTATAATTTGTATATGTTAAAAACAGACATTTTCACATGGATCAACTTTTTTTTCAAGATTTCATTTGTTTATTTGAGAGGGAAAGAGAGGGAGAGAGTGTGGGCACACAAGTGGGATGGAGCAGGGGTAGGGGCAGAGGGAGAAGGACAAGTCAACTCCCCACGGAGCAGGGATCCAAATTCTGGGCTTGGTCCCAGGACCCTGAAATCCCACCTGAGCTGAATGCAGCCACTTTAACAGAGTGAGCCACCCAGGCACCTCTTCATGTGGATTGTCTTAGGTCATCTTCACAAGGACCTTGTGGAGCAATTATTTCAATTTTAAAGATAAGCAGATTAGACTTAGAGAGTTAGAGAGTCTAAGGAACTTGTTCAGAATCTCAGCTACTTGATGGTCAATGTGAACCTTAACTGAGCTCTTCTACCCCCAAATATTGTGATTTTCCCACTACCTACACCAACTGAAGTAATTAATAGCCTCATTTGGACATCTCAATAAATGTCTTATCTCTTCAGTAAATATCTACAAGATTTCTACTATTTCTGACATCTCTGCATTACATTGTGGAGATTGAAGAGTTACCTTGACTGATCTCAAGTAAATTTTGTTCTTCTGTATGTTGTTTAATATGTTGTTTTTCTATGGCTGCTTTCAAAACTCTCAAATGAAGCATACATTTGACTGTCTGTGTGTAGATGTTATTTTCCTTGCACTTACTATGCTTATGTTCTAATGAGCTTGAATTTGTACATTTATGTTTTTTACCAAATTTGAGAAACAAGCCACATTTTTTAATCCATTTATTCTGTCCCTTTATTTTTTTTTTTTTCCTCTCCTGGTACAATCACTGCATATATGTTAGGCCATCTTCAATTGTTGCACCTTTTCTGAGTCTGTTCATTTTTTGCATTTAATTCTCTCTTATCTAATTTATTATTTATCTGTCTTAAAGTTTATTTACTTTATCCTCGATATGTTGTTAATCCTGTCAGGTGAAATTTTTATTTCAGATTGTATTTTCCACTTTTTAATTTCTTTTTTATTCTTATAGCTTCTATTCCTTTGCTGAGATTTGTCTTTTTATTCATCATCAATGTATTTCCATATCCATGAAGATAATTATAGTAGCTTGTTTAAAATCTGTTCTGATGCCAACATCTTGATCCATCTCTACTTTTGTCTTTGCTGATTGTTTTTTTCTTTGAGTGTGGCATTTTTCCATTTCATTGGAATTTGTGTAATTTGGATTTGTGTTCTGGGTATGAATTATACATTGTAGAGATTCTGGATTAGGTTAATATACTTTCAAAGAATGTTGTTGTTGTTGTTTTTGAGTGTGCAGTTTGACAGAACTCAAACTACATTTTTTTTCCATGTGATGCATGGCAAGTTCGCCAAATATTTAGGCATAATGTGATGTTTCTACCTTATCTCTCTTTTTAGAAATCCTGCCCTCACTCTACTCTGAACCCTCTTAATTTTTCAGCTGTGTAGTTGTCCCAGACTCTGCTCTTCTTGGTTCATCAGTCTATTAAAAAAGTTTTATCACATCCATATTGTAGTTGCACAACATTGCACTAATGTTGGTGCTGTCTGTCCTCAGGCTCTGAGTGGTGAAACTAGGAAGCTTACCTAGGATTTTTCTCTTCTAGCAAGTGTTGACTTACCTGTGACATATGTCTGCTTTGCTCAGTCTTCAGTGACCTTAGATAATTGCTTTTCTTTACACATTACACTGTAGTTTATGGAATCATATAACATCTGGTGTTTGTACCTGGCTTCTTTTACTTAGCATAATGCTTTAAAATTAATTTGCAATGTTGTATATATAAGAGATTATTCCCTTATGTTCATATTCTTTTACTATTGAGTAGTATTTTGTTGTGTGAATATGCCACAATGTGTTAATCCATTAACTATTTAATGAACACTTGGGTTGTTTTTAGTTTGGGCTATTCTGAATAAAGTTCTTTAAAAATTCAAATAGAAGATGTTGGGTGGAAATATAGTTTTATTTTTTATTTTTTTTTGGAAATACTTGGTCATGTGTAGGTGTTACATGTAACTTAAAGTATAAATTTTTTTTTCAAAAGCAATGACATTATTTTATATTCCCATCAATAATGTTTGAGATTTCTTGTAGATCCACATTTTCACTTGGTATTATCAGTCTTTAAAACAGTAATCATTCTAGGGATGCCTGGGTGGCTATATCCTCAGAACTTATTCATCTTTTACCTGAAAGTTTGTACCCTTTGACCAACATCTCTCCATATTCCTCAGCACCTAACTCTTTGCAACCACCATTCTACTCTCTAAGTAGAAAGCCTTTTTCAGATTCCAAATATAAGAGAGAACACATGATATTTTTCTTTTCTGACTAATTTCACTTGGCATGATGCCCTCAGTTTCCACCCATGTTGTTACAAAAGGAAGGACAGGAAAATACCAGGGACTGACACTGACAGAGTCACCACGATCTGGAGCAATGCTGATCAATGTTTCTGGGGGAAGACAATATAGCACTGCCTCTTGAAGTTTTCTAGCATCAAAGCAACACATGTTGCTTCTGCTCTTATTTTATTGGCCAAAACAAATCACATGGCCCGACCTATCTTCAAAGCACATTCTTACCATGAATCTGGAAGGTTATTGGTTATTAGTTTTCATGTCAACTATCACTCATTAAAAATAACATTAGATAAGGATTCTAATTAAAAATGTGTAGCCTGCATAATCATTTTAGTCTTGTGGTTTTAAAGTCAAAGGTCAAAAGATTATGCATAATATTGGAATATTTAAGAGAACTTGATGTCCATCATGTCTATAAGTTTAATTTATTATGTATAGAAGAGTTAAATATATGAAAGATTTTAAATATGTCTGTAAATTGGACAATTAATTATCCAAATAGATATAGATGCAATTAAAAATATTTAAAGAAATCTAAACTAACATTTAAAAAATTTTAAAAAGATTTTATATATTTATTTGAGAGGGAAAGAGACGGTGTGTGTGCGTGCATGTTTCTGAGAGCAAGGGGGAGGGGCAGAGGCAAAGGGAGAGGTACAGGCAGACATGCTGGGTGAAGTGCCCACCTTGGGGCTTTCTCACAGCCCTGAGCTCACCACCTGAGCCAAAACCAGAGTCAGATGCTTAACTGACTGAGCCACTCAGGTTACCTAAGCTAACTTTTTAATGTGTTTATAAAGTAATCTCAGTCTCCTGAGAAGTGATTGTTAATATTTTTTGAGTTATAAAGGGAGTAATAAATTTTGCCTGTTGAGCTTAAAAATATAAGAATGAATTAGGTTTATGAATTTATTACTCAAATAAATAAATATTAATTTTTAAAACCAAACTAAACTTGAACAAATGCTATCCTTTTTGGGTATCAAATTCTCACATTTAATACTAGTCAATGCTATTATAATCTCAAGGTCTCCTTTATTTTCCTTTCTGAGCACAAAAGCCTGTGAAATGAATACTATTAGAGATTTAGTATGAAGGACATACTAAAAATATATGTTATAACAGAGGAAGACCTGAAGATGCAGTGGGCTAAGTTTCTAACAGAATGGTTATCTTTTCTTTTTAGCTTACATTAAAAAAGAGACAAAATTTTAGAAGGAAAAAATACCATGTTTTCGAGACCCTTTAACATTTCTTTTTTACAAGAATAACCAGTACAGGTTAAGTTGACGGGATTTAGTGTAAGTAAAGTACTTACTGGAATTGGATGAGGGTACAAAGAGAAGAAAAATATTATATTTGATGAAACCCACTGTGCACACTTCCTTTAAGTATGGGCCTATGCAGTGATTTACCTCTGATGAGTAAGAGCAAGTAAGATACTCAAAAACATATGAGACAATTTATGTAATATGTGTATATTTATAAATATACTTATTTATAAGTATAAATAAAGTATAAAGTATATATATAAATATACTTATTTATAAATAAATATAAATATATTTATTTATGGCTTCATCTGTACCACAAGAGAAATTGTAATGACTCTGCAAAGACCACAAATCTTTTGCATATAAGTCAAAGTGTCTATTCCATATGGCTTAGGAATATGTGTAAAGCTTCCATATGGGAAAAAGATTTTCTGATACCCAAATAAAGAATCAGGCATCAAAGAACCTACTGAAAAGTTTGGCAAAT
The DNA here is from genome assembly GCF_030435805.1 of Mustela lutreola. Lineage (NCBI taxonomy): Eukaryota > Metazoa > Chordata > Mammalia > Carnivora > Mustelidae > Mustela > Mustela lutreola. Next base: position 115,257,640 of record NC_081299.1, on the reverse strand, counting down.
ATTGACAATTGTCACAAAACTTTGAATTCCAATTTGAAAGTCTACATATTCTATTTTGCAATATTCTCTATCATTTTATATTAGAGATGTTCAGAACTTTCTTCCAAAGCCATGGGATTTAATATATGATTATACCGTATAAACAATGCATACATGTATATGGATATATATATTAGCATTCATTTCAGTTTGCTTCCAGTTTACACATCCTACTAGATACCCCAGTGACTGGTTATTGCTCTCACAGTGAAACTAAAGATATGCCAACTCTCTTGAAGCAAAGTCCAAAACTTTAGAATAATGCTTATATATTTGATTTATATAGTTTATTTCTCCCAGAGTGTTCATTTTAAATTAACTCCACATTGAAATAAGTGATCATGCTAATAGCTGACAGGGCTAGGTTTGGCTGACTTTGTCTTCATGTCATTGACAGTAACAAGAAAAAAGAAGAAAGTCATAGATCCCTTTTTTAAAATACATTGTTTTTTCTTTAAAAGTATTTAAGTTTTTTTCAATTTTTCTGTTTTTTTTTAAATTTTTATTTTCAGCATAACAGTATTCCTTGTTTGTACACCTCACCCAGTGCTCCATGCAATATGTGCCCTCTCTAATACCCACCACCTGGTTCCCCCAACCTCCCACCCCACCCCTACAAATCCCTCAGATTGATTTTCAGAGTCCTTAGTCTCTCATGTTTCACGTCCCCTTCCAATGAATTTAATTTACATTTTTAATTTTAAATTTTAATTTGTTTTTTAAATTTTAAATTTAAATATATTTAATTTAAATTAATTTAAATTTAATTTCATTTTTTTCTTTTAAATGCTGATAAATGCTGTCAGCCCCCAATACTGTGGTCACATAAAGCACATGCAAAATGAGAAAATGGAATGCAGACTCACAGAAAAGAACCATTTCGCTTTTCTAGGTCCTTGTTTTTAAAGAGTAGAAAATTTACTTTAACCAAAAAGGAACAAATTCGGAAGGAAAGAGTAGGACGAAAGTCACCTCCATCAGCCTATCAACATATACTCAAACCAAAAACACTGTAAACTGCAAAAAGATGCCAAATGTTTTTAAAAATAAATGGCAGATGACTTTAGGTAAGAATAACTTTCATGGAAATTGAGGAGGTAGAGGTGTTCAAATTGTTCAGGAGGCACCAAAAGCATGCGAATCATATTCTTTTTTTAAAAAAATATTTTATTTATTTATTTGACAGACAGAGATCACAAGTAGGCAGAGAGGCAGGCAGAGAGAGAGAGGAGGAAGCAGGCTCCCCACTGAGCAGAGAGCCCGATGCGGGGCTCGATCCCAGGACCCTGGGATCATGACCTGAGCCAAAGGCAGAGGCTTTCACCCACTGAGCCACCCAGGTGCCCCGCGAATCATATTCTATTGAAAGGAAGGAAGACTGAGATTCTGAATAAAAATGCTTTATTAGGCAAAAAAAAAAAAATCAAAAAGTATATGTACATATAAATATAAATGTAAATATAAATATATATAGAGAGAGACATACACACACACACGTGTGTGTTTGTGTGTGTATGCATATATACTATCCCAGTCCTAAACCCCAGCACCTGGATTTGTGACCTTATTTGGAAATAGGGTCCCTGGAGATGTAACTAGCGTGGATGAGATCATATTTGAATAGCCTGGGCCCCTAATTCAGGAGGACTTGTGTGCTTCTAAGGGAGACTGTGGATACACAGATATGTACTGAGGGAGAGGGCCATGTGAAGAAGTCCAAAGTCCAAATACATCAAGCTGGGAAAGGGGCCTGGAACAGATCCTCCCATAATACCTCCAAAAGGAGCATGGTCTACGAGCACTGTAGCCTCTAGAACTGTGATACTGTCCACTTCTGTTGTTTCAGCCTCTAGGCTTGTGGTATCTTGTAATAGCAACCATAGAAATCTAATACAATCCTGTTAGAGGAAAAGTAACCAATCAGAAGCCCATGAGGAATTGGAAAAGAGAAAAAAAATCTATCTATATATATAGATATGTCTATATCTATATCTACATAAATTACTCTTTAAAACATTGAAAACGAACGGACATTTGAAGACCGTGTGAAAAGGAAAGCAAGCAAACAAACAAACAAACAAAAACTGAGCCCCAGGATTCACTTGAATTTTCACCTGGAATAGTTCTGGATGGTGCGCGTAGGGAGGAGATTCCAAGGAAAAGATGGAAGTCTCCCTGCTGTGAGGAAAGAGAGATTGGGATTCAGGAAGGCTGGAGTGATGAAAAGGCCATGGGTTCAAGAGAAAAAAAAGTCAAGTAGAAATCAAACTCTTGGAAAAATACACACTGGTGTCCTCTTCAGTCCTTGCTCCATAGGAAGCAGTGTGTGTCTAAGAAAATACTTCAGGTACTAACAAAGAGTCAAGGCAACGGAACCAGATGGTTGCCAAAACTCCTACAAGGCTAGAGGTCATTGGAGTAACAACCAGCCAGAGGGAAGAGTTCCTCTGGCTAAGTCAGAATATTCTGTAGAGACCGGGTAAGGAGCCTGAGTTAGTTAGTTGTAAAAAGGGTCAGAATTACCTACTAATCTCTCACTGCCCATGTGACCGCCAATAAAAGAAGGCAGACAGTAGCCTCCAAAGGACTCAGGTTATAAAAAGGAAGGCAGTTCAAAAGGGAAAGGGAAGAAGGAATAGACAGGGGAAAAAAAATATGCCTAGCGAGGTAGTAGACTACAAGTTTAATATTTCAGCAATGACCTTCAGAGTGAACATCTCAAATTCTGTCCACTTTGTTGTTTCAGCCTCTAGGCTTGTGGTATCTTGTAATAGCACCCCTAGAAAACTAATACAAACCTGTGAGAGGAAAAGTAACCAACCAGAAGCCCATGGGGAATTGAAAAGAAAAAAAGTATCTATCTATCTATATAGATATAGATATGTCTATATCTATCTATATATATATCTATTTATCTAACTCTTTAAAACATTGAAAATGAACACACATTTGTGAACCCTGTGAAAAGAAAAACAAGCAAAAAAAAAAAAAAAAAGAAAAGAAAAAAGAAAAAATAAACTGAGCCCCAGGATTCACTTGGCTTTTCACCTGGAGGAATTCTGGATGGTGAGGGTAGGGAGGAGATTCCAATGAAAAGATGGGAGTCTCTCTGGTATGAGGAAAGAGAGATTGGAATCCAGGAAGGCTGGAGTGATGAAAACGCCCGGTTCCAGAGAGACGGAATTCAAGTAGAAAACAAGCTCTTGAAAATACACATTGGAGTCCTCTTGAGTCCTTGGTCCATAGGAAGCAGTGTGTGTCTTAGAAAATGCTCCAGGTTCTGACAAAGAGTCAAGGCAACGGAACCAGATGATTGCCAAGACTCCTACAAGGCTAGAGGTCATTGGAGTTCCTACCAGCCAGAGGGAAGTGTTCTTCTGGCTAAGTCACAATATTCAGTAGAGACCCGGTAAGGAGCATGAGTTAGGAGCGGGATGAAATGATCCCTCGGAGAAAGCTGACTCTAGAGCTTCCCTAAAGAAGGGGAGAACAACTGTAAAAAGGGTTAGAAATACCTACTAATCTCTGACTGCCCCTGTGACAGCCAATCAAAGAAAGCAGAGATTAGCCTCCAAAGGACTCGGGTCATCGAAAGGAAGGCAGTTCTAAAGGGAAAGGGAAGAAGGAATAGACAGGAAAAAGAAAATACGCCTAGCGAGGTAGTAGACTTCAAATTCAACATTTCAACAATGACCTTCAGAGTGAACGACTCAAATTCTATTGAAAGAAAAGACCTCAATAGGGCAGTGAAAAATAAACTCTACTTAGAAGGAAGCAGAGGCTAGTATAGATTTTGTGGAAAGAGAAAGGATGAAAAGGACTAGACCGTACCCAAACGAATCCTCAAAGGCTGCTTTTCCTAGGTCTTGAGAAGAGACCATGGAAAGACACCTGATAAATGAACAGAGAAAGAAGACATTTCAGAACACAAAAGGACCCTTTTAGAAACACATGGCTATCCTCAAGTTGTCTGCATCCGATGAGAAAACTCATTGAGATCAACCATATTGAAGCCCATAAAACAAGGCTAAAGACATTTTTTGGAAAGCTTTTCTTTCTTTCTTTGTGAGAGAATGAGTGAGAGAGAGCATGAGAGAGGAGAATGTCAGTGGGAGAAGCCGACTCCCCAAGGAGCTGGGAGGCCGAGGCGGGAGGAGATCCTGCAAGACCCGGGTCATGACCTGAGCCCAAGGCAGTCGCTGAACTAACAGAGCCACGCAGGCACCCCTCTCCAGAAATTGGTCCACAACAGCTGAGGGGCACCTGGGCGGCACCCTCAGTGAAGCGCCCAACTCTTTGGTTCTGGCTCAGGGGGTGATCTCAGGCTCTTGAGATTGAGCCCTGAGGCAAGCTCTGGGCTCAGGGCAGAGTCCACTGGGTCTCTCTTTTGGTCCTGCCCTTTCCCCTTCACACTCAATTGTGCTCTTGCCCTAAAACCAAGTATGAAAACCCTTCACAGAAGGGAACAATGGTTGAGAGTGGGAGGGGTGGGGAGAGAAGTGACAGGACCCAGGGCGAGCGGGAGGTGCCCTCGGTGCTGCCCGCCCTGCCAGGGCCGGGCTCCCTCAGCGGATGCCACCTTCGCCCCCGCCGCCCTCGGTGCTGCTGTGGCAGGGAGCAGCAGGGAGCAGCTGAGCCCAGGGAGCCTTGGGGCAAGCCTCCTTGAGCGCCTCCAGCGCCCTCTGAGCGTGCTCGTTGCGGGGGTGGGGGTGGGGCCACAGGTCGGTCCAGGGAGGAGGTGAGGGCGGCGCCCAGGTGCCCCCGGCGGGGGAGGGGCAGGCAAGACCTACAGAGAGATCCCCTTGGGACTGTTGGAGCTGCTGCAGGGCTTCATGCTGGACTTGGCGAGGCAGCAGCCTGCGCACCCTGCCCTGCATCTGGCTCTTTCCTTAGCAGGGAGCCTGTTTACCCCTCCCTCTCTGCCTGTCTGTCTCCCTCCTTCTCCTCTCTGTCTGTCAAAGGAAGAAAGAAAATCTTTAAAACATCATCAAACAACCCTGCATATTCTTGTCGTTCTTTAGGGCCCCATGCGTCAACATTTGATTTTTACTTCTTGAATTGAAGGAATTGGTTGATTGATTGATGAACTGGACAGAAAGACAGAGACAGCGAGAGAGGAAGCCCAATTTGAGAAGGAGTAGAAGCCATGGAAGTGGGAGAGGGAGAAGCAGGCTTCCTGCTGAGCACAGAGCCCCAGAAAGGTCTGGAGCCCAAGACACTGGCATCAGGACCCCAGCAGAAAGCAGCCACCCAGGTGCCCCACTCCATAATTAAATCCGTTTTTCACGATTCAATCCATTGGATTAAGCAACACTCTTTGGGGTCTGCCTCCTTGGGTTAACACTAACACATTGTGCTTTCCTTTGCTCTTTTGTGATCACTGAGGATTTCAGGAATCTTTTCATGTTTCTTGGCCGATGGTTTCCTCCTTGGGATATTTCTGCTCTAGGATTTTCATTGTTTTGAAGTTACCTATCTATCCTTCTTGATTCCTAGTTCTCCTATTTAGAGTTGTATACAGTTCCTTATCTGGTATCTCCATAGAGCCTTTCATAGTTTTAGTCTTGTCATTTGTTGGGCAAGATTTTTTTGTTTGGAACCTTGGAATGAGTAGAGTCCAACTTCCCAACTGCTGCTGCCCCTCGGAACAATTTGTTACTTCAACTGTAACCCCTGGAGGATTACCAAGCACATTTACATATGACCTCTAGAAATACATATACTGGCAACAGGTCTTTGGGGAAAAGGATGATATAGGACTGAAGCTGGGTAGCTGGGGATGCCCAGCTCGCTCAGGGCGGAACACCGCCCCTTCACAGAAGCTGGGCAGCGGGGGATACCTCGCTTGCTCAGGGCGGAACGCAGCCCCCTCACAGAAGCTGCGCTGGCTGGAAGCCCGGCCGGCCCAGGGCGGAATGCCGCCTGCTTCAGGAAAGCGGAGCACCCGGGAACGCCAGGTCAGCTCAGGGTGGAATGAAAACCGCCTGCCTCCCTTACCCGCCATCGAGCCTTTCTCTTCCCAGAAGTGCCCGTTGCTAGTTAGAAGAGTTCTTCCAAAGTGCTTGTTTCACTATAAACTTTACCCTCCTTCCTGCTTGTCAGCAAGGTGGGATTAACATTTGACCTTCCTCAATCCTTCTATGGGCTATTGTTTTCTATCCAATAAAAGTGAGACTGTCGAGTTGCTCCTGGCAGCCGTCCTTTTCGACTGTTGTCCCTGCTCCCAGTCTTTTGCAGCTGACTGGTTCGTGCCTAATTCTTCTCTCGTCGCCGTCTGGAAGTGGCACCCAAGCTTTCTTGGGCTTCCTGTTTTTGGTGTTCTGTTCCACTCATCTCTGCCACCGCCCCCAGGTCCTCAAAATGGTTTTCTATTGTATCTTCCAGAAAACTGCTGATGTCCTCTTTAGTATGTAGGCTACATCAGTAGGGAATAGCGTTAAAACCTCTTCTGTTCCATGTGGATATTCACGTCGTTGAGCACCGCTTGGTCAAAGTCTGCCCTTTTCTGTTGGTCTGTTTTCTCTGGTCATTTCAGGAGTCCTTTTGTAAGAAATCCTATCCCATCAGATGCTCCTCTCACTCTCTTTCTCCCTTACTCTTGCTCTGGCTTCTTTCTTCAGATTTGCCGGGGAATGACGAGTCCTTTTCATTCCTATGAAAATAGAATTGGCTGATCCACAGATACCATTTTTAGTGATATACAAGTGTATATATAATAACTGATATGGAGATGTACATGTGCACCTACATATATATTCTTTAATCTATAAAGTATGGAGGTTGGATTAAGTCTGAAGTCTCTCGTACAGCTTGATAACCTGTGACTCTTTGATCGATAACTTCCATTTTTCCCACAGGTCAGAGAAACGGGAAAAAATGCACATATGAACATATGTAGCACGTTAAAACATGATCACAAATCCTATGACTCCCCATTCCCTTTGATTCACATGGGCTATGTGACTGTGTTAAACAGTGAAAGAAACGTGCCAGTTTCAGGCCCAAGTCCAAAAGGAACCCCTCTCTTGGAACATTTGCTATTGGAGCTCTGAGTGGACAGGAAAGAAGTCCAACAACCTTGTTACGAAGACTGCACGGAAGGGGAGGGCCATCTGAGCCTCATCTCCCAACTGTACCCATCAAAGTGACAGGCATGTGCATAAAGTCATCCTGGATCCTCTAGACCAAGCAGCCACCTGCTGAAGGCCACCACCCACTGACCTCAGTTAATGCCGTATTAAGCATAAAAATTGCCCCATGAGATCCTGCCCTAATTTCTGACCCCCAAAGCATATGTAATATGACAAAAGGGTTGTTTTAAGCCCCCAAACTTTGAAGTCATTACATAACTAATTGGGTAACATGGCAAATACGTATCCAAAATAATGTAAATCAAGGAATATGTTTAAAGGCACCAAGTTATCTTAAAAAGTTCTCTGAACACACAGAAAAACAGAAAGAGACCCATAACTACAGAGAACAAATTGATCGTTTCCAAAGAGGAGGCAGCGGGTGGACAGGCAAAATGCGTGAAATACAGTGGGAGATAACAGGCTTCCAGTTACAAAATTAATAAGTTGCAGGACGAAAGGCACAGCATAGGGAATATGGTTGGTGGTACAGTACGGCGAGCGCAGCATAACATACAGACTTGTCAAATCTTGTTGTTTTATATCTGAAACTAATGCAACATTGTGGGTCACCTATACTTCAATTTAAAAATCAAAGGAAGTTTAAAAAAATTAAAAGTGAGCTCTGTTATCCAAATAGGACATACGAGATGGATTTCCCATCATACCATAAATTGAAAACGACTTCTCTTGATAGAACAATGCTTTCCTTAGTCTTAGTCCCTACTCCCTCCACAAAATAAATAAATAAATAAATGACTACTTTCGAAAAACATCTTGGTATTTTGAAAATTATAACTGCAGTGAGTGAGGAGAGTGAAAACAAACTGATAATCCACGTTTCCTCATTTCTTATCCCTTTTATGAAGATGAACAGTAAAATCATATGTAAGAATTAACCAGAGAGAGGTCTATTTTCCACTCACTATAATCAAGCTGGAATTCTCAACTATTATTTAGTATTAGTTGATTCTGGTGGCAAATGCAAATATGGTTTCACTTCCTGGGCACATGAGGAAGATTTGGTCGGTGAAACAGACATACCAGGTTGGCCCAGGCCTGCACTTCCAGGGTTCGGAAAATTGCAAGATACAACCTGACACTTAAAACTTCCCATCAACAACTACCGCTGCCCCCCAACATCTTGTTTCTTCCCACAGACAGCTCATACTAAGACCTGTCCACTGTCAGGGTCAAGCTAAAGGGGGATGGCCACAAACTAGGTGGGAAATGAGAGGATGCAACTGCAGCTCTGTGGGGATGCCTAAGGCCACTGAATGCCCCGTCATGATTCTCCAGCACAGATGGGGGCAGCCTGCACCACGTGGGTAGAGCTCTAGGACACAGAATGTACTGGAGTGGCAGTCAACAAACAAATGTGTTTGTGTAATATATAAACCCCCATAGGGTTGTCAATTTGTGGGATTCACTTTTTCTAACTGTTCACCCCATGACATACAATTTCAGGAAACCCAGAGCCCATGGATTATTGTTAAGGGCACATTCGGACTCAATCAAAGTGTAACTAAGCGTAATCATACACATAAATACAAATATCATTAAAAAAGTCAATACCACCTCAAACTTTCTTTTTTATTCCCAAATGAACTTTTATGGGTTTTAATATCAATTAATGTGCTTATAGAACTGGTAAAAAAACAGTCACTGATGAAATTTTAAAATTACCACTCTGCTTTCCCTAATTTCTGTTGATGTACTTTTATCTCACACAAAAATGAATTACTAAGGAATAAATCATACTTCACTGAACACGTTTCAGCTGAAATGATGCACCAAGATGTACAGCTTTGGTCAGGCTTATACTGCTGTTGTCAACATAGTATATGGGGTGTAAGAGCTACTGTCTTTTCCTTCTCCCATGAATATTAGTCCTAACAGACTCTTCACGTGGAAAGAAAACTTAGTCTAGAAGGTACACTAATTCCTCTCCTCCCTGGTGAAAAATACTGTTAGAGGTATTAGTTTTAGACAGAGAAGCAAGTTCACTTTGGAAAAAAGCACACACACACACACACAAAACCCTCCAACATGACCTTTATTTTATTTTATTTTTTTAAAGAATTTTTATTTATTTATTTGAAAGAGAGACAGTGAGAGAGAACATGAGTGAGGAGAAGGTCAGAGGGAGAAGCAGACTTCCCATGGAGCTGGGAGCCTGATGTGGGACTCGATCCTGGGACTCCAGGATCATGACCTGAGCCGAAGGCAGTCGTCCAACCAACTGAGCCACCCAGGCACCCCCAACATGACCTTTAATACAGTGATAAGGGTGAAAGTGTAAACTTCATTTGGAAACAGCACTCAAAATACTGTTTTGAAGGGCCTTTACAACAGCGGTATACTATTTGAAAAGATTTTTCAGATCAACTGATTGAATCATATTTAATTTACCTAGGGACAATTAGATAAAATTTAAAATTCCAAACAAAAACTTTTAGGACACAAATAAAATTATATGTGCTTTTATTCCCACAACTATCTCCAAAATCTAATATTCAATGGTTTAAATTGCTGCATTTCTCATTTGCAATGCAGACACATGTGAGATGAGGTGTGAGGCATAAAAGGGAGTACAGGAGGCAACTGATCAGCTGAATAGGGACTGCCCCAAAGATGACCATATCCTGAGCCCAAGAAGCTCTGAGTACTTTACCTTACCTGGCAAATGGGATTTAGCAAGCATGATTAAATTAAGGTGTGAGGGGGGAGAGATTATCCTGGATTACCTCGGTGGTCCCAATGTAATCATGAGAATCCATAAGGAGACAGGAGGATCAGAATCAGAAGGCAATGTGAAGTTGGAAACAGAGGGATAAAAGGTGGTGCAATGAAGGGCCACAAGTCAGGGAATGCAGGCAGCTTTAGAAGCAGGACAAGGCAAGAAAGTGGATTCTCCTCTAGAGCCTCCAGAAGGAACACAGGCTGTTAACACCCTGATTTTACCACACTGAGACTGATTTTTGAACTTCTGACCTCCAGAACTGCAAGATAATCAATTTGTGTTGTTTCAGGCCACTGAGAATTTGTCATTTGCAACAGTGGCACTAAAAACTACTAGAAGAACTCACTGAGACATATTGAGTCTGTACAATGGCAGGGACCATTTCTAGGTGGGACTGTCTTCAGGGTGTGGTAGTACTGGGTCTGGAGAGTTGACTGCCAGCATCCTTCCTCCCTCCCCCTTCCTGAACCCCAGTGCACTGTGTGCCTCCTCCACTGCAGCCCAGGTGACTCACAGGAAGCTGGCCCCATCCACACTACAGGGAAGGGTTCTGTCATGGAAGCCAGTCATGTTCCTCCTGGGCCATTCACACAACCAGCTGCACGACAGTCAGTGCCTTGTTACTGTTCTACGAGAGACAGTAACCTAGGATGTCCCACACACACAAACGGGAAGGGCTTTACAGAAATATCTGGGTTGTCTCTGAATGTGAACAAGGAAAGCAGTGCCCCCACTGTGGGCAGCCATCACACAGTCAGCAGGGGGTGGAAGACAAACTGGCCAGAGGGAAAGGGCAGAGTAGGGAAAAATGGAGAAAATCATGGAGACAGTGTGAATAAAACACATTCTCTGCAAGCCCTGCCATGAGCTGCTTCTTCATGAGATTGAAGGGGTTTTTTTGTTGTTTTGTTTTTGTTTTTATTTTTTTTAATCTTTAAGACAGTTTGAGTTAGGATGAGACAACCATCCAAACTGATTCAGGACGTCAGACTTTACGGAAACTAAGAAAGCCAGATAATAAAAGTAGATGACTCACATGTGTGAAAAGTTTCCTTTCCAACTAAGGGCGGGGGGAAAACTAGAACCTTGAATTTGTGGTTATTCCACTATTCTTGCTATTTTTCATCACTCAAATGTATTTTTCAAGAATGAGGAACTTATTCTCAATGAATACAGTGATGGTTCCCTGAAAATTTGTAACCAAGTAGGGAACAGAGTCTCTAAACAGATTGTTTTGAATTGACTTAACAATCACACAAGATAGACTGTAAAATTTATCAAAGAGTGGGGCTGAGTTTCTTATATATGATTTCATGCAAATTTTTGTCTACCTGATGATTTTTAGTTTTTGTCTACAGGGTGAGTGAATAAAGGTGTCTCAACATGGTCCAGAACTAATGGTGTTCCCTGGCTCACTATGAAATCCAGGGTCATTTCTGTTTCCTTTTCCATGAACTTCTCCTTCCTCTCATTTGGTCTGTTTTTCAATCGGACTGTTTGTCTTCTTCTCAATTTGTAGGCACGTCAGAGACATGAACTCCTTGAACAGCTGATGTTACAGATGCTTTTCACAGCCTGTTGCCCACATGCAGCTTTACTCTTTTTTGATATACAAATCTTTTTCAAATTTTTAAAATAAAGTGGCATGTCATTTCTTCTATGGTCTGTGGGTCTTATTTCTACCTAAGGTAGTCTACCACTTCCCAAATTTTTACATGCCCCTAGATTGTCTCCAAATTCTTTATCATTTTGTTTGTAGAGTTAGAACTTAAACCAATTTACAAGGTTAATCAATCTGACATCTGCTTACATATGTGATAGGAAGCAAGAGTTCTAAGAAAGAGAGTTCTTTCAGCTCTGAGGGATAGAGCTTAAAGTCAATATTCAATGATACTCTGTCTCATTTTCTAGAAGGAACTGGTGGTTTCTGTTTGAAGCTCTGACAATTTTTTCTTAGTCCCTGAAAGTCAAATAGGTTTATGTCTGTTTTGGTTTGAGTCTGTTCAGATAATTCTCCCTGGGACTTGAAGGCTTTATGAACTGAAGGCATGACTGTTTTATAACTTCTGTTATTTTCTCCTTTTGTCCTCAGGGTACTTGCAAGGTAGATTTGGACCTGACCTCAGATCTTACTTTTTCATTTCTCATTTCCATCTCTTTGAAATTTTCCTCAGTGTTCTGGGATATTCCTTTAGAAAATCAATTTTGTGGGGCACCTGGGTGGCTCAGTGGGTTAAGCCACTGCCCTCAGCTCAGGTCATGATCTCAGGGTCCTGGGATCGATTCCTGCATTGGGCTCACTGCTCGGTGGGGAGCCTGCTTCCTCCTCTCTCTCTGCTTGCCTTTCTGCCTACTTGGGATCTCTCTCTGCCAAATAAATAAAATCTTAAAAAAACATCAATTTTGTTCTCAGCAGTGATTATTACTGTTTACAGGGTTCCTATTACATGTTACAACTAGTGAACTTAAGTTTCAAATCTTTCTTGTATTTTTATGTTTTAAAAGATTTATAAAATTTATTTGACACAGAGAGACAGAGAGAAAGTGAGCACAGACAGGAAGAGTGGCAGAGGGAAAAGGAGAGGGAGAAGCAGACTCCCCACTTAGCAGGGACTCCCCACCCCCCCCACCACAGGGTTTGATCTCTGGCAGACATTTAACCAACTGAGCCATCCACGCACCCCAAAGCTCCCTTTCAAAATCTTCAGTAAGTATTTTGCTGCTCTTTACTGTAACTGTATCCCCCTCAGACTTCTTGACAGTAAGTTTCTCTAGCTCTGTAGTCAGTTCTTAATCAATGAGGACACATGCTCTGGACCTCAGTTTGGTGCTCCTCCACCAAGATGCTACCTGCCACTCAGGTGTGTGAACTCTTGCAGCTCAGGCCTAGTCACACTTTTGGGAACTCTGGGGCATCAGCGAACCTGCTCTAAGGGGACCATGCTTTGTGCATAAAAGCAGGCCCCTGCCATGAAGCAGCCCCTCTCAAACCTCCCCAAGTTGTCCTTCCCTACACAGCACAAAGTCTCTAAGCAACTCAACCTGCTGGGAAAGCCCATTTCTCTATGACCAAGGACCACAAGAGAGGGAAGTTATACCATGGGCCCCACACAGAAAGAGGTCTTCACTGAAAGCCTTCAAAAGAGAGTCTGCCTTTTCTTCCAGGCATTCCATCATGGCACCTCAAAATCCTGAGATGCTCTTCCACTGCTCCCCCTGAGATGCCAAAACGCACTTGGCAGTCGAATAGGTCATTCCCACAGCCCACCTACATGATTCTTAAGGGCCTGCCTGGTGCTGGGGATGGGTGAAGGCAACACAGGCCCCTGGTCTTGTGCTCTGATGTCACTGGCTCTTGAGCAAAGGAAGGAAAATGAGAGGGTCCAGGAGACTGCACACAACACCATGTTCTCAGAACATCTCCCTGGCCCCCAAGATCACCTTGTCATGGCAATGTCAGCAGAGCATGGCAAGTGCTACCTCAGAAGTCCCTCTGACACCTCAGCAACAGAGAGAGAGCCCACCCATAAACATAATCCCTAGAACCAGCATCCTTTAGGAACCAAAACCCCTATGAGTCAATTACTTTGGTATGTGTTAGTGTATTTTTACCTATGTAAAATATAAGAAAAAGAGGAATGACATACCTGTATGATCTGGGGCAGTACAGCAACTCGATTTTGAGTGCTTTGGATTATAGCTAGATACTTTTTTTCCAAAAAGAAATTTATAATCCATTTAATAAAAACAATGTGAATTGCCATGTGTGGAATTTTTATACTATAAATGTTTTCATTGTCTTGAGTGGTAGTAATGTACATACACTGGCGCTGGTCTCAAATGGGGGATGTCTGGAAGGAAACAGAATACATGATTAGGGGAGTGAGTGTAAGCCACCACCCTAAACAGTTCAATTTCTCACAAACATATACCTCAGCTATATATTTGGTTGGATGAATATCAACTAAAACTTTAAAATTAAAGTACCAGAAATTATTAGGGATGACATTTTTTGGTAGACTTGTTTCTGATTCTGCCTTGTGACCTGACAAAGGTGGGATGGTGGCTCCTGTTACTGCTTGCTTATTACAGCTATGGCATACAGCGGTGGAAGTACTAAGTACTAAGCCACTAAAAAATTTGAGAAAGGATAAGCAATTCTAATAGTAAGGATATTTTCACATACATTATAACTAATTTAATATTTTAGGACTGAAACAAATCTAGAAGAATGTACAGACATTCTTCATCATTTCAGGTACTTTAACATCCAATACTACCCTAATCAAATCCATGGGACTTTAGTTTTATATAGCCTTTTCCTTGTAGATGAATCTGAAGAATAGAATCAATATAAACTACTTTATGTCTGAAAGAATTCATCTTTGAGTATCAGACTTGACCAGCTCCACAGAATTAATAACAAGTCCCTTTCTTGGTGCAGACACATTGGGAAACAGTGTGGAAATTCCTCAAAAAAATTAAAATGGAGCTGCCCTATGACCCTGCAACTGCACTCTGTATATGCCAAGAAGATACAGATGTAGTGAAAAGAAGGGCACATCTGTACACCAATGTTCATAGCAGCAATGGCCAAAGTCACTGAAGTGTGGAAAGAACCAAGTTGCCCTTCAATGGATGAATGGATAAAGATGTGGTCCATATACAATATGGATTATTATGCCTCCATCAGAAAGAATGAATACCCAACTTTTGTATCAACATGAACTGGACTGGAAGAGATTATGCTGAGTGAAATAAGTCACCAGAGTCAATTACCATATGGTTTCTTACTTCTGGACCATAAGGAGTAACACAGAAGACATTGGGAGATTGGAGGGGAGAAGTGAGTTGAGGGAAATTGGTGGGGGAGACAAACCATGAGAGACTGTGGACTCTGAGAAGCAAACTGAGGGCTTTAGAAGGGAGGCAGGTAGGGGGTTGGGTGAGCCTGGTGATGGGTATTATGGAGGGCACCTATTGCATGAAGCACTGGGTGTGGTACATAAACAATGAATTCTGGAACACTGAAAAGAAATAGAATAATAAAAAAAGTCCCTTTCTCCTTCTTTAAATTTCATAATCAATACAAAAAGTTACATGGTATTGGACTTGAGCTACTACTTGCTGTATGTCCAGCTCTCTTACTGACTTTCTTTTTTTTTTATTTTCAGCATAACAGTATTCATTGTTTTTGTACCACACCCAGTGCTCCATGCAATCCGTGCCCTCTATAATACCCACCACCTGGTACCCCGACCTCCCACCTTTTATATACCTGGAGGCACTTGCATGAGGCAGACAAGTTCTCAATAAAGAACTTTAATTTCAATATATTAAAGTATACTATGTTTTCCACAGTGAATATAGACTATTTATCAAATCAGAAACAAGTTCTGAAAAAAATACCCATATACAGATAGCTAACAAATACACAGCCCGGTACCTCTAAAGGTTAGTACTTCCACATATTTCAAAAGGCATCAAGTTTCTGCTGTTTTCCCCTGATCCAAGCATGCACATTTGTGTGTATGTAAGTAAACACCCAAAGACAACTGAATTAGTAGTCCACATTCACCACATGGATTAATGCCTGTTGTGATCTCTTTCCCTCCCAAATTGTTTCTGATTATTCACTTTAACTAATTTTGCCTGCTTTCCAATAATAAGGAGAAGAAAATTTGCTTCCCCACCCCAGCACCAATCAAAGGGATACTTCTGTCCTGTGAGCCTTCATTTTTCATAGGGGAAAACAAACAAACAAACATCCAAAAAACCCTGAGCAGTGAAACTAGAAATTCCCTCATGTTTCCTTCCTTTCTGGAGCTTACTGCCCTTAGGTTGCACACTTGCCCAAATATTGGCTCCTCCATAAGAAGCTGTAAGTAGCACCTAGTGGATGAAAGATCCAGGATAAAAGGAAGGGCTACTCTGGGCAGTTGCATGGCCTGGGATGGTCTGCCTCACCACTGGGCAAGGTCTGGGGTCTGGGGTCACCATACCTCAACACCGTTAAGAGAAGGCTTCAACAAGAATGTTTATTTCACCATCTTTGCCTGAGAAAATAAACACTGCCTTCAATAAACAGTTTCAATAAAAAATTAAAATTTTAAAACTTAATTTTAAATATAATTATACCAAGAAGAATCATGACACATGTTGAATTATTTTAGGAGCCACAGTCTTCCTGAGGTACAAATAAATAGTTTGTACAAATAGGTAAAATCATTTATTAGGAAACTTTAAACCTCTTACAATAAAGTTACCATTAAATATAAGAATAAAGTGACTATTTTGCTTAAAAATAAACAAAGGTCACTTTGAAGGAGAATGGCAGCTTCCCTGTGGATATCCTCTATACCCAGCCCAATCAGTACTTACCAAGTACAAGTTTGTAGATTTTGCTAACATGGTAAATGATGGAAATAAATGAGGAAGACAATATTTTTAAAACAGTGTAAAAAGAACTTTAAAACAAGTATCTTGATTCTCCTTATTCTTCCACTCTAATTTGTAGCCTTTGGATAATATGTGGGAAAGAACATATATACATTTAAATTTTAACTTAAATGTCTACTGAAATAAAATGCTATCTTATTAAAATTCCTATCCGAAATTTAAAAAAAAAAAAAGTCATGGTGACAAATAATGTTGACAATCATGTAATGTAATCCTATCTTAAAACTCAAAACATGCTAAGAATGAATATTTCAAAACTAAATGGTTCACTTTGTTAAAAATATTCTTACTGAGTATTAAAAAAAATCACCCAATGGTATCATGTTTTTAAACTCATTCTACTCATCATGCCTGTATTTTATCCCACCAGTTCTCTCTAATGACTTAGCATTCTTTCTTGTCTGCTCTCCTCTCTCATTTCCTTTCGCCAGCACCAAAAACACAAAGTCTCCAAAGTCCTGAGAGCAGACTGGAGTATCCCTTTGTCTTCTAGAAGCTGTGCATTTTGACCCTACTGGTCCATTCCACCTGCCCATTAGGCAAGATTGCCCAATAGGACAGTGCAGTCAGGAAGGGAGGCAAGGACAGAATCTTGAGGGATAGCAGAGAGAAAGAATCACCTTAAGAAAACTGGCAAGAATTCCTATCTTACATTGAGGTCTTTCATCCATTTTGAGTTTAATATTTTGTTCTAATAACACAACTCTGGGTGGGCTCCAAGATGGCTCCTCAGTGGGGACACATCACCAGGAAGACCACACCATGATTAGAATTTAGAATCTTCGGCACCCCCACCCCAACCCCTACATTCCCCCAGAGAGGGGAGGGGGCTAAAAGCAGAGCACATCTATGTAAGGAAGCCTCCATAAAAATCCTCATAGCAGGGACGCCTGGGTGGCTCAGTTGGTTAAGCAGCTGCCTTCGGCTCAGGTCATGATCCCAGCGTCCTGGGATCGAGTCCCACATCGGGCTCCTTGCTCAGCAGGGAGCCTGCTTCTCCCTCTGCCTCTGCCTGTGCTCGCTCTCTCCCCCTTTCTCTCTCTCTGGTAAATAAATAAAATCTTTTTTTTTAAAAAATCCTCAAAGCAGGGGTTTCAGGAAACTTCCAGGTAAGTAAACATATCCAGGTACCAGGAGGGGGATGAAACCCAGCTCCACAGGAATACATTCCTGTGCTTGCGACCCTCCCAGACTGTGCCCTTTGTGTCTCTGCATCTGACTGTTCATCTGTATCCTTTATCATACCTTTCATAAATTGTAAATGAAAACAAATGTTTCCCAGAGTTCTGCGAGCCACTCAGTTGAACCGGAGGAGGAGCTGAAGGAACCTCTGATTTGTAGCCAAGTTGTAGAGAAGTTGTGGGTAACCTGGGCCCCTCCTACTTGTGACTGGCACCTGAACGTGATGGAACAGTCTCACGGGACTGAGACCTTAACCTGTGGGATCAGATGCCATATCAAGGCAGACAGTGTCAAAGCTGAGTGAAACTACAGGACACCCAGCTGGTGTTGCAGAGTTGCCTGGTGAGGGAAAAATCCACAGCCTCAGCCTCAGTGTTAGAAGTGAAGTGTTCTGTGTGAATATGGTAATATGAAAGCAGATGGGAGAACTGAAATGTTTCCTTGACATACACTCTCACACAAAATATTATGTATGCCAGGTCTTTGCTGATGTGATATAGCACATATTCAAGTTCTAGTGAAATATCATAAAGAGTCAACTCAAAAAACAAACAAACAAACAAACAAGCAAACATACAAAATATGGATGAGCTGGGAGAAAATAAGCAATGTTTCCTCTTTCCTATCAAGAGAAAGTCCATTCCTGAATTATCCAAGATTTTGCTTTTACCTGAATAACCATACAGTTCAATAGTACTTGAAGGAAAAAGCACGTCTGGTCCTCAGCGATCCTTTCCCCTGATATGGCCGGCAAGAGTGGAGTGATTCTTGTGGATCTATCTTTGCTCCAGAGTGGGGAAAAAAAGGAGTTCTTTCACCAACGTTCAAAGGGTTTTTAAAAAATGGCCTTCATTAAAATACATCTGCCCCTCCTTTGGAACCTGCTCACACTACACTCCAGGCCAGCGAGCATCAAGGGGTTGGAAATACGGTACAAAGTCCCATGAAGCCACCTCTCCCTCTAAACTATTCTTCTCTCTGCCAAATTCTGCTTCGGTCAGCCTAAGGATCAAATACCTGTCTTTGGGCAATAAAGTGATGTGCATTAATCAATCATTGGCCCTAACTGGCAAGTTCCTTAAAAACTCATGGGACACAGATGGTTGCCATGACTTTCCCAGGAAGCAGCTACTGTCTTTCCATGAATGTGGCATGAAAATACACAGCTGGGTGAGCAGATGAATCTCCACTCATGAAACAATCATGCTGAGGACAATAAACAGTAGTTTTGGATGGCAGATTTAAATTTCATTCACAGCCAAGAAAACACTCCAGATACATGATGTGTCTCCACTTCCTGCTGTTTCCAACATCTGAGTCCTCCCTTCCATTCCTGTTTCCACCACTTCAGTAAATGTCTCCCGTCCTCATTGCATATAAAAAAGGCTTTAATTCTTTCTATTCTAATGTCTGTAAGACATTACTGTGAACAAGAGCAGGGGATAATTCCTCCTCCAAACCCATCTATGAAATAAAGGGTTCTATTCAGGATCATGACAAGCTGAGGAATCCCTCAAGAGAACTTCCAGAGTCATTTCAACCTGTAAGGCTGGCTAAAATGTTCCTCACCATCTGCCACACCAGGGCTAGGACTGATGAGTGTCTCCACCATGCAGGTCCCTCTGGATGACATGATCGCTGGGAAACCAGGCACGAGGCAAGCAAAAATCAGCACCTGCTCTTCTGCAAAGTTTGTCTGAAGTCCTTGAAGCCATAGAAGAAACAGATTGACTTCTTCAGATCTTACCTAAAAACAAAATTAAAGGTGACAGAATTAAACACATGTTTATGCAGAGATGCACTGCAATGCAGATTCAGTTCTGAGAAAGAAAAACTAGAAGTTAAAGGTACCGTTAAACTCCTGCACCAAGTTCTTAGTGACAAGGAAGCAGGTGTGTGGCAAGAAGCCCAAGGGTGAAGAGTTGGGGTCTGGAGCCACAGTGCCTGGCTCCAATGCAGGCTCTGCTTTTTGCTTTTTGCTAGCTAAGCTGTGGCCAGTGGAGAACCACCAAACTTCTCCGTTTGCATCAGTCTCTACCTCTGAAAAATAAGGATGATAAAAGAATTTACCACAAAGTGCTGGCACAGGGATAAGTGACTTACAACAGTGCCTGTATCATCAACTGTCATTTAATCACAAAAATAATGCAAAGACAATCGTCCTCCAAATTTACAGTGTGCTTTGAATAGGGTTTTTTCTATAATATGCATATGTATCATGGAAAGTTCTTGAAAAATCTCAGAGCTAAATAAGACCTTAAAGACCTGGCTCAGTTATTTGACCTTGAAGCCCATTCATCAGGCATTTCTACACCAGCCCTCCTTTTTTTTTTTTTTTTTTTTTTTTTTTTGCCTGTGCAGGTAGCTACCTCGAGGGCTGCCGCCAAATCATCACTTCCACAAAGAACCATTCAGAAATTTAAATTTCTGGAACTCATATCATTGCTGGACTTCTGGCATAAGTCCATTGTTCCTGGTGGATGCTTCCAGTAGTAGGAAATGGAACATGCTCAATGAGGGCAGGGGGTTGTGTTTGACTTGCTCACTGCCATATCTCCAGCACCTAGAAAGGTGCCTGAAACACATAGCTGGCATCCAGTAAATGTGTGCAATAAATAAGTGAACTAGACAAGAATAGATATGCACTGGTAGACGTGGCCTGTGGAGTACAGCTTCAAAAGTAGGAGAGTATTGAGACTCCTACATGGTAGGTTGCATGGCACTGAGTTAAAGAAAATGGGTCCTACAATCAGACCAAAGGTTAAACCTTGAAAGCGGTGCGATCTTGGACAAGTCATCTACAAGAACAAAGACCCCTGTCTTCTATTGATAACAGCTGGGAAGAGAGAATCCATTTCAGAAGGAAAGGGGACACAGGACAGCTGTGTACGACACTTATATTGTCAAGATGGCAGTGTAAATTCACTTCATGGGGTCCCACACCATCATCCCCCACTTCCATTTGAAATACATGGTAATGATAGATGAAATATATATATATTTTTTTCAGTGTAACAGTATTCGTTGTTTTTGCACCACACCCAGTGCTCCATGCAATCCATGCCCTCTCTAATACCCACCACCTAGTTCCCCCAACCTCTCACCCCCTACCCCTTCAAAACCCTCAGATTATTTTTCAGAGTCCATAGTCTGTCATGGTTCACCTCCCCTTCCAGTTTCCCTCAACTCCCTTCTCTCCATCTCCCCTTGTCCACCATGCTATTTGTCATGCTCCACAAATAAGTGGAACCATATGATAATTGACTCTCTCTGCTTGACTTATTTCACTCAGCATAATCTCTTCCTGGAAGAGATTATATATATATTTTTAAAAGATTTATTTACTTACTTATTTATTTGACAGAGAGAAATCACAAGTAGGCAGAGAGGCAGAGAGAGAGAGAGAGAGGAGGAGGAAGAGGGCTCCCTGCTGATGCAGGACTCAATCCCAGAACCCTGAGATCATAACCTGAGCTGAAGAGACAGGCTTTAACCCACCCACTTAGCCACCCAAGTGCCCCTAGATTAAATACATATATTTTTTAAAGATTTTATTTATTTATTTGGCAGACAGAGATCACAAATAGACAGAGAGGCAGGCAGAGAGAGAGGAAGGGAAGCAGGCTCCCTGCTGAGCAGAGAGCCTGATGTGGGGCTCAATCCTAGGACCCTGGGATCATGCCTTCAAGCTGAACTGAAGGCAGAGGCTTTAACCCACTGAGCCACCCAGGCACCCCTAGATTAAATATATTTTTTTTAAGAGAAAAGTTAGCAAGTGAACCTCGGTAAAAAACAAAACAAACAAAACCCAAAACTGACAAACGTCTCCATGAAGCAACAACCACAGAAATTCTCAGTGATGCACAGGACAGGAAAAGATGTCTGGAGGCTGACTTCAAGGAGGACAAGTCGCTCCCACTGGAGATAAAGGCAGACAGAAAGGCCTGCTCGCTTGATGCCTGAAGCCACAACTTCAACTGGGCTGCCGGACTTGATTGCACACCACTTGCTTCACCAGAACACTGTGAGGTTTCCAGTAGCTCATTACATCTAAACACTACTGCCTCCTTTAACAAGGTTTCCCTTCCGGATTGCCCCTGACTTACAGGGATAGGCAGTAGGTGTCCCTACACGTGCTCCTTCCAAATTCTCTCCTCTCTCTGCTTTCTTCTGATCCACTTTTTATTTATGGGCTAGCTTTACAGGATATCCCTTCTGTGATTAAACAGATCTTAATAATTCTACCTTTTGTAAAGGAAGCCTTCCCCAATTATTTAGATGTTGATAAATATTTACCTCTGAATCTCCATAAATCATCACTTTATATGGCACCAACATGTAGAAAAAAAGAATGAAGTTACCCAATTTTCAGAATGAACCATACAAATTACAACCTAACATCTAAAGCCAGAGACAGAAAGAGAACATCTGCATAAACTAAAGTAATGTGGGCTCCTTATTCATTCATATTTATTATGCAAAATGGAAGTTTTAGGAAGATTAGAATAATGCATACTTGTTCTATTATATAGGCAACTAATCCTCTGTATATGGTAATGTATCCATAACTCCATCTCCAATCTAGAATTTCTGAACACGAGGAGAGGGTATTAAAATCTCCTCTGTGGGAGGCAGAGCATTACAGTGTCTGGCTCTGGCCCTCCTGCTGCAGGATGAGACTTGCAATTAGTGATGGCAAATGGAATTCACAAAACATTTCTGGGCTTTAGAGGACATCGGAAAACTAACAAAGGACTTAGAAAACGGTAGGAAAAAAAGCAGGAAGAGGGAGGTGACAGAAACAAGTGAGCCAAAACCTGATCTGTAAGCAACAAGTTCAAGAGAAACAAATCAGGGTGCCAGAGAACAAATGCCATTTTCACTGCAGGATCTCTACAGGCCTGTGCCCTCCAGACCCCGTTCCCACCACATGGTAAGTTGGGGGAACTGAACCTGAGATTTCCTTAATAAACCAGGACCCTCAAATGGGACCAAAGTGATCCCAACTAAGAACACTCCCAGCCTCCTGGCAAAGGAAAGACAAACCCTCCAGGAAAAAAACAAACAAACAAACAACAACAACAAAAAAACCCAAAAAACAGAATTAAAAGAGATTACATCTATGTTCCAATAAATCTGGTCTCAAAATCCCTTCACAGAGCATGCAAGAAATGAGGCCACTGTGAGAGACAGAAGACTGAGGGAAAATGAAGACTTCAGACACTGGAATGATCAGATACAGAATAGAAAATATTACATGTTAATTGTTTAAGAACACAAAAGGGGTTTAAAAATGAAGAAGGATCAAGAGCCTATCAAAAGCAACAGGTCAAGTGTGAACATGGAACTGAAGGAAGTTAAACAGGGACCAAAAATCACTGAGACGTAAAACACAACAGAAAACACACCAGAATGGTGGGGCAGTAGATGAGCCCCGAATGAAGGACTTCACAACACTGCACCAAGAAGTGAAGACACTCCCCAGAATGCAACTCAAGGAGGCAGGAGAAGAGGAGGAACGCCAGCTTGAGAGACACGGACAACAGACGGGAGGTTTAAATAAGAATCCTGGGAAGTACAGCAGGACAGGGTCAACATTTCAGAAGAAAACAGCTGAGGATATTACAGAAATGATAAATCCAGAAATACAGGAAATGCACAGATACCAAGCAAGATGAGAAATCTTCAATGAAACATTTTGTGGTTAAGCTATAGAACACCAAAAACTAAGAAAAGGTTTTAAGGAAAGCCAGAGAGAAAAGGCATTTAAAGGAATGAACAGGGTGGAAACAGGGTTTAAAGCTGCTACAGTGGTAAGGCGATGCTAGTAAAATGGTACCTGTAAAGGGTGACAGGAGTATTTTTACTGCCACTACTGCTAATACTGTGTCTAATGCACATAACAACTGAAGACTGCGAAGGTTAAGCTGGAGCAGAAAAAAATTAAACGAATTATGACCCTCAAAAGAAGGATCATTTCAGGGCGCCTGGGTGGCTCAGTGGGTTAAGCCTCTGCCCTCAGCTCAGGTCATGATCCCAGGGTCCTGGGATCGAGCCCCGCATCGGGCTTTCTGCTCTGCTGCAGGGAGCCTGCTTCCTCCTCTCTCTGCCTGCCTCTCTGCCTACTTGTGATCTCTGTCTGTCAAATAAATAAATAAAATCTTAAAAAAAAAAAAAGAAGGATCATGCCAATGAATTTCACAACTCTATTGATCACTTTAAAAGCATCTCCTCTTTTGATCATAGCATTTGTATCATGTCCAGGATGAGATATTACAGCACACATGATAGAATATTTTAAAACAATAGTCCATTTTGCTCAAACTCCATGTTGAAAGCAAACGACTGTGTCAAACACTTTGAAGAAGGTAAAAGTAGTGGAACCATGTTTTGTCAAGAAAGCCCAGGGAGCAAAGCAGGTAGTAAAACCAAGTAGCAGTACGGAGGAAGGGCAGCCTCAGGGAGAAAATGAACACCGTTTTCTTCTGCTTTGTTCTCTTTTTTGTTTTCTTGTTGTTTGTATCTTTTTTTTTTTTTTTTTGGTCTTTCCCAGAAATCACTTCATATATATACATTTATCTGTTCAACTTCAGTGAAAGTTGGGAGGAAAAGGTGCCAGAACTTTTGAATGGTTGTCTTCAGCTGAGTGCTTATTTTCTTCCTTCAGTTTCTCTGGGGTTTCCCACTATTCTTCAATAAACATGTGTTGCTTTCTGGCAGGGTAAAGCAAAATGCATTTTTAAAAGAAGTAATGGCAGGTCATCCGTCCATCCAGATCAGGAGAGAGCCCATACCAGGGAAGGCAGAGAGGGTAGTAGACTCCCCTCTGTGAGTTCCTGCTCTCTTGGTCTTTCCTCAGCCCTTTCTATCTGCTCTGTCTCTCCAGTCACACCCGAAACCCAGAGCAACAAAAGGACTGTTCAAAACTTAAACCCTGTGAGAAGGGCCACGCAGAGGCAAGGAGAGCCCTGCAAGACTCTGAGCCATGTGGTCTGTATCTGAGACTGCACATCTCCTTGAGCCACGTTCGTTCCATTCCCTCCATGCCTAATGTTGGCCTCGCGTTCTACAGAAGCAGTCAGGGCATCCATACACTCCTCTCTGATCCCATCTCAACCCACAACGCCCAGCAGCATGCACCATCTGTCATCTCCCTTCAGTCAACCTGCAAATAGGCAAACACAGCCTGTAAAACCCACCCTTGTCCAAGCTATGTCTGGAGTTATGATCGTCTGTGTCTTTACCATCAAACTTTCTAAAAGGCTATTCTTGTATGTGACCTCCATGGTTTCACGCCCAGTCACTCTATCTCTCTGTCTGGCTTAGGAATCCACTACTCACCTCCCATTTTCTTTCAGTACTCAGTGACAACCTCCTCAATCTACCCCCACCCCCTAATCAAGCTGCTTTGCAACTTTTCACATCATCGAACATTGCTGACATTTCATTCCTTGAAATCTCTCTTCTCTAGACATCTGTGCAAAAATGCCTTCCTGGCATCAAAGCCACGTCCCTCCCCTTCCATCCACTACTCCTTTATTCTTCCCCTTTATCTGCCCAAGAAAAGAAGGAATTACCCTAAATCCTTAACTGTCACTCTCTCTACAAGAAATATATCCCTTGGCAACAGCATGATTGCATCTCTCTTCCCCCAAGCACCCATCCCTACATTTTGACTGTCCAACCAGAACCTACACCTGCGGGTCCCACAGACACCTCAACTCAGATTGCCTAAAGCTGCACTCCTCCTCTTACCTCCTGGACCCGGCTCCCTTCCTGAGTTGCCACGACTGTTGTGGCAGTTGACACATCAGACTTAACATTCTGAAAGCACAGAGGCACCCCTAAGCCTACTGCAGCATTTTTTTTTTCCATAGCCGAGGTATGGAAGCAGCCCAAGTGTCCGGCAACAGAAGACGAAGTGGTACATACACACAATGGTTTTATTACTCAGCCATCAAAAAGGATGAGATCCTGATATTTACAACAGTATGGATGTACCTAGAGGGCATTGTGCTAAGCAAAATAAGTCAGACAGAGAAAAACAAATACTGTATCTCCAGTGATGAATCCTTGAAAAATGCCCTACATATTCAAGTTTTAATGCAGGACCAGAAGCAACAGTTTTTGTATATATCACCACGATATAAAATAAAATCTTTAAAAAAAAAAAAAAGAGAAATAATAGGACAACAGCAATTAGGGTAAAAAGACTTAACAATTGTCTTGCTCATCATCACCAGCACCACACCAGTTACACGTCTGGCCCCCAGGCCAGCATAGCAGGTGTGAGGACAGGTCCAGGCAGAAAAAGTGTTACTTGTCACATTTTTTGAAAAATGATAAACAGAAGGGATGCCTGGGTGACTAGGCTGGTTGAGCGGCCAACTCTTGATCTCAGCTCGGGTCTTGATCTCAAGGTGGTGAGTTTGAGTTCCACACTGGGCTCTGCACTGGGTGTGGAGCCTGCTTTAAACTAAACTAAACTAAACTAAACTAAAATAACACCTCTGTCAAAAGCACGTGAATTCACAACTTACATGTAAGTCAAGTTCTACTTGTTCTAAGACAGCATGAAAACCAAGATGTCGTTATCAAGACAGGAAGCAAGATAAATTGTGTATTCCATGTGCTGTGAGATGACTCCAACTGCATCCAAGTCAGCCATGGCCCTCCACACATCTGCAAGAGAGGGTATATTATCCACATTAGCACAGAGGAAACCAAGGCTCAGAGAGGTTAAAAAAAAAAAAGAGTCCAAGGTCATAGCATCATTTAGCAGCATAGCCAAAATGTATAGGAATTACCTCAAAATAGGCCAGACTAGTGGAAGAGTTATGAAAACCCAGGTAGAACGCTGCCTCAGAAAGGCAGATAATCAATAAAGGAAAAATAAAGAGGCACCTAGGTGGCTCTGTTGGTTAAGCATCTGCATTGGGCTCAGGCCATAATCCTGGGATCTTGCCCTATGTCAGACTTCCTGCTCAGCAGGGAGTCTGCTTCTCCCTCTGCCTCTGCTCCCCATTCATTCTCATAAACAAACAGATCAATAAAATCTTACCCAAAAAAAGAAAAAAAATAAAGATTATAAGCTTAAAATAAAGATATGAATGATGAGTCAAAGCTTTCAGTGACACACCCACACCTGCCTACAGTTCTCTGGCTAAAACATGGGTGGAATTGATGGGGTTAGAAGAACAGGAGGCACATAGGCCCGGACAGCACAGCCCCAGCAGATGCAGAATCCTGGTGTAGGTTTAGCTAGCTTTCATTGTCCTTTAAAATGTCAAAGCTAAAGAAATCTGGTAGGGTTATTGAAGTCTGATCCTGGGGGATGCCTGGTTGGCTCAGTCTGTTAGGCAGCAGCCTAACATGACTCAGGTCATGATCACAGGGTCCTGGGATCAAGTCTGGCATCAGACTCCTTACCCAACCAGAAGCCTGCCTCACCCTCTGCCTGTTGCTCCCCCTGCTTGTGCTCTCTCACTGACAAATAAATAATCTTTAAAAAGAAAGAAGAAAGAAAAAAAGAAAAGAAAAATAAAATCTGATCCACAGTATAGACCAACACAAAGGAGGGTACTTTCTTGGGCTGATTTCTGATTGTTTGATTTTAAGTAGGCTCCACAGCCAGCACGGACACTAGTGCAGGGTTTGATCTCAGGACCCTAAGACCATGAACTGAGCCAAAGGCAGACAATCGATTAAGCCACCCAGGCACCCCACTTTCTTGGGTTCTAATGGGACTTTTCCTGGGTTCTAATCCTAGCTGTACTGGCTGCCAGGGGGAATGAAGTCCAGCACCACAAGAAAAGCATCCCAAGGCAGCAGTCCTCTGCAGAAGATTTGCTGGTGGCTGCCATCATCAAAGAGTCAGTGGGTGAAGTTGTTGAAGCACAGTGGGAACAATGATAGCCACTGCCTTTTGGGTGTCACTGAATCATCCTACTCATCTTCAGGAAGCCTGGCCCTTCTCCAGTCAATGCAGCGAAAGCAAACTTGTTAGAAGAACAGGGGAGGGGGCCATCTCCCTCCCTCCCAGAAACTGAAGCAACCAGCCAAACAGTGCAGCACTGGAGTAAAAATAAAAATGTGAAGGAATGCGGCGGCACCTGGGTAGCTCAGTCTGTTAAGCATCTGCCTTTGGGTCAGGTCCTGATCTCAGAGACCTGGGATCTGAGACCCACATCAGGCTCCCTGCTCAGTGAGGAGTCTCCCTTTCCTTCTCCCTCTGCCGCTGCTCCTAGCTCATTCTCTCTCTCTCTCTCTCTCTCAAATAAATAAAATCTTTAAAATAAGAAATTTAAAAATGAAGGAATGAATCAAAATGCAGAATTCAGAAACAGAACTACAGATATAAAAACTACATATAAAAACCTGAAATATGACCCGGTGAGTGAGGAAGGATTATTAAATCATGATACTGTATGAATTGATTGCCAATTTTTTCTTAGAACATAGAGCACACTGCACTACACGAAAACAAAAACACAAAATTAGGATTGAATACAAAAACAAAATTATCAGTGTTATTCCATCAAGTGTTTCACTAACCTACTGATCAAAACCTCAGTTCATCCTCCAAAAGAATCTGGGCACCACCTCAGCACACACGAACACATTTTCAGGCCACAGTTCACACTGCTCCAGTCCCCACTCTAAGTCCTGAGCCATGGGCTCCTCCAGGCAAAGCCACCACCAACTATGTCAGGGCCCCTGCCCTAAAAATCCCCAAACCCAACCACTTCACAACAGGGAGACTCAGGGAGATTCATATGGGCAGAAACGTGGGACTTTGACTTTTTTTTTTAATTAAAAGAAAAATACAGCAAGAAACATTTCTACCACAAAGTGAAGAGCTAATCTCTCACAATGTCGAGAGTATTAGAATTATCAATACACCATCAATAGTTTGATAGGTCAAACAGGCCAAAAGCTGGAAACACAAGAGGAAATGCTCACAGCAAACAGACCTGAAAGCCAGGGCCTGGACCGGCTGACATGGCTCTGCCTCTTACCACAGCGAGAAAGTGTAACTTTCCTGGGCCTCAATTTCCCTCCTGGCTAGCAGGAAAGTGGCAACACCACAAAACTCATGTCTGGTCGGGGATTACGTGAAAGGAGAATGCTCGGTGAGAGCCCCGCCACACCGCCCGTCCAGCCACAGTCTGTGCCCAGTGAATGGGAATTTCCTCTACTGCAGCCACACGAAGAGCTGAAGGATCTGCACAGGATGCCTGTCCATTTACCAGTCACAAAACCACGTTCTGCCATAAACAGAGAGGGCAAGAGACCCCAAGAGATGGGAATATCCCTCACCCTTGCCTGGACCAGGCTTTCCAGACAAGTTGGAAAGCCCACAGCAGCTCTGCCACTGACACTGAATGAGCCTTTGGAAGACAACACCATCCCAAACAACAGTTTAATTTACTTCTCTTTAAAAAGCAGTGAGACAAGGTCTTGGCCACATCTTCATAAATTAACAGCTTAGGAGGCTAAACCCCAATGATTTACTTATGTCCCCAGCAGGCACACCTCCACTCGTGGGCAGCTTCAGGGAGAAAGGGTGCCTCCCCATCCATGAGGACACCCTCTGACATTCGTCTGCCTGAAGATGCTTCCTACCCATGGGCATTTACTCCCTGGAGCCCTCCCCATCTAAGTTCCCCTCTGGATGCTGCATGAGGCAACTTCCTCACACCCCCATCACCACTGGCGACACCGCAGCTACCCCCGAGCCTTCAAGCAGGGTGCACCTGTGTTTGCTGCCAAGTGTCCCATCAGCCCAGCTCCATCACTGATTTCTGTACCCATAATTAATTAATTTATGCATGTATGTATATATTTATTTTTACAGATTCATTTATTTTATGGAGAGAGTGACAGAGACAGAGATACAGAGAGAGCACACACACACACAAATACAGGGAGATAGAAACTCCAGCAGATTCTACACTGAGAGCAGAGCACACCTCAGGGCTCAATCCCACCACCCTGAGATCATGACCTTAGCTGAAACCAAGAGTTGGATGCTTCAAAGACTGAGCCACCAGGCACCCCTCTGTACCCTTAATCTTAAGAAAAGACAGACGCCACTTCTTTCTGTCAGCCACGGCCTCATAAGCCATCTGTCACACAGCCAAAGCTTCCAGAGGATAGGACCAGGTCTGCAACACCAGTGATGCCAGAGTATCACTATAAAACTACAATCTAGTGAGTACCAGGCTCTTCTCTAAGCTCCTAATATGGCCTTCTATTTTGTACCCCTCACAGACCTACATGCTAGGTATTATCCCCAGTACACAGAGGGGGACACTGAGGTCCATGGCTTACCCAAGCGATCTACTTTTATGTGGCAGGAGCAGGGGCCTGAACCTAAGTCTGTGACTCCAAGGCCCCTCCGTCAACTCTGTTACTCATGCAGCCCCAACACAGTCATCAAATACCTCCCTAAACCCTCATCCCTCCTGTGAAAAAGCATGGTCTTCTGCCATTTCCCCGATGGGAAGAAAGCCGGCTTGAGCCAGATATAGTGACCTGCCCATGATGGTACAGGCGATGTCCCCCCTGTTCTCCCTCCAACACCCATGTTATTCTGCATGAGGCCCCATGGGGTCCTTCATGCTTCCAGTGGAAAACTCTGGTGAGACCACCAGGCTCCTGGCAGGCCTTCATCTTGACCCTGGAGGACAGGACCAGTTAGGAGAAACCGGCTAGTTAAGCCTCTGAAATGGGGTCCTACCACCCAGGAAAACCCCCTTATATCCAGGGCATCGCTGGCTTTGTAGAGGGCTCCACAAGCACCAGCCTTGCTGAGTCACTTTCTCTAAGGTGGTGGCTGAGACAAAAAGGACCCAGGAAAGAAAGGCATAGGCTGTTGTGGAACTCCAGTGCCTTGGCATCAACAATTAATGTGAGCAGCTGCCTCTGCTCACCAGATCTGCATTTTATGTGGGGCACACTGTTCAAAGTTTATACCCCCCATCTCTGTAACCTTCACGACAACCCCTGGAGCTCCCTGCACCATCATTACCACCTCACAGACAAGGAGACAAGGCATGAGGGGTGTGTAGAATGATGCAGCTCTGTGCTGGGGCCAACCTGGGGAGGACTCCCACAGGCTTGCTCTTCCCACTGCTGCAGAGGCAGCTGAAAACAATGAGTTTTTCAGTTTGCATTATGTAGAGTGGAAAAGTCAACCATAAAGGTCATTCAATTTTTAAATGGGTTATTCCTCAGGATAAAAACAGTTCCAAAAAATAATTTCTGAGAAGTTCAACATATTTCTCCTTCCAGGTGCCTGGAATGTGATGGAATGTTGTTAAAATAAGTTCTGGCCCATCAGCATGCCAGACAGAAACTGGAAGTAAGCTGTTGCAGGTCCCCAAAGGCTCCGTCACAACCCTAAGGAGAAGACATATAAATTTCACTGTCCCAAAGTGATTATGTTTAAAAAAAAAAAAAAACAGGCACAGGTGGAACATTTTAAATTACAGACTTTCAATGCAGGGGCAGTGGGGGCAGGGGGGTGTCCCCCCTACCCCCAAATGTTTCAGCTATATATAGTGACTTACCAAAGTGACTCATCACAAGTACCTACAAGGCGACCGACAGGCAACTGACCGATGAGGAAGGTATTCGGACTGCTTAACAAAACCAACACAACTTAGAATCTTCATTATTAAGAAGAGAAAACCATTTATTAAACACTCGCCAGGCACCAAACCCGCTAGGCATTGTCACATGATCTACTCATCACAAGGCTGCCAAACTCAGTGCAGAAACTGAGGCTGAGTAAGTCACCTAAGGTCATGCAGCACCAGAAACTGGATTCCAATTAGGTCTGACATCAAAGCCCACCCCAGCTTGCTGCAATGATTCAGAACCTAAGCTTTGTGATGATCAATAAACTACATGCTTAACAATGTTTACACATCTCTGTTAGAATTCAGGGAAAGGTTTTTAAAAATGACATACACAAGGGGAAAAAATAATACAGGTTCTGGAGGCAGGCTGCCCAGGGTTCAAATCTTGGCTCCTCCACTTGCAAGCTGTGTGACCTTGGACTCCTTTAGCTGCCCTGTGCCCATATTTCCATGCATTAAAATGGTAGCCATAACAGACCCTATCTCCTAAGGCAAATAAAGCATTTTGGTGTTGTTGTTCTTGTTTTAAGATTTTATTATTTATTTGACAGAGAGAGAGAGACAGGGTGAGAGGGAACACACACAGGGGGAGTGTGAAAGGGAGAAGCAGGCTTCCCACTGAGCAGGAAGCCTGGTGAGGATTAGATCCCAGCACCCTGGGAGCATAACCTCAGCTGAACAACTGAGCCACCCAGGTGCCCACAAATAAAACATTGAGAATCATTCCTGGCATGAGTTAAACCTCAGAAGGTGTGGGCTGGTGTTACTTCTTGCTGGGCACCAGATAGGGTCAGCAGCCTCAGGCCCACTGTTTTAGCAACTCATTTGCATAAACAAAGCCCAGGCTCAGCCACTTTGTGCTTAGGCTATGGTTTCTTCCTGTCACTAACATCTCTCCTCACTCCTGCTCTGTGGCACTAAGCTCTGGGCCTCAACTTCCCATCTGTCAAATGAGGTGAGGAGCCCAGCTGATCTATCTGAGGTCCTTCCAGCTGGGCAACCTAGGATTCTTGGTAACTCAGGGCCCAGAAATTTCAGAACCATCCTAACACAAACATTACCAGATGACACCCACTCATTTTCCTCAGATCTTCTCTTCCGTATTATGTATAAATGCTTATTTTCATGGCAAATCTTCTCCAAGATCCCAGAGCTCCACGAGCACCCAGAATAGGCTGGGCAGGCATCCCCAGTGCTGAGGCTGGGGACATGATGGTCAGAAGCTCTGACCTCCAGGGGAGACGGATTCCAAATCAAGCTGCTCTGATAAGCAGATCCTCCCTGTTAGAGAGGATTTCAACAGAGCACAGTTAAGAGGAAGTGCAGGCAAGAAACTCAGAACTTGGCCCACTGGACAGAGGGCAGTAGGACAGTGGGCCGGAGGGGTGACAGAGGGATGGAGAGGAACGGCACGATCAACAGAGGCCAGCCAAGGCAGCACTGATGCTCAATATGAGAGGGTGGGCTGGGGACACACTGTGAAAATGGCTTCACAGGCAGGAAGCAAGCCCAGCTCAGCACAAAGCAAAGTCCTGAGCAGGAACCTTCTGGGACCAGGTTGGACACTAAGGTGAGCTGAAAATGGCTGTGGGACCCAGTGCAGTCTGAATCTCACCCATGCCTCTCACAGGCTGGGTGACCCCGGACCAGTTATGCTACGTCCTTTAATGTTTCCTAAAGGGTATATTCGCTCCATAACCCTGAGCCATGTTCTCATTTCGGTGAGTGTGGGAGGCCGCAATAAGGCTTGAGATGAGAGCCAAACCAGACCCTGACTTGTGCCTCCTTTAAAGTCTGAATAACCTAACAAAAGGTTTAGGACGGGAAAAGTTGAGTAGCACTGGGAAAGAGTCTGTGCTATGTGTTGTGCGCTCGCCTACGTGACTTCCCACACGCTTACTAAACGAATGAGAACAATTCGGTTGGGCTAAAAAGTTCGTTGCTGGTCCTTGCTGCCTTAGTACAGCCCATAAATGACTTTCAGGTTTGCTGTATTTGTACTGGCATTAGACATTTGGCGTCATGAGGAACCGTAGTTGCTTAACTAAACACAGATGTAATGTCACTATATATATGGCCTTAATGCTTTGAATAAACTTAGCACTGTTGGACATCCTCCTCAGTGCTCCTCCTGCCCCCCATCTCTTTGCTTCTCGAGTTCTTTTCTTCATCCTCTTACCCTCATGTTCCTGGCTGATTTGTTGTGCCGGTCACGACAGGTGAGGATCTGATGGTGCCCACAATCTACAGAGATCCAATATATACAACTAGGACAGCCTGGAGGGGGGTGGGCAACCCGGGCTGGACAGGGAGTTAAGAAGGAGTCAGGAAGGGCACCTGGGTGGCTCAGTGGGTTAAGCCGCTGCCTTCGGCTCAGGTCATGATCTCAGGGTCCTGGGATCGAGTCCCGCATCGGGCTCTCTGCTCAGCAGGGAGCCTGCTTCCTCCTCTCTCTCTCTCTGCCTGCCTCTCTGCCTACTTGTGATCTCTCTCTGTCAAATAAATAAAATAAAATAAAAAATCTTAAAAAAAAAAAAAAAGGAGTCAGGAAGAAGTCATTCCCACCCTTGAGGCATGGGTTGGTACTGACCAGAGACACTGGGCAAGAGACGATGTCCTAGGACTGCTGTAAGACTAGCCGGGTCCAGGCAACGCACCTAACAGTGTGTAGGTGTAACCCATCCATAAAAGGGGGGTGGGGGGGTGGTGGTTGCAGCTGGTTGAGCATCTTACTCTTTGTTTTGGCTCAGGTCCATTCACCTGGCCCATTCACCTGTGCCTGCATGTGTTCTGTGGTGTGCTCTTTATCTCTCTCAAATAAATAAATCTAAAAAAAAAAAAAAAAAAAGGAAGTCAGGAAGGATCAGGAGACCTGCTGTTAAGGTCCCAAAGACTCCACCCTCCTCAAGTAGCCTCCGAAAATAAAGTAAGTGGATTCCCAGGAGCCTCCTGGACACAAAACTTTCCAAAGCAAAGCTTTCAATTTCATACTGGAGAAAAGGCTGCTGTGCAAATTCAAGACAAAAAAGCCAGCCAGGGTGGGGTGGGTTTGGACGGGGTTGGCCCTGTAGGGCTCTGGCCACTAAATGCCCACTGCCCAAGCCAGGAGCCTGGAGTCTGTGCAGCCAGTGCTTCCTGAGGCTTCCACATCTTGGCCTCGCCCTGAAGCTTCCTCCTGGAAGCTCCTTACCCAGGGAGGCCACCTGTGAGCACCCCCTCACACACACCCCAGCTTCTGCCCCTCCATCCAGCTGGAGTGAAGGATCCCCAAGCCTGCTCTCTCTGGTCTCTCCTGCACAGAGAGGAGTATGTGCCCCAGAAAGGAGGGTCCCTGAGGTTACCTGAGTCCCTGGCCCGAAGACAGCTGGCTTGAGAATGTGGGGTTTCGGTGCTCTAGGCACAGCAGTTCCTAGAGGAAACAGGGTAGGGAGCTCCAAGGTGGAGGGGAGTCCCGGGAGTCTGGGATCGCAGATGCCAGTGGCCCCCAAGTGGAAGGGTTTCAGTGACTCCAGAGGTGAGAGGGGTCAGGGGTCAGGCCTGGAGGTGGACAAGGACCTATGGGGTAGGGGGCCGGAGATGGAAGTGATCCCAGGGTGGTCGCAGGCCCAAAGTAGAGTTGTGGGGGTGGGGGTGGGGGGAAGGGGTCCATGGGCCAGAAAGGAATGGTATCCTGGGGCTCCTGGGTAAAAGGCAGTTGAGGTGGAGGGGGCCCAGTGGGGCCCAGGCTGTGCGGGCAGAGCCAGCTCCTCTCGGGTTGGGGAGCCCAGCGATTCTGAGGGACAAAATTTTCCATCAAGTTCTGGAAAAGAAGCCTGTCAGCACAGGCGTCTCTCTGGGGGTCAGACAAGCCCAGTGGTGCTGGGCTCCTTGATGTCAGTAGGGCCCCACGGGTTCCCTGGATACAGAGAAGTGGAGCGAGGGCTGTGGGGCAAGGGCTGTGGGGCAAGGGCTGTGGGGCAAGGGCTGTGGGGCGCAGGAGCACCAGGCCAGCAGGAACCTGTCCGCCAGGCCCCCCTCCTGCTCCCTTCGACGAAGCAGCAGGTGGCAGCGGGCAGGAGGGACACAGCCTCCCTCTCTCCCTAGCGCCCCTACCCCTCCCCAGCCCCTCAGTACCTGAGTCAGCGGGGCACCCATGCACTCCCCTGCGCCCTGCCCCGCCAGCCCAGAACCCCTGCCTCCCCAGGAGGCGCTTTTTGCGCAGTGAGTTCGCTGGGCCCGCAGAAGGCGGTGGGCGGGGCAGGCAGGTGCGAGCCCGCTGCGGCGGGTGGGGGGCGGCAAACAGCGGTGCAGGCCTCTGCAGGCCCGCGCGCCCTCGCCCAGCCTCCTGTCTGTCCTGTCCGGTGAGGGGCTGGCTGTGCCCCCTGCCGGTTCCCGCTGCTCTTCTGCTGACTCCAGGACCCCAGTCCCCCGCCCAGTCCCGGCCTCCCTGCCGCTGCTTGAGCTCCAGGCTAGGCCCGCTGCCGCTCCTGGGCGGCCGAGCTGCGGCCCCGGTGCGGTGTGGCTGGCCCTTTTCTCTCCCCAGGGCACAGTGGAGCCACGAGGGAAGGCCTGAGGGGATCTTCTGTCTGCTCAGCGCCAGTGGACACTCTCCAGGGGCCTCTCTACCTGGTGGGCTCCACCCATGGCCATCTTGGAACCCCCAGAATCCCCTTCAGAGACCAGGTGAAGACCTCCTTGGGGAATCCAGGCTCCTGGGACCAAGGCGAGTTGATCTTGTGTACTGCTGTGTTTGTTCCCTGGCCTGGCATGGATTAACAGTTGCTGAATTGATCTATTCTGGGGTCATCAAGGGCAGAGGAATGAATTCAGGGCTGGGATCCCCAGGCCTAGGGTCCACACAGGCTTGGAGCACTCTTGGCTGTCCCCGGTCCCAGGACAGCCTCCCGTGGCGCTGAGGCAGAGAGTGTGTCAGAGAAACCAGCTCTTGGTCCCTAAGCTGCCAGCGCACTGGAGAATGCATGGGGTCCCTTTCCTGTGAGGGGATGGGAGCCACACCAGGCGGCAGAATGCGAGAGTCCTGCTATAGAGCCTGAGATACTCCCCTGAGAGAGGTATAAAGGCCCCGCCGGTGCCCTTTGATACACGCCCTTGTTTCAGAGCCTGCACCAAACTCTCGCCCCAGAGAGGTGCGCGAAGGCCCAGCCTGGTGCTCCCGGACCTGTGCCCTGTTCTCAGAGCCTGAGACCCGCGCGCGAACCTCTGCCTTCCCTGAAATTGGTGCGTGCAAGGTGGGCGCTCTTAGACCCAGAAAGACCAGGCACTCCCAGCCCGGGCCAGCGGGAAAATCTCAGTGTGCGATTGCTGCTTGGAACCTCTCTAGCGCTCTGGAGGTGCCCAAAGCTGCTGCTGCCGTGCTTTTGGGTACAAGCAAAAGATCCTCCATCCCCAGGGACAGCAACTTGGAACCTGCTCTGCCAGCGGCCAAGGGGGAACTTATTTGGGCTCTGCAGCAAGACTGAGGCTTCTCTCTGAGAGGGAGATCAGGGTGCGGTTTGTTTTCCTCTAAAACTACAAAAACCATCAAAAGCGGTCAAAGTGAGAAAAAAAAGTGAACAAAGAAAAAACCGCCAGAGAACAAAAGCCTGAAAAAAAAAAAGTTTCCTCAGAGCCCACACCCTTGAGGTGGGAACATCATTGTCAGGGAACATCATTGACTGAAAACCCACACGGCCCCTTCCCCAGAAAACAAACCAAGAAAGAAAAAAAAAAAAAAAAAAGAGAGAGAGAGAAAAAAAAAGTACTACAAGAAAACTACCACTACTTCATAGGAAAACTTTTATTTTTCATTCATTCCCACTATTCTGGTTCTTTTTTTTTTATATAT
Source organism: Mustela lutreola (assembly GCF_030435805.1). Taxonomy (NCBI): domain Eukaryota; kingdom Metazoa; phylum Chordata; class Mammalia; order Carnivora; family Mustelidae; genus Mustela; species Mustela lutreola. Next base: position 115,220,617 of record NC_081299.1, on the reverse strand, counting down.
AGGTAATTTTTTTAACCCTAGCAGGATGGTGGAATGGGACATGGCTGAGTGCCTCCCGGGTCTGACCTTGTGTGACGCCACCCGGTGCCTGCAGCTGCCCTCTGGAAGGTGTTGCTTTTGCGGCAGAGCCGGAGGGCACCAAGCGTGTGTCTGTCTCCAAAGTCCTGGGCACCACATCACAATGCCTTCCTGAGAAGCAGAATCAAGGACAGTTGCTGATCTTCATTCCTTCCCACCAAAGGTAGCTCATACACCATCTTTGGAAGTTGGAGCCAGGGGGCGCCTTGGTGGCTCAGTCGGTTAAGTGTCTTTCTTCAGCTCAGGTCATGATCCCAGAGTCCTGGGATCGAGTCCCACACATTTGCCTCCCTGCTCAGCGGGGAGCCTGCTTCTCCTTCTCCCTCTGCCATTCCCCCAACTTGTGCTTTCTGGCTCTCTATGTGTCAAATAAGTGAATAAAATCTTTTTAAAAAGTTTGGGCCAGGGGGCGCCTGGGTGGCTCAGTGGGTTAAGCCGCTGCCTTCAGCTCAGGTCATGATCTCAGGGTCCTGGGATCGGGTCCTCTGCTCAGCAGGGAGCCTGCTTCCCTCTCTCTCTCTCTCTGCCTGCCTCTCCATCTACTTGTGATTTCTCTCTGTCACATAAATAAATAAAATCTTTAAAAAAAAAAAGTTTGGGCCAGGGACGCCTGGTGGCTCAGTTGGTTAAGCTGCTGCGTTCGGCTCGGGTCATGATTCCAAGGTCCTGGAATCGAGTCCCACATCGGGCTCCTTGCTCAGCGAGGAGCCTGCTTCTCTCACTGCCTCTGCCTGCCTCTCTGCCTGCTTGTGTGTACTCTCTCTCTCTATCTCAGGCAAATAAATAAAATTAAAAAAAAAAAAAAAGTTTGGGCCATACTCTTTAGCCATTCTACTTTCCCTGGGGTAATTTGCCACCTCCCTGAATTTACCTGCATCTTTCCCAAAATCTACTTATCTTCCAGCCTTCGTGACCATAATGAGTCTATAAATTTTCAATAGACAGTGTGAACTTACACTTGCTAATATTTGCATAACATGCACCTCTTTCAATCTCAAAGAAAAGCTTCACACCGCAATGGTCTCTAATCTCCAATTAGGTTCTGTTCCGGGATCCTACTGGAATTCTACGCACCTGTCCCCTAAGATGCCATAAATTGTGGTCCAGTTTCCCAGCCAGCCAAGGAAAGCACATGGGAAATCTTGCTGAAGTATGAGTAAGAGCCAACGAAAGGGAACATATTTATCTGCCTCGAATGCTGGGACCTGAGGAAAGCAAGTTTTATTACAGACAAATCAGGAAGGAGGTGCAGATTGCTTTTTATGTCACTCTGGAGTGGAGGTCTGCTCACTCACAGAAGCTCAAAATCTTCACAAAGGACAATGCCCCCCACCCCCAAAGTCAGCTGGGGATTCTTAGAAAAACTTTAATTGAAAGTATTACGGATTCTCCAACTTCCCAAAATGCAGGAGGAACATCTACAAGCAAGACTGTCACCACTTTTAGACAATTACACTTATTTACCTTTTTTCTTCCTAGAAAATCATCCTCTCTCCCAATCCATGATCTTCTTTTTGTAACAGTTTCCTAAAGAAGGAAACAGGTGTCCTCCCATACCAGTTCCATCCAAAATAATAAAATAAAAATCTTTAAAATTAAAAAAAAATTGTGATTTGTTGAGACAGAGCACATAAGCAGAGGGACAAGCAGACTCTCCCACTCAGCAGGAAGCCCGATTTGGGGCTCGATCCCAGGACCCTGAGACCATGACCTGAACCGAAGGCAGATGCTTAACCAACTGAGGCACCCAGGAAGCCCCCAAATAATTCAATTTTTAATCACTTTGCCATAGACACTTTTGGGTGGCTTTGAAACACCAGAATCTCATTGACTTATCAGTGTCCTCTTCACCATCTCAGAAAAGGACTGGGTGCCTCTCAGAGGCCTCTCTCCCCTCCTGACCCAGGTCCCAGCCAAAGGTCCTTCACATTAGAGTATGAGGAACTGAGCGGGATGGGGTGTGGAAGCACCCTGGGGTGGGGTGGGGGGCTCTGGGGCCCTCCCACTCTCAACTTCAAAGACAGCACCTGCTTTCCCCTGCCTCATATAGGTAACCTGGGTTTGCCCTCTTTAAGGTTCCTGGTTGCTGCAAAGGTCTGAAAATCTCCTAAGTAGAACAAAAGCCATCATGTGTTTAAAGGAAGAAAGATAAAGCTCCCCAGAATGAGCCAGCAGCTCTGGGCTTCCCCGCACATCTTTCCTGTCCCTCAGAACCCTGGGAAGGAGCCCCTTGGTGCAAAGTCACAGGGGGAGCCCACGCACAGCCCAGGCCTCCTGCCCCAGGTCCTCTCCAGCCATAAACTGACCCCCTAGCCCCTTCCAAACCATCTACAGCCTCAAACCACGGACGTGCAGTTCAGCACCCATCTCCAGAGCGCAGGATGCACGTGGCTTCCCGGCACCCTTCCCTGGCCGCTCCCAAAATCACCGTGGGAATGTCGCAGCAAGGAGACAGGGAATCGATTTTTATCCTCTGGGCTGTCTTCCCTCGTAGCCCCTCAGGAGTCCCCACGCAGCAATGCCGCGTGGGCCCAACTGCTCTGAATCCACTTCCCCCGAGGAATCCACTTTTCTTCAGCGTCTGTGTCTGCAAACCCGGCTCCTCTAACACCCCCCACCAAACGTACCAAGAACCAACTGGGGAAGAAGTTCATTTCTGGCCGACAAGCCTTTAATCCCTGAGAGCTGTGGCTGATGCGGGAGCAGCTTTTCTCCAAATGGTGATTTCGATACGAGGTCCTTTTGCCTGCCGGGCCCAACATCCCTGACGTGTGGCTCCCAGGGGCCTCCCACGGCCAGGCCTGAGAGTGGAGCCCACCCTTGGGCTCATTTTCCACCGCGCCGAATCCAGGCAGCGGCCCCGTCTCACTATAAAGGGTGCTGAGTAACGAGGTGCCGCCACCAGGAAGAGAGGCAGCAGGTCAGACAGATCTGGAGAATGACACTGGCCTTCAAGGGCCCCTCACAAGGGAAATACCATTAAGTAGCAGATGTGACCAGATATACTGTGTTCCACATTCACGCCGTAAGGATGGGGTTTCTTCGAGCCCTAGTCAAAGGAACTCTTTCACCCGAGATCACTTGACCAATCGGTGACTCAGTTTCCTTATACTAAAAATGAGGATAATAATACCTCACAAGATTGTTATGAGGAACACACACGTTACAAAGTGTTTAGAGGCACCTGGGTGGCTAAGTGGGTAAGCATCTGACTTCAGCTCAGGTCACGATCTCAGGGTCCTGGGATAGGGCCGTGTCAGGCTCCCTGCTCAGCGAGGAGTCTGCATGTCCCTCTCCCTCCCTCTTCACTTCCTGCCCTCTCTCTCTCTCTCTCAAATATATAAATAAAATCTTTTAAAAAACTAAGTTCTTAGAACACTATCTGCACATAATACAGGACACACAAGCACTTGTTAAACAGATAAAAGGGTACAAGAGGCTGGCTTCCCTTCAGATTTCTAATAGGCTCCTGTCTGGGGGTCTCTAGCTCTTAGGAAGTGGGTAGGCCGCACAAGCCCAAGGTTGTCGAGTTCCTCCGAGGCCAAGTTCAGTTTTCTATGCAGGACAGAAAACCTGTAAAATACATCCCAGACTTGCTTCGCTGCCTTCCTAGTAGGGAATCCGTTCCCTCAAGAGTGGTCCAACCTCTCTTCCACTATTTGGGATGTAGAAAACGTTTAGACATTTCTCCATTGGTGCTGATTCCATCCTCATTTTTAACAACCTAGCTGTGTGTTCATCTGGTCTTCTGTTAGTTCCTTTATTCAACAAACACAGAGGACTCACCGTGTCCTAACTGTGACCAAGACATCCAGCATCTCATCCCACAAGGGAAACATATTAGCAAATGTGGCAGCAAAGAGGGATGGGGTAAGGCAGTGACATCTGAATCAAGACCAAACTAACAAGCAGAGCCTGCCATGAAGAACATTCCAGGTATGGGCCCCATAGGCATGAAGGCGGAAATGAATAGATTATGTGCAGACAGCAGGACAGGGGACTAAGGGGACACTGGAAAGGAAGGCTGCGGAGCAGCTGTCGGCATTGGAGGCCTTGCGAAGGACTCTGGAATTCCCTTTGGTTTCAGCCGGAAGCTACATGAAGGTTTAAGCAGGGAATCATCAGATTAGCCTATATTTGTAAAAGATCGCTCCTCTTCCACAGAAGAAATGGGGATGGGGTGGGGGTGTCCACGAGCCTAGAAGCTGGAAATGGAAGCAGATGAAGTTTCCAATATCCTGGCCAAGGAGTGAGTCTGTCGCAGTGAGAGTGTCAAGATTTGCAGTTCTAAACTTTTTAGTAAAGTGGCTTATTAAACACACAGCTAACTATTGCCCGGGGTTCCTACTTTTGTAATAAGTTTTTTCTGAAAGTCACAAAGGGGAGAGGGGCTCTCTGCACCACGTGCCAGTGGGGGCGGAACATCATCGTCACATTACAGGGTGTTTTCAGAGCCTGTTATCCTTTTAGTACGACATCCCTCCCACCCCGAGACAACACCGTGCCTCTTTCCGCCAACAGAAGTTGAGTTTTTCCCTTTCCCTCTTCCTTCTTTTGAGGGCAGAGCTCAGGGCTTCTCCAGAGATTCCATCCTAAGTTCATAGATCTCACCGAGCCAACCACATTCCCCTCCCTGTGGGCGCCAGGAAACGCCGGAAACATCTGTATCTGCACCTGAACATGGGACCTTGGATCCCAGCTACAGTTACTTGTGCTGTGGTAACAAGGACATCATGTGGCGTTTCAGGACATTTTCGTATATAAGGCCTCGGGTCGGGATGCTCAGGGTAGGAAAAGGGTGGGTCCGCCCCTGGGCAGAGTGGCATACCTTCTCTCTCCTCCTGGCATTTGCCCGAGTTGGAGATGCCCTGTTCCTTCCTCTTCACCTGAGTAATCATTATCTCTGCTTCCAGAAGCAGCTCAGGGGGCCACCTCCATCAGAGGGGTCACCTCCTCCCCAACCCCGCTGGACCAGGTGACCCTCCCCAGAATTCCATATAAATCCCTGTTAACGTTGATCCCACTGCTTCCCAGAGGCTCTTTCTCCTTGTCTTTACTTTGTCTCTCCTGCTGGACCCCAGGAGACAGGTCTCACTCATCATTTTATCCCAGCAGGGTTCAGTATGTTGCTGAATTAACACATGGCATGTCCCGCACATCGCTGGCAGCTGGATGAACTGGAACACAGTGTGGCAGCATGTACTGAAGCAGGGGTTCTCAGAGCACCAGGGGGTTCAGTCGGTGAAGCATCTGCCTTCGGCTCAGGTCATGATCCTAAGGTCCTGGGATCCAGGCCTGCACGGGGATCCCTACTCAACAGGGAGTTGGCTTCTCCCTCTCCCTCTGCTTCTCCCCTCCCTCTCAAATAAATAAATAAAATCTTTTCAAAAAAATAAATTTAAAATAAATTTTAAAAAAATTAAGCAGTTGTTCTCAGCTGCAGGTGATTTGGCTCCCCAGGGGACATATGGCAATGCCTGGAGAAACGTTTGGTTGATGTAATTGGAGGAAAGGGTGCCACTGGGCATTTGGTGGGGAGAGGCCGAATGGAGGTGGCCAACATCTGGCCATGCACAAGACAGGCCTCAGCAAAACATCACCCAGTCCACGAGGTCGACAGGGGAGACCCGAATCTAATCTAGGACCTGGAAAACCTTTTCCTAGGTTTACATGCTCAAGGGAAATGTATCTGTCCATCAAAACCACAAAAATGTCTGAAGCAGCTTATCCTCAGAAGCCCCAAACTGGATACCATGTAAAAGACCATTAACAGGAGAACGGATAACCGACTACAGTACCTACGTGATGGAAGACAACAGACGATCACAAAATTTAAGATGCCACATATGCGACAACAAGAAGGAATCCACAGATGTCCTGAGGAACCGAACCACCAGAGCAAGGTAACAGGCAAACTTGATCGCTGGTGATGGAAGAGAAGCAGGGGGCAGGGAGTGACTGACTGGGAAGGAGCAGGAGGGAACCTCTGGTGTGCTCAGAACGTTCCTGATCCTCATCTGGGTAGTAGTTACACACAGCGTGCCGCATGCTAGAACTCACGTGCTGTGTGTGTGTGTTACACCTCAGCAAGCTTTACCAAAGGCAACGGTCCTCTAAGAGCCCCAGCGGGCAGGAATCACACACTGGAGCAGGTCCTCCGAGCATGACTTTCTAAGGATTTCGGTGCACAGCCGGCAGGAGCATTGTAGATATGTTTCTGGAGACCTATTTCACCACGGACACCAAAAACCTTACAGTGGGTCCTTGATTCAATTCTGCTTCGGTCATTTTCTGCTAAGGATTGTGCTACAGATGTGCACACAGACTTAGGTTTCAAGAATATTTATCACAGCAGAACAAATACAAGAGGGAGGCAGCAACAACACTGACCCAGAGGAAACTGTGTGATACCGCGGACTCATTAAAATCGACATTTAAAAATGTAAATGGAAAACGACTACAATATATTAATTACAATTAAAGAGCAGGTCACCCAACAAGCTGACACCTAAGATATATGAATAATATACTCAATATGATTAACTATGATTAGCTAAGGTCATGAGGGGTTATGGGATTTCTTAAAATTTCATCATTTTTCCCTAAAATGTACATATATTACTTATTAATAAGAAAAAAATACACAATCACACAACTCTAAAACTGAGTACCAGGGGCGCCTGTAGGGTTCAGTGGGTTAAAGCCTCTGCCTTCGGCTCAGGTCATGATCTCAGAGTCCTGGGATCGGGCCCCGCATCGGGCTCTCTGCTCAGCAGGGAGTCTGCTTCCTCGTCCCTCTCTCCGCCTGCCTCTCTGCCTACTTGTGATCTCTATCTGTCAAATAAAATAAATAAAATCTTTAAAAAAATAAAATAAATAAAATAAAACTGAGTACCAGACCCCACACAACCCCCAGATTCCCCATGGATTCAGAGCCCTGCTGCCTGCAGAAGTGCTCTATTGACGCTCATCACAGGGGCTGAGACAGATTAAATAAAGAGATAACATTCCAGATTTCCTGTCTCTTATCCGACTGTGCAGATTGGTTACACAAATCCAAATCCATACATGCATTAGACCTCACTGAACTGCGTACGCCCTGAGAAAAAGTTACAAGCAATTCCCTGTAAAAATACAAAAGTATTTCTGACAGCAAAAGTTTTCAGATGCTGTAAAGAAAAAAAAAATAACTAAAAAGGCACGACCTTCCCTGATTAATCAAGTCTCCCTCGAGAGAAGGCTACCACTTCCCCAGGTAATCTCATCGCCTCAGAGGAAACCATGTTTCTCTGTGAAGTGGAGGTGATCGCGGCTCTCTCGGAGTACTCGCAAAGGTTTGGCGTGGTTATGAAATGGAACACTATGACCGGGGCCCGCTGGTTGTGGTCACCGTCATGCCCACGGCCTGAACACCACCTCCCTCCAGGAAGGTCCCTTCTCTGAATTCTGTGTGGTAGGGGTACGTGGCTGACTATTAGGGAGCACTGCAGAAGGCGTACCCTGTCGCTCGCCCAGACACCCAGCTCCTCCCGGAGCCACCGAATGCCATACAGAGCTAAAGCTGGGAGCAGGGGCTCACCGTGGACACCAATGATGAGGGCCAAGGTACCTCAGCTCACAAACCCATTACGAGCATATACATTTAACTCTAGCTTTAAGATGTTTCTCCTCTTACTTCTCAGTCAAAAAAGACTTTAAGCCGAGTAAACCAACAACAAACCCTAAGATAAAACATTTAACCATGTTAATTTCCAAAGCCCTACGGTCGTCTTCAGCTTCTCAAGGTCACACCTCCCTACTGAATAATTACCGAGGGTTGCTGACACGGTACACAGAAAAAAAAAAAAAACTCTTAGGATGTCCAGCCTCTAAGAGAAAAAGCAAACAGCTCAGAATCCAGCTAGCCACGGCAAAGGAACCACTGACAAAGCCAAACACAGAGGGGCCCCTGAAGCATCTGGGAATCTGCCTGTTCCTTTGCCTCCTCAGAGGGAACAAGTCACAAGACTGCTCGGAATGGGAAATAAGAAGGGCAGAAGCCCGGAAACCAGCGTGTCCTGAATTTCGTGCTGCTTCCAAGGAGTGAGCCCGCCTGCTGTGTCAGTTATTTACACAGTGGGCAGGTGAGGCTGACAGCTTGAAGGGGTTATTTTAGAGGGAGAGCTGTAAGTCTGATCAGGAGAAGGTTCTGGACCCTGGGGTCCCAGCACGCATCTCCAGCTTCCAGGCTGACCCTCCCTTCAGACAGGGTTTAAGAGACAGCAGGGCGAGCATGGTCTTTGTATTTAAATCACCTCAAGGGGGCCCATATCTCCAGGCACAACCAGAAGCCAGGGAGGAGAGGGAAGGGGGAGAGGGAGAGGGTACCTCCACTCCTATCTGCTGGCTGCACTTCTGGAGCGCCTGATCCAGGAAGCTAAATGCGTGGACAGAACAGAAGGAAGAATCTGGGAAGACTGGAAGACTAGAAGAGCTGCTCGCGGACTGGTCTCAACCTGAACCACAGAAACACCTCTGCCTCCCTGCCCTCCGCCCCTCGGCTGGGCACCAGGTGCCTCCCTACTGCACTCCAGATGCAGATCCAAGCTCAGGGGTGCCCAGTGCCGATGCCTCTCTCCGGCGCAGGGAGTCTAGGGCATCAGGGGACTCCTAGACAGCACCTGTGATCTCTAATTTAAAACCAAAACCAAAATCCCCAACCAGCCCAAGCCAGCACAAGCAATACATACAATACATATTTATGTGTAAGACACCTATGCACACATACACATTCACTTATCTACACACACACACACACACACACACACTCTTGCAGCAGAAGGCAGGCATGAAACCTGTTCCCTAAGTCCTTTGCTTTCCTCATCTGCTTCTAGCAGCAACAGCCATTTCTGCTACGGATTTTCCTATTCGAGGGTTGATCACAGATCCAAATGCCACCGTCCTGTTTGCCACCCTTTCCTACCCCACCGGCCCGCTGACGTCTGTCAGTGAGCCAGGGAACAAAGATGGAAGACAGGCCCAAGCTGCCTTCCTAAAGTGGGGTTATATTTGACACTTTAATAAACCTCAGAGCCTGAGCTTCTCTGCTCTCAGACTGGCCAGGGTGCAGCTCTCACTCTTACCAAACCCGTCCCCACCGTGGGGCACAAGGGTTTTCTCTGCCCGGCATCTATTTCCAGGCCCCATAAATCATATCCCATTGTTCCAGGCCATCTGAACTCATGCTTAATAAACCATCCACATCACCCTTCCACCACTACCCTGAATATCCCACAGGGGAAGACTGTTTCAAGAAGAAAAGGAAATTCTTCATTAGGGCTGGATTTTAAAAGCAAGCTTCCACAAAAAAACGGAAAACAAAATTGGGTATAAATACCATCCAATAACCACTAAATGTCTTTGGTTAAAGCACCTGCCTGCCTGTGATTCTCGGGTCCAGATGTGAGCTCAGTGCACATCCAAAGGAAGCAGAATTTGAACCTGATGCTAAATAACAAATGATCCTGAACTTCATGACCATTTAAGTGCTTCAGTGGCTAGACTAAATTGCTCTGACGCAGAATTTCTCCCAAGTATAGGTTACTGAGAAACATAATATTGCTTGAAAATGTATCTAGGTGTGCTCATCCTTCTCAGACCAACACTCATGGCTCTTAGTCATAACCAGGCTTAAGCTCACACGATTCCCCTATTTTCTCCAGAGAGGGAGGGAAACAAGAGGACATGTCTCTCATGGTCGAAGATGAAAAACTGGATCACAGCACTCACAGCATCAAGTCTGCCAAACCAGAGCTCTGGGTACGTACAATTCTTAAAGAGCTAATTGAATGGAAAACAGCCATCTGGGGCTGGAAACCCTTATGACATTCTGGGAAATGTATGGGGTTTAAAAGGATTATGCAGGGTGATGTGACTTTCAAAATTCCCAAACTCTGAATTGAAGCCTAAATGAGAATATGTTAAATTCACCCATTCCAAAACACAGCACAGTTGACTCAGACCCTAGAGCCCAGCTGTAGCTCAGGGTGTCCACACTGCAGCCTGTCCGTGGGAGGTCTGCAGACCACTCCCTGCTGAGAGAGTCCAGCCAACCCAATCAGCCTACCAGCAGGCTGTGGCACAAGGTCCAGATCCAAGCCCAGGCACCAGCCAGGGTTCCCTTTGGCCTGCCCTCCTATGGTTGAACAACAATCATGGAGAGCCACAGGGAGAGCGGCATTGGGTCCAGTATGGCCACTCCCTGGTCCTCCACAACACTGGTTGCACACTCTTCAACACAAGAAAATGGTGTGCAGAAACAAGGGCCTGCCACAGTAGGCTGTCGAGCAAGGAACAGAAAGCATCAGGGGACAGGTGGGACTGCTGGCTGGTCTCCACCTCTCCCAGAGGGTAGAGGCCGCAGAGCTTCTGCAGGCTAAGCAGAGACATGTCAGAATTACCTTCCCAAAAAGTAGGCAGTAAAGGAGAATTTCAAGCAGCCACAAAAGCCAGCAGGCCTGCGACCTCCAGATATCAGGGGCTTGACCATGACCGTGTCGGTAAGCAGAACACACAAGTGCCTTCTGGAGCGAGAACAGACAGCTTAACACTGATAACTGGTCCTCTCACTCTTCTCTGCTCTCAGCAAGTGATCCTGAAAGGCATGCACAAAGTTGGTCAGATTCACTGGAGAAAACATGAGCCAGTGAAGACGTCCCGGCTCACACTAGGCCTCCCTCCAAAGGCTGGCTGCCCCACCCCTGGCACCTGGGTAACGCTGCTCTGGGGCCATCCACACAAAACGATTTACGTACCCCCCACCCGCAACAAACACACACAGACACACACACACACACACACACACACACACAAGCTGCATCGGGCTTTAGGAACCTAACTCAAACGCACCCCTAAGGAGCAACCCCACAGGTGTGACTGGGTTGGACACTCCCAGCAAGGGAGGGAAGGCCCCCCCCTTGGGTCCTTGCCAGCGGCAGGGTGCCACCTGGGCCTCCTCCTCATCCTCTCCATCAGCGGGGAAGTCAGAGCGGCCCCACCAACCACCACCACGCAACCAGATTGATTCTCCCACTTCAAATCCCCGCTGCCAGGGCCCCATCTGTGTGCTGACCTAAAAGCCGACCTCAAGCAGCCGGCCCGCGGAGCGTCTGGAGTTCTCCCAGCCCCGCGCTCACGCCACCCCAGGCCGCCCCCGTACCCGCGGGCCGCGCCTTACCGCCAGTGTCCACGAAGCGCAGGGGCGGGCGGTCCCGCAGCGTGGCACTCCAACCCGTGCTGGCCTCGTCCTCGTCGGACTCCTGCGCTTCGGGGGGCGTCGGGAGGCAGCGGGGGGCCGGGGCGCTCGTGTTCGGCGTCCGAGGAGGCGGCCAAGGAGGAGCGCGAGGCGCCGGACGTGCTGTAGAAGGGGTTCCCGCCGCTGTCCGGGCCGGACTCGCCGAACACGTCGTCCCAGATGTGCAGGCTCTTGTAGCGCGCGCGGGCCGCCTCGAGCAGCGCCGGCGCCCTCCTCCGCGCGCTCCCGCCGACCTGGGCCATAGCCCCGGGCGCCGCCCGCGCGCCCGCCCCCCAGAGCGCCTCCCGGCCGCACGCGCTGGGCACTGGGCCCGCGCCGCGGCCCGCCGCCCCCCACCAGCGCAGCCCGCAGCACAGCGCCCGCCGCCCCGCGCCCGGCCGGCCCGCCGTCTGGGCCGCCTCGGGCCCAGCGCCCGAGGAAGCGCCCTCGGAGCTCGGGCGCCGCAGGCTGCAGGCCGCGGAGGGACGCAGGGCGCGAGGGCGGGAGGCAGGGGCTGCGGCCGGGCCCAGGCGCAGCCGCTACGTCTCCTCGGCGCCTGCTGCGTCCCCGCGCGCCCTCCCGCGGCACCCGGCGCTCCCTGGCCGACCTTCCCCGGCGGGAGCCGCCAGAGACCGACCCCGCCTCCTCGCACCTCCGGCCCGCCGGCCAATGGGGAGCAGGCCGGGGCGGGGCCTCGCGGGGCACGCCCCACAGCCCTCGGCCGAGCGGGGCGAGGAGAGCAGCTGCGGCGGCGGCGGCGGCAGGGGGGAGGGCGGCCGGTGACTTCCTCGCCTGCGGGACGTGTGGCCCGGGACGGCCACCCGCAGGCCCCGCGCGGCCCTGCAGGGGGAAGGGAGGAACCGAGTGGGTGTCGGGGGTTGGGGGGGGACGCAGCCGGTCTTCCCGCCGCCCGAGCTCACGGAGCGTGAAGCCCGCGCTCTCGGTCCCCTTCCGCAGTCGGCGCCGGCGGCGGCGGGGAGCTGTCCGCCCCGGTGGTTCTGAACCAGGCGCTGCGGAAATTCTAGGTAGGCGCCCGGCCGGAGGGTCACGATTCCCGTGGCTGCTGTGGCTGCTGCTGCTTCGGTGCTCCACAACCGGCTGTGCCTTGAGCTCTTGCAAGCACAAGGGCTATCTGGCTTCCGGGAGCCTTGCTCTAATAAGGAGCCCGCCTCGCTGGTTCATTCCTGGGGTCAGGTGGTGACTCAGTCTCGCTTCAATACCCCTGTAATTTGAGGGGGTCAACATCCGATCTTAGTCATTCCTCCCGTCTTTGACCTTTGACATCTTTAAACTCAAAGTATTCATTACCTTCCAAATATTAATTACTCTAACACCACCACTGCAACATCTTCACCCATACATTTGACACACTTGTCTGTTAAAATACGGCACAATCACCCAGGCTTCAGTGTTCTGATAAACAATAGATCAGAAAGGTTTCATCATCCCTCTGCCTTGGCCAGGAGTGCGTGGCACTCATTCCATTGATGACGATACACATGATCAGGCGTTTCTTGCTCCTCTCTCCCTCCCACAATAATGCAATAAGTCACAATGATGGTAATTGGGCCATAAAGTCACTTGCACTCTGAAATAAAATAAATCCACAGAGATGTGAAGGGCTTGCAAATCCTACTGGGCATTAACTAAATAAGGATTACACGAAAGGGAAAGGCATATTGCTATTTCATGCATAAAGGATGCAGATGCATAAAGGGTGAAGATGTTGGTACCACCAGCTAAGGTCAGTTCTAACAGCAGGTGAGCAGCTTCTGCTCTCGCCCTCCCCTCGCAAGCCCCTGTTTCCTCCTCCCAAACCAGAGTCTCTGTACCAGCATGAATTCCTGATCATCACTGAAAGATGATATATAAAAAGGAAAGGATTCACATGACATTGCTTTGTATATGAATTGGCTGATATACGTGAAATTGTTTGCAAAGCATTTCAACTCCGTTGGAAGAATTGTGTCACAGAAAAGAACTGGTTTCCAGCACTTCTCTATACTGTGTTAACCAGGGAAAGATTCTGAAGAGAGTTCATACAGGTAATCAGACTTAAAATGGTCAATGACACATAGATTGAAGACGAAAAGTAAGATTGCGTAGCTCAAGTTCAAATTCTGCAATTAGGAATTCTGTAGTACTCCTCTAAAATTTAATGATATATATTTTAAAAAAATAATTGAAAGGGATCAAAATGATGAAGTTCTAGAACCTAGGTGAGGTTTGGTGGGCTGAGGTCCGGAGCCGATGACCAAGAAAGAATTCTTGAGACATCTTTGGTGCAAAATGGTGGTTTATTAAAGCACGGGGACAGGACCCGTGGGCAGGAAGAGCTGCTGCTGCCCCGGGTTGTGAGGGGTGGTTGGTTATATACTCAGGAGTTGGGTAGGTGAGGACAAAGGGGTATTCAGAAGGGCTATTGGGGCAAAGAATACTATCAGGATATTGAAGGCTTAGTTACTATCAAGTAAAGACAATTGAGAGTCTCCTGGTGGAATGTTACATTCCTGCTATCAAGCATCCCTGTTAATGAGATTTAGGTTTAAAGACAATTGGGAGTCTGGTGGAATGTTACATTCCTGCTATCAAGCATCCTTGTTAATGAGATTTAGGTTTAGAAGAAATTTAACTTTATTTACTTTTCCTTCTACCTCCACCTCCTTCGGTTTTTATGGAGGGGAGGGTAACATTAGGCTTGAGGAACTGAGTTCTGTGTCTTTGGAAATTGGGCTATTGATAAGGTAACTTCTTTGTTGTAATCTCAAGGACATTTGCAAACCAAGGGAGACTCCTGTCTTGTAGGATTGTGATCTCAGCAAGTTAACTATTTATCATTTTATGGCAGTCAGGGGTGCCTGAGGAATGCTACACCTATGGAGGGGAGCGGATGAAGGGGGGGGTGCAAGGCGCCAGCTCTTGCTTTGTCCTCAGCCAGCCTCCTGCTCCCTCAATTTAAACACATCTTCCAAATAATACAACTTTGTAATATAATTAATTTTAAGATTAATATTGAGCTTTTGGTTCATAGTCTGCACAAAAGGCTCCAGGGTAGTAAGAACAACCCATTTCTGTAGTAGATTCCTAGGCTTTGTTAGGCAGAGAGGTTCATGCTCTTGTGAAACTGGGGATAATAGCCATATTTCATTGAGTCTTGGCCTTCTTTCCTGGTATAGTTTTGATGAAGTCCCAGAACCTAGGTGGGGTTCGGTGGGGTGAGGTTCGGAGCCGACGGGTAAAGAAAGAATTCTTAAGACGTCTCTGGTGCAAAAAGGTGGTTTATTAGAGCACGGGGACAGGACCCGTGGGCAGGCAGAGATGCAGCTGCCCAGGGCCTGTGAGGAGTGGCTGGTTATATACACAGGAGTTGGGTAGGTGAGGACAAAGGGGTGTTCAGAAGGGCTATTGGGGTAAAGAAGACTATCAGGATATTGAAGGCCTGGTTACTATCAAGCCAAGGCCACTTTCCCTCTAATGAGGCACTAACATAAAGACAATTGGGAGTCTCCTGGTGGAATGTTACATTCCTGCTATCAAACGTCCTTGTTAGTGAGAGTTAGGTCTTAAAAGAAAATTAACTTTATTTACTTTTCCTTCTACCTCCGTCTCCTTCGGTTTTTTATGGAGGGGAGGGTGACGTTAAGGCTTGAGGAACTGAGTTATGTGTCCTTGGAAATTGGGCTATTGATAAGACAACTTCTTTGTAGTAAATCTCAAGGACATTTGTAAACCAAGAGAGACTCCTGCCTTGCAGGACTGTGATCTCTGCAAGATAACCATTTGCTCTTCTTTTAGGGCCGTCAGGGGTGCCTGTGAAATGTCACACATATTACCAAGGGGAGTGGGTGGAGAGGGGGTGCAAGGCGCCAGCCCCTGCTCTGTTCTCAGCCAGCCTCTTGCTCCCTCATCAGTTTAATAAGAAACAAAAAATGCTACCATTCAAACTATGATACAATGTTTTCTTTTCATTAATATTTTAATTAAAATGTATTCAAAAAGCTCTTTGGTAAGTATTTAGACAGATTTTTATTACATATGGCCTTAATGCATACATAAAATAAAACTTAAAATTTTTGGTTAACGTTTTTCCAAACCTCACATTAAGAATCTCACTACTTTTATTTACTTTCTAACTGAGAGATTTCAGTGCCCAGATTTTTCTCACAATATGTTCCTCCGAGCCACCCAGAGCTTCTGTCATGCTGCACTTAAAAAATTATTATTAGACATATAGCTGACATTCAATGTTAAATTAGTTTCAGGTGTACAACATAGTAATTTGACAATTCTATACATTACTCAGTGATCACCACAGTAAGCATATCATCACGTCACCATATAAACTTATTATAATATCATTGGCTGTATTCCCAATGCTGTACTTTTCATCTCCAGATGAGAACAGGAAATTATTTTATTTATTTTATAACAGGAAATTTGTACCTCTTAAACCCCTTCACCTATTTCACCCATCCCCCATTCACCTTCCCTCCCATAACCACCAGTTTGTTCTTTGTATTTAAAAGTCTATTTCTGTTTTTTTTTTTATTTTGTCTGTTCACTTGTTTCTTTTTTTTATATTCCATATAGAAGTGAAATTACAGGGGCCCCTGGGTGGCTTAGTGGGTTAAAGCCTCTGCCTTTGGCTCAGGTCATGATACCAGGTTCCTGGAATCGAGCCCCAAGTCGGGCTCTCTGCTCGATGGGGACCCTGCTTCACCTGCCTCTCTGCCTGTCTCTCTGCCTACTTGTGATCTCTCTCTCTTTCAAATAAATAAATAAAATCTTAAAAAGAAAAAAAAAAGGAAGTGAAATCATATGGTATTTGCCTTTCTCGGTCTGACATTTCTCTTAACCTAATACCTTCTAGATCCAGCCATGTTGTCACAAATGGCAAGATCTCATTCTTTTTTATAGCTGGATAATATTCCATTATATATCTATATACACCATATCTTTACCCATTCATCTACTGATAAACACCTGAACTGCTTCCATATACTGGCTATTATAAATAGTGCTGCAGAAAACCTAGGAGGGCATATATCTTTTTGAATCAAGTGTTTTTATTTCCTTTGGGTAAATATCAAGTACTAGAATTACTAAAGCATATGGTAAATCCATTTTTAATTTTTTGAGGAACCTCCATACTGTTTTCCACAGTTGTTGCACCAATTTACATTCCCACTAAAAATGTACAGAGGTTCCTTTTTCTCCACATCCTGGCCAACACTTGTTCTTTCTTGTCTTTTTAATACTAGCCATTCTGACAAGTATAAGGTGATAGATCTCCCTGTGGTTTTGATTTTATTTTCCTGATGATGAGTGATATTGAGCATCTTTTCACATGTCTATTGGATGTCTCTATATATTTTTTGGAAAAATGTCTATTAAGTCCTCTGCCCATTTTTCAATTGGATTATATGTTGGGGTTTGGGTTTTTTTGGGGTTTTGTGTGTGTGTGTGTGTGTGTTCTTTACATATTTTGGTTATTAATCCTTTATTATATTTATCATTCACCACTATCTTCTCCCATTCTGTAGGTTCCCTTTTGGTTTTGTTGCGGGTTTCCCGTACTGTGCAAAAGCTTTTTATTTTGTTGTAGTCTTAATAATTTATTTTTGTTCTTGTTTCCCTTGCCTAAGCAGACATACCCACAAATAATGTTGCTAAAACCAATCTCCAAGTGATTACTGCTTATTGTCTTTTAGGAGTTTTATTGTTTCCGGTCTCTCATTTATTCATTTAATTTTTTTTTTTTTAAGTAAGCTTTACACTGAATGTGGGACCTAAACTCACAGCCTCAAGAATAAGAGTCACATCCTGTACAGGCTGAGCAAGACAGGCACACCTCACACTTCACATTTAGATCTTTGATCCATTTTGAGTTTCTTTACGTGTATGGTAAAAGAATGTGGTCTAGTTTCATTCTTTTGCATATGGCTCTCCAGTTTTCCCAACACTGTTTTTGAGGAGACTTTCTTCTGTTACATATACTTGCCTCCTTTGTCAAAGATTAATTGACCATATAATTGTGGATTTATTTCTGGGCTCTCTATCCTGTTTCCATTGATTTATGCGTATATTTTCTCCCAGTACCCTACTGTTTTGATTACTATAACTTTGTAGTATATCTTGAAATCCAAGAAGCTGATACCTCCAGCTTTGTTCTCCTTTCTCCAGATTGTTTTGCATGCTGCACTTCTTATAAAAGTATTCTGAGGTCATCCAAATTGCCACCCCTCCATTCTGCTTGGTTTGATGCTGGTGGGGTTTCTTTTTTTTTTTTCCTTATCTGAGATTTTCATATAATAACCAGTTTATTTTCTTTCTTTAAATGGTCCTCAAAAGGCCTGTGGCTTGGCATGCCAAGGGATGTAGATGATCAGTTGTGCCCTAGGAGCAGTAACCACATGGAACAGGGTCAAGCTGTGGTAACTTTACAGGGACTTCCACCTGCTCAGCCCCAACTATAAGACAATTCCTGACATTGGAGATGTGAAAGAAAATGGGAGGGGAGGGGCATCTTAAAATCTATAAAATATGGCATATTGTCTCCTGTTTGTACTTTTACAATTTCTGATTTTGCAAATGGCCAAGCTGCCGCAGGGAACAAAAATGAGGTCCTAAGGTGGCAGAGACTGACCTGGCCAGCCCTGTACTGCACAGGCTATGCGTTACTGGATCAGTATGAATGGAGAAAGCAGGGGTGAGTCAGGGAAGCTGCTGCCTCTCCCTACATTGCCTTCATCACCCACAAGGAGGGGGCCCAAAGCCAAGGAGGACCTCCTGGAACTGAGACAGGGGAGGGGAAAAGAAAGCTGAACGATGCCACAGCTGCTGAACCATGACCAAAATATGGGGGAGAAGGCTGGAGGCAAATGTGCATGGTACACCGTGACATTTGGAGTCCTAGGTGACATAGAAGCTTAAGGATCCAACCTTGCTCAAACTGATTTTACATAATGATTTTATCTACTAATCAACCCAGAGGTGCAGAGAATGTAATAGGGCAATACTATAGAAAATGCTTGAGAGAAATCTCTCTTATGATTGAGATAACCTGATATTTCCATTGATTCATTCATTCGTTCAACAATTATGTACTGAGTATTCTGTATCAAATCCTCTTCTGAACACAGAATAAATCAGGAAAAAAGCCCCCACAAATACCATTTTTATAGCACATGCATTCAAATAGAAGAGAGAGAACAGACAGTAAATAAATAAATATATAATATGTCAGCTGTTGATAAGAAGTCAAAAGTAGAGAGGGACAGAAACTATGTTGATTGTGATGGTGCTGGTGCTGGCTGTGTGTGCAGTTAGGGGAGATTACTCTGATAAGAAGACATTGGCAGATCCTTGAGTGGATTCAGAGAACAAGACGGGTACATTTAAGAAGAGGAAACAAGTGCAACCCCCCAAGGGAGGCACGCACTTGCTGGACTCTGTTAGACACTAAGGAGGCTGGTGAGTGGAGGCAGAGACAGCTGAGTGAAGAGGTGGGAGATGAGTTGAGAAGGAAGTTGAGTGTTAAATTTTGTAAGACTGAATTTTGTATTGAGTGAAGTGGGGAGCCATTGGAGATCTTAGAGCAGAGAAATAACAAGGTCTGACTTTTGTCTTAAACGGATTGCTTTAACTGCTGAGTGGAAAATAAACTAGAACAGAGCAAAAATGGAATCCAGAAGACCAGATAGGAGACTATTACAATAACTCAGGCTATAGAAGACGGTGTTTTGGACCACAGTGGGAGTAACTGAAGTGTGGAGAACTGGTCAGATTTAGAATATATTTTGAAGATAGAATCCACAGCTTCTACCAAAGAATTAAACGTGGGCAGTGAAAGAAAGAGATGAATCAAGAATGACTCTACAGTTTCCTGTTTGAGCTATTGCAATACCAGCAGAGCTCCAGAAGAATAAGAGCTTGGTTTTGAACATGTTGGGTTTAACTCATCTAGGTAGATCTGGAAAGCAGGCAGTGGGAGAAAGCTCAAAATCCAGGTCTGGACTGGAGGTGGAGATGTGGAGTCATCAGGAGACAGATGGTAGAAGAGGGACAGTCACCAAGGACTCAGTGTAGACAGAGGAGAAGTCTGAGGTTGGGTCCTGGAGCACATTCATACTCAGAGATCAGGGAAATGAGAAGAAACCCCAAGTGGAGGGGCTTGTCCTCACTCAGAAGGGATTGGAGTAAGGGTTCCACCCAGGTAAACTTAGTGGGATTCTGTGGGTCTTCTTTCCTTACCGATTTTTCTATTCAAGATTTATTTGACAGAGAGAGAGAAAGAGAGAGAGAGAGAGCAGGAGCACACACATACAGGGGGAAGAGACAGAAGGAGAGGGAGAGAATCTCAATCAGATTCTCCGTTGAGCATGGAGCCTGACGTGGGGCTCGATTTCATAACCCTGAGCCAAGATTCACACGCTTAACCACTTAGCCACCTACACACCCACCCAATTTGTTTTTCTTTCTTTTTTAAAAATATTTAATTCATTTATTTATTTGACACAGAGAGAAAGAGAGAGAGATCACAAGTAGGAAGAGAGGCAGGCAGAGGGAGAGGGAGAAGCAGGTTTCCTGCTGAGCAGAGAGCCTGATGTGAGAGCCCGAGACACTGAGACCATGATTTGAGCTGAAGCCACACAGGTGCCCTCAATTTACTTTTCTCAGTGAAGTCATCAGAATGGTCGGTCATCAGCTGTATCTGATGGAAGGTGTTCAGTTCTCACTCTGAACAAAATGGCTGTACATTAGAATCCCTGGGAGAATTTTAAAAGCACACTTATATCCAGACCCTAATTGGATATTAATCTAATTGGTTTTACACCAATTAGATCAGATCCTCTGGAGGTGGGCACTCCTGTGTTTTAAAGTCTTCCAGGTGATTCAAAAGTGTGGCCAGTGTTGAGAAGCCCTGGCTTAAGGTTGGAGGAAAGAAGATGTGAAATAGTCAAAATATTTCATGAGAAGAGCGGAGATTCTGTCAGTCAGAGAAACATACTTGGATTTGTGGCTGAGAATTTAATGTGAAAGGGGCGCCTGGGTGGCTCAGTGGGTTAAGCCGCTGCCTTAGGCTCAGGTCATGATCTCAGGGTCCTGGGATCAAGTCCCACATCGGGCTCTCTGCTCAGCAGGGGGCCTGCTTCCCTTCCTCTCTCTGTGATCTCTTCCCTTCCTCTGTCCTACTGTGATCTCTCTCTGTCAAATAAATAAATAAAATCTTAAAAAAAAAAAAAAACTTAATGTGAAAGCTTCCAGCATCGTTGCTTTTCTCACCAACCACCTTCAGCTGCCAGGGGCAGATGTAAGGTGGACAGAGGGTTGGGTTTTTACCAAGGTGGGGTTGTATCAGGTATGTATGATGTATGATGGAGGTGAGAGTATGGGACAGGGATTATAGTTATGGGAACGGACACTGTGCCAGCTGCGGAGGCCTGTGAGAATTTGGGGGAAGGATCAAAAACCACAGAAAATGAAATAGGGGGACGCCTGGGTGGCTCAGTTGGTTAAGCAGCTGCCTTTGGCTCAGGCCATGATCCCAGCGTCCTGGGATCAAGTCCCACATCGGGCTCCTTGCTCGGCAGGGAGCCTGCTTCTCCCTCAGTCTCTGCCTGCCACTCTGTCTGCCTGTGCTCGCTCTCGCTCCCTCTCTCTCTCTGACAAATAAATAAAATCTTAAAAAAAAAAAGATTCTCTTCAAAAAAAGAAAATCAAATAGGTAAATGGCTTCTTCTGAGTGACTTAGATAGTTAATACTTCTTGAAATAATTTAGTGCAGCCAGACCCCTGCAAAGCAGCACAAAGAACTCTGATGAGTGCTTCAATCTACCACTTCTTCCTAGGGCTTCAATCAATTGCTTTCAACAAGTGAACATTGAGATATTTAGAGCAAACGAAAAAAAATAAATATTGGAAGTTCGCATTTTTTTTTAAGATTTTATTTATTTATTTGACAGAGACACAATGAGATAGGAAATACAAGCAGGGGGAGTGAGAGAGGGAGAAGCAGGTTTTTCCTCTGAGAAGGGAGCCCGACACGGGGCTGGATTCTCAGGCCCCTGGGATCATGACCTGAGCCGAAGGGCAGATGCTTAGCAATTGAGCTACCCAGGCTCCCCTGGAAGTTAGCTTTTTATATTCTTGGAAAATGGGATTTTGTACATTTATGTACTTTTTCTGTCCCCTTGTGGATATTTTCCCTCTTGAAACACACCCAACCCCTGCTCCACAGTTGTCCAGTAAAAGAAAGGGATCTGAGTGCCATCCCCAAAGTTCACTTGCGTTTAAAGGAGAAACAATCCTGGGAAGCTGTTTTACACAAAAGAGTAGATTGCTCAGTTGTAGAAACTCAGGTATTATAAGAAAAAGGGAGAGATATTCCTTACTAGAAGGGGGACCTGCTCAGCGTTTCTAAATTCACATTGGTAGATTGTTGAACTGTTGTAGGCTGAGTGTTAAAATCACATCTTTCCCTCCGTTTTCTTACAGAGACAATGATGGTTCTTCCAAGATTGTCTGTGAAAGGCTAGGCACCTGCAAAACCACACATTTGACCTGAGCCATCACCCAAGTAGAATGTAATCTGCTCTCAGATCATAGGAGAAAAAAGAGAGAGAGAGAGAATCCCAAGAAGAAACACTCACATCAGGAGTTTCATCAAATTTAGTGCACGTCTCACCATTTATCTTCATTTGCGGTAATTTTTTAAATAAACACTAATGCCGAATTGCCCTGCGTTACAACGAGCAACTCAGTTCTCAGAAAACCACGAGTCTCCAACGTTTGTTCTAATTACTAAAGCAGAAGAGCGGACAGAGTTTAGAAAATTTTCAACAAGGCTTAAACAAGAGAGATTTTCCACTTTTTTCTAATCAGGTCAACAAAGATACCACTTTCCCTACAACCTTGTAGGCAGTTGGTATTTTTCAGAGATATCATTTGGTTCTTTATAGAAGGCTTAAAGTTGGAGGTCCATAAAAACGATAATCAACTTTTATGTGTGCCTTCTATAGGCCAGAAACTGTGCTAAATGAACAGTATCTAATTTCATCCTCCTAATAAGCCCTGTGAAGTCAATACTACTGACTATTCTCACTCCAAGGGGAAGCAAAGCAGATGCTTCGAGAGTTGAACTCAGTTTTCCAAGTTCATACAGCTCGTATATGATGGAATCAGGACTTGAGCTCAGTCTAATGCCAGGTTGGACCCTCAGTGGCAGCTACTGTAGTTTTTTTGACTGTCACCTGCTTCCCTCCCCCACCCCCGCCCCCATCTCATTCCCATTTAGGGATAATCAGCCATACCTAAATGACAGTGGCCAGGCAGGAAGGGTGGCTACTGGGTTTAATTATTTATATCCAGGGGGAAGAGTCGCCTCGCCCCATACATTCTGCTTCAGCTCTTGCCCTGCCAGGGGAGTAGCCATCCTTCAAACCATCAGTGTTAATTGCTGGTGAGGGATGAATTAGGCGGCAGGGGTCACACACAGTTTACTAGTCATGCATATTTCTTTCAGAATATCTAAGTACCATTCCCTTGGAGATGAGAAGAAATGATGGGAGGGATGCTAAAAGGGACTCCCAGAAATATTTCTGGACCAGTCATGATCACTAGCCCTTAGGATACTCTTGGAGTCATTTTACTGGTTCTTGAAATGAGTGCACTTGCCCTAGGATGGCTTGGCCCCTCCGAGTAATCAGAAGCTCCCAGGATGGGTCAAAGATTACTTTATTTGCTATAATTCTGCAAGTTGAATGTATCTCTCAGCCATTTCCTGTGAATGCTATTATGGGGCAGGCACAGGGGGATGACTATGGGACAGAAACATATCAGGTGAGAGGGATCCTATGCTTTTGTATGAAGGAGAAGCCCATTCTCCTTGGTGATGGGAGTTTCCCTTCTGCTCTGACTCCTGCCCAGCCGGGATCAGTGGGGAGCCTCCTCCTTTGGGCGACAGGTCTCTTTCTTTTTTTGGGCCAAAAAGCAAGACTACCCTTCTTTTCATCTTTCAGCTTTTTCATCCTGGCCAACGACACTCAAACACCCTCGCCCCCAATTTGGGCAGCTAGACTATGCCAAGAGGCCGCATACTGGGTATATTACCTCAGGCCCAGTGTTTGGACTTCACTGAACCTTAATTGTAACATCTGAGAAGGGTTGGGGAGGCGGATGTTGTGAGGATTCATTAAGACAATGTTAAATTTTTATCACGGAGTCAAGGAAGATCTCTTGTTAGGAATGTGTTCAATCTTACCAGGATAGAGGGCAAAATAGCATTTTACATATATTTTTTTAATAAAGTATTTCTTTTTTAAAAATTATTTATTTGACAGAGAGACAGAGCAGGAATACAAGCAGGGGGAGTGGGAGAGGGAGAAGAAGGCTTCCTGCTGAGCAGGGAGCCCAATGTGGGCCTCCATCCCAAGACCCTAAGATCATGATCTGAGTGGAAAAAAGACGCTTTAAGCACTGAGCCACCCAGGTTCCCTGCAAAACAGCATTTTTTAAAAAGATTTTATTTATTAATTTGACAGACAGAGATCACAAGTAGGCAGAGAAGCAGGCAGAGAGAGAGGGAGAAGCAGGCTCCCCGCTGAGCAGGGAGCCCGATGCGGGGCTCCATCCCAGGAACCCTGGGATCATGACCTGAGCTGAAGGCAGAGGCTTTAACCCACCGAGCCACCCAGGCACCCCGGAAAACAGCCTTTTAAACAATATTTTTATTTTTATTTTATACATATATATGTAAACATAGAATTGAATGTATACATATAAATATAATTTGTAAACACATTTGATATACATTTATGTTTATCCTAGGACGCAACACTGCCCTCCTGAGCAGCGCAAGAGGGTGGGTTTTTACAGAGAATCACCAAACAGCTTGACCCAACTGAAGGGCCAGCCTTGCGCTGCTGCTTAAGAGAAAGCCTTGAGTTGGGAAAGGTTTGACAAATACTGAGAAAAACCAGTCAATTAATATGTTAAAAACACTACCCAACCACAGTATGAACTATTTAGACATATGGCTTTAATTTTGACTTTAGTCTTCAAAGCCTAGGGGTCCCTGGGGAAAGGGGGCAGAGGGAGAGACAGGACCAGCTTCTCTGTGGGCCAGGTTTCTGGGGTTGCTCCCAGCCCTGCCCCCAGAGGGAATGCCCCCACCCAGAGCTTTGCTCCCAGAAGGGCCCCTCCCCCAGAAAGCCCCTTCCCAAAGGGCCCTGCCCTTTGGCCACACCCTCAGAGGTCCCATTATCCACCCCCAACACCCTCACACCCCCCTACCCCGCCAAGCACCGCCCTCAGAAGGGTTCTATGGTGAAGTCAGTGTGCTTCTCTCTCACTGTCTAGGAATTACTCAGTTTTATTTTTTACTTTGTGTTTTTTGAGCGAAGTGGGTGGTGTAAGGACCTATTTTATATTTTTATATTTTAGCCAGAGGCTTCCATTGAGGTTACACAATAACCTTGTTGTTTAACGCTTAAGCTGTCCCTGCTCCCCTTCTCCCAGGGGACTTACTTAAAAACAAGTCCCGGAAATCAACCTCAGGTAACAAAGCCCAAATACAAGGGTGGGTCAGGCCAGGTAAGACATCTGATCAGTGGAGGGTTGCATACTGTCTCCCTAGCTACCAAGGAGTATGGGTCCCGCCCTTTGTGAGTCTTTTGGGCGCCAATCCTAACCAAGGTGATAGGCTAGGTCAAATATCTACTAAAAGGTAAGTTGTAATTCAATTGGTCACCTAGCATCACTGTGCAGCTTTCTCTGTGTGTTACAATTTAATTGGCCACCTATGCATGACCAGGCCCAACCACATGGCCTATGTCCTTAAAAGCTAGTCCGTAAAGGAGAGAGGGGTTGACTTCTCTGTAAGAAAAGCGGCCCTGGCTGGTCAGTTTGATTCTTGATGCTTGGTGCGAAATAAAGCTTTGTTTGACCTTCGCTTTGTATCAGTCTCGCTATTTTAATCATGGACCCATTATTGGGGCATAACAGGTGGGATAGTGGAGCACGTACATAGCGGAGGGGACAGCCCACTGTGGGTATCCACCATTCCTTGCCTCCTCATTTGCATGTACTGCTCGCCCTGTCCAGTGAGCACAGCATGGAAATGGACACCTCGTGAGTGGTGGTCAACGAGACTCGCTGACCACGTGACGTCTATGACCGAGTCAACGGGAGCTCGCCTTCCCTACAGACCAGAGATTGCTCTGAGCACCGGCAGGAGGCGGTGGCCTCTTGTGAGCAGCCCAGAACCCTGTCTTGTCCTTTCTCACTCATGTCAACTCCCTGTGTTAGCCAAGCCTTGGAAGTGGTGACTTAGGAGGGAAGGGAAAGAAAGGCAGCCCCCGGCTCCTGATCCTGTCAAGTTCCTTACTCATCAGGAAGCCGAGGGAGGCAGGGTCGGTGGAACATGTGTGAGTCCCCAGGTGAGGTAAAGATGGCAGAGCTGGTCTTGTGCAGGATTTCCACGGTTCTGATAAGAAGAGGGCACGTGGGTGTGCCCCAGCTGTGGAATCCCTGCGTGAATTATTTAACACTGACATTGCACCCTGCGAAGATGAATGGCAAGAATCATGCCCATAATCACATTTTAAAATTTTTATTTGCTTGGAATGACATTAAATGCAAATAGAAAACAGCAGCTATGCCCCTTCAGAAGACAGACCATGGAGGAAATGAGCTTTCTATTTTAGTACCTTTAACAAACACTTCCTCCCTGTTTTTGCCCAAAGGGCCCTATATCTTCATTTTGCATGGGGCTTGTAAATTATGTAGCCAGCCCTGGGGACAGCTGTGCAGTGTCTCAATGACCCAGTGCAGGGAATGGCAGGAGCCTCCCTCCTTGATACAGTAGTATTACACAAGCCCCTGAAGCTGAAACAGAACTTCAGGATAAAGTCTGAGGGGGAGCTCCTCAAATTTCTGAGTCATGGGCTGTCATAAACAAAATATCAACAGCCGGGTGGCTTAGGCAACATGCAATTTATTTTCTCATGGTTCTGGGCGCTGGAAGTCCAAGATCAAGGTGGCAGTAGGGTTCGATTCTTCAAACGTCTCTCCTTGGCTTGCAGATAGCTGTGTTCTCCACTCTGTCTTCAAACGATTGTCCTTCAGTCTGTACTGTCTGTGTCCTAATCTCTTCTTCCTGTAAGCACAACAGTCCTGTTGGCTTGATGCCCACCCCCAGTGAGCTCGTTTTCCCTTTATCACCTCTTTAAAAATCCTGTCTCTGAATACTGCCACAATCTGAGATGCTGGGTGTTAGGACGTCAATGTAGGAATCTGGGGGCATCCAACTAAGCCCATAACAATAGTCAAAACTGGATCCGAAACTGAAATTTAGACACATTTTAAAATGCTAAAAGTGTATGTATATATATATATATATATATATATATATATATATATATATATATATATATAATTTTTCTGGTAGGCCTGAGATGGTTGGTAGGCTGAGATGTATTTGTAACCTTTGAGGGAAACATCCTTTGGAATGATCAAAGAGAGCTTCTATGTAATTCCATACATCCACAATTAAACCCCATAGCTTTCTATTTTGGAATTTGGCTGTTTTGTGCTTGGTGGCAACCAAAACCAGCCTAGGGCTTTTCTTTTGTTTTGACAGAAAAGTAGGAGGCAGAGGACTTGAGCATTTAGACATCTTGCTGCTCTTTGGTTTAATCATACTCTACTGAGTTGCCCGAAACTAATTAAGCTCTTGGCTCTGTAGAGGAGAGATGGTGTTCATTACATGTCATTGGCTACATTGTTCCTTTTTTTAATTGTTGTTAACATTTGAGTTATTTTTCAGTATAAGAGGCAAGCTTTATCTTAGTTTGGGCTGATGTAACAAGAGCACCATAAACTAGGTGCTTTAAAGACATACTTATTTCTCTCAGTTCTGGAAGCTGGGAAGTCTATGATCAAAACCCTGGAAGATTCCGTGTCTGTTCAAGTGTCCACTTCCTGGGTCACAGATGACCATCTTCTCCCTATAACCTCCAAGGTGGAGGAGGCGAGGGATCTCTGTGGGGTCTCTCTTATGGAGACACTAATCTCGCCCATGAGGACTCCACCCTCATGACCTAAACATCTCCCAAGGACCCCATCTCCTAGTTATGTCCCTTTGGACATTGAGTTTTCAACTTAAGAATCCTGGAGGGATACACTGTCTACAGTGAGCTTCGTCAAACATCTTTTATGTTCAAGGCACTGTTTTTTGGCAAAATTAATCATTTCCTACACATCCTTTGAAGCACGAGTATTTCTGCACTTTGTCTTCCTTTAGAACCTTTCTCTAGAGAGGATCCTAAAAAGTTCAGAAAAGACGCAGAAGAAACCTGCTGGCTAGCTCGTTTTTCACAGTAGAGCAGAATTCATTTTGAAGTAGGTTAATCTTAGAAATCCAGGCGAAGACACTTCACTTGAAAATCATCTCAAATGATCAGTTTTGTTAGTATGAGTAATAGTAACTATAAGATCAATAGAACAACTTTTTGTTCTACTGTGGGCCTACTGTGTGCTGGGTACCTCGGAGCACCTGAGTCGAACCATCTCGTGATCCTTCCAACAGCCCACTGAGGGTCACACTGTCTTCTCCTCCACGTTATGGATGAGCCTTAAGTCTGGGCCAGAAATGACACAACTTTCCCAATGCCATATTGCTACTGAGGGGCCAGCTGGGCTCTACGCCCACTCTGGTGCCAGAGCCTGTGATTGCAAACGTGGGCTGCACTAGCTGTTCAGAACAAAGGACTGTTCATAGAGGTGACACAGCTAACTCGTGAGACCCACCACCCTTTTCCCTAAGGTCATCCCGGTACAGCCTGCAGTGATGGCCCAAGTTAAGCATTCGAACTTGGTGCTGCAGAGGGCGTGTTTTAGGGACAAGATTGGTGTTAAGGGGTTCTAATGAAGCCCAGAGGGAATGGAAGGAAACAGGATTTGGGGAAATATCTGGGTCCCTGGAGCAGTGATCTCCTTTTATTACTGTGCACCTCTCTTTCACAAAAATAAATAAATACGTAAATACATACATACATACATACAAAAATATTTGCGTACATACCACCAATTTAAGCAAATTTTTGATAAATTATAGACTCTACTACTCTAAATTATTATGCACATTATAAATGATATGCAAAAGCTAAACAGTTAAATGGATGACATGAAATATGAATAAAACTTATAATATTTTCTTCCAGCCCCTTACTGGACTATTTCCCAAACTCCCTTTGGAGAAGACTTTTTAAATATTTGTTTATTTATTTATTGAGAGAGAGAGACAGCATGTGTGTGCACATGTGAGTAGGGGGGTGGGGCAAAGGGAAAAGGAGAGAAGCAAACTCCCCATTGAGCACAGAGGCCTCACTAGGGCTCAATCCCATGACCCTGAGATCATGACTTGAGCCAAAATTTTGAGTCAGACATTTAATCAACTGAGACACCCAGGTGCCCTGGAGTAGACTTTTTAAGAAAGAGATAGGACACTTGGAATTATAGCAATAATTCCTAGAATTAATCTTTAAAAGTGGGAAGATAGAAATGGTTTTTTTAAATTTTTTAAAAGATTTTCTTTTTTTATTCATAAGAGATGGGAGGCAGAGGCAGAAGCAGGCTTCCCGCAGAGCAGGAAGTCTAGAGTGGGACTTGCTCCCAGGACCTGGGATCATGACCTAGCTGGAGATAGACGCTGGAGATACTGATAAACCAAACTTTAGGGAAAAATACTGAACTTTACTGGGAAGATGAAGCAGAACAACAGCATATGGCAGCAACATGAGTTTTAGATAGCTGTTGGTCACCCAGAAGGCTTAAGGTGGAGAGAAAAACAAAAGGCTGTAGTGACCCAAAATTGTCCAAGTTGTGTAATTTGACCCAGGAACTTCTGGGTGACATAAAGCTTTGTTTATTTATTTCTGTGGGGACAGAGCGAGGGGGAATGAGGATTCCATACAAACATGTGAGTGGCTCTTCTCCCATCTCCAGGGGGGAAGGAAGAGATTGGGTTTACTCCAGTAAGCATGGTGATGAGTTGGTGAGGTAGGTTGACTAGATGTCTGGACACCTGAAAAAGCCAGCTAAGGCTGGCTTCCTGGCCATCTTGTCAGTGACTTATTGAAACCTTGTCATGTGCAAGACTTTCTTTTAACAGGTTGCCAGGTGAATCAGACTACCGGCCGCCATGTGTCATTGCTCAGGTGGCCCATGACACAATGTCCTGCAACTAAGGGGATGCACTTAGCATTACAGACATCGTTCTGTCTTTGTTATTTTGAAATTTAGAAAATATCTTATTAATTTGTTCGCTCCAAAGAGGCAATTTATTGCTTACTATGACAGTCTTTTGGTAGAGGACACAAAACTGCTTTCTTTGTTATGAAAATCAATGTGTTACACCAATTTTCTGAAAGATGGAAATAAAGTGCCTCCTTCCAGCTGGGTCAGGACACAAGTGTACCCTATGTATTGGTTTTTCAATAGAGTCCATTTACAGAATGTACATGTCTCTCAATACAGAAGACATTTGCTCACATTTATGTGTAGAACATTCCCGAACCTGGTCCAGGTTGCGGATGAAACCGTCACTCTGACTGGCAAGGCATAACGAAGAAGAGTTTTCCTGTAAACAATATGTGGTCATGGAAGGAATCAGCACTGCAATTCGTGGCTGATTCCAAAAGCTCTAAGAGGTGGTAGATGCACAGGCAAAGTGGTGACTTTTGCAGAGGAAGCAGGCTGGGGAGAGATAGCGAAACAGAAGTTTGAGAGGGCCCTAAAATCTCCTCCTGTGGGATCATTGGCCATTGAGCTTGAGAAAGGCTATGGGGAAAACTTGAAAGAGCATCAGATCAAACCCTTGGCCACTGGAGGTTGAAACTGACATGAGCAGCACTATCTCTATTCTTGACCCAAGGCCACAGGATGACAAGCTTTGCTTTTTCAATGTGGTCTCATGTTTCTATACTGCCCTATAAAGAAATTAATACAAATAAATGCTGAGAGTGTAAAGTGTAAGCAGAGCTCCCCTTGGCCATTTCCTAAGTTTTGTCCACTCCGAAGTGAGTATCACTTTGGTGAGTGCGTTGCAGGAAATGGCCTTAATGATCAATGGCAGACCTCCACTCCAGAGTGACATAAAAAGCAATCTGCACCTTCTTCCTGATTTGTCTGTAATAAAACTTGCTTTCCTCAGGTCCCAGCATTCGAGGCAGATAAATATGTTCCCTTTCGTTGGCTCTTACTCATACTTCAGCAAGATTTTCCATGTGCTTTCCTTGGCTGGCTGGGAAACTGGACCACAATTTATGGCATCTTAGGGGACAGGCGTGTAGAATTCCAGTGGGATCCCAGAACAGAACCTAATTGTAGATTAGAGACCATTGCGGTGAGAAGCTTTTCTTTGAGATCGAAAGAGGTGCATGTTATGCAAAGATTAGCAAGTGTAAGTTCACACTGTCTATTGAAAATTTATAGACTCATTATGGTCACGAAGGCTGGAAGATAAGTAGATTTTGGGAAAGATGCAGGTAAATTCAGGGAGGTGGCAAATTACCCCAGGGAAAGTAGAATGGCTAAAGAGTATGGCCCAAGCTTTTTAAAAAGATTTTATTCACTTATTTGACACACAGAGAGCCAGAAAGCACAAGTGGGGGGAATGGCAGAGGGAGAAGGAGAAGCAGGCTTTCCGCTGAGCAGGGAGGCAAATGTGTGGGACTCGATCCCAGGACCCTGGGATCATGACCTAAGCTGAAGGCAGACACTTAACCGACTGAGCCACCTAGGCGCCCCCTGGCTCCAACTTCCAAAGATGGTGTATGAGATACCTTTGGTGGGAAGGAATGAAGATCAGCAACTGTCCTTGATTCTGCTTCTCAGGAAGGCATTGTGATGTGGTGCCCAGGACTTTGGAGACAGACACACGCTTGGTGCCCTCCGGCTCTGCCGCAAAAGCAACACCTTCCAGAGGGCAGCTGCAGGCACCGGGTGTTGTCACACAGGGTCAGACCCTGGAGGCACTCAGCCACGTACCCATTCCACCATCCTGCTGGGTTTGGAAGAGCGCGATCAAAGTCCCTGCTGCCGAAGGACCATCCAGAGTGACATGTCCCATGGGGCACGCCGGCATTCCTTTACCCCTTCAGGTTATTGGCAGCAAGGCTGGAAATTTTTTAAATTGCCTGGGAAAATGATAGCAAATGGCTCCAAAAAGGAGTTTCAAAACGCAGACTTCATACTATGTTTTGAGTACATTTCATTCATTTGGCAGGTACTGACAGGGTGCTTAAGTGCCAGGTGCTGCTGCATTAGAAACGGACTTGAGGAGTTAACAGGAGGGGGCTCCAGCCCTCAACCAGCACAAAGTGGATCAATGGATGCATGTGACAGACAGAGCACTGTGACGGGGAGTACTAGGTGCTCTCATAAGAAGGGTGTGCTAGGAGTTAAGGGAACACTCGGGGGGAGCCAGCACCAACACTCAGGGAGAGCTGTGGGAAATATGATGGATGCAGATGGCTCCAGGGGAAACCAGAGAACTGCTCAGATCCCTGCTTCTTAACAGCTCCAAGTGCCCGCTGCTTCAGAGTGGGGGCTGGGCGAGCAGGGAGCTGGGGTGGGCGCAGCGATGCCTGATTTCCGACCTCCAGCCCCTGCGCTGTTTCACCTGTCCCTTTAGGAGTACAATGACATAGGATTTCACCAACGGAGGATCTACCCCTGCATCCTGGTACTGGAAAAGCACGCGAGGGCTGCGGAGCTGAAAGAGTTGGTAGTTCCAGTAATGTGTGCAGGGTTTTAAAAAACTATATACGGGAAAATATCCGGTCTTATTTGCATGTGTTTGTATCATGCACCATTTTTAACTGCAATCCTCCTTTTACCTTCTTCCCTGTTGTTAAGACTCTCCTCTCCTCACCGCTGCCTTTGTCCCTATAATACCTGTTGACAGCCTGGTGCTCATCCATGAGCTCATTCGACTCTATCCACACACGCATGGGGCTCTGTCACTGTTTGACAAATATGGGCTCATTTTATCTACCTCTTGATCTAGTGCTTCCCGGTTAAGAATCCCTCCTGCATAACGTCCTTCTGTTTATATCTTCATTTTTATAAAGAATGGCTGCTCACCTTTTATCAGGTGCCTTTATTTTTTATCAAATGCATTTATTGCTATGGTCTTAAGAGTTTTTTCACAGTTAATTTAGTGATGAGGTAAATCTTATTGATTTTCTGGTCTTGAGCTCCCTTTATTTTCCTGGAATGAATCCAAGTTGGTCTCAGGATATAGTCCTTTGATAGGTGCCTGACTTCTGTTATTTGCTAACATTAGTTCAGTTTCTGTTAACTAATCTGTCCTAAGCCAGATTTGTTAATAGCTTCCCCGTTCCTCCCTCTCAGGTTTGGGTATTAAAATTGTGCTCAGCGTCATCAAGTGAATTGACTTATTATTGTTTAATTGCCTGTTGCCATTTAACAGTAGAATGACAGTTATCCAGCTGCAAACCTGTCTGATCTTGGAACTCATCTGAATTTTCCATTCTTGAATCATTTGGATGATTTTGTTTTCCTAGGAAATCATCGTTTCTTCTAGGTTATCAAATTGATTAGTATAAAGTGCCTTGCAGTTTAGTGATTCTTTTATATTATGCAATTGCTTTTATATCTCTGTTCCCAATCCTTATCTGTTTTGCAACTCTCTCCCTCTCTCTGTCCCCTCCTCCCTGAAACCCCCCTTTCCCCATTCCCCTTCCCTCTCTCCCCACCTCCTCCCACACCCCATCTTCCCCCTCTCTTATCCTAAATAGGGCATGTGAAGTTTTTTTTTTATTATTTCATTAGTCTTTCATAAAAACAACTTTGAGTTTATTTGTCCCTCATATTTTTTATTAGTTAAAAAATTTATCTTTATTATAATTACTTCCTTTCTTTTGATTGAGCTGCCCTTTTCTGATGGGTAATGAGTAGTTTCTTTTATTCAAAAAAATGTTTGAAATTGATGACATTTGACACTAAAGTCTCCTTAGAGTATAACTTCTGGTGTCTTCTGTAAGTTTTGTTATGAAATAATCTCCTTTCCATTGCTTTCAAGATTTTCTTCAGTCGTCTTATGATTTCTTCTTTGACTGAAGACTGTATTTCTTCACTTGTATGTAGTTTCAATTTTTTTTACCAGGTTATCTAATTCTGATTCTACTGGATTGTGATCAAAGAACTGTTCTTTAAATCTTTAATTTGGAAGGCTTGTAAAGGTTTCCTTTGTTGCCTAGTATGCAATTAATCTTTACAAATATGGCTTTCCTTAGGTGTAAGAAAGAAATGTTTTCCGAGGGAAATAAGGATGTCTATTTTCTTTTTTTTTTTTTAAAGATTCTATTTATTTATTTGACAGACAGAGATCACAAGTAGGCAGAGAGGCAGGCAGAGAGTGAGAGAGAGGAGGAAGCAGGCTCCCCGCGGAGCAGAGAGCCCGATGTGGGGCTCGATCCTAGGACCCTGGGATCATGACCTGAGCCGAAGGCAGAGGCTTTAACCCACGGAGCCATCCAGGCGCCCCAGGATGTCTATTTTCTGTTGTGTCCTTGTTTTTCCCTCCTTCTAGTAGATACTCCCATTTGAAAAGCTAAAATTTTACCTTGTTATTGCATTTTTAGAGTCTTTAGGTATTATGTTGTTAGATGTATACCTGCTTATACCTTTTACATCTTCTTTCCAAACTCTGCCTTTAAAAATGTCCCTCTTCATCTTAGTACCTATAACTTTAGACCCAACTTGTCTGCGATGAATTTTGCCATTCCGGCTTTCTCTTTTGCATGGTATCTCCTCACCTGATACATTCTCAATCCCTTTTGCATTTTAAGTATGTTTCTTGAACAGCGTGGATCTGTAACCCCCTGATAGGTGCTTTAATAGAAAAAGTCAGTCTGTACACATTTAAATTAATGATAAACAGTCATGATTTTATTCCTTCCATCTTATTTTGTTTGTTTTTATTTTCCCCATTTTTGATGTTTTTAATCAAGTTCATTCTTTTTCTACTTGATAAATATAGAAGTTCTTTGCATTTTTCGATGACAGCTTAATTGAGATATAATTCACAGGCCATACCACTCACCATCTAATGTGGACAATTTAATGGCTTTCACTATAGTTAACTATACTATACTGAACTACCTACACATTTTCATCATCCTCAAAAGAAAACTTTAGCCATCACCACCAGTCTTAGGCAACCGCTAATCTACTTTCGGTCTCTGTAGATTTAGCTATTCTGGAAATTCCATATAAATCAAATTATGCAGTATGTGGTCTTCTGTGACTGACTTCTCTCAATCAGCAGAATGTTTTCAAGGCTCCTCTGTGTCGTGGCACATATCAAAATTCTATTCCTTTTCAAAGCTGAATAATATTCCACTGGCTGGGTGGATCACATTTTATTTATCTGTTCATCAGTTGATGAACATCTGGGTTGTTCTCACCTTTTCACTATTACGAATAAACCCTAAACCTTCATGCACAAGTTTTGGTGTGAGCATAGTTTTTTTCTTGGCTCTATACACAGGAGTGATATTGGTGTGTCATATGGCAACTCTGTGTTCTGCATTTTGAGGAGCTACTAAACCATTTCTAATGTGGCTGCGCTATTTTCCAAGCCCACCAGCAATTTACAGGTTCCAGCTCTTCACATCCTTCCAACACCTGCTTTTGGGTTTTTTGATAGTAGCCATCCATGAGGGTGGGAGGTGGTATCTCACCATGGTTTTGATTTGCATTTCCCGAATGATTAGTGATGTTGAGCATATTTTCACGTGCTTATTGTCCCATATATTTTATATATACCTTATATGTATCTTTAAATATATATATTTCATATTTTATTTATATTTAAATACATATTTAAGAATGTAAATATATTTACATAAATGTTTATATAAATATATGATAATGTAAAATATATTTATATATACATTTATATATTAATGTATACATTTGAATATTGGAGAAATGTATATTCAAGTTCTTTGCTCGTTTTTTTTTAAAGATTTTATTTATTTATTTGAGAGAGATCACAAGCAGGCAGAGAGGCAGGCAGAGAGAAAGAAGCAGGCTCCCTGCTGAGCAGAGAGCCTGACGCGGGGATCGATCCCAGGACTCCGAGTTCATGACCTGAGCCGAAGGCAGCAGCTTAACCCGCTGAGCCACCCAGGCGCCCCTCTTTGCTCATTTCTTAACTTGGTTGTCTTTTTATTTGAGTTGTAAGAATTCTTCACACAGTCTGAAGGCATGTTCCTTATATATGACCTGCAAATATTTTCTTCCATTTGTGGCTTGTCTTTTGACTTTGTCAATGGGGTCCTTGGAAGCACAAAACTGGGATATTTTGGTTGAGTCCCATTTATTTGTTTATTTTTTTTTAAGTTGCTTGACTTTGGTGTTTGGCTGAGGAGCCGTTGTTAGATTCAAGACCACTAACATTTACCTTTGTGTTTTCTTCTGAAAACTTTATCATTTTACTTTATTTTTATTTTTTAAAAGATTTTATTTATTTGAGAATGAGACAATGAGAGAGAGCATGAGTGAGGAGAAGGTCAGAGGGAGAAGCAGACTCCCCGTGGAGCTTGGAGCCTGATGCAGGACTCGATCCGGGAACTCCGGGATCATTACCTGAGGAGAAGGCAGCCGTCCAACCAACTGAGCTACCCAGGCATCTCGAACTTTATCATTTTAATGCTTACATTTATGTCTTTGATGCATTTTGGGTTATTTTCTCTGTATGGTGTGAGGCAGGACTCCTGTTTCATTATTTGCATGTGGCTGCTTGGGAGTAAAATACTGTTCTTACCCCCATTGAATTGTTTGGCACCCTTGTCAACATTAGTTGACTGTAATTTATTTTCCTTTTTTTTTCACGTGCCATGTATATTATATTTCTAGGAAAAAGGAATCCCAGGATTTTCCCTCCTGCCTGGATTCTTCCTTCTTCATGGTGCATGATGCCAGAAGAATTTTTCCATGCAGTGAAACCAAACTGAGGGGATGGAAATATTCTGCCACTTTTCTAGATCTTTCAGTTATACAAGTCTAGGGCTGGTCATGCCACACTTGTTTAACTTGCCCGTGAGGTTCACAGCAGTTTTCCCAGCTCTGTGGTCATCAATAATTTCAAATTTGCCAATGTACTCATGCTTCGTCATCACAGTGAAGAAACGGGACGATGACTTTGGTGCAGGGCCTCCTAAGAACCTGGCCTTCGCCCCCCCTTTCAGCAGTGTTAATGTTCTTTAGGAGATCTGTGGGACATTTGTTCACACTGTTACTATGGCACGGAAAGATGGCAGAAAATGCTTTTTTCCCTTTTATTAATATTTGGTCTTGTTCTCCTTCCCTTTCTCATAACCGAATGCGTATTTCCTCTCCGTCATTTGAAAACTGCATACTGTTCTCCAACTGTTTTCCCCAGGCGAGACCTTGTGTATCAAGAATCCTTATTTCACGGTTATTATACACAATCTTAAAGATTTATGACTGTCCTCTTATTTTACACATGCATACACACGAAGCACTAAATACGGACTTTATCTGAATGGCTAAATGTTGGCCAAGACAGAAGCCAGTTGTAGGGGGAACTTCTAGGATAAAGATATAGTCTGAAGTTTTTTTTCTTTAAAAAAAAACCTTCATGGGGCACCTGGGTGGCTCAGTGGGCTAAAGCCTCTTGCCTTCAGCCCAGGTCATGATCCCAGGGTCCTGGGATCGAGTCCCACGTCGGGCTCTCTGCTCAGCGGGGAGCCTGCTTCCTCCTCTCTCTCTCTCTGCCTGCCTCTCTGCCTACTTGTGATCTCTCTGTCAAATTAATAGGTAAAATCTTTAAAAAAACAAAAAAAAGCCTTCATGGGGCGCCTTTGTGGCTCAGTGGGCTAAAGCCTCTTGCATTCAGCCCAGGTCATGATCCCAGGGTCCTGGGATCAAGCCCCGCATCGGATTCTCTGTTCAGTGGGGAGCCTGCTTCGTCCTCTCTCTGCTTGCCTCTCTGCCTACTTGTGATCTCTGTCTTTCAAATAAATAAAATCTTAAAAAAAAAAGGCCTTCATATTTTATTAAAAATTTTAGGTGTCCGAATTCAAAAGGTTAACAATATGGTACAATAATAATAATAATAATATCATTTAATAATAATAATAATATAATAATAATTTCTCCTGCATAGTCACTGCTGCACACTAGTAAAATGAGATGTTTCTTTTCTTTTCTTTTTTAAAGATTTTATTTATTTTATTTATTTGACAGACAGAGATCACAAGTAGGCAGAGAGGCAGGCAGAGAGAGAAGGAGGGAAGTGGGCTCCCCGCTGAGCAAAGAGCCCGACGTGGGGCTCGATCCCAGCCAAAGGCAGAAGCTTAACCCACCCAGGTGCCCTGAGATGTTTATTTTCATTTGGGATTATGGAGGGGCAAGGTGTTTTTGGCTCTCCTGCTGAAGGAGGGACTCAGTCAGTATTGTCTCCACCTTTTTCACTAATAGTAGCTCTGAAGATGAAGATGTCCCTCCATCTCCCAGACATGAGGGTTTGACGAGGACATGGGATGGTATAAGCTCATTGACATAGTCTCATGAACTAAGCCCTGGTTTATTGGTCAAAGTCGTTCTCCAATTTAAAAATTGTATAGGGTTATACCTGGTCGTGGAATTTTTTTTTGTTCCTGGGTTTTTAAAGGTGGCAGAGTTGACTTTCTGATTTTAATTCATCTTCACTAGATGAAGAATTCACAAATAGGACTTTTTCTTGAAATAACCATAGCCTGGGGGCGCTTGGGTGGCTCAGTTCATGATCTCAGGGTCCTGGGATCGAGTCCCACATTGGGCTCCCTGCTCAGTGGGGAGCTTGCTATACTCCTTGCCTCCCCCTCTGCTTATGCTTTCTCTAATAAGTAAATAAATAAATAACCTAAAAACAAAAGAAGTTGTATTTGACTGGAGCTTCATGTGGAGTGACAGATCAACAGAAAGACAAAGGGATATGAGACAGGAAGCAATGAAGGAAAACACAGAGGCGCACAGTATAGACAGATGTTCCTCAGCTTATGACGGCCTCGGCTTCTAATAAACCCATTGTTCAGCTGGAAATCTCTTTAGTTGAAAATGCATGGAAAACACCTAAGCGACTGAACATCAGAGCTTAGCCCCGCCTAACTTAAATGTGTTGAGAAACTTACAGTATTGCACAATTGGGCAAAATCCTCTAACACAAAGCCTATTTCACAATAAAATGTCTGGTATCTCATGTAACTTACTGAACAGTGCACTG